>NC_088361.1:116705811-116788311 GCF_034508935.2 Berghia stephanieae
TAGTAGTAGTGGTAGTAATAGTAGTAGTTGTTGTAGTAGTAGTAGTAATAGTAGTAGTAGTAGTAGTAGTAGTAGTAGTAGTAGTAGTAGTAGTAGTAGTAGTAGTAATAGTAGTTGTTGTAGTAGTAGTTGTTGTTGTTGTTGTAGAAATAGACGTGGTACAAATATTACACCTTTGATGGTGGTTGTAACAGAAGCACTTTTCTTTAGATTTATGCATGATCTTTTATTGCGTCTTTGTATTCTGTCTTCCTGTATCAATGTTAGATTTTGTTTGGTGAATAACAGCTGATACTAACTTTATACATTGTACACGTTGTAGCTCTAAATAAAGTATTTGCAACATGAAATCTACAGATTAATCTATTGGATATTTTAATTACCTTTTAACTGCTTCGCCCACCCTCACCCTCCCCATCTCCCGCAGCTACACCAAGGGCAACTGTTGTTTCCACAGCTGGATCAGCTGCTTCTACACCCGGAGCCACAACGGTAGTGTTTCCAGTATTTTATATTGCTTATTTTATCATTTTAATCCACCATTTTAAATTATCCCGAATTACAAAAAGGAAATGAAATAAGGGCCATTTGCATCCATTAAACATAAATGAGCAAATTGATCTAAAAATCATTTGATTTGCAGGATAACGTCGATGAATATCATGTTTTTAAAATGCCATTGCAGTCTGATCTTACCAGCCACCTCGCTAACACTTTGTTGATATGGTGTATAAGATTTAATGAAGGCAATTCTTACTGCCTCCTCTATTTCCATTTGTACTCTCCTTGCAAATTTCTGAATTCATCATGGAATAGGTTTAATTTTGCCCAAGCCATGACTTGGTTCTTTCGTCGCAATGGAGACATACATGCTTCTGTGCGAGATGTCCCACCGCCTCAAATTGGTTTTCTGTCAGAGTGAACAAGATAGGTACTTAAAACTGATTTTAACGTTAAAGTAACAAGTCAAACCTGGCCGTTTATATAGAGCAATATCCAATAAACGGGCTTTTGCGCTTTGCAAGAGATCATTAGCCAACAGTAACACATAACATCGGAAGGTCCAGGGTTCGAGATCTGCTTTCAGTGGTCTGTAGTTGTGTCACATTCTTCCACGTACTCAGGTACTTTATTCTTACAAGTTTGATTTGCCAATCATGTTCTTGGGGCTTTTTTTCCTTCTCATTCTTGAAATGGAAATGCTGCAATCCAATTCATTACTTTAAAGAACTGTCGGATTTAAGAATTTTGAAAAGTTGCGAGTCAATTAGTCCGGTACTTAGTGCGGCTATGTGGTGTTGTGGTTTGACACTCGTTTTCGGATCCGAAGCTCCTGAGTTCGGGCCTCGCACGGAGCAGAGTTGGGTCCTTGGAAAAGGCTCCTTACTCACATTCGTTCACCGTACTCAGGTGTAAAATGAGGACCTGGCCTTGAACAGCGATGTCTCTGTCCGAAAAATTGTAATATCGCCTAACAGGCGTCTTGTCTCATTCTACATGTTACTTGTTGCTGTTGGTCAGGGACCCGTTGTAAAGCGCTTTGAGTACATTTAGTGGATTTTGCGTTATATAAAAGCTCACGTTTTTCTGTTGTTTTTTTTTAAAAGATTGTTTGACTTAATGGGTCCTATGCAATGTAAACATATTTGCAGATCTGATAACCGGCGCAACTATGGGCTCGTTTTAACGTTGTTGTAATTGAGAATATTTTGCGTTGGTTTGAGAGTATTTCCATTACAACAATGAGACCATAACAATTTGGGTTTTCAGACATGAAAATAAGTACACGTCGGTCGTATAATATCCAGGGCTGCCAGATGGCCACGTTTGTGTGCCAAAATTAGCCAAAGAGAGAATCTCGTTTGTATTATCAATAAGTTTTTTTAAATGGGTCACAGTAATCGTAGTATGTGGCCACGTGAGGTTCTATTTTCCCACTTTTGAAGTCGAAATTGGCCACGAAGCTCTCTATCCACCTGGCAGCCCTGATATCAAATGACATCTTATGATATGCATGATATAATATGATGGGATCTCGTTCGATGAAGAATGATAAGACAAAACAGCAAGAGAAATATTAACAGTAACGATCTTGAGATAATGGTTGGAAAGTGCACTTTGCATTGAGTAATTTGTAGGGGTAATAATATGGGTATGGGATTATCAATGATAAAGTCATAGCCTGACACTGACCACTGGCGGTCGGTCAATAGAGCGAAGTTGTTTTGTGCCGCCCTATATTTTCCGTAGAGTAGCATGTCAACCAAACAAAAAACTTCAATTTTAAAATTTTGATAAAATTAAAAATTTAGCACATACTGCTTTTTGTTTTGAATTTAATAATTGATGACTCGTGCGTCGCTCCGCGAAGGAAGCGTCAAATCGGCACGTTTCATCTTTCCCCCGTTGCCTGCGCGGGGTGACAATGAGTGGAGGGTGTGGTGTGGTGGGGAAGTTTTTTGTTGTTTATATGAGCCAGTCTTCGTTTGGCCGTCCTGTCCTGATCCTATACTCCGTTGTACCTTGAAGAAAGTTAGTTACCACTCCCCAATCTAACTCCACCCTCCCTCCCCAACTAACTATTGTCTTTCACTGCTAAAATAATTAGGCCAAGACGGCCAATCTAGCGATGCACGCCCTGAGGTCCTACTTGGGATAAATTAAAACCATATCAGTTTTATCACTGAAAGAAGAGGCTTTGCTTCACTTAGATATACGGATGAAGAGAATGGCAATAAATATATATTTTATCATTGTTTGTTTTGCTTAAATATATATTAAATATAAAAAAGAACAGTAAACAAAGTATGCACCGAGAAGAGCCCCATGGTACTATAAATAAAAATCCCTGACCCCACGGAGTCCTTCATCCCCGCACACTCCCAACGATCCCTACTCAACTTGTATTGTGTGCATTGTCTAATACTAATAATAGTATAATTATAAAGATGTCGCTGATTGTGTGTGAAGTTAACAAGTGCTTTGCGTTTGGAATTAAATGTGGATTTTTAAATTCTATTATTCTAAAGTTGTGTGTCATACCGTGAGTATTCAGAGAAAATGTATTATCGCTGTTGTCATTGTTTATGAAACCTACCTGTTTTTATCTTGAATCATTTTATTTTAAAAAGTTATTTCTGTAATTTGTAACCAATCATGAATCATGTTGATTTTTTAATTGAAAATCGATTCCGAACTTATCCCCTCAAGAGAAAATAGTGTAGAAAGATTTAGGTCCACACAAACCAGTGAATTTTAACTTAGTTTCTAACACTCCGAGGAGACAGCGCCGATTTAATAATTTAATAATGATTATTTTTAAAATGTTGAATGGCTTACTGCCAGTGAAAGCCGTAAAAGGCTTCATTGTTTTTATTGCTTGATTTTTGGTGATGTATGCTATAACGGACAACAGGAGGATTCAGTGATATTGCGCACATCTCTCAGGCACTGAAGAAACATTCTGAATCAAATAGCCATGTCACAGATGCTGTTAAATATAAACTTTTCAACGTTGTAGATATAAGAAATCAGTTGGAAACAGGACATGCTGCGTCTGTGAGTCGTTATAATGAACAGGTGAAAGTTAACAGACAAGTTTTGTCCAAGATAATTGATGCTCTTTTGTGAGTACGTCTCGTTAATATTCTAACACACACACACATACACGCACACACAAATACACGCACATATGCAAACAATTGCAATACCGCCCTCCACACACACACACACACACACACACACACACACACACGTACAAAGTAGGTCAAATTAAGTTAAATTAACTAGACCAATAAAATTTGATTCTGTATTTCGGATTTGTGCCGCCTTAAATACAATGTGACCAACCGCCCCTGACACTGACATTACCTCACAATACAAGACGAAGATCATCAAAATAAGTAAACAATGATTGATTTCAAACGTTTAACCAATGGAATCATTTATTTGTTTTGTAGAGCTGTCCTGACAACAATTCAATGAGAGCGATCTATATTCATGTTTTCGTCCAACCAGGTCATCAATCACATGATTTGTCCAACGATTGGATATTTCTTAACAAATGTAAACACGCTGCTTTGTTTACAAATGTTATAAACATACCAATGTATCAAGCTGAACCAAATGACCAATCGTGATGCTACATATTTAAAAAGCGGTGAACACATTTCACTAAGTGGGTCACTTTGAGGACATTTTGCAATGTGACCAATGACCTCGAGCACATGGAAAGTTAATATAGATAGAATGCGCTTGGCCAAGGAGTTCACAACATTGCCATCCGGAAGTATAACGGACCAACACACAAACTCTGTGTAACCATGAACTTTTATAGTCTGGTTAATACAGTTTAGTGAGAACAACTCACAAACGCGGATGGCAAAAACAATAACAAAGGCCTGAGTGACGTCATCTGCATACTATCTAAAGATCATGCCCATTTTGATATTATTTTAATACCAAAATCTTGAGGTGCCTAAATGAGTCAATATTATGTATAGTAAATTGACTCTTATAAAAGATACAAAACAAAGTAAACGACGTTTCGGCCTTTGGCCTTCTTCAGGTAAACACGAAATGTGTTATATGTATTACATTGTCATAATATTTAAAACAGTATAGGTAAAAAATGTGTGTATTTGTGTGCGTGTGCAAGGGAAGGGGAAAAATAAGAGAGAGAGAGAGAGAGAGAGAGAGAGAGAGAGAGAGATAGATAGATAGAGAGAGAGAGAGAGAGAGAGAGAGAGAGAGAGAGAGAGAGAGAGAGAGAGAGAGAGAGAGATGATATTACATGATTTTATTTTGTTGATCATTGTCAGATAATTTTCAGGGAAATGGCAGACCGTAAGAAGACAAAGGCTTCTGCATGGGTCGACATAAAGAGGAACAACAAAAATACGATTTGAAAATTATATTTAGGTCTAAATCTCGTAAGAATATTATGCTGTTTGATCTATAACAGCATGCGACTTTGACCTGTTTCTCTGCTTTACTTTCAGGGACCCAGTTCTCCAATGTCCACGCTACCTACATTCCCCGTGACAAGTTCTCCATCAACGTCCAACCCAGCCATTAACACATCTCCGCCAGTCGTCGTTTTGCCTGATACAAACACTGGAGGGATTGCTACGACTCCTCCATCAGCAGGTGGAGGAAGCAATGGAGGAATTGGTGGAATTGGTGGGACTGGTGGAACTTCAGGAGGAAATGTATGGCCAAACTGGCCTTGGCCTGGCACCCCTATAGGGACCAGTGGAGGAATAACTGACGGAACTGGCGGTAATGTAGGAGGAGGAACTTTACCAGGACAAACTGGAGGAACGAGTGGAGGCACAATTGGAGGACTTGGTGGTAACGCAGGAGGAGGAAGTTTACCAGGACAAACTGGAGGAACGAGTGGAGGCACGACTGGAGGAATTGGTGGAAACGCCGGAGGAGGAGTCAGGCCAACTTGGCCAGGGAACACAGGAGGGACAGGCGGTAATACAGGAGGGACAGGTGTAGGAGGGGGAAATACTTGGCCGACTTGGCCTAGAAACACTGGAGGGACTGGTGGAGGTTGGCCAAGAAATACAGGTGGCTCAACGTGGTCCTCGCGTGGATCTCTATACCCGTACAACCCCTACTATCCTAGTTACTATTTTAATGGCCAATCGTACTACCCAAACCCAAATACAGGTTATAGCAACAACTACTATTATGACTATTATAGGCAGCAAGAGATGCTCAATTTTATGATGTTAGGTTTATTCGATTTCTTTTAATCGTTTTACTAGCGTATATCGAATGTTGCAAAAAACAAAAACAAAAAAAAGGTTCCTGAATTTTGGTGGCAAAGGTATTTTGAGAAGTCAAATCAAAATCATTCAGAATGTTAAAGGATATTAGCCATTTAAAATGTTTTATTATAAAAGGGGCCTTAAAGAATTGTATAAATCTTGAAAAATCTGAAATCCAGTTCTCCTTTTCCCTTTGAAATAGCCAGTAAGATTGTTTAAATGTATTATTGGTCTCCTTACAACTAGATGACATTTTCAAATAATTGTATTTTAAGCATGATTTTATATCATCCGTAACAGTTTGATTAAGCCAGGCGATTATATTATGTGAATCCAAAAAAGCTGATTTCGCACACAAAAATATTGCTTAGTGCTGTATCATGTACTTTAAGCGCATCAGACAAAGTTTATCGCATCTAGACGTCCATAACGTCACGTCGATAACATCAGCCTGGGACAAGAAAATAACAGTGTCAAGCCAAGACGACAAACGGATACATCGTGTCAAAGTTTGTAAAGGTCGCCAAACATTTTAATTCTTATTTCATTAATCTTGTAATCGTATACATGTTAGCAAAATTTTATACATAGTGAAGATTGTTAAAATAAATAGGCTAGATTATTTAAAATCTCTCTGATGATGAAAAAGATTTGAGAGTTCAGGACAAAATCTGCCACATTCGACATATCTACTATTTTATACGTATCCATTATCCTCCACACGACATTTAAAGTTTTCATTTTGACACAAGATTGTCAACAAGACTGACTGTTAAGTGTTGAAATGGGTATTTAAACGTGCATAACAGAAAATCCTATATTTACCAGTAATATAATGTGAATGGTGTTTTATATAATAATCTTAATATACATTTATTGAATGTTTGGATTTGAAAAGACTTGTTATTCGATTTGTTTTATATTTAAATGATTATGCCTTTAATTGAAATATGAATCAAATACTAATTCTTTTTTTTTTTACAAAACCCGCCTTTCGAATTCCGTTTTCTTTGTTTTCCATTTTCTTTGTTAGAAGTCTTAGGTTTGAAAGACATTACCTCAATCTGGTAGTAATATCAATGACTACTAACGTATTATTTGCCACACATTCTTAACTCTCTCCTTACCGACTATTTCCAGGATGTTTCCTGAATTGTCATACCTACCTAAAACAAAATTTGATTTTTTTTTCACTCAACATGTAAAATGCCATAAATAATTTTTCAGCAAAAACAAACCTTACAAAACAGCATTATGTTTTTATAAATACAGCAAAGGTGTTTCTGAGAACTTTCTGAGAGCTATAATAATGACGTGAGTTAGAGACGATCTTTGGATCGTGGATAGCTCATACGGTAGAGTCACGCTCTCACCGGCCAGGCGGAGTTGTCGTACCAGTAAGGTCGCGGGTTCAAACTCCCATCACCGCCGCGAAAATTTTTTATTCTCTATTGTCTTCTGCCACTTTTCTACTCACTTCATCTCTTGTTGTTACCAACATAGTGCCTGCTCCACTCACTTTTCTGAGAACTTTGTAATGTCAAAACAAATCTGGATAAGAGAAATGCTGATTGTATCTTAACGAATGTGAAGATTTTCCTCTATTTGGTAAGGAGAGAGTTACATAGAATGCCGCATTTAATATTCTTCTTTCTTTATTATGTCGTCAGGCCCGGAAAAATATCAATTAGAATCTGTCATCCTTTTTTTGTGTGTATGTCTTTGTGCTGTAGAGGTCTTGGAATCACAAAGCGTTCTAAATGTGGTCCACGGGATTCACTTGGTACTGTACACTCCCACGGCATGGTCTTGTCGCTTCTTTCCGTTCAATAGGAATTAGGTAGTTGGGCCAGTTAGGTCTGACGGAAAGTACGATATACTAATGCCCTAACCAAAGGGCTGCTAATAATATGTTGATTAAACCTGAAATAAATGCGTTTTTATATTTTGGTTAAAAAGTGCCATTTACATAGCTCGATTAAATTGATCCCAAATTGATCAAAAGTTCTTGGAGCTGAGAATTTTGTGTGTGTCCGGTTTAAGGATTTCATGGTATTGGGTTATTTTAAGATCTCAATGGTGTTAAAGTTATACCATTTTAACAAATTTAGCTTTATATAGCGCAATATCCACTAAATGTGCTCAAAGCGCTTTACAAGGGGTCCCTGGTCAACAGCAACATTTAACACGTAGGACGGGACATGGCGCATGTTAGGCGATATTACAATGTTTCGGACACAGATAACGATGTTAACGGGCCAGGTACTCATTTAACACCTAAGTACGGTGAGAGAATGTGAGTAAAGAGCCTTCTCGAAGGACTCGACTATGCGCCGAGCGCGAGGCTCGAACCCAGGACCTTCCGATCCGAAAGCGAGTGTCATACCACAAGACCACATAGCCGAGGAGCTTACTATCAAATCCTGCTAAAGTTAAATCTAGGTAGAAAGTGAGTTGACACTTTATAGAATCTAGTCGAAATCTCAGAATCACTGAGAAAATTTGAAGTTCAAGGTATTGTTCTAAGAGGCTAATAAGACGACTATTTCCTCCTCAAGTCGCTGAATAAATGACACAAAATTGCCGTTTTCTCTAATGATAAAAATCGGCTTAGTAGATTTTGAAAGTCAACTCATCAAATATAGATCGAACGAAATTGACGTCACTCAGCTCTTTGTTATTGTTTTTAGCCAGCCGTTTTATGAATAGTTTTCACTAAATTGTATTAATCAGACTATAAACGTTTAAGGTTACACATAGTATTGTGTGTTGGTCCGTTATATCCGGCTGGTGGAATGTTGTGAGTCAATTACCAAAAAATCAATAGAGAAATAAGAAGATGAAATATGGAACAAAAACAAACTATAGGTTATATCCATACAAAATTAAAGCCCAACAGGCGAATTGTACGTGGAAAATAAAATGATAGTGAACCCATAAAACTATGCTATATAATTGTTCATATTTTTCCTAATTCTATACAAACTTAACACGGGAAGACACTGGGTAGCTTTTCGAGGCTTATGTCGGGGAGATGAAAGGTGTTGTCTCGTTGAGATTTCTGCTCACACTATCTTTTGGTTATTGAACTTTTAAAAAATTATTCGACAGCCATTTATACAACTTACCAAAAGCACAAATGTCGGTAAGAGAAAATTAAAACAACATTGTCGAAGATTTTGGAATACTTCTAATCGGAAATTTTAAACTACTACCCGCTAACTTGATATGAAAAGAGAAAGTTACCAATCAGTCATAGTATTCCTCTGAAGAATCATAGTAAGATTCATAACTGTTACCGTAGTTATAAAAAGGATTAGGGTTGTAGTAAGTCTGGATGAATTGGTTGTAAGGATAGGGGTATTGCTGGGGTTGAGGGTTGTAAGGATTTGGCTGGTAAGGGTTGTGGTAGTCTGGTTGGGATGGAGCAGAGTAGGAATAGGGATTGGAATAGGACTTGCTGGTTATTGGGGGCAGCCTGGTGGTCGTGGTGGTTTTTGTTGTCGTAGGGGTCGTTCTTTGAGTGGTGGTGGTCGTCGTTGGCTTTGGGGTTGTTGTTGTTGTTGTTGTCGTTGTCGTTGATGTTGTTGTTGGGGTAGTGGTGGTTGTCGTAGGGGTAGTGGTGGTTGTTGTGGGGGTAGTGGTGGTTGTCGTAGGGGTAGTGGTGGTTGTTGTGGGGGTAGTGGTGGTTGTAGTAGGAGTGGTGGTGGTTGTTGTAGGTGTGGTAGTGGTTGTGGTTGTTGGAGTAGTGGTAGTTGTCGTAGGGGTGGTGGTAGTTGTACTGGGAGTAGTTGTGGTAGTTGTTGTAGGAGTGGTGGTGGTAGTGGTCGTTGGGGTTGTAGTTGTTGTCGTGGGGGTGGTGGTTGTTGTAGAAGTGGTAGGAGTGGTAGTTGTTGAACTCGTTTCGGTTGTAGTTGTCGTCGTGGTGGTCGGAGTCGTTGATGTAGTTGTGTCTGTTGTTGATGTAGTTGTGTCTGTTGTTGATGATGTTGCCTGAAGAAAATAAATAAGCTGATGTGTCAAAAGTCTCAATCCCGACTCTTCTTGGGTGTCTCAAATTTGAGACTTTCTTTTAGCAAATCGGGGATTATCACAATTGATTGTTATTTCAACTAATACTTTTCTGGTCAAAGCATAAATATTTTTTAAAACGATTGTCTGCTTTGTCAAAGTATGGGAGAACAGTTGGGTGAGATGGATATATTAGATTTCAACCACAGATCGCTCTAAATTGTTGTTCAAATGACTCGTTCATTTTATACAATCTTTAACAAGAAATGAAGGGAGTACAGAGAAATGTCATAAGATAATATAGAATTACACATTTCGCGGCGAAGGGAGTTGAAGCCGGACCCGATTGTTTTTGCACCTCTAGCTGGCCACGAGAAGACACTCTACAATTGACGGTATTCGCCACAACAAATAAGTGGTAAACAAACCTAATAACTTGAGTCTCTCAAGCGACTTGTTGACGTCATAAGGACAACACACAAAACACTAGGAAAGTTTAAAAGCCAGCAGTTAAGTTATGAGCTCTATTTTTTTTTCCGGAACAGTCGGGTCTTTTTTTTCAACCGTAGCCATCGTTAACTTATAGCCTGACACTTGAACCTACCAGGACTCATACTTTGACGTCATCTTTTATGGTTTCGCACCGTTTAGTTGTCGTTAGTAGTGCTCAAGGAAACACATGATCCCATTGGTCGAACTATTGAGACAACTCCCGATTTGTTTTCTTTTGTGGCCAAGGACTTGTCTTTTGATGTTATTTTTTGGTCAGTGTCAGGCTCTTAGTTAACGTTTCAACTCCCCGTCGCCGCGAAGGTTTTTATTCTCTATTCTCGCCCGACACTTCTCTACTCACTTCAATTCTTGTTATTATCAACATAAGCGCCTGCTTCACTCACATATCTGAACTACTTCTATCTTTAAAAGCATTCAAGTCAACTTAAAGGAAATACCAGCTAGAAAGACATTAAAATGAGTGTCCCTTTTTAAAAAGATTATATCTAAAATACTGACATAATTATTTCTTTTGGTTACATCATTAAACAAATCTAATAGGTAAACGAAAGAAGGGGGTCCCGATAGCGCAATTGGTAGAGCACTCACTTCACACACAAAGGACGCAAGATCGATCCCGGGTGCAGTCGAGATTTTTTACGAACCCCTGTCCACTCAGCAATAAATGGGTAGCTGGGTCTGTTAGATCTGGCAGTACTTTGCGATAGATTCGCGTCCGATCCAAAGGGTGGCAAGCAATTGCTATTGTCCGTTTCGCAGTATAGAAACCAGTATAAACTTCGGGTCCTCTGGGTCTAAAGGCTCTGAAGGACTACTTAACTTACTTACTTAAAAGGTAAATAAAAGTACAAAATACATTGTCATATTGACAGGTACAACTTTATAATTGAATCAATGCTTGTGCTTACCGATGAGGTAGAATCTGTGGTAGTTGAGGCTGGAAAAGAGGATGTATTCAATTTATCAGAAATTAGGCATTTATGAATTCATGACAAAGTAATAGTTTGATGTTGTGAGACTTTGGCCTATAATGCCGACCTCTGAAAACATACAACTTCGTGAAGTCCCAGGTTTAAGAGTTTTTGGTAAGATGAGGTGATTTTAATCCATCGAAATTTAAAGGACGAGTTTTCTTAACAAAATTTCATGACAGTGATGCTGGCCACTGGTGAAACCCATTTTTTATTTTGGCTAGAAAACGTTTATTTCAAATATTTGGACTTTGAAATTGGAGATTGAATATTTACATTGTCGGTGGCCATGTAATTAATCTCTCGATATTTGAGTAGATGTTTTTCTCTCCAAATGGATAAAATAGCTTTTGGCTAGAAAACGTTAATTTCAAATATTTGGACTTTGAAATTGGAGATTGAATATTTACATTGTCGGTGGCCATGTAATTAGTCTCTCGATATTAGAGTAGACGTTTTTCTCTCCAAATGGATAAAATAATTTAGCTAGTCTCACAAATAAAAACATCTATAGTCAGTGTGTATTGATGAGCACATAATTTAATAACAGCTGCTTTTGCTTTTACGTTATATAAGTTTCTAAAAATGTACAGAATTTTTAAATTAATTCTTACAAAATGAAAATGGATGCAAACGTTGTGATATAATATGATGTATTGGTTGCGAGAAAAAAAACAGGAAAAGTTTAGAGGTCTGTCCCTGCAAGACTATAATCAACGCATGTCTGAAAGTGTTCCCCAGTCAAACTCATTTATTGAAATTTATTAACACGATTTTTCAGGAAAGTGTATATCTAGAAAAAAATTATAATCCCACGATTGTTTTAATAAGCACACCTCATGGTTGCAATCTCGAAGATTTTGGACTTAATTCTCAAATTTTGATATGATAAGTCGATCTATCCCCTGGTTTGCTTTATGGCTGTACTTTTTTAAAAATGATCTTTATATAGCGCAATATCCACTAAATGTGCTCAAAGCGCTTTACAATGGGTCCCTGGTCAACAGCAACATTTATCATGTAGGACGGGACATGACGCCTGTTAGGCAATATTACAATTTTCGGACAAAGACAACGCTGTTAACGGCCAGGCACTCATTTTACACCTGAGTACGGTGAGAGAATGTGAGTAAAGAGCCTTTTCCAAGGACTCAACTATGCGCCGAGCGCGAGGCTCGAACCCAGGACCTTCCAATCCGAAAGCGAGTGTCATACCACTAGATCACTTAGCCGCTGTACTTAGCCCTTTTTCAATTATCATTTGATTTTCTAGTTTATTGAATAGTAATTCAATCTCATGCATTTAACTCACGAAAAAACTAAAAACAAGATAAAAGTTTGGTAGGTATAACATAAAACGATGAGTTCAAATCACAAGATCGCGAAATTGATTACAATAAAATTTGTCAAGTAACCTTTACTTTTGTACAATCAGTCCGCCAATAGTGAAAATAGACCTTACAATATCATTAGCACAATATTTCATGCCACATATCTCCACATCACCTTTATTGATCTTAAAGAGGGTTTCGAAGTTTTCATTCGTGTATATTTATATAAAGTCACCTTTTAACCAATCGTTCTAAGCCAAATATGACAGACCTTGCTAATCTTGTATTATTTCGGAATGAGCTCGATAAAGAAGAATAAATTAATAATGAAAATTCTCAGAAATTAGAAAAATTAAGTTGTTTGAAGTGTGATACTCAAAAAGCTAAATAGATGAATCTGCTTTAACTTCAATTTTATATGTTAATCTAAAATGTCAATCTAAGGATCAAATTCACCCCGATATAATGCCTTCTTGGATAATTGGTTACAAATACTCACATTGAGCTATGGCATCTGGCAACCTTCCTGCAATTATAATACATAGCACGAACACTGCCACACCATTTCTATAAGGAATCATTGTTGCAATAATGACTGATAAAACTTGAAAATATGTTTCTTATGATCCGTAGAGTCCAAAGGCATCAGTACAAATGAAATCAAAATCATACCTATGAAATAGCTATGGAATTAGATTCAGAAAATGTCAATATACGGGTATTCAAAAATATTCTCCACCCTTTATGATTGAGTGATAGTTTGTAGAAATGTTTGTTTAGATACATTCTTCGATGTATACGACGAATTTTACAAATACTCTGGTCTATAAATAAAAAGCTTAAGACTACAAGAAAGACCTATGTTTCTTTTAGTGATATCTTATCCATCATCTATAACAAACAAAAAGAGGCAAAACATTGGTTTCACAGTAGTTTGATAATGTTATCAATTGTAATATTAATTTTATATTTATCATTGTAAACATATATCTGAAAAGCCGGGAGTTAAATACTATTTCCTGGAAAAACAAAAAACAAAAAAGCCTGAACTGTACTTAAGTACTTAGTGATTTCAGCCATCAGTCAGAGTGTATCGCTTTCTAGCATGGGAACTGGGCGATTCTTAGCGGATCTTCATACCAAGTGACTATCATGCTAATGCTCCAAAACGTTGTGACGATGTCCCACCCATTCTGAATAATGCGGGTGTGTTTTTGATCTCTCCAATAATGTGGCAGGTACGATTGATGACACTATTACAGTCGTTGGATGTCTACATGTTTATTTCGGAGATATCTGAATAATGGCACAACCGAAGACAATCTTCATTGGCAAATTGCGGTATCTTGAAAAGGGTTCAAATTTACTAAAGACGTAAATACCCAGTTTATCAATTTTCAAGACACAATTTTTCAAAGTCAAGCAAATATTAGACATATTTGTTTCAAAATGATAACAATCTATATCAATGTCTAGCTTTTATATATTTAATGCACTTTTACACAAACGTTTCTTAATTTAAATGTAAAGTCAATGTCCGTGTATTGTGCATGGTTAAATCAGAACCTGGCTGGAAACAACGTTGTCGTTGTTTCTGCCTCCCAAAAGTAAATACAATAGCGCGTTACAGGCGTGATACCTCGTCCTACATCGTATATGTGATCTCGTATTAAAAGCTTTGAGCACAAAATGTTGAATATTGCACAATGTTTTCAAGTGCATCTTTGTGATCTGATGATATGAAGATCAGCTTTGTGCTGTCGGTAGAAGGTTCTATTCCCGCAATGTTTAGTCCTTAGAAAAAGTTCATTACTCACCTTTTCTTAACATACTAGAGTTTAGAATGAATAACTGGCCTTAGAAGCGGTGTCTCAATCGATTAAAAAAAAGATTATAATAAAACAATCCCACCACCTTCTCACGTCTTACTTGTTCGTTGTTCCTGTTGCCTTGGGACCCCATATATAGATATTGAGCACAAAATGTTGAATATTGCACAATGTTTTCAAGTGCATCTTTGTGATCTGATGATATGAAGATCAGCTTTGTGCTGTCGGTAGAAGGTTCTATTCCCGCAATGTTTAGTCCTTAGAAAAAGTTCATTACTCACCTTTTCTTAACATACTAGAGTTTAGAATGAATAACTGGCCTTAGAAGCGGTGTCTCAATCGATTAAAAAAAAGATTATAATAAAACAATCCCACCACCTTCTCACGTCTTACTTGTTCGTTGTTCCTGTTGCCTTGGGACCCCATATATAGATATTTGAACATGTTTAGTGTATGGGCTTTGAGATTATATGCAAAGTTATCTCATACAGGTAGGATAAAGTTCATTCTAAGCTGCCATCCAATTTTATTATTTTCAACATTGCTATCTTGGCAGAAAAGGTTAAGTCTGTATTTATTATTATGTATGCGACAACTTCTCATACGCTGAACAATTCATCTACTTAGAAGGGCATTGTGAGACGAAAATGAGGGAAATCTACAGTAGGTCATCCAGTGCAGGAAGACCCTCTAAATCACATGAAAATATCAGGAAATCATCCCCGTGCACTGCCGCACTTTGAAACAGCGAGCATTAACAATTTTGGTAAGAAAAATCATCGTTCAAATCTCGATCGAATGAAATAATCTTGCCAAAACTCTAAATAATGAGAATTTCGTGAAGTCCCGGGTTTGAGATATTCTTTTGGCAAGATGAGGGTCATTTCAAGCGATCGATATTTGAAGAAAGAGTTTTCTGGTCAAAACTTTAAGCTACGTGTTTTCTTCGAGTCTCAGAATAAAACTCAGTGCGGAGAATAGAACCCTTCTCGGGTTTTTCCCACAAAAAATCTCAACCTGTAATGTGCTGTCAAAGTGTTGTCAGTGGACACACCCAAATTCTTCTAGAGAATACCATAGAGATGGATTGGAGTCTCAGCACAAAACTCAGTGCGGAAAATCCTCGAATTTTAGCCCCCCAAAATATCAACCTGTAATGTACTTTCAAAGTGTTGTCACCCGAATTCCTCTAGAACATACGATGGAGGTGGATGGGACACCGTCTTCAGGTTTCAGGTTTGATATTAAGTACGTGACAAGTTTAGGGTCATTCAAATCGATTGATATTTTCAGTGAAAGTTTTGTAAACAAAATTTTAGAATTGTGTTTAGTCAGAGTGCGCAACAGCTTTGGTCCATGGTGATTGATATCTTAATATTGGGATGAGGCGCAAAAGTGGTCCACTGAAAAGTAATTTGGCTTGATATGACTATCTGTTGTACCAGTTTGTCGCCGTCTATTTTGGCGTGACCAAGTTATAAAAACATGAAAGAAGCTGATCACAAAATCACACTCCATCATTAACAGAAAAAGTAGTCATTTAGAGCCATTAGGTCCATGAGGTCGGAGTTTTTCCTGGTTTCTATAGCGTGAAACGGACAATAGCAATTGCTTGCTGTCCTCTGTATTGGACGCAAGTCTATAGCAAATAACTTTCCGCCAGATCTAACAGACCCAGTTCCGCATTAACTGATGGATGCACAAGGGGGGGGGGGGGGGGGGGGTTCAGATAAAAATCTGCACGCGGGTCTGAGGTGGGTGCTCTATCAGCTGAGTTATTGTGACCCCCTTTATTTCGTTGACGAAGCAACTGACAGGATCTTTCGTACTTCAGAAAAGTCAGAAAATAATTTAATCAAACAATATGATTTATGATATAAACTTGACAATTTATTGATGGACTATAATGTGTATCAATGACAGTTATTTTAATATAAAATCATATAATAGGCATACATTAGATGTGGTACTATTCAAATAACGAGATTGACTAATAATGATGAAGACGTAGTGAAAATAACATCGGCAAACAGCTAGTTACAACTTATGCCAGTCTATATGGAATTTTCCATTCATAAAACGTATATATATATATATATATATATATATATATATATATATATATATATATATATATATATATATATGATTATGATGGGGAAATATATAAACCTATTGTTTTCGTTACATAAATTAACTATGTGTGATATGACTTGTTAATTTTAACTTGTATGTTAAACGAATACTTAAACCCCATGCCTTTACGATCAATATAAAAATTGATTGTGCGGCATAAGTAACCTCGGAAAATATGTAATGTTCTATGTCAAGAAGAGAACAAGTAAATGAGATAAATTGTGGTGATGAAATGAATAAACTCATAATACTATTATATGAATAAACAATACATTAAATGGAAAACATGCACGGTTTATAATATACCAGGCATATCAAATAAAACATAACGTAGTCTTCCTTAATGATGAATAGAGGAAAAAGAAAGAATATGGCAGCTTAATAAAGAAAAGAAAATCATCAAAAGAAATGTACCGGGCTTAGACTCTAGCTATTTAATGTAATGTCATGAATGGGATATTGCTAACTAAATTGATAGACCACTCATCTCTCAAACAAACGTACCCGGTTAGAGTCTGCTCACAAGTTGGTATATTTTCTGATCCCACTGTCTATCCAGTGGTGATCAGGTAGCTGGGTCAAAATCACAACTGGCAGAAATTAAATTGGAACAGATCCACGACATATCAAAAGGATAACAAGAAAGTGCTATTATCCTTTTAACTTTGCAGACATCGGAGTAAACTCCGGCCATGTCGGGATAATGTTGTTTGTTTTTTTTTTAGACGACGGCTTATACGTTAAATCATAATATACTTTAATAAGAAATCTTAATAATGCTTTGGTTGAACTGAAAAGGATTGGATTCAAAAATTCCCATTGACATTCATTCTGTTATTCAGTGGAGCTGTCATGATTATTTTTTGTTCAAACGTATTGGAAATGAGTTTTCTTTGAAGGCGTTGATAAGATGTATGTTCTATTAACACACATTTTATGTAAACACTCGGTAAATCAAATTAGGTTAAACCTGCGTGCACGTATTTTAGGTCTGATAACCGAATGCAATTATGGGCTTGTTTTAACACTGTTGTAATGGACAATATTTTGCGTTGTTTGATAATATTTCCATAACACCAATGAGCCCATAACAAATTGGGTTATCAAACCTGCAAAAAGTACCTACACGTCGCATTAAACCCTGAAGTTTTTCAGGTAAACAATAATAATACAACAGCAAACCAGCCTGATTGTCAACTATTTGTATTTACCTTGCGTCTACATAGATCGTGATTAATATTGTGTAAGATGTAATTGAACATATGAAAGAATAATATTATAATAGCAATTATGCGAAATTATAGAAGAGTAAAGTTGGTGCAATAAAATAACAAGAGATGAAGTGAGTAGAAAAGTGCCAGAAGACAATAGAGAATAAAAATTTTCGTGGCGGTGGTGGGGTTTGAACCTGCGACCTTATTGGTACGACAACTCCGCCTGGCAGGTGAGAGCGTGGCTCTACCGTGTGAGCTATCCACGAATACAAAAATATTCGTATCAAACTCAGGTCATTTCTAGAACTCTCTCTCACCCACTTCTGGAAATCGCGGGCTCGCTCGCCAACCAACCATCGCGAAGTTACTTGACCAGCAGTTAAGCTTAATAGCCAAAATTCTCAACACAAACATATAACATAGAAACGATTGAGACATTGAGTATGCTACGGTATATGGGGTGAATTTTAAATTCAGAAAAGTGAGTGGAGCAGGCACTTATGTTGGTAACAACAAGAGATGAAGTGAGTAGAAAAGTGCCAGAAGACAATAGAGAATAAAAATTTTCGTGGCGGTGGTGGGGTTTGAACCTGCGACCTTATTGGTACGACAACTCCGCCTGGCAGGTGAGAGCGTGGCTCTACCGTGTGAGCTATCCACGAATACAAAAATATTCGTATCAAACTCAGGTCATTTCTAGAACTCTCTCTCACCCACTTCTGGAAATCGCGGGCTCGCTCGCCAACCAACCATCGCGAAGTTACTTGACCAGCAGTTAAGCTTAATAGCCAATATTCTCAACACAAACATATAGCATAGAAACGATTGAGACATTGAGTATGCTCCGGTATATGGGGTGAATTTTAAATTCAGAAAAGTGAGTGGAGCAGGCACTTATGTTGGTAACAACAAGAGATGAAGTGAGTAGAAAAGTGCCAGAAGACAATAGAGAATAAAAATTTTCGTGGCGGTGGTGGGGTTTGAACCTGCGACCTTATTGGTACGACAACTCCGCCTGGCAGGTGAGAGCGTGGCTCTACCGTGTGAGCTATCCACGAATACAAAAATATTCGTATCAAACTCAGGTCATTTCTAGAACTCTCTCTCACCCACTTCTGGAAATCGCGGGCTCGCTCGCCAACCAACCATCGCGAAGTTACTTGACCAGCAGTTAAGCTTAATAGCCAATATTTTCAACACAAACATATAGCATAGAAACGATTGAGACATTGAGTATGCTCCGGTATATGGGGTGAATTTTAAATTCAGAAAAGTGAGTGGAGCAGGCACTTATGTTGGTAACAACAAGAGATGAAGTGAGTAGAAAAGTGCCAGAAGACAATAGAGAATAAAAATAAAATATTTTTGTATTCGTGGATAGCTCACACAGTAGAGCCACGCTCTCACCTGCCAGGCGGAGTTGTCGTACCAATAAGGTCGCAGGTTCAAACCCCACCACCGCCACGAAAATTTTTATTCTCTATTGTCTTCTGGCACTTTTCTACTCACTTCATCTCTTGTTGTTACCAACATAAGTGCCTGCTCCACTCACTTTTCTGAATTTAAAATTCACCCCATATACCGGAGCATACTCAATGTCTCAATCGTTTCTATGTTATATGTTTGTGTTGAGAATATTGGCTATTAAGCTTAACTGCTGGTCAAGTAACTTCGCGATGGTTGGTTGGCGAGCGAGCCCGCGATTTCCAGAAGTGGGTGAGAGAGAGTTCTAGAAATGACCTGAGTTTGATACGAATATTTTTGTATTCGTGGATAGCTCACACGGTAGAGCCACGCTCTCACCTGCCAGGCGGAGTTGTCGTACCAATAAGGTCGCAGGTTCAAACCCCACCACCGCCACGAAAATTTTTATTCTCTATTGTCTTCTGGCATTCTACTCACTTCATCTCTTGTTGTTACCAACATAAGTGCCTGCTCCACTCACTTTTCTGCAATAAAATAAACAACATCACGTGACCGGATATTTGACATCAAACGTGACCCAGATTTTTTTATAAATGACCCGAACTATGCTGCAATTGACCTTTAGTAATGTCAACAACACCTGCAATATAACGATTCACGGCGAGCAACTTACCAACGTAGAAAGTTTTAAATACCTAGGTTCAATAGTGACAACAGATGGAAGATGTAACCGAGACATACGAGCAAGAATAACTCAAGCCAAACAGGCCTTCATGGACCTGGGAAACATTTTGAAAAACAAACAGATGTCGTTCGGGATTAGATTCCGAGTCTTGAAGTGCTACGTGTGGCCAATCTTGTTCTACGGATGCGAAAGCTGGACTACAAATGCAGAAACACAAAAGAACATTGAAGCTTTTGAAATGTGGTGCTTGAGAAGGATGCAGAGAATATCGTATACCGCACACAAAACGAACGAAGAAGTGCTAAAACAAACATACCAACAAAGGAAACTAATGCCCTTAATAGTGGATCGACAACTATCCTTTTTCGGACACATAGTAAGGAAAGATAAGAATGAATACCTGGCAAGTTGTGGAAAAATACCTGGTAAACGCGCCCGGGGAGACAAAGAAAAACACTCATAGACCAACTGAAGGGCTTCACCAACCTAACAATCCAAGAGCTGTTTGAAAAAGCAAGAGACAGGGAGGAATGGAGAGAGATAATTCATGCAGTATCCGAAGCCTGGACCAGGCATGGAACCTAGAAGAAGAAGAATGTCATGCGCATCCAACCAACTTTTTGTTTACATGTTGCTAAGGCAGCAAACTGAAGTTGGCGCGAATAAATTCAAGCTGTTTACTCCGAGTCTGAGATAGCTAGGGAGGCCACGATCATATTTTTTTATCGCCAAAATACCCCTTCTTTTATTTTATAGGAAAACCATAATCATGGTTCCCCCTCCTCTCGTAAACAAAACCATATCTATGTCCAGGGAAACGAAGATGGTTGCTTGTCTTTGGTTAAGGCGGACCATACTTTTTTTTTACAGCGTATCAAATGATCAAAGTCAAAGCATACGGTCAATGTAATGAAGAGAGTAAATTCGAATCTATCTCCTATCTCTTCGCTCAGATGACCCTTTTGACAGAAGACAACTACTACTTCTACACTATAACTATAACTGCACTACCACTACTGTATTATAACCACTGATACCACAAAACTATAGACTTTTATACTATCTAGAACTAATGGACCGTATGGCTTAGCGGTACGGTTTTCGTCTTGTCACAAAAGTCGAGCAATGCCAATGCTAAGTATGATCAGTAATAGGATGGGTGACTAATCGTGAAAAATTATACACACATTACCCCACTCGATTGAATGAGTATCTGGCTACAGAAATGGCGGTTAGTGTAGTGACAGTTTAAGTACACAAGGGTCGCCTAACAGGCTGTATGACAAAGAAATATGGTTCCACACGGCTTGTTGAAGTGGGGGATAAATATGAAACATTTTGAAGCGCATTGCTCACGGCTATCTGTAGAAATGCGCTGTATAAATATTCATATTTATGTACTTGGTCCAACGGATACTATTACTATTTCTACTACAAGACCTCTACTACTACTACTACTACTACTACTACTACTAATACAATAATAATAATAATAATAATAATAACAATATAATAATAATAACAATAACAATTATTATTGTTGTTGTCAGTATCACCGTTTATTAATGATTTTAAAAAGTGTAAAAGATACTTGCAAAATGTTGGTGTTGTGTGTGTTGTAGTAATCCAGCGACGCAACTCTGTACTGTCTACAACTACAAGAGACGCACAAGACCGTGGCACTAAACATCCCTGGCATGCATTTAGTCAAACAACATGAAAGCAACATTCACGGTAGCGTTAACTACGTCAAAGTCAAAGACAAAACAATAGTGACATACAACCAGGACATGACAGTAAGTGAGGTGGAAATTCTCAGAATTGAAAGCAGACACTTCAATGTGATATTACTGTCAACAAACCTCCACCAACGCCATTCAAGTGGCCAGTTACATCCACCATTAGTGAGAAACCAATGATTGTGATATGTGACTTTAACTGCCACAGCACCAAATGGGGATACAATGAGAACAACAAAGATGGAGATACTGTTGAGGAATGGGCTGACCAATATAATCTGACACTCTTCTATGACGCATGAAGCATCCCTTCCAAGCGCTTGCTGGAGAACAGGCTACAACCCAGACCTTGCATTTGTGTCTTCCAGATATGTCAAAAACTGTCGGCAACCCCATTCCAAAATCAGTATACAGACCTATCGCCATTGAGGTAGGATCAGTCATCTCTACGAGAACAAACAAATTATATGAACTGTGTTCGTGGACCTGGCAGCTGCCTATGACACAGTAAATCATAGGAAACTGCTCCTAAAGGTTGCAAGGGTAACTCGTAACACAAAAATAGTTGCAATAATAAATATCCTTATGTCAAACCGTCACTTTTTTGTGGAAATGGATCGGAAGAAAAGCAGATCACAAAAGAACGGACTCCCTCAAGGATCGGTACTTGCACATATCCTTTTCAACGTTTATACCAACGACCAACCTCATTTTGAGAACATCAGGGGTTTCTATATGATCTGTGTCTTGTGTCCCAGGCCTCTGATTTCAAGACCATTGAGGAGAGACTAACGGATGTCCTGGAGCCACTCTCTGAGGCCACATTTAAAGAACTCACTTGCCAACCAAGGAAAAACTCAAGTGTGTTCTTTCCATTTAAAGAACCGCCAAGCCTAAAGAAAACAGGAAACTGAACATCTGGAATGGGAACATATTGGATAAAAACACATTTCCCATGTATTTCGGTGTTACCGTAGACCGCACAATGTCCTTTTCTCAGAACACAAAGAAAACAAAAGCAAAGGTGGCCACAAGAAACAACTTCCTAAGAAAAGAGGCAAAAACTTACACGCCATGGGGAGCAGATCCGAAAACAGTCAGGACAACCATAGTAGCCCTCTGCTATTCATCAGCCGAATAGGTCTCACCAGTCTGAGTAAGATCCTGCCATGTCACAATAACACCTGCCGGATCATTAGAGTAACTTGAAACCGACTGCAGTTCCAGTCCTCCATCGGCTGGCTGGCATTGCACCTCCATACATTCAAAGAGCCACTGATTCCAAAGCCCAGATATATGAATAGAAAATGGACCCAAGGCACCCAAGGCACAGCCCAATGACAAGTAGACTGAAGTCGAGAAAGAGCTTCACGATGGAAGAAAGCATCAACCCTGACCATGCAGCTGTATACAGGCGTTCCACGTTGAGAGAGTGGCACAATCATGCAAATGAAGCTGTTGGAGATCTGAGAGAAGAACTGTCCTACGGAACTGAGCTCCCCAGGAATGAATTGTAACACTGAACAGAGCACAGGCAAAACTTGTGAGAACAACTGGAAGCATGAAAAAGTGAGGGCTGGTTGAGAGTAGCTTGTGTACATGTGGGTGCCCAGAGCAGACATCCTTAGAGAATGCCAGGATGCGCTCAGCTGCACTGACCATGACCCAAGAGTCTGCTCCCCAGATGCTGTGGAGTGGGTTCGGTGTTGGTGCGAAACTGTGACGATGATGACTTGCAAAATGAATAAGTCTTACACCTGCCAATATATAAGTAAGATGACAGGATGCTGATCTTTTTAACATCAAAGTACTTTTGTAACCCGGCAGTGCTAACTTTTATGTGTAACCCAGAATGAAAAGTTATTACAAAAGACGATTGCAAGATATTTAGATAAATTGCTAGTTTAACATTGTGGTAGACGTACATATATGTATTAAAGTTACATATCCAATAACCAAGAATGAATAAAAACAGGACAGTCTTTAAACTGTATCAAAGGAAATCACATCTTGCATAACAAGACCTCTAGTGCTATTGTGAGGATTGGTTCTCAGTCTCACCCGTTATGCTGTATCTGAGTGCCATAACACAACTTGTGAAATCCAAATAAATTAAAAACAGATTATAAATTTATATCATATTTATTGTCATTTCATTCATATTCATGTTATTCACACTGAAATCATTAAAAAAATATAGATATGATGTTTCTCCATTAAAGCTATGCTTGTATTCTCATCCTGTGAAAGAGAAAGAAAAAAAAAAGAAAAAAATTGATAATTATTACTGAAACTGTGTAGTTCCATTTTAAAAATCTGTGATGTAAGAGCCTCAGCAAAAGCTTTGGTTAAAAAAGGTTCTGATTCAAGAAATGCACTTCTTAGGCAGAACATGCGATTAACCTGTGTAGACTTTAGTATTATGGTCTTGCATATAATTATCAAGTGCAGAAAGTTTGCCATTAAAATGATTATTTAATAGAATTTAATATAATTTGATTCGAGAAATGGAACACAAAGGAAGAATTTGCGATTAACCTGTCCAGTCATAAGCATCATGTTCTTGTTTATAAAGTGCAGAAACTTTGCAAATAAATAGAAAAGAATTTTATTCGAGAAATGGAATACAACGGCAGAATTTGCGACTAACCAGTTAAGACAAAAGCGACATGGTCTTATTTACAAAATACAGAAACTTTGTGAATATTTCGAGAAATGTAGCACAAAAGCATCACTGTCTTGCATATGAAGTGCAGAAAGTTTGTGATTAAGCCACTGCATTATTTAAATATGATGTTGCTGTTAAATGAAACAATGCAATACATTTTTTTAAAATATGTTCTGCAACATCACATGGTCCCATCTATCAAATTCTACTACCATTACAAATCAGCTACATAGATGGTTTCATCAGTACTCTTATCTTGCTGATAAATTAAATTATAAATATAGAAAAGGATATAATAAACTTTAAAAAATTATTATAAAGTTAAATGGTAGACAAGATAAAGAGGTCATTGCCTATTTCTTTTTAAATTTCTTATTCATAACCAAGGAAGCACGTTTCTTTTGCTATATTCTTCTTGACTTCACTATGTAAATGTTTCTTTCAAGTGAATAACAAGCTCACAGGGCATTTTTATAAATAAACAGGAGCCAATACCATTAAAATGGAGAGATCACTGCCAAAAATTACATAGGGATAGATATGCATTGGTTTTAACGTGTATTAGACACTGTCATTAGAAAAAAGTTTTAAAAAATCTTTACAAACTACAGTAAGCTGCTTTTAAAATTAAGAAACGCTCGAAAGCAAAATATGGTCCTGTTCTCTTAATCACCGCTCTCTAGTCTCTAGATTAGGTCAATAAAGCTGAGAGGTTTTATGAAGAATATAGAATATAGAAGTAGAAGAAAAACATTAATTCCAATAAAAAAAAAACAAAGAAGGGTCCATAATGATATATGAGGAATTCTATAAGATACAGTAACATGAAAGCCATTTTGATAATCTTGAAGGATAAGACTCAATGATGATGATGATGATGATGATAATAATAATAATTATGATACTTCTTCCTGAATATAAATTGATTAATTCCCATGGTATAGGCAGGCCAATGCTTCCAGAACAATTAAAGAAATGCAGAGACTCATTCTTGTTGTAATGTTATTTAGATCTGAAAAAAAAAGATAAGCATGGCATTCTAAACCATTTTCCCATGGTCCCATAAAAAGCAATATCATCTCACACAAAATCATAAAATAAAATTCATATGGACCAAACAATGAATAAAAGTTATAATTACCTTATTTTATCAATTATTATCATTGGATTTATTTAACTTTATATGTATTAATTAAATGACAATTCGAAATTAAGATACCAATGTTTGAATGAATAACTGGATCTAACTCTACAAGTAAAATGTAAATGTGCAACTTATTCAGATTTCAGCAAGCACTTGTTACAGTCTGTCGCTTCATGTTACAGGAAAAACTCCAGTTCCATGAGCCTTATGACTCTAAAGGACCAATTATTTCAAAGTAAAATGAAATACCATTTATTTTTTAAGAAAGTTATCAAGCACTATTTAAGGTCTGTTGCTTCATGTTACAGAAACAGGAAAAACTCCAGTTCCATGAGCCTTATTACTCTAAAGAACCACTTATTTCAATGTAAGAAGAAATATCATTCAATGTTGAATATATAGACATGACCTATTTCTTAATGGTTTGCTTATATTCAATAAAAACATTAGAAAACATAATGGACCTGGAACTCAGATACCACAAGGTTGTTAAAACCGTTGGGTCAGGTCTAATTTTATCAGAGGTTTATGATCATGAAGGCAAGATTACATAACCAATGTCGATTAGCTTTTTAAAAAATGGGCTTTTATTTACCTTCCGGTGAACTCATTTGATCAATATTTCCTGTATTTAACTTTCTGATCACATAAGAAAAGTCTAATAAACATTGAATATATTTTAATGCCTCTAGATTTCACTTTAAAGTCAAATAAAATATCTGATCACAAATAAAATTTTTGATAATTCGATCAACAGAGAGAGCTTTTCAAAATTGTTCGCTTATTATTCCTGAGGCAAAATTTAGATAAGACATCATTTCACATATCATGGTGATTCCTATGAATTACAAAATCCTAAAAAGCTTCTTCTTCATAAAAAAACGTAGAACTAAAATTAGGTAATCTAAAGTAATCAGAGAGGTTTAGTTTTCATTTCAATCCAGGGTAAATCCGTAAAGAGTTGTAGGACCAGGCCCCTCTTGATCATTACCCACAAAATTGATTGAACTAACAGGGATGTGTATAAAACTGTAACAAAACCCCCAACGACCCCCCCCCCCCCCCCCCCCCCCAACACTCATACAAAAACTTAAGCACAGTTTTTTCATTTTCACTTCTCTTGAGCCAAGGGAAACTCGTTGCTCATTTTAGCTGCACAGATTCGAATTCAATCGCTTTCCTCCCACCCCCCCCCCCCCCACCCCCACCCCACCCCCCCCCCCACCCCCCACACACCCCCCCCCCACCCCCCTTTCTTTTTTTTCTTTTTTTTTTTTTTTTTTTTTGAGCGAGTCTACTCTTTTCTCCTTTTTGTTTGGCCTTGTTCAGTTTCTGAGCATGAATTTCTTAAAATTGTTTGTTTTCTTTTTAATACAAAAATAATGGGTTTTTTTTTCCCTCTATCTGTCTGGGAATAACCAATTTTCGTTATTGGCAGACCCTGTCTGGGAATAATCATAGCGATGACGAAAATATCAGACCGCACTCCCTGCATTTTACAATAAAATATGTTTTCTTTCACACAGCTACCGACCAAATAAGGCGAATAGGCTTGGAAGATCCAAAACGTCATACATGTAGTTTGACACCTGCCAAATATCAAAGATGCGATAAGGGGTTGAGTGGGACATTTTCTTTTCCCAGACATTCTCATTTTTTCACCACCCCTTCCTCCCTCTCTGCCATTCCTTCTCCCATCGACTCTCAGCAAAAACAATAACAAAAAGTCTTATGTGGCAAAAACGGCTACCAACTTAAATCCCTCAAACAACACAAGATATTGAAAATCGGTGGCAGAGACCCTTTGCCTTTGTCTTGTTCCTTTTCCAGTTCCAGTCATGAACAGATAATGAGAGAATGAAGACCTAAAGATTGTTTCGAAATCTATTATCAGGTTAGGAAAGAGCGAGAGTCAATAAAATATGACAAGCGATGAAAGCTTCGCACCACGAAAGATGAGGATTAAAAAAATACAACTTTTGTTGAGATTCCACCTGCTGAGGAGGGGGGTGTCTGCTTTTTTTTTTTTGTTCCTTTCTGTTTTCTTTTTCGGTCAAGTTATGACTGACACACGTTCTAGACTGTAAACGTTACCCATAAAATGTCATAAATTACGAAAAGTGTTTTCTCTCACACAGTATTCGAATCACTCACTGAATGAGCATGAAGCAGACATAAGTGAAGGAAACGTAAACTCTGTAAGTGAGAATCGGCGAGTGAAGCTGTACTGTAATGACTGACACTGACAGTGACAGTCAAATTGCGAAGTGAAATGAAAACAAATAAACAACGCATTCTAAAATTATGCCGGTGAGACATCCAAAGTTAAATACCCGAACGCTATTATGGATTAACATTGAACTAAATCGTTTCCTGCTCTCAAAACCAATCGATACAAATTACAAACTCAAACACTGAAATTGGAATCTTACCTTTGCATGATTGGACTGCCATTCTTTGCTGGTGATTAGGAACTTTAGCAGCCGGACAACGTTGCGCACAAAACAGGTCTCCCGTTTTTGTCGTTCAAATTGTAGATAATACACATTCAGTTAAAAACAAACACGTACAATTAAAATTGTTATTTAGTTAAATTCTTTGTATATGGCTAAATTATTCCGAAAACCAGATTTCAAAGAGTTCTTGTTTTGTTCACACAAGCGCATTGATTTTGGTGAATAATCTTGACCGTGGTCTAAAAATAGACCGACAGTAATTTTTGATAAATTTTACCATTTGTTTAATAAAAAATCAATATTTAGATATTATTTGACGCGTGATCGAGTATTTATGAATATGTGTTTCTTTTGACACCTAACAGACATTTTTTAATGGTTATTTTTTTCTATAATTTACATTGGAAGGTGAGCTGTCAAAGCCAGGAACATGTGTTTTGCCACGTGCTTCTAAAATGGTCACATGATGTTGTTTATTTTATTGCACCAACTTTACTCTTCTATTATATTAATAATATATGAAACTCAATGTATACTTATTAGCAAGTCCGATAATCCAAGTTGCTGTGGTAACATTGTTCCCTTGGTGACACTCTCAACACAACATAAAATATTATCCATCGCAACAAAATTAAAACAAGCCCATAAATGCGTTGGTTTATCAAATTTGCAAATATGTACACTTAGGTAACGACGATAACTGTTACAATATGTTACAGTGAATGGCATAATCAGTCGGATGGTGAAAAGGTTTGAACTGAGGTATTGCCAAGTTTAGTTAGAAGGTCAATTCTTATCCAAATGAGTTCTTGCCATAAATGATTAAATCAACCCTTTTTGTACATCTTCGGAAAACATCAAAGCTTAATTTCACTTCTATATATTTTTATATAGCTAGTCAAGTTGAAAAGTATGAAATTTGAGAAACGTTGCTGGATACCTTTCCCATAAATCTGACCATAATTTCATGAAAAATCACCCGATTTACTTCAAATAAAGATTAAAATGCTCTAGTGAGCATATTCTTTCATCAAATGCAAAAAATGCAAATCCAAAATTTTCATCTTTCGACTGATTATGTCATGCACTGACACATATTATATACTTAGTGAGATTATTGATAAATCCATAATAATTAAAACGTCATACAAACAAGACACAAAATAATCAATTGTTATTCACGGTCGTTTATGTGTTTCCTTTGGAATACTGACATCAAAGATGAACCCAACAGACAATCTTGACTAAGATAGAGATTACAAATTTGTAACCTGAAGTCTGAAAATGGTATTATGTCGGAGTGAAGACAAATCTGTAAAATTAAATTTATGAAATTAAAATGATCAGAAATTTAGATTATTTTTTTTTTGCTTTTCCAGCTCAAAAAATTACATTTACAAACTTAGCCCAAGTTTTTGAAAAAAAACAACAAAAAAACACACACACACACGTATATATATATATTATATATATATATATTATATATATATATATATATATATATATATATATATATATTCAATTCAAAACAGTTGTAAAAATAGAATCTTTGAGGTATATGTATTATATGTGACAAAATTGGGGCCCTTTTTGGTAGCCTGACACACACAAGCATATGTATATATGTATAAGAAACCAGTCGAGTAAATTTGAAATTATGTCGGAATGAACCAGATGAATAACGTTGATTTTTCAACTCAGAATGATCAGAATCGAGAAATCCCACCATGGAGAAATTCCAAATTTACATACATATCATGTATATAGGAGTATATCCGTGGCTAAAATAATAATATCGATACATAAAACTAATGAGTTACTTCCATGTGTTTTCAATGTCACGTTGGTAAACATAGTATTTGAGTAATGATGGTATGTAAATAAAATACACACAATTTCTATCCGCCATATCAAGTGTACCAATACACGGCTTAACATAGATACTCATCGTCTGCTTATAAATCCCTATTGTCACTCCAGAAGTTCTGGGTTCGAGCCTCTCTATTTCAGTCTCGGATTATATCATATGTATTATTCTTATCTTATTCATCCACGATGACTTCTGATCACAAGATACATTTAAATAAGTAAATCAAAGGGAGGCTATTTGAAGCCTGGGACAGAAAAGCTACAAGTATTCAGACCCTGCCATGTGCAATAAGCATACAAAAACTGTGGATTTGGAAGGGGGCAGATTCTAATTTCAAGAAAAACATCCCCCAAAAAAGTTGAGCTTTTATAAAACGCAATATCCACTAAACGTGCTCAAAGCCCTTTACAGGGGGTCCCTGGCCAACAGCAACACTTAACATGTAGGACGAGACATGACGATATTACAATTTTTTTCCGACAGAGACAGCGTTGTTAAAGGCCAGGTGCTCAATTTACACCTGAGTACGGTGAGAGAGTCTGAGTAAAGAGCCTTTTCCAAGGACTCGGCTATGCGCCGAGCGAGGCTCGAACCCAGGACCTTCCGATCCGAAATCGAGTGTCATACCACAAGACCACATAGCCGCAATGAACATATAATGCATGGTTTCTCTCCCATTTTGGGTTGTCGCTTTAATACCAACATTAAGTTCATGTGATGTCTCTCATTTTGGTCACAAACCCACGTCTTGAAAAAATAGCAACATTTTCAACCATTTTCCTCTAAAGTTTTGGTGAAATAATCAAAATCCGAAGGCAAAAGATATCAAATTTGGACAATTTTGACTTGAGTATATAAAAAAATTAAGGCCTCAAAGTTTGAGCTTTGATTACACACCAAAGGTACAGCCCTTGCTTGAATTAAAGAGAAGTTTTACGGGTGATGTTAAATTTATGAGATGTTAAATATTGTACTTTATTTCTACACTTTGTCCATCGTGTCTTCTAATTTTCCCATATTCGATTATTTGGTTTCTGAAAAATGGGTGTTATCGGTACGTAAGCTGTTTGCTCTTCATTTCATTTTGAAGTTTTTAAATATCATGTAACCCTTGTCACTATTTTAAAGAAGCTTAAATATGCTTTTACACATTGTTTTAAATTTTGAAGTCAAGAATGGTCAAGCTTTGTCAAAACACAAATATGCTGCCTAAATTTAAGAAAATATGAATTGGTTTATTATTTTATCTCTTCGTTTTGACTCCTTATTGATGAAGTAGAAATCTGAAATCCACGTTATGTGTAAATGGTGGAATTTAACATAATCTTTAATTTCATTTCCATCGAAAAATGACACTGCTTGATTGTGACCTGTCGTTTCAAAGCGATGTTATGTCGGGGGTTGTGGTGGGTGTCTTTTAATTTTTTTGTTGTTTTTTTTTTTTTTTTTTTGTTTTGTAATTTGTAATCTTATTTTTTAATATGTGTGACCAATCGCGGCAATGGGTATTGTGCGGAATTGATTAAATGGAGAAAATTGAACTTTAGATCAAAATGATCAGAATTAATAAATTCAGAATATTTTGGGGAAGATAATAGCAAATAAAACACTCTCCTCAATGAAGGATTTCTTTAACTTGTTACCTGTCTTACTCTGGAAAAACGTGTGTCTTGTATTCACAAATTTGATAAGAAAACTCGTCCTTCAAATATCGATCGATTTAAATGACCCTCATTTTAGCAACACCAAAAAAACCAACTCTCAAACCTGGGACTTCCATCGATATTTTAAAGACGAGTTTTCTGGCCAAATTTGTAAATACGTCTTTTTTTTTCTGAGTGCGGCAGTTAACTGGTTAAAGTTAAGTTTTGCAACTAAAACTCCTTATTCAATTTTATTTATCCAGTTTATCCTGACCGATATTATACTACTTTGACGTGATTGGTCAAATTTTTGTATCTGTTTGTTAAGCATCGGAGCCTTCAAAATAGATGGGTGTCGAGTAGTAACATCACATGAGATTTGCTTTGTTGTTCTTAAAGAAAATGTTCCATGAAATACAGGTAATACAGCCAAGGGGGTTGTCTGTATGCGTAGAATGGTGGCTAGTATTGGTTGTTGGCTGTGGGGGAAATGATGCCACCTCCCTGCTGTTGTAGCTGATACTGGTGTAGTTGTTCCGATCGGATGAGGAGATCGAACAGGGTCGGTGATGCTGCTTGGCCTGTCAGTGCTGGAGAGAAATCATAAATGAATGGCATGAGTTGTGAGAATGTTTGAATCTGTACAGTATTACTAAAATTTGATGAAATTACTGGTTATTTTCTATCGTGTTAAAGGTGTGGAAGAAACAATATTGTTAATTTAATGATCGTCGTAAACGTATTTGCCGGTCTGATAACCAATCTGTTGTGGGACTCATTGTCTCACCCCGACGCAAAATAATGTCCATCACAACAATGTTAAATCAAGCCCATATTTGCATTCGGTTATCAGACCTGCTAATAAGTGCACGTCGATAAGGACATTTTGGACATTTTTACTTTACTAATGACGCCATCCTGATATCTTATATTCAAACTTGATTTTGATTGCATGATTTGTGACATCTTCAAATTCTGGAGCAGCTGCACTACCCTTTTCAATATCTGTAAAAAGGAGATTGTCTATCACTTTTTTACTATAAATATTTTGAGACACTATTATTGTAAGCAATCTGAATATATGGATATTCCGATTGAAATGCGTAGTGAAATTATTAGTAGTAACACCCAAACAACATTCAGTCAGCAGTGAGAAGCAGAACGTTGAGTCCTTGGAAATGATTCTTAACTCTCTCATCGAACCCAGGCGTAGCCTAAACTGAGCAGGACACTGTCAAGGAAATTATAATAATGCCTCACAGGCGCCACGCCTCGTCTTACCTGAATAGTGTTTCTGTTGACTTGGAACCTTTTATAAACTGTTTGAGTACATTTATTGAATATTGAATATTGCTTTATGTAAAAGTTCCAGGGTATTTTTTTTATCAAGCTGTGTGATCAATTGATATCGATACTTACCAAATTGTGCATTTGCTGAGAGTGTAAATAAACAGATGGTGAGGACAATTCCATACATGGTCACTATGAGGGACCGGGGTGCCATCTCAAACTGTGGTGGGACGTAATATTTGGGTCCGGTGAGAGTTATCTGGGGAAGATACGTTAACGATTATATAAGGTACGACCTTGTTGAACTTGTACATCGTGTAATTATTTGCAGGAATGAAAACCAAAGTTGTCATGGGTCCATTGTTATCATGGAATATTCTCAAGCCTAGATGCACCTATTTGCAGGTCTGGTGACCGAACGCAATTATAGGCTAAATTTAATATTGTTGTAATGGGCACTATTTTGCTTTGGTTCGGGAGTTGTTGTTTTTTTTTTTCATTACAGCAAGCAGCACATAACAATTTAGGTTATCAGACCTACAAACAAGTACACGTCGTCTTTAGTCACGTATAATGTTGGTTGAACCATGTTAAATCAGACCCGCAAGTGCACGTCGGACTTATATTGTGATATCAGGTAAGAAAATAATAAAGACTGCCATGGAATCATTTCTGATCACAGCAGCAAGTTAATTGAAAATATACGTTCAAAATTATGTTGGTAATGACTGTCACTTGTGACATGTGAAAGTATACTTGTGGTGAGAAAATGTCACGATTAAGGTTAATATTGATGGGGGTTTTTTTTTTTATATTGGTACCACCAACTGCTGCCCCAAACAGAAATTTGAATGTGTGTTGCATTGTTGGGTTAGATTTTTGTTTTGTTTTGTTTGGTTTGGTTTATATTTTCTGCTTTTTGTTTCTTTTAAAATTTCTATTCGAGTCAATTTTATTAGATCGACGGGTGGGGGTTGGGTTTTTTTAAATTGTTATTTTCTGGTATTTGTCGATGTTTTTTAGTTGTTCTTCTCTCTTTTGACAACAAGGTCTTATCTTCAATGAAACAATTATGAAGCTATATAACAATGGACGGTTACTAAACATTTCGTCGAAACAAGTAACTGATGTTGCCAAAGATGTAGTAAAATTGGGGATATCTAAATAGTTCAGACATATTATCGTAATAATCAACGTTGTGGAATGGCGTCTAAAATTATCTGTAACAAAACGAGAAAAAGAAAGGGAAAATGGATCACGCACAGTTTGTAAAAGCGTGCTGTTTTTAAAAAATAAAACTCTAGAATAATCAGTTCACATGTGTGTGCTTTGATTGGGGTTTTTTGTTTTGTTTTTTTAGGGGGAGGTTGTTGTTTTTTTTTTGGGGGGGGGTTGGGTTTTTTTTTTGTTTTTTTTTTTTTGTTTTTTGGTTTGTTTTGTTGTGTGTTTTTGTTTTGTTTTTCTTTGTTTTTTTTTTGTTTGTTTTGTTTTGTTTTTTTTTTGTTTTTTTTTTTTGTTTTTTTTTTTTTTGTTTTTGTTTTTTTTTGGGGGGGGGGGGGGCGTTGTATATGGTCTCCTTACCGAATAAAGGTCCCAGTCAATTGTTGCTATTCAATTTCTCAAGTAACACATACCAGAATAATTTCCTTTTCCTTTCTTCATCAACAAGACAAACCTAAAAACCTTTTGTATGCAGTATGAGACATTTCAGTTTTATACTTGTATTTTTCTAAAATATTTATCATTTATCCTGTCACTATCACGACATTGTGACATTTTTATATTCTGATATTATTTTTTTATCTATTATATATGACATTGTTGAACCCAGTGCTGACCCCTTCTACTTTCATCTCTGCGACCACAATTGTTTTTATTACTTTTTAAAGACCATAATTTGGCCTAAGGCCAACGATAAAGTCTGAAGCTTCTGAAAAGGTAAGCATAATAATATATTCTTACGTACATTGACCATTTTTACGTAGTCATGTAAGTAAATATATTTTGCAAAATTTTGCATGAAATTATATTTTGATATATTATTGGCAAACTTTGAATGCACCATGGAACATTCAGCCAGGGTCACCGTTCCTTCTTGCTTCCCGAGAATCGGACACAAAGGCAGAAACCACTGTGCATTCTTTTTTTTTTTTTTAAATGTTGTTTTAGTTGTTGATGTTGTTGCTGTTGTTGTTGTTGTTGTTGTTGTTGTTGTTGTTGTTGTTGTTGTGTGGTAACTATTCTTGTAATTGAGTATTATAATAGAACATAGCATAGTATCTTAATTGATGATTGTAATTTCATCTTATGGGGCGCTTTGTAGTTTCGATGGTACGCGTTTCATGACCATATGTATAATATTATGTTTTATTTTTAGGAGACCTCGCCCATGCATACAACGGTCACCTATGCACACCTGAAAATATGTATATGATAGGATTATGCGTTTTCTGTCACCATCACCTCCGCCGGCTGTCATAACCTGTGTTTTGGGGGGGTTTTTTACCTCTCAAAAGCATAGCCATTACGTGATTCGCATTGGCAATACACACAACAGGTGAAGTAATGACCAATGGCCGTCTGTCACCTCTCTCTCGCTCTCTCTCTCTCTCTCTCTCTCTCTCTCTCTCACCCCACACACACACTCACAACTCTCTCTCTCTCTCTCTGTGTCTCTCTCTCTGTCTCTCTCTCTCTCACTCTCTCTCTCTTTCTTTCTCTCTCTCTCCCTCTCTCACCCCGCACTCACACTCACAACTCTCTCTCTCTCTCTCTCTCTCTCTCTCTCTCTCTCTCTCTCTCTCTCTCTCCCTCTCTCACCCCCCTCCCCCCACACACACACTCACAACTCTCTCCCTCTCTCTCCCTCTCTCTCTCTCCCTCTCTCACCCCGCACTCACACTCACAACTCTCTCTCTCTCTCTCTCTCTCTCTCTCTCTCTCTCTCTCTCTCTCTCCCTCTCTCCTCTCCTCCCCCCCCCCCCCCCCCCACACACACACTCACAACTCTCTCCCTCTCTCTCCCCCCCCTCTCTCTCTCTCTTCTCTCTCTCTCTCTCTCTCTCTCTCTCTCTCTCCCTCTCTTACTTTTTCTCAGTGTGTGCATAAATGTCCTTTTCTTTTCAATATCGATATATATATATATATATATATATATATATATATATATATATATGTGTGTGTGTGTGTGTGTGTGTGTGTGTGGTTGAGTGGAATTGGCTGGAATCACGTAGAGTGCTCGACAGCACATGGGACATTGTCTCAAAACAAAAGAACTTATGACGGCTATGTGCGTAACAGCAATCCGTTTTACATCAGGACATAATATTATTATTAACATGTGTGCCTGCTCCATTCACATATTAAAGAATGCGATAAGCACTGACGAAGAACATTTTTAATGATGTACTTAAACGAGTCCGTGATATAATAATATGTGTATTTTCTATCGTATGAAGGATGTTATGTACGTCAACAATAATATTATCATCCTTCCTCGAGGAAAATCGTGAAAGTCTGTAAATCAGTGAGAGTAATTAACTTCATTTAAAGATCTGAACTAGTGTGTATGAAATAGTGCCAGACAAAGCAAGACAGAAAAATACAAGAAAAAAGCACCCCCCCCCCCCCCCCAACTACCGCCACAAAAAAAAAAAATTAAACTGTCTGCCTCGACTGGGCATATATATATATATATATATATATATATATATATATATATATATATATATATATATATATATATATATATATATATGATGTCTTCGTGTGCTCTCTTGTCAGGAGGGAAAATGAAGACATCGTAAAATTCCACGAGAACTTTTTCATTTCTATTTTTTTTTTTCAAGACAATAGCTTCATCATAATCTTGCATTATTCTGGTTACTGTAATATCTTCACTTTTTAAATAGAATTTGCCTTTAAGCTAAAAGTGCACTTCACCTTTGTTCGTTTGAATAATATAATAATAATATTTGGTCCATTTGAGCGTCTCCCGGTTGTTATTTATTATTGTCATGTTAATCCCATCATATCCAAACCCAGCTAGGTCTTTGTGACCAGTCGTCTATGTTCAGGAGATTTTATAAGAGAAAGGGAGATGACACAGAGAGATTATATAGTATTTTAAGAGGGGGAGGAGAAGATAGTGAGAGAGAGAGAGAGAGAGAGAGAGAGAGAGAGAGAGAGAGAGGCAGATGATAGTAAGTACAATAGAGTTACATTATATTGAAGGAATGCGGTTAAGAAAATGTCTCACTACGCCCTTAGGCCAAAGCAATTGTAACAAACACATACAAATCTACTAAGGAGAATTTACTGAAAATTTATCACGTTTAACAAGAGCTGGCCGACGTCACTCAGCTCTATTGGTTTTAGGCCGTCAGGTTGCGCAATTAGTTCGAACTAACGTTAAAAGTTATACATAGCTTTGCTTGTTGATGTCATCAACCGGAGGGCAGGATGGCCATTTTACTCAAATGCATACCGTCAAAAAGGGAAATTTTGCCTCTATGGATTTGGACAAATTAGATTATCTTTAGTTTTGTGTCAATTTCTTTCATAAAAATAATCCCCATCTAATAAGGAAAACAACTGATATAAGGCTGATTATACTCGAGATGCAAAGATAGCGAAGATATCGCTAGATGCAAAGTTACCCCATTAGATGTTCAAAGTTCAAAGTTTATTCAAGCTTAGGCTTTCGCCAATAAATCACACAATTTGATGACAACTCTACATGAAAGTGGAAAAAAATGGTAAATGGAACGAAAAAATAAACTGATACCACTAATAACCATAAAAATATACAACAATCGTAATACCACCAATACGTACAATAATAATAATAATAATAATAATAATAATAATAATAATAATAATAATAATAATAATAATAATAATAAAAATAATAGCAATAATAATGATGACAATAATAATAACAACAACAACAACAACAATAATAAATAATAATAATAATAATAATAATAATAATAATAATAATAATAATAATAATAATAATAATATAATAATAAAATAATAATATATAAATAATAATAATAATAATAATAATAATAATAATAATAATAATAATAATAATAATAATAACAATATAAACAACAATAAAAGCAATAATAATATTACCATCATCATTACTACCACCACCATCACTCCTATCACCATTACCACTAACACTACCACCATCACCATCATTATTACGCTTCAAAAAAAGTCCTTGGTACAACTCAAATAATTCACATTTTATGAATCAATGGAACCATCAATACACCGATGTTATGCGTTTAGATAAAATGCTCACAACATCCGAAGGCGGGATGTATTGTACCAATACACAAAAATATGCGTAACTTTGCACTGTTAGTCTGATTGATATAATTCAGTGAGAACTAATCACCAAAACGGATGTCAAAAAAACAAATACAAAGAGCTGAGTGACATCAATTTCGTCAATTTATTCTATACACATTTTATGAGGAACTCACACCAAACTCAACAACATTCATTAATTTCTATGACAGATATGTTTGATCATTTCGTGTCTACCAGTTGTACATTGATTTATTTAAAAACAACTAAAAAACAAACTAAAATTCCTTTTATTAATCCGATAGGAGAAATTTGTCTTTAGGGTCTATTCCAAGGGAAGACTACAAAACCCAGACGTCAGCCGCAGTGCAGCGCCGCAAACTGAGCTAGACCACAAAGCGCAGCGGGATTTCGAACTTGGTACCTTTCAGGTTCGAAGCAAAGACCATGCCGCTGAGCCACGCTGTCCCATAATTGTTCTTCACAACAAAAAAAAAAATATATATATATACGTTTGCTTACTTCAATACTGATTTGATGGCAAATCCGATACGCCCAATCAAGAATATCTGAAAAGGCGGGACGACATATGGATTCAATAGTCTGTTGTCACGTCGCCCAGCAATGGCGGCCATCGTTGTTCTAAACAAAGAAAATCGGTGATTTTTACTCTTCATGCTGGCTAGAACTTTTCATATGTCTTGTGATCAGTATGTGTAAAATTCAAAACATGATCAGATTTATAATGGGCTTTTTTTTTCCTCTGGATATGCTTTTATGTTCGTCGGAGAAATATTTCATAAGGGCGTCCGCCATTGTTCCACTAGTTTAGAGCCAGTTACTAAGTTACCATGCGTCATTACGAAGGAAGTGACGTCATGACTGTTGAAGCGTATTGTTATTTGTTTACAAAACTGAGGGTATATTGTGGCCACGGGGTGTTACTAAAAGTAGAATATCCGGGGGAAAAAAGTCTAAATTAATATTCCTTTTGTTCATCTAGTTTCTCTTGATGTTAAACACCCTTGAAAATATATCAATGCCAGGATTGTTGTCATTTAATAAAACCATTTCTGATGGGTGTTCATGAGACAGCTCGTAGCCATCATTAGCCTGTCACTAAAACCGTAGACATCGTAAAGTTGTAGCCTGACACCAAAAAATGACGTCAAAATGCCAGTCTTTTGCCACAAAAGAAAACGAATCGTGAGTTGTATTCAATAGTTCAACCAATGAAATAACTTGTTTCCTTGAGCTCTACTAACGACAATCACTAGACTCTACATAAACCTAAAAAATGACGTCAATCTGCCAGTTCTCATCTCATGTAGTTCCATATCTGAAGCAGACGTCGGAGGTCATCTTCCGCCAAGCTGATCTATCTCTTGCCAATTCTATTAAAGCAGCGCCACCTTTCTCAGCTTCATCTGTCCAAGTTCTTATCCCTTTCAAATACGTTATTCTTTGTCTTCCTCTTATTCTTTTTCCATTCATCTTTCCAGTCAAGGCGAGTATTTCCAAACCAGGGTGGCGGATAATGTGTCCTAAAAATTCCATTTGGCGTTTGATGATTTTTGTTATCAGTGATCTTTTTCTGTTTGCCATTTCTAAAATTTCTTCATTTCTTTTCCTTTCCATCCATGACACCCTCATCATTCTTCTGTAAAACCACATTTCCACTGCCTCCAGTCTTTTAACCATGGTCTTGTTTATGGTCCAGCTCTCACAACCATATAGCAGCACAGACAGTACATAGCAATCCAGGACTTTGATTTTTGTTTTCATGCTAATATTCCTGTTTTTCATAATTGTATGCAGCTGGTTGAATGCATTCTTCGCCATACCTATTCTTTTCTTTATTTCACAATCTGATTTTCCATTGGATGTTACATTGAAGCCTAAATATTTGAAACATTCAACTTGTTGTATTGTTTGTCCTCTGCTTGTTATTACACAGGCTGGTGGGTTATTATTTTTAGATACCGTCATACATTCTGTTTTAGATATATTCAGTTCCAGTCCCATATTTTCACTACTCCTGACTACAACATCCAGTAATTCTTGTAGTTCATGTTCAGATTCTGCCAGTAGAACCGTATCATCTGCATACCTCAGATTTGTTACATTCTTTCCTCCAATACACACCCCCTTCTTATGTTCGATATCTCTTAATATCATTTCACTATAGAGGTTGAATAAATCTGGAGACAAAACACACCCCTGCCTAACTCCTCTTCTAATAGGTGTAAAACTGCTTAGTTCATTGTCAACACGCATTGCTGCTTCTTGTTCCCAGTACAAATTCCGTAATATTCCGTAATGCCAGTTCTATAGGGTTCTTGTGTCAGACTATATATGTTAACGATGGCTACGCTCAAACCCACTAAGACCCATATTTTGACGACATTTTTAGGTTTGTGGACCGCCTAGTGAGTTGTCGTTAGTAGTGATCAACGAAACAAGTGATCCCATTGTTGTCGTTTGTTGAAAACAACTCACGATTTTTTTTGTGGCTAAAGACTTGTCTTTTGGCGTCATTTGGGGGTTAGTATCAGAACAAGAGTAGAAAATACTACTATTTTCTCTCACTGGCCTTAGTAGTAGTAGTAGTAGTAGTAGTAGTAGTAGTAGTAGTAGTAGTAGTAGTAGTAGTAGTAGTAGTAGTAGTAGTAGTAGTAGTAGTAGTAGTAGTAGTAGTAGTAGTAGTCGTAGTAGTAGTAGTAGTAGTAGTAGTAGTAGTAGTAGTAGTAGTAGTAGTAGTAGTAGTAGTAGTAGTAGTAGTAGTAGTTGTAGTAAGTTACTATGAAACAGTTTGTATCCCTGGAGAGTTTTTGGAATGGACAAGATGAGGAGTGTATGTGCGATTGTCCAATCTTCGAGAAAAGAACATAAAATAAAACAAAACAAAACAAACAAAAAAAAATCAATCATCAATCAATCAAAATAAAATCAAAAACTATCGGGTAGCCTTGTCCTAATCGCTGTACAATTACTCCCACCAGCGTATAGCACATATTATGGTTTTGAAATTTAGTCCCAGACTGTAAATTTCCCCCGTTTAGTCCCTCGTTTAGTCTTAGACTTCACGTAGTCCGGCTTCATGAATAGCTTACAACGCCTTTTAGTCAGAGACTACGGATATAGTCTCAGACTACCGTCGTAGTCCCGGTCCGTGAATCAGGGACACTCCGAAACGCAGACGAATGGTTTACATCGACGTGTACATATATGCAGGTCTGACATTATTTTGCGTTATTTTTTAAATATTTCCATTACAACAATGAGCCCATAAGAAATTGGGTTATCAGACCTGCAAAAAAATGCACGTCGGTTTACATCTACGTTATATCTGCATTGTTGTAGGAAATGGGAATGTAGTTTCCTATATCCTACTGTAAATCAATTGAATTATATTTTGAAGCCCACTGAATAAAGTGAAGCAGTTGATTGTGCCCCATAGAAATGTGTTTAATGCGGCCATATGGTCTTGTGGTATGACACTCGATTTCGAATAGGAAGGTCCTGGGTCGAGCCTCGCTCGGGGCACTTTAGAAAATGTTCTTTACTCACATTCTCTCACCGTACTCAGGATTAAAATGAGCACCTGGCCGTTAACAGCATTGTCTCTGTTCGAAAAATTGTAATATCGCCTAACAAGCGTCATATCTCGTTCTACGTGTTACGTGTTGCTGTTGGTCAGGAACCCCTTGTAAAGCTCTTGAGCACATTTAGTGGATATTGCGCTATATAAAAGCACAAGTTTTGGGGGGTTATATGGTGTTGTTGTTGTTGTTTGTTAAACCGCTAAAAGTGAAATTCATGCATTCTAAACATTACATTCAGATGATGTTTTGAAAATTTGGCTGCTATTTAATTTAATGTTCAATTTAATGTTTAATATAATGTTTCACGTGTCCAACATAATTAAAGACCAAATTGTATAATGTGAGGTGTTGTACCTTTACTTTCTCTAATAAATATCGAGATCTTTTTCATCTTGGTCAGAAAGTTTTTGATTCAAAATACTGACAGGGAACTCGAGTACTTAAATTTGATGAATGTTATAATTGTTTACTTGTTTTTATCACTCATGATGTACATTTTAATGATGATCATAGATAGGATCATATCTGGGAATATTTGGCCTGAACCATTTCTTCCATGGGGTATTTAAAGTCATTTGACCTAATCAACCATTACTATGTGTAATTATGTTAAAGATCGATCGATCAAAATGCCAACTGGCCAAATACTTACAAACCCAAGAATCGGTTTTCTCAGTAGGAAAAGGGAGGTGGTGGATTCAATTGTAGTTTGACCACCCCGAAAAGCAATCTAAAATGTATTCGATTTTATAAGTAAAGAGTAAAGAATATTACCATTCTCTTTGCTGAACTATGAAATAAACTATAATGTTTTTAAAATACCAGAAACCAGAAACTCATAAAATATCAAAGTTTTCCAAGAGATTTACAAAAGTCAAAGTGATACTAGGCTGCTAGAAGCTGTGGACTGTAAAAAGTCATAAATGAAATGAATATAACAGCTACAAAAAAAAGTACAAAATAACAAACAAGGAACCTTTTGGGCTCAAAACCCTTCTTTAGCCAAAAACAAAAAACAATAAAGACATAGATAATTACTACATTACATGACCTACAAAATATCGTTGTCGGCTATATGGTATTCAGTAATGAATTTATGTCTTTATTGGGTTTTTTTTCGGGGGGGGAGGGGGTTGTTTGGTTTGGGGGGTTTTTTTTGGTTTTTTTTTTTGTTGACTGAAGACGGGTTTTGGTATTTTATTCTTTTTTGAAGCCGTTCTATTCATTTTCGTTTGTTCCAAGAGATTTACAAAAGGTTTCTCTTTTATAGGAAAATACAATGACCTAGTTGATAAAAGGTTAGTCGATGCACCAAGCGGGCATGTCGACATAAATAAAAGAATTTGACAGAAACAGTTTTACATGAGTTTTTACAGGGACATTGACTCTCTACCAAGTTTCCTCTCGACCACGCAAGTCAAGTAAGAGTTGCTTATTGTTGCCCTGGTATAATACTATTGCAATAAGAATGTCGATCCGTGTATTGACGTGTGACCAGTCCGTGTGATGTTCAAAGACGTAAAAACTGACAGGGCTTTTTACAACGCCTTACTTAGTCTTACTAACGAAAGAGTGAAAATGGAAAGGCTTCGTATGGGAACAAAACAGACAAAGGACGTTTCGGGTACAAACCCTTCGTCAGTACAACAATACACAATATTGTTGTGCTGACGAAGGGCGTTTCGGGTACAAACCCTTCGTCAGCACAACAATACACAATATTGTTGTGCTGACGAAGGGTTTGTACCCGAAACGTCCATTGTCTGTTTTGTTCCCATACGAAGCCTTTCCATTTTCACTCTTTCGTTAGTATTTTACGATCACCGGCTTCAGGCAGCCCTTACCGTTTTCTACTTACTTAGTCTTGTATCTCTAACCATCTGCCTACAAATCTATACATGATTTACTTTTCTGCCGTACTCTGGAAAAACCCATATTTTAAAATTTGACCAGAAAACTCGTCCTTCAAATATCGATCAATTTAAATGACCCACATCTTGGCAAAAAAAAAACAACTCTCAAACCTGGGACTTCGCGAATACCCAGCTTTGAGAGGGTTTTTTTCCCAAGATGATAGTCATTTAAATCGTTCGATATTTGAAGGACGAGTTTTCTGACCAAATCTTAATATATGTTTTTTTCAAGTACGGCAGTTTTCTTTACTCTGAAAAAAGCACGTTTTCACAAAACTTGTCCAGAAAATACTATCCTTTAAATATCGATCGAATAAATTGATCCTCATCTTGCCTTTATTTTGATTTCCGTGAAGTCCCGTGTTTGAGAGTTTTTGGCAAGATTAAGTATTTTTAAATCGATTGATATTTGAAGGACGAGTTTTCTAGCCACATTTTCAACCTACGTGGTTTTTTTTTCATAGAACGGCCGACAAAGCTCCATTAACTAGTGCATGAGTTGCAGAGGTTCACTTGTCACTATCAATAATTTATTGTAAATGTTGCTGCTCGAAGCTCGAAGAAAGAAATAATAATGTGAAATTGAATGTAAGCTTCAATTTAATTTTTTTTAAACAGATCAAATGAACGTTTCGGGTTTCCCCTTTATCAACAAAACAGGATGAATGAAACACCACAGATGAATGAGATAATGTGGTAGTGGCGTAGTTAAGATGAATGATGAATGATTATTTATCACTATCAATTTATAGTATTAACTAATAGCGTAAAAAGATCGAAAAATCGTTTAACACTAACTAGAGATAAGTAAATACTGTAAAAGTATTTTCATTCATAATTTCCTAATCGTTTAAGATAAAATGGGACCAAATACGTCAATCTAGTATTAAGTTGAATAAAATCGATCAATTAATAAAATATAATAAAATAATTGAGCTTTTTTATAGCGCAATATCCACAAAACGTGCTCAACGCGCTTTCCAAAGGGTCCCTGACCAACAACAACATGCAACATGTAGGACGTTGCATAACGCTCAGGTACTCATTTCACACCTGAGTACGATGAGAGAATATTATGAGTAAAGAGCCTTTTCCAAGGACTCAACTATGCGCCAAGCGAGGCTCGAACCCAAAACCTTCCGAGTGTCATACAACAAGACCACGTAGCCATATAAAATTCTTTCATGGGTTGTTTTTATTTAGCGATAAAAAGAAACGAATTTAATAAATCAAAGCCCGTGAAAGAATACCTTTATTCACCCCTCATAGTCATTTTCTTAGATATTTTATAAATAATAAATTTGTTAATTTTTCAATAAATTCAAGTTATCTATAGGTAGGGATAATTTATTTGGTCATTTTTTGATATATTGTTATCCACTTCTACGGGCATTTACTAGAACATGTGATGCCTCTAAAATGTTGGCATGTACTTAGAACATTCCGAATTTTCCAGTATTTTTTTTCTTAAAATAATCTGGCACTGGCACATCGTCTGACTTGTCTCTCGACATAATTTGCCGGCTATTTTTGTTGTTGTTGTGTGTACTTTTCTTTAAATTTTTGATAATCTTGTTTTCTAAATGTATTAGCGATGTAAAAAATCAATGAAGGCACGATGAAATTGAAGGTATTTATTAAAGTTTATGTTCAAATAATCTGCGAGTGATATTGTGTTGTTTCTTTTAACTCCCACTTAGAATAGAATGTTGTGTTCCTTCAAATCAAAGGTTGATATTGATGTAGGGCGATAATTTTATAATTTTGTATGTGTGCGTGTGTGTGTGTATGTCTATATATATGTGTGTGTGTGTGTGTGTGTGTGTGGCCGGGGGGGGGGGATCGCCGGGAGGCCTTCCGAAAGCTCCTACGTCCCCAGTATTCTTTTTTTAAACTATAATCTTCCAGTAGAGGGTTTGGGAGGGGGGGAACTTGTTTTTAAGTCTCCCCCTCCCAAACCCCCAAATAGAACATTATAAAAAAAAGTTTCCCCCTCCCAAACCACCTACAGAACATTATTTTTAAAAAAAGAATACTGGGGATGTAGGAGCTTTCGGAAGGCCTCCCGAATTGCCAGCAAAAGAGAATTCAGCTAGAATGAGAAGTTGGTTGTGAATTTTAATGGTTTTGGATTCATGACAGTAGCAACTTCGATTCGCCATTTGCATTGGCCCAAATAAGAATAACATTGTATTTATATTCATGCGCACCAAAAGATTATTTTTAATCGCCATTCAGCTGTCTTATCTTTAACAACATATTTTAAACCAATAAAATGTGCGCAAATATTATGTAGGTCTAGGCGTTGAGTAAATTCTCTCTTCAACGCATTCAAAGTATTATTCAACGGTTAGGTATTTACTAAGAAATGATAGGGTTTTCCAATGTAATGGGTGGAATAAAACAAACTCATTTACTCTTTATTGTATATTTTCTATATGCTTATCCCATAAAAACAACACTTGGCTTCCTCCCATTTAGATCTTCCTTTTCATCTGCCGTTGAAATGACTTTAAACAAGCACTATTTCGCTCTTATAAATGATATTGTTAGTTTAATTGTACGATAAAAAAGGACATATATAAACAGTTATGTAGCGTCTTTTTACCATGCTTCATGTTCAATGCACTTCGGAGTGCTTTCTCTTTTCCCCAAGCATGCCGTAAGGAAAGAAATTTCATAAACAAGGAACTGCATTTTGACAACCTTTTTGTAAAAGCATTTTACGATGTCTAACACTGCCATAGCAAGGAACCCGTTCACATCAAAGTCGATCGAGAAAATCTGTGTAAATGCCTTCCCCAAAGACATAACGCTGGTGCGAAAGTTTTGCTGACCTTGTCACCTATCATTTCAATGACCATGCTCATCATCGCCTGGCTTTGTTACAATGCACCACAAGTCAACGATGATAAACTGAAAGGCATTTCTAAACATATATATATAAACGCCAACATTGCTTGACCGTGAAAAGTTTATCTTCAATTCCTTTGAACTTTAAAAGCCATAGAAACGGTATCCACTAATTTCATCCGTTTACACCAAAAAAAATCTAATTCCTATCATTGTTGTGGCACACCAAATTATATTCATACCTGTAGTGGATGTGATTTACCCGTGCCGGCTCTCTACCTTTTCAGAAGAGGTTTTCCAAGTATTGTCCTTCTAAAACAATTACGATTTTCCCACTTTTAGTCCACACTATGTCATGACCAAATATAAATTAAGCATTTTGTATTGTGTCCTTTGAATTGCTTTCGTCCTTACAATGAAGAGAAGTACACTTAAACAATCCTCAGCTTTGCTGCATGACAAAATCTCTGATGAGAACATGACAAATGACCGACAACCCGTTTTTACCTTGTCATATTCTGACATAGACAGTTGAGGTACACATAAATAAAAATGACATTCGGTGCAATTAAACGGTATATTCGTGAACTTTGCATTCTTTAAATTGATATTATTCTGTCTTACGCCGCCTTTACGTTCAAGTATATCTCCAAAGAAAAGAAAAATATCATCTGACGTCATACCGTGGGGGTGAGGGGTGGGGGGAGAGGGGGGGGGGGAGGAGAGGTCTTGTAGTTCCCGGCCATGACCTCTGAGTCTTGACATTAAATAATTATTTTACACTTTTGTCGTGTCATGAATCTACAAAATAACATTTTTGACATCCACTGTGCTATCGTTTCAGTCCGTTCTTCTTTTCCACATTTGTATTCCATTGCTTTTCAATGCCGTTATCTTTATCTACTTTAGTATAACATACCAATATATCCTCTATATATTTTTTCTCTCTTTCTAATCAACATACATTATAATCTTAAAATATAAATTCAATACTTTATCGGGGGAGGGCTGAACTTGAAAAGTTTTTATCTAAGGCACAACACAAACAGTACCTAACTCCACTTAGCACTGAAAGAGTAGTTTGTAATAGGCGTTTATTGATAATCAAAGACTGACAGAACAAATTTTAACGCAATAGCAGACGTTCTTATAACATCTTGCAATGCATTAGACGTAAGTTCATTACCATATAGGCCTTCTTGCTCTGCAAGCCGGTCTTATGGAATGAATATGTTATTGCGGAGCACACTAGACAGACAAGGGAGAGGCCTACACTGTGGTGCAGACCGCCGAAATGCTCTGTAATATGAGGGTTGGTCAAAAAGTAATGGGAATACTTATTACTTTAAAAAAAATTGAATCAATATCGTGCATTGTACATCAACTTAAAGCTTGGCATTAGCCGAGTAGAATGCTACTTCTCCAAACAGTCTCCGCCGCTCTCAATAGCCACAGTCCACCTTTTTATAAGGTCATGTATCCCGTCCTCGTAAAACTGCGTTGACTGAGGCCAATATTTCACTACTGCCTTGGCTTGTTCGTCATCTTCAAATCGATGTCCCATCATTGCCTCCTTCAGTGGACCAAAAAGATGATAGTCCGAAAGTGTAAAAGCTGGTGAATCAAAATGATGCAATTACCTCCCTTTTCCTGGCACTTGTATGTGGAAGGGCATTTCACGAAGAAACAATACTCGTTCCATCTCCAAAGCCGGTCTAACTAGACGAATTCTTGCTTTCAGTTGCATCAAGATCTATTTGTACTGTTCAGGGTTGACTGTGGCTCCCTGTGGTAGGAAATCAACGAGGACTACACTTCTAATGTCCCAAAACACTGTTGGCTTAATTTTCCCAGGTGATTTCTCAGCTTTGAAGTTTTTGGACTTTGGGGAAGAGGGGTGTCGCCATTCCAATGATTGTCTCTTAGACTCAGGTTCAACCCACCTAAAACACTACCTCTACAAAATGCTTGAGTTTTATAGACTTTATCAATTCGTTTACAAATATTACTCGAGGTTTCTTCTTCGAAAACAAGAAATTCAATGACAGCTCTGTGTCGCTGACGGACATCCATGGGGGCAGCCATTTTGAACTGTCATAACTTTGTGAACATTTGACAAAATTAAAATGTTAAACTTTTGGTTTAAAGAGTACATGTGTAAGCTCAATTGAGCCAAATAGTATGACGTCACATGAAAAAGAGATGAACTCAGTATGAGATTTGTACCACTACTTTTTGACTCACCTCGTATTATGAGGTTACTAATATTAAATGACTTAACGTGCGGTTGTGTGGTCATATCGTATGATATTCGCTTTTGATTAATTTTCGAGTCCTGCTCTTCGCAGCGCATAGTTGTGTCCTTGGAAAGACTTCTTTTTTTTCACCGCAATACTCTTCAACAGTCGTAACTTCACTTCCTTCCTAATGACGCATGGTAACTTAGTAACACTGGCTCTAAACTATCGGAACAATGGCGGACGCCCGTATGAAATATTTATCCGGCGAGCATACAGGGTATCCAGAGGGGAAAAAAAACACATAAATTTGATCATGTTTTGACTTTTACACATTCTGATCACAAGGCATATGAAAAGTTCTAGCCAGCATGAAAAATAAAAAATAATGATTTTCTTTGTTTAGAACCAAGATGGCCGCCGTTGCCGGGGGGCATGACATCAGACTATTGAATCGTATTAGATGACAAATGAGTACTTGGCCGTTAACAGCGTATTGCAATATCGCCTAACATTTTAAACCTTGTTGTTGTCTAGTGACCCTTTGTAAAGCGCTTTGACAACGTTTACTGGACATTGCTCTATTCAAATGCTCAAGTTCTTTAAACGATTTACAGTCTATCTCAAATTTCCAGTTCTGTTAACAAAATCAAGTTTATGATGTAGTTTGCTGTTGTTATCTGCTTATATGGTATATAAAGATATAGGTATGTGCTCTTTATATATATATATATATATATATATATTATATATATATATATATATTTATTTATGAGTGTTGGTGGGTACTCGTATATATATTATAGATTATAGATATATAATAATAATAATATAATAATAATAATAATAATAATAATAATAATAATAATAATAATAATAATAATAATAATAATAATAATAATAATAATAATAATAATAATAATAAACCGCGACTGATAGATGGCTTTGTGGTTAGCTTTTGGACTGCTGTCTTTTGGTTACGCCATGACTGATGTCATGAACTTGAAAGGTAGACTAGTATATTATAATTGTTGACATTGTGCATTACTGAAGTCTTTGTAACACCCGCTGTGGACTACCACTCTTGAAATTCAGCAGCAACTGTGATAAAAAAAATTACGAGATTTGAATAACTGGTATATCTGTCTCTGATAACAACCCAACCAGCTATTTAAAAGATGCATTGAATTGAATTTATGCTATCCATTTAAGTTAAAAATATCTCAACATCTGCCCCTCCAGACAAAACGCATCACCACACAAAACTATGCATAACCCGGGACTAAAATGAAAAAATCGAGATATGATATTAAAGGACTACTTTTGTATGTGAGTTTTCAACGTCAAATCGGTAAACATAGCAGTTGAGTATTGATGGTAAGTGTTTAAATAAAATACACACCATTTCCACCCGTCATATCAATCGTACAAATACACAAATTAAGTGTCAACGGCTATGTGGTCTTGTGGTATGACACTCGCTTTCGGATCGGAAGATCTTGGGTTCAAGCCTCGCTTGGCGCATAGTTGGGTCCTTGGAAAAGGCTCTGTACTCACATTCTGTCACCGTATTCAGGTGTAGAATGATACCTGGCCGTTAACAGCGTTGTCTCTGTAGAATACCGTTTTGAGACGATTGGACACCTTTATACTTTTGATATATGTGGGAGCACATTGAGTGGCGTCGGTTACTCAGCAATCGAATCAAGCGATATCGAGCGTGGTCAGTGAACGAATGAGTAACAATGATCGCAAAACCAGGGTGTCCTTGGGTAAGCTACTTGTCACACACAGTGAGTGCTCTGTTAGACAATGGTCCCCATAGCTCAGTTAGTTAGTAGAGTACTCGCCTAACATTCAAAGGGACCAAGATCACTCTCGGGTGCAGTCGAGGGTTTTTTTCTCACCTCCCCCCCCCCCCCCCCCCGCCCCCTGCCCACCCAGCAGTGATTGGGTAGTTGGGTCTGTTTGATCTGGCGTAAAGTACTTTTGCGATAGACTAACGTCCTAACCTATGGGTATCAAGCATTTACTATTGTCCGTTTCGCTCTATAGAAACCGGGATAAACGTCGGCTCTATGGGCCTAATAGTTCTGAAGGACCCTACAAGACTCATGTGGGATAGATAGCCTTGCTATATAAGCACTGACGAATATTGTAAACTGGGCTAGTACAAGCTCCTTAGAAATTACTAGTAATATATGGAATAGATTTTCATTCCATGTACCAGCTGGGGGAATGAATGAAGCATTTTGAAGAGCAGTGAACATGGTGCATCCACGAATACGTGATTATAATATTCATTTTAAATTATATTTTTAAAAAGTCAAATGCAATGAGATAGAAAAATATCTTATTTTTTATTTTAAAACTTTGAGTGCACACAGCCATATGTGATGTTTAAAATTCAAAAGCCCGAAAAATACAGTAAATTTGTTTGTTCGTTTAGTATCATTTGGATTAGAACACATAAATATTAAAGATTACTTATTCAAATAAAGTTACGAAAAGCGCCATCTCATTATCGGGTGTATTAATAAATAATTCCATCAAATAAATAATCGAATATATATTTATATATATATATATTTATGAGTGTTGGTGGGTACTTGTAGGTACGAAAGTGCTCGATAATGGTGGTTAGAGCTAATGTATAATTTATATAATTATAAGCAAATGGATTATGTTGAGGAAGTGTAAGGAACACAGAAACGAGTCGTCTCGGCAAAATAATGTGAGTGAAAATTTAAATTATAAATTATATATATATATATATATATATATATATATATATATATATATATATATATATATATATATCCACGTAATGATATATACAGATAAATAAGACAAATATGGCAAGAAGTGCTTAATTTTTATAAAAACTACTTATTGATTAAAATCCAAACATTTCAAACATATTTTCCATCATGTTCATCATCATCATTGGCCTCATCATACCAAATGGACTTCCGCTTCCACCAGAAAACAAACTCATTGGATTGATCATACTCATCATGCTATTCATATTATTATTCATTGGAAGCCTGGGGATAGCTGGAATTCTAGGAAGGTTTCGGCCAGCTCCTGTGTTCATGCCACCCAAAAGATTGTTCAGGGGAAGACCGCCTTGTCCCATTGTATTTTTCATGGCATCAGCAATGATTTCGTCGATACCGCCACCCATCATGTTTAATTGAGCTGGGCGGGGGTGCGATCCTGTCACTGACGATTCTGGTGAAGCCATAGAAATTGGATTGGGGGCGGCTTGACTAGTCTGGGTGGCATCTGTTGCAGAGTCCAAAAAAAAAACAATTTTAAAAATATTGATTTTGGAGAACTTTTGATTTTACTTTAAGATTATCATCATTTTGATATTAGTGCGACTATGTGGTCTTGTGGTATAACACTCGCATTTGGATCGGAAGGTCCTGGGTTCGAGCCTCGCTCAGCGCATAGTTGAGTCCCTGTAAAAAAGGCTCTTTACTCACGTTCTCTCAACGTACTCAGGTGTAAATTGAGTACCTAGCCGTTAGCAGCGTTGCCTCTGTCCGAAAAAATGGTAATATCGCCTAACAGGCGTCATGTCTTGTCCTACATGCTTTGTGTTTCTGTTGGCCAGGGACCCCTTGTGAAGGGCTTTGAGCACGTTTAGTGGATATTGCTCGATATAAAAGCTCATTTGTTTTAAAAGCTCAATCGCCATCATCATCATCATCATCATCATCATCATCATCATCATCATCATCATCATCATCATCATCATCATCACCATCCTCATCATCATTCATCATTATCAACAATCATCAACGTCATCATCATTGTTATTATGCATTATTATCTCACCTTGGTTACCACCTGTTGAGTTGGCCCCACACAATGTCATGAGGAAGGCAAGGGCGAAAAGTTGAACTGTCTGGACGGCCATCTTAGTCTTCTAGTTTGTTCTGGTCTTTGTTCACAGATCAGGGGCTGCAAAATACATATAGATAGATATGTGAATACATTTTTTTAAACTGAGGTCTTTAACCAGTTAACTGCAGACAGTACTCTGGAAAGGCACGTATTTAAACATTGGGCCAGAAAACTCGTCCTTCAAACATCGGTCGATTTAAATGACACTCATCTAGGCAAAAACCCTCAAATCTGGCGCCGCGCGAGGTGTCTTTCCAGAGAAGTGCGGCTATGTGGTCTAGTGGTATGACACTCGCTTTCGGGTCGGAAAGTCCTGGGTTCGAGCCTCGCGCTCGGCGCATAGTTGAGTCCTTGGAAAGAGCTCTTTACTCACATTCTCTCACCGTACTCAGGTGTAAAATGAGTATCTGGCCGTTAACAGCGTTGTCTTTGTCCGAAAAATTATATTATATCGCCTAACAGACGTCATGTCCCGTCCTATATGTTAAATATTGCTGTTGGTCAGGGCCCCCTTGTAATGCGCTTTGAGCACATATAGTGGATATTACTCGCATTCTGTCACCGTACACGGGTTTTAAAATAAGTAGCGATAACAGCAATGCGTCCGTGTCGATATATAAATATAATAACGCCTCACAGGCGTCATGCCGCCTCCTTTATTTTAAGTGCTGTTGCTGGCTTGGAACTCCTTGTAAAGCTCTTTGAGTACATTCTAGTGGATATTCCGCTATATAAAAGCCCAAGCTCGAGACTTATTTATTCACTTTAGGCCACTGCGTAATGGCTGACGCGATGGACATGAAAGACATAATATTATAGTTCTCACTCGGATTAACAAAAGGAATTTCTGTTTCTTTTATCTATCATTATTATTTCGCATGCAACACCCTTATTCTCCTTTTCCCTCTCCATAACGCTTCTTACCAACCTTTTCTAACCCCTACTTTGTTGATGTGGAATTTCTGTCACTAACCGTCCATTTAGGGACCAACGCTGATTATCTCAGTACTAAATCACAAGAATACAATTCCACATGGCGGATTCTTAACTAGCTAATCCTCGTGAATTTGGTCATTTCCCACTGCTTGATTAGATTAAATCTCGTTACTCCTTTTACCATCTTCACTTACGACAGTAATCCTGGTTGGTCCCTATATGATGCTTATTTATTTCCCAACACGTTTTTTTTGTTTACGATTCATGAGTCAACCTGTCTAGGGGTGTTTGATCGCGTATGCTTTGGCGTCACTTTTTTGGTGAAAATGATGGACCAGGTGAAAGTTGAAGCGTGTTAATGGTGCTGGTTGCGATACCTTTACCTGTAACATTTACCTTCATAGGTAAATGAATATACGTTAAAATAAATACATACATACATAGCACAAAACATTAGGAGGTTTCAAAGAATATGTCACCATGGTTAGATTACTTCATCATCCTCGTTTCTCTTCCTTGTCGTTGGTTAGAATAATATTCGTTGTCGGGCATACAATTTAGCGCTCCAAGAACGACTATTTAGCGCTCCTAGGCATACAATTTAGCGCTCCAAGCACGACTATTTAGCGCTTCTAAGTATACAATTTTGCGCTCCAAGCACGACTATTTAATTTAGCTCTCCTTAGACGACAGCTAGTGAGAATGAGAGGGTCGTATATCTATACGATGACATGAATATTAACAAGTTGAGAATCAGACACTTGACAAATGTACCTATTTAAATTTGTTTTTATGAATAATGACGGGAATAAGTAAAATCGACTGCTCTTCAAAACAAGCATCTCTTTTTAATTGTATCATTATTTATTTGTAGCTGTGTTTCTTTCGGGTTCTTTTTTTCTTCTTTTCTTTAAAAAGAATCTCAGGTTTGAGATTTCTCAACAAAAAATGGTGCCATCTTATCAGTCGATCATTATTTGAATTCCGAAAAAGAGTTATCAATCGCAATTTGTAATAGTCAACATAACAACTGTTGTACTGCGAGCTCAACAGAGAGAGAGAGAGAGAGAGAGAGAGAGAGAGAGAGAGAGAGAGAGAGAGAGAGAGAGAGAGAGAGAGGGAGAGTGAGTCAAGACATGAACGGAATTGTTAATCTTTGTAAGTTCTATGTTAGCTTAGAGCAGTATATTCACGGGAAATAAGCACTTTATAAATGATTAACTATTATTATTATTATTATTATTATTATTATTATTATTATTATTATTATTATTATTATTATAGTAATATTAATAATTATTAGTATTATTATAGTAATATTAATAATAATAATAATAATAATAATAATATATAATAATAATAATAATAATAATTAATAATAATAATAATAATAATAATAATAAAAGTGTATATTTTAGAGCGAAAACGTGAAAACGTCATATTCCTGGTCATGTTTAATCTAAAATCGAGGCGGTGGGTCACATTTTTGGATCAACTGAATATCATTGACATTGAACATTTATATTATAATCCCCCTTTTGGTTCGGAGAGAAAAACCCCGGCTTTACTTTTACTTAATAGCAAAAATGTTACGAGGCGTCCCTATTATTATTATTGGTAGAATAATGCAGCAGTACAAAAACATTAGTTCTTCGGCACGCATCAGGTTTTACTAAAAATAGATTTCGACGCGTAATGATATAATATACAGGCTATAATGATAATGAGCAAGTCACCTCGCCCTAGCTCAGTTTGCGGCGCTTCACTGCGGCTGACGCCTGGGTTATTCCAGTCTCTCCTTGAAAAATACCCTAAAGACAAATTTCCCTTATGGGATGAATAAAGGGAATTTATTATTATATTATTATTTACTTTTCTTTGACCAGTTTAGTTTACCTCAACCCGTAAGCGCTCAGATATGTATATTTATTGCACGTCGTGATTTTTATAAAGAATATTTGGGTTTCCACACACGTATGGAGTTACAAAATCATTAGATTGAGACTTTTCAATCAAAACGGTGAGTCTTTTTCTAATCGGTTTATTTTGTAGTTTTCATTTTACATTGCGGTCTTTTAGATTGAATTTACAAAAAATCTCTTTCAAATATGCGTATTTTTATATTTCTTTAAGCAGGTATTTTGCAATATTGTATTGGCGTTTGAAATTGAGCACTTTTTAATTGGAAATTTAAAACCTTCGCGTCTTAATTATATAGATATATATATTATATACATACTTATTTACAGACATTTCACTAGCACACTAACTATGTAACTATGTATTTTAATCAAATACCCAGCCTCTTTGCTGCGCCATGTTAAAGACAACACCCATGAATATAACCACTCCCAATAGAAATATGAGTATCTAATCCAATCTCCATAAAATAATATACCGAATATCGTGTTTAAACGTTATTTACATATTTCAGGCTACGAAAATATTACTGAATTCAGATATACTTTTATATTAGATTTAAGAGAACGTTTTAGGTATAAAATCAACTATACAGTTTCTCAACAAGCTTAGTCAAAATAACTCTCAATTACCAGTTTAATTCAAGACACTTCCGCATGTACACATGTTTTCAATGAAAAGTACGACAAATATTTTAAACATCAAACACTTACCGAGTTACTCAAATATTATAAAGATTTGTGTTCTCGAAAGACAAAACAAAATTGTGATGACAACTTGTGAAATGTTGAGGTTTATATAGCCCGGTACTCAACGTGAAATGGCTTATATTGCCAAACATTAGAATTGAATGAGGAGATGGTTAGTGATGATTAATTACGAATTACATCGAATGGTTTTTCTCCTTGTCCTTTTTGTCTTAATGATCGTTATATCAGATATGCGTGATTACCCACACCTGTCATAAGGGATTACGATTGTAAAACCAGGTAATAATTTGATTATTCTAAACGCATTGTATATCATACACTCAGCACCTGTCTCAGGGTCGTTGATTGATTTTTCTTCTATTTTTTTTTTTTTTTACCTTTGTTTGGTAAACCCAAGAGTCGACGAATGATTGGAGTACATCTAAATATATGGTAATTATTCATACCTGCTTATCGTAACATAACACCTTTCACGCCTTCATTCGTATCTATGTACTTTAACACCGCTTGTTGAATCAATGTTTAAATCGTTCTTTGTTTTGAAGCGCATATTACTCTAGCAGCAACAATTTTAAAGATAATCTACAATTAATAAAGTGGTTCAGTATCGCAATCGCCCAAGAATTGGTTTGAAACCCTAAAAAAACAAGGTCAAACTGATACGTCATCTTTTTATCCATTCCTTCTATCCACACTACAAAAAAAATGAATCAGGGTCCTAAATATATGGTAGCAGACAATAGTCATCTCCAGTTCCATGCTGTTTTACCAGCAAGATTAATTGTAGCTTGCAGCTCTTGAAAAATCCCACTACTACTACTTTTTGGAAGCATTACAAGTAACTGAATATAACTACGTGCATCTATAATATAAGTCGGGGGGCGAAGTGGCCGAGTCGTTGAGGCATTGCATGGGTTCGAGCCCCGCTTCGGCACTTTCGTTTTTTTACCTTGAGCAAGATTATTAACCCCCAATTTGCCCACTTGGACAACATGGGTGATTCCTGTTGACATCAGACATCTTGTTTGATAAATTATCTATATTCCTTCGTGAAATGCCAAGGCGACGATATCTTATGATGTTGTGGCGGAAAGGGCATATCTAAAAAAAATAATATAAGTAACAAAGATGTTTCCAGTCCCAAACCCTCTTTGGCCAATGTTTACGTCACCTTTTATCATGTCTGAACGTTTTGTAAAATGAACCGGTTTAATTATTCACCACAATGCTGATTATTTGTTTTATGAAGTAACAAATTTTTTTGGACCGCATCAAAAATAATTATTGCTGCCGTACTCTGAAAAATCAATGCTCATAAAAATTTGGTCAGAAAACTCATCCTTCAAAAATCGATTGATTAAAATGACCTCCATCTTCGCAAAAACTCTCAAATCTGGATCTTCGGAAAGACGAAGCCGAAGTCCCAGGTTTGATAGTTTTTGCCAAGAGGAAGTCATTTATTATATCGATATTTAAAGGACGACTTTTCCGGCCAAATGTTATAAAAATGTGTTGAATTTTCAAATGATGGCATATTTGTCATTGTATTGTAAGGCATAATATATTTTTAGTGAGGCATGGTAAGCGGACACTTCTTGTTATGAAGTTCGTGTGTTCGTCGACATAAAGAACATGGCGAATGCCGTAACACCCATCAGTCACTAATGAAAGCTGTATTATTACACGATGACAAAGTAACAACTCGTGATGATTATGGGGAAACCGTGAGGCAAAACATTTCGTTCCTCAATAATATAATTTAGCCAGTTAACTGCCATACCCTGGAAACTGGAAAGACTCGTATTTTTAAAAAGAATTGACCAGAAACCTCGTCCTTCAAATATCGATCGATTTAAATGACCATCATCTTGGCAAAATCTCTCAAACCTGGGACTTTCCTTGTCTTATCTACTGCATGACGATGCATCGATTCCACCAGAAGAAATTGGGGAACCGGACGTTGATTTCGTGAAATAAAAGTGTTTCGATTAACCACAATGTTAATTATGGTCAGATTTAGTGATTTCTCTGTCGAATGAAAGCATCAAATATCCCAAAGTACCCACACAAAAATTAATGATCTGACGGCATTGAAAAAATATAAGTTTTTATAAATAAAAATGAGCATTCATTTGCTTTGTTTTGTTTTGTTTGGGGGGGGGGGGCATTTGTTTGTTTTGTTTGTTTAGTTTTTTTTTTTTTTGTATTTGTTTAATTATCTTTTGTTTTTCTTTTTTTATAATTTCCTTTTTTTTTTTTGTTGTTTTCATTCAAAAGGGATTGGGTATTGTGCTTTTAAAAATATCAAAATCAACTTCAAGAAAGAAAAAAAATTAATAAGCGAAAGTTTTAAACCTCCAAATAGACATAGATAATTGTAACTAGCATACACAACTCCTCTCTCCGTTGGTGATGAGAGTCAAATGCACCATTCAAGAACGCATTGCCGTTTTTTGTAATCTTTTCAGTCACTGACCTCACTCACTACTGCTTGACTGGAATTGAGAGTGTGTTAACCACCTTGACATCAAGATCACCAAAAATTGCTTACTTTACCTATTGCATGCACAGAAGCTGATTCTTTCCCTGTTTCTTTCCCATTTCTTTTATTGTTAATAATTTTTTAAAATCAGACTTGCATACATACGTTTTCCAACTTGTAGAACGTGACAATATAAAATGTGACCCATGTCTCAAAACGACCCATGTCATAAACAGGCACGTTACGTGTCGGAGTAAATATGATGCTTTAAATTAATATAAAAAGCTTAATGTATAAAACTTTAATTAAGGTTATTATCCTCTTTGAAAAAGACAACTTTTGTTTCCTCAACTTCAAAAAGAATACATTTTTTCATTCCGATCTTTTTGACTCTCTAGCTAATTTTCTTCATGTCGATCAATCCGACATAAAACTGTTTTGAGGCGATAAGTCACAAATCTACAATTAATCATATAAATACTAAATTAGTCGGATACTATCTTTTTTCATTTTCAGAGCTATATAATTTATGTAACCGTGATTTATACCGAGTTTTGTTATGTGAAGATGATACTGATAATTGATTAATACCCTGCTTAGGTCACTAGTTTTATCACTGTCCTCCATATCAAATAAATATTAAGCCCAGCTATGCCAACACTGATGGGGTTGGAAGGGACGTGGAGACATTTTCGTCGTATCTTGGGATCGAACTGAGTAGGTTTCCGTTTGGCCGGATGCGCTATAAACCATGCTAGCGTGATGGATAGGCTTGATGGCGAAAAAGGCCGAAACGTCGTTTGTTTTGTGTTGTTCATTCATGAGTCGGATTTACTCCCTTTATCTTTATCTCTATTTTATTGACTCATTTAGGCACCTCTATTTATTTGATGGTGAAGACGGCGTTTAGAAATATTTCATGGACCATTCAAAAACAACGAACATTATTTGATATGGTACTGCAGACCAACTAGCTCAGGATGAAGAGATTGCTTTCAAAATACATGAAAAATAAGAACCATGGCTTATCAGATAATTACAACAAAGAGAGAAGAATTCGAGGTAGGCGGTATGTAAATGACATACCAGTTTCCAAAGCAAACAAATAACTCTCTCCTCTACCCACTAACAACCCAACGCGACACACACACACACACACACACACACACACATATATATATATATATATATATATATACAAACGTACATACATACATACACGCACAAACACAACCATCTTCTATTAAGTTTATACACATACATATACGAGTACACAGATAAGAAAACACACATAATTATATTATGATAAACACGCACCTATCATCAAACATATACATATAATATACATAATTGTTACAAACAAATTATGACAAGATGTATGCATAGTATCATAGCTAGTTCGAGACAGTTTATGCCATGTCAAGTGTGAAATTTCACTCAATTGTCACTTGAAAACAAAGTGACACCTCGTTTGTAATCTCCTAGTCATTGACTCGTGTCGTCCATTAATCTTTCATTATTACCTGCATTCCGTTTCACTTGCATACATGATCATCAGTTTTATTCGTTTTCAATTTGCTTTATTTACAAATTTATAAAATCATATATAAAGGGTGCCTTACAACACTGTAGTCATAACTCCAGTTTTGTTTCGTGCGGATCATATTGATCACAGTACCTAAAATCACGGCTTTTAAATTTATTGAGGTGTTTTGGATGTCTTACTACTGGGGGGTTACATAAAATTTTATTTTTTCTTAATTTACTTGGATAACAAATTGGAAAACTGTTGCGTATTTTCCTTGGGGTGGGGGGGGGGGTTTATAATTTTTAATGCATTTTACGATTTTTCATTTTTTCCTCATAAAGCCATACGATAAGTTAAATTCCATTTCATTCAGTACAAATCACCTTTTTGGCGTTCCCTTTGTACTACACTAACTTTCTTGCTGTATTATAAATTTGTCGCTGCCTATTTATTGTCGGGTAAATATTCTGTCATAAGTTGAGAAAAGTGGTGTGTGTAGTGCTTTGCAAAAAAAATGACACAACAGGCTCAGAGTTTTGCAATCATTGACACTCACCAAAACGATATTTATCACGTGTCATTTCGTAAAATATTGTGCGTATCATGTGTATTTCGTTGGGAATAAGTGAACTGCTATGTGAAGAAAATAGTACGATCATAGTAACATAACAATTATATAGAGCGACCTCAGAAATTTTATTCAAACTTTTTTACAAATTATAGACACAAGACGGTGCATATTTTACAGACCTTCCTGCCATTACAAAAAAAATTTGTGGAATTACGAAATTTTGGCTTTTATTTTAGAAGTTCATAAGTATCTATAAGTCATCAATAAATATTAGTGATAAAAGTTGGTGACAGACTATTTTTTTAGATTTTGAAGTGTTCGTTATTCCTTGTGAGGATACATTTTTTATTGTTTGTCTTTGAAGTTAACTATAGCGACCACAATTTTTATCTGCTAAAAATTACAAACTTTCAAATTTTCAAGTAATCAGTAATCAGGTCTGTAGAAGTGACCGAGAAAGGCAAAATAGTGTAAGATGAAGTCGGGCAATCATACGCATTTAGTAATGCATTTTAATACATTATATAAACATTATTGATGTTATGATAATATGATCTAGGATTAAGTTGGGTTTTTTTATTTTATTTACAATAAAAGCATCAATTCTAAGCATCAAATATTAAAATTTTGTTTACAGATTTCGTCACATCAAGCCCAGTCAACTTTAAGAAATCAAAATGTTTCCAGCTATTGCTTTATTTCTTCCCCTGTCTGTGTGTCTTGCTGCACCCACTGTAACTGAAGGTAGGTAAAATGTGGTTTTTTGGTCTAGTGGAATGACATTCGACTTGAAACCTGTAGGTCGGAACCCACTGCGGGTTGTGTAAAGTTGAGTCTTTGGAGAAAGCATGTTACGGTACTCACATTTTCACACCATAATCGGGTGTAAAACAAATATAGTCGACAACGGCGTTGTCTCCCTCGGAAAGAAATTATAAAAGCGCCATACAAGCGGCACGTATCGTCCTACTTGTTATTGTTACTGTTCGCTTGAGATATATTGGAAATCACTTTGAGCACATTTATTTCGTAAGTCCCAAAGTTGAGAGTTTTTGCCCAGATGAGGGTCGTTTTAACCGATCGATATTTGAAGGACGATTTCTCTGGCCAAAAAATTGTAAATACGAGTGGTCTTTTTCATAGTCTGACAGAAATAATATAACCGTTTGAGTCTAGACGAATACAATGACTGATATGAACATAAGCTTTGATTTAATTAACATGGACATCTCGCTGTACTGTGGCAAAAAGCCTTTTACATTTCTTTGCGGAGTCCCAGGTTGGAGATTTTTTGCCAAGATGAGGGTGATTTAAATCGATCGATATTTGAAGGACGAGTTTTTTGGCCAAATTTCTAAATAAGTGTTTTTCTAGAGTACGGCAGACTTGATGATAGATGAAACGACAGTATCCTTTTTTAAATATAATCTGACACAACTCTATAAAAAAACTTTATTTTACTCTGTAATTAAAAGCTTCATACCCTATTGTTTCGGGGAAATATTTCACATATTATTCTTTACTTATCCCCAACCAGGGGAAAAATCGGTCAAAAATTTATTGCTTGAAGCCCTATTCGGTTATTAAAGGCAGGGGTTGAAAAAATGAACCTTTAAACTTTCCTTAATTGTAACAGAACCCAGACACAGGAGATTGAGTAATACAATAAGATTACTTACGTCAGTAATTTGTTATTCTTCTCTTTCCTATTTTATAAGGTACATGTCTTTTTCCTGTAACGACCAGGACGATCACGATGTAAATCTAATGGCGACGAGCTGTATATTATATCAGAGATAGATTAGTAGACTGTCTCGTTTTAATGACTATCAAAGGCATGCGTTCTAGGAAGACAATACACGTTTTATCCCTCACTGGATATTTAGTATGCTGTTAATCACATCGAGGTTATGACGTACCGTGATGGCGGCCACAAATCAACGATCCAAGGATTGGGTCATCCGAACTGTCATACCTGGAAAATGTCTTTAAAGAACTGTTAAGGAGGAATGTTTCTCTTGTTGTTTTTAACTGTCATTTTCCAACCACTTATGATTCCCAAATTGAAATAGATAGATATTTTGAAATTTGCATTTGAAAAAAAAGATTCGATTGAGAAAATAAAAGTTGAAGATAAAGGAACGTGACCCCACTTATGACGTCATCAATGTCACCGTGTTCTCGTGCTATTTGATTTATTTATAGCGACATGAAATGACCATAATAAACATTTGAACGTAGCATAAATTATCATTATTATTATTATCCACAAATTCTAGCGATAATGCCTATAAACCATGAGCGTTCGTGTGGCGTAATATTCAGAAAATATGCTCTAACTGCTTTTTAAGGAGTTACAAACCAACAGCAACACCAGACAGATCATAGGACGCTATTGCAATTTCTAATCGACAGACACAACACCGATATCTATCGGGTACTTGTTTTACAGATGGTATGGTGAGGAAAGATGAATAACAAAGATTATTTAAAAACACGACGTTACACTGTCCTCATTGATATTCGAGAATTTGACCTATATATTAAGGTGTTGAATGTAACATTAATTATCATTGCAATAAGTTGTGATTGGTGATTATAAATGATTGTATTTATAATTTATACAATATATTTTTTAAAGTATGATATTATGACTTTGAATAAAAATGCTTGTAACAAATAAATGTAACAAAAAAGAACACTTCTTCCCAACGAATTGGTTGTCAAGAAAGTGAATAGTCGATAATTCTGGAAATTAAAACTACTCCGTTTCAATGACAAGTCATATTAGTCCTATGATAATATGGTGGACCTTAAAGTTATTGTTATTTAATCTTTATTAATGTTTATGGTTAAATAAAATTATTTGACTAAGATTGATAAGATTGAAATGGATTAGGCATTGAAAGTGTCAAATTGTAAATTAAATACAACGCCTCTCTCTCTCTCTCTCTCTCTCTCTCTCTCTCTCTCTCTCTCTCTCTCTCTCTCTCTCTCTCTCTGGAAATTTATTTTCTTCAAAAATTGCATAATATAATTATGATATTTCTGTTTATCTGTTTCTGTTTCTTATAAAATATTTTTCCAATTCCAAACCAGACCAACTCCGATCCTTGATCCAACCTCTCCTGGACTCCAGCCAAAGTCTCACAATTCCTGCCAACGCTCCCCCACTGTTCGCGTCTCTAGCCGCTGTGTCTCCCCTCAATAACCTTGAACTCCACGCGCCTCATCAGACTGCCAATGTGAATACAGACCAAGCTAACCATAATATCTCCCCCGCCAACCAACAAATGGCTCAGCTCAATCTTGCAGGAGGCCTTACCAGTTTAATCAAGACAGCTTTGGGATCTCTCAACCCTCCCACATCTGAAACATCCCCATCTGCTTTTAATCCAAACATTGGAAACAATCCTGGAGCTACTGGCGCTTTGTTTCCCAACAATTTCCCCAACACCTTTCCCAATGGCGGCAATGTCCAATCGATGCCAGCTCCTATGCCAGCACTTCCTAACAACAACAACAATAACAACATGTTTAATCCTTTGAGTTTCCTGTTCCCTGGTATGGGGGGTAGTGGTGGAGGTCCCTTCGGCATGTTGATGCCAAGTCTAATGATGAGAATGCTCGAAGGATTAATGGAATTATTTTAAATTGTTGAACCCCTTTTAATTTAATGTTAATTTGCTCAAAACACTTCGATAAAAGTAACTTTTGGTTAACCCAAATATCATACCCATCAATTATTGGCCTGAATGTTGGAAAATTGAGTTCTTTTTTTTCCTATTTTTTTTTCGGAAAAGCTTCATTGGTATGCCTTACAACAACTTTCTATCCGGCTATCATTTGTGATAGAATGTGGGTCGATAGAAAGTAACAGGCCACCATTAAAATCTTTTCAAAACAAAAAATAAGATCCACTCTATTTTTAGCATATTGATGGGCAGAAGAGTGAAGACTAACCAAACATTGCTTTTACCATATTTTCTTATCTTAACTTATTACAAATGTTTTATGTGTTTTTGTCAGAATAAGACTTCATTGTCTTGAATACCTGGTGTTTGAAGAATGCAAAAATTAAAGTTAAAATTTCAGGAAAATGAAATATTGAATTAACTATGTGATTTAAGAATATATATATTGCTGTAGCACAACATAAATTTCAAAGAAACTTTTTGTGCAATGTGATTTTTGCAATAAATGAAAGATTTTATATGCATTTCTTCCATGTTGTTTTTTATTCTTTTATATTTATTTTTTTGCTTCCAATGACGTATTTTGATCTTTCACATCACTCAGTTCTTCTTCTTCTTCTTCTTCTTCTTCTTCTTCTTCTTCTTCTTCTTCTTCTTCTTCTTCTTCTTCTTCTTCTTCTTCTTCTTCTTCTTCTTTTTCTTCTTCTTCTTCTTCTTCTTCTCTCTCTCTCTCTCTCTGTCTCTCTCTCTCTCTCTCTCTATTATATATATATATATATATTATATTATTTTTATTATTATTATTATTATTATTATTATTATTATTATTATTATTATTTATTATTATTATTATCTTTATCGTTGCCTGTATCGGGACTCGAACCTTTGACCTTCCAGTCCAAAGACGAGTGTCATGCCACAAGATCACATACCCACACAAGGACGAGGTGGTAGATTACAATATTTCTTTCTCAATGAGTCATTTCTGCCATATACAACAATGGAACTGACATTTTCAAAATGCAGTCGCTTGAAAAAGAAAGAACTAACTTCAGACCATTATATTTACAGATACAAAACTAGCAAAAGGGGCACTTTTTTTTAATTGACTCTCTCCTTACTGGCCATTTTCTGAGTTTTCCCCAAAACGTCACACCCACCTAACACAAAAATATAATTTTCTTACCGAAACAAGTACATTCTATACATAATATTGTTCAGCAAATTAAGCTGTACAACCAAGTGGCAAGTTTTTATAGCTATAATTTTTTAAATCTTGAAATGATTTGATGTACAAAAGAAACCAGAATGGTAAAATTGTTGGTTGCATCGTAACGAATATGACTATTTTCCGATGGTTGGTAAAGAGAGGGTTAACAAAACTGTAAAACTTTGAAACGAAAAATGCTTCTTCCTAAATACAGATTCAAAATAACTCTTGATAAATAAATAATCAATTCCCGGTTTATTTAAGATTAAATTTAAATAGACAGGGTATTAAAATGTCAGCTGGCCTGAATCACCCTTTGCATGAGATATGATATGATGTGATATGGCACACACACGTTATTAACTCTCTCCTTACCAGCCATTTTCAGGATTTTCCCCAAAACTTCACGCTCAACTAACACAAAAATAGATTTTTTATCACTCAGACGTAATAGAAGTAAGCTCTTGCGATACATAATTTCTGTAGCAAAACATGCTCTACAACACACTGCTCATTTTATTAAAATTTTATGATGTACAAGAGTAATTTGAATAAGAAAAATGTTGGTTGTATCGTAACGAATGTGACTATTTTCCTATGGTTGGTAAGGAGAGGGTTAAAACGTTATTGAGAATATTTATCCACGATTAAAATACACAACTCATCAAATGTCCTTTGTGGACAGCTTTGCTGAACAACGGAGCGCTCTCGGATCGGAAACATTTTAGGATGGCTGTGTTCAACTTTGAAAATTGCCAGCCCTTTTACAGACAGAGAGAAAACTATTGAAACGTTGAAGACGAGAAACGTTGATAATCTGCTTGAGTAAGAAATATAATATAACAATGATCCACAGATCTGCTTATCTCATTGAAAAGGTTAAAATGAGTTGGTGGGAGTTGCGACTACATCTGTAAAAACGCGACTACTGGAAGATTTACAAGAGGGCATCAAATCGGGGTCTTGGGGAAATAGAAAGTAGTCCTACAGAGTCATTAGGCCCGTGGAGCTGGAGTTTGTCCCGGTTTCTATAGCGTGAAACAGACAATAGCAATTGCTTGCTACCCTTTGGATAGAGAGCTAGTCTATCGCAAAGTACTTTTCTCAAGATCTAACAGACCCAGCTACCCAATTATGCTGGGTAGTCGGAGGGGGGGGGGGGTATGAAAAAAATATCGACTGCACTCGGGATCGATCTCGTTCCCTTTGCATGTGAAGCGAGTGCTCTACCAACTAAGCTATCGAGACCCCCGGGAAATACAAATATGGTATCAACTCAACAACGAAGAATATTTCAGGCTCAAACCCTTCTTCATCCAAATAAGTAAATAGACCATTGGCAAATAACTCGTGGAATGTAAGCTATAAAAAGTGAATCATTACAAATCTAATTTGAGGATGCTTATATTATGTAATGTTCCATTTTCGATGTCACCCCACATATTTTCGAGAACCAGGACGAAGCCTTTCTTCAAGTTAGGAAGCGAATGTGTTACCTTAACACACGCTATGCTGACAATTTAAAGCACATTAAATAACCCACTATTGCTTTCCTGGTAGAGACATGAATACCACTGAGTCATAGAATATGCAGTAAAAATCGTCTAATGTACTGATTCTTAATAGGGTTCAACAGTCATGACGTCACTTCCCTCGCATAGTAACTGGTTCTTAACTATCGGAACAATGGCGGACGCCATTTTCTCCACCACTGCCCTTATGAAATACTTCTCCGACGAGCATAAAAGTGTGTCCAGAGGAGAAAAACATTATAAATCTGATGATGTTTTGACTTTAATTCATTCTAATCACATGACATGTGAAAAGGTTCTAGCCAGCAGGAAGAATAATAAGTACCGATTTTCTTTTTTAGAACCAAGCTGCTGGTTGCTGGGAGGACGTGACATCAGACTATTGAATCCTATTGTATAAACAGACTGAATAGATTTTTTAAAAACAGTCTAGAAAGAACAGTTAATAATATCAACCTCTAGTACTTTAAAATCAAAAGGAACTCGAAGCACGAAATTCCCTCTGTTTCTGAAGTGTGATACTGACTTAACCTGTGCGGCTTTATGGTCTTGTGGTATGGCATTCGCCTTGAGATCTGTAGTTCTTTAGTTCGATTCCCTCTGTAAGCGAGTTGAGTCCTTGGCATCGTCCTTTACTCACATTCTCTCATTGATCTCAGGTGTAAATTGAGTAACTGTTCGAAAAATAAACTGTAATAGCGCCTAAAGGCGTCACTTTTCTTCCTGTATGTTAAGTGTTACTTTTGGCTTAGGACCTCTTATAAAGTTTGAGCGCATTGAATGGATAATGCAATGTAAAATAAATGTTTAAAAAAATAATAAAATAAGAATTATTACCCACGCTTTGAAAAGGACGCTGGGTTTTTTTAAAATTAAAAAATTCGTTAGTCTTCTTGTTCTTCTTCTTCTTCTTCTTCTTCTTCTTCTTCTTCTTCTTCTTCTTCTTCTTCTTCTTCTTCTTCATCATCATCATCATCTTCTTCTTCTTCTTTCTTCTTCTTCTTCTTCTTCTTCTTCTTCTTCTTCTTCTTCTTCTTCTTGTTTTCTTCTTCTCTCTTCTTCTTCTTCTTCTATCTTCTTCATCATCTTCTTCTTCTTCTTCTTCTTCTTCTTCTTCTTCTTCTTCTTCTTCTTCTTCTTCTTCTTCTTCTTCTTCTTCTTCTTCTTCACGATGTAGTATACCCCTTTTATGTAGGATCAATCTACATATGACATACACATGAATACAATTTAAAAAATGATAACACGTTCATTTGCTTTTAGGATACTAATCTGACACATCAGATGAAAATAATTTTCTTTAATGTTTCTAGGCACACTGATTCTGCAGCGTCGGGTGCAAGTTGTTCCGGAAAGAATGAATATTTGTGTGATTATGCTCCCGTGGTCTTCTCGGTTGAATTTCGGAGTGACTGCATTTTAATTGGGTATTACTTCTGGTGACTCTCTCTCTCTCTCTCTCTCTCTCTCTCTCTCTCTCTCTCTCTCTCTCTCTCTCTCTCTCTCTCTCTCTCAGGAATGAATCGCTTGTGTTCTTGAGGAGTTAAAAAATGCACGAAGAGGCATAATTTTGAGGTATTTTCATCGAAATTTATTGTCAAAAATAAATATGTTAATCATTCTAATTATTATCAATATTCAATTTTACCAACTGTAACTGATTCGTTGAATTCATATTTCAAAAGTTTTTATCCAAACTACTTTTAGTCTATCCATTTAAATCATCAACATTTCATTTGAAGTCAATTTGTCAGTACGGTAAATAATTATGAGATTGCAAAATAAATAAGGAGACAACAAAAGCAATGATAAAAGTAATCAATATGAAAATAGTTTGATCATCATAAAAATGAAATGCAACGTAAATATGGATTTATCTAAAACAATTCCATCAATCCTTCCAACATCCTCATCATTAGACCTGGCATCAGCATACCAAAAGGACCTCTACTCATACTCCCGATATTGGGGAACAGGAACCTTAATGGATTAAAATTGTTGACAGGACTTGTCGGTGCAGGAGACGGTGTAGGTTGTACATTTCCATTATTGGGGTAGGAATTCGGGAACATTACCCCCGTTCCAGGGGATTGAAATGGTGGGAGATTTCCAGTTGGGTAGGTGTTTGGGAAAGTGTTGGGAAACATACCGCCTGTACCAGGGTAATACATAGGTGGGAAATTACTATTGGGGTAAGTGTTGGGAAAGGTATTGGGAAACATGGCACCAGTTCCGGTATTAATCCCAAATAATGGGTCAACGGGTTGTTGGGGGGTTGCCTTTGAGGGCATTAGAGATCCCAAAGCTGTTTTAGTCAAGCTGTTGAGACCGTCTGCAAGATTAATCTGACCCAATTGTTGGTTGGCGGGGGAGATATGGGTAGCTTGGTCTGGGTTGACGTTGTCAGTCTGAGGTATATGGAGGTCAAGGCTATTCAAAGGAGGCAGGGCAGCTAGGGCTGCGAACAATGGTGGACTGCTAGGGCTCTGACTGAAGTCCAGGAGAGGTTGATCTGGATTTGGATAAGGAAAGTACTTCGTGAAACGTTTCCGATGAATGATGCAATGATCACAGTTTTGTCAATTATTACCCCCACCCCCATCCCCAATATTGGAAAACTCAATCATTTTTTAGTAAAACATAATCGCTGAACAATGTTTTAAACCCGTTAAATAAAAAAATAAAAATTACCCAAAGATTGCAAAATATTTTCATTCATGCTATGAGTTGAAAACGAGGTTATTGGATATCTGAAATAATCTTTTTGTGCACATGCGGGGGGTGGGGCGTCAAATGGCAGTGCAGACGAAGAACTATTATTATTATTATTATTAGTAGTAGTAGTAGTAGTAGTAGTAGTAGTAGTAGTAGTAGTAGTAGTAGTAGTAGTAGTAGTAGTAGTAGTTTAGTAGTAGTAGTTATAGAAGTAGTAGTAGTAGTCGTAGACTAGTAGTAGTACTAGTATTAGTAGTTGTAGTAGTATATTGTTATTGTTATTATTATATTGTTATTATTATTATTCCAACCAACACAGCACTCTACTGTTGTGATTATTAAAATTCGTACACCAGGTAGATATCTAGTCTCGCCTAAGGCATACAACCATGTGTAAACACCAATGAACACACATACTGTAACTTGAATTTTACAAAAGTCGATATACAAAGTTTTACCTATCTTGAAGCCAAATTCATATCCAATCAACCATATAAAATGCTAAAGCCGGTAATAAAAAAACGATACAAAAAAAAAAAGAAATAGGAAGAAACAAGGAAAAGTACATAGCAAGCAAACAAGGTATTGTAACAAAGGAGATTGTCGACTTAGGAGAGTTTTGAATGACTCAAATCAGGTAACTGTATAACTTGACAAATAAAATTTCTGAACAATGTTTAATACAGCACTGTAAAGATTTTTCCCAATGTTAGAATTCGATTTATAGTTCCCTTATATTAAAACTCATCTAAGTAATGTTGAAATTTTCTTTTTGATGCCTAAAAATATCAACTAAGATAGTATTTCAAAAATAAACTTATGAACTATTGACTCTAAACTTTATGATCGTTTCTAGTCGTTTTATAATGTATCTTAAAATATCAAGGATATATTTCAAACTACTTTCAAAACTGTTTCAGACTTTGAAAACATTATTTACGAATTGCCGTGGGTGAATCAGCAAGTTTAGAATAAATTTTACGAAACGGTTTTGTTGGAGATTGAAAAACAAAATTTTAACATTAAAAACAGTCATTTAATGTGCCACGTAGTACTCTTTTACTGGAATGTGTCAGCAGGAACTGAAGCATTGTTTGCTTTTGTACTTTGTTCTGCGGCTATGTGGTCTAGTGGTATGACACTCGCTTTCGGATCGGAAGGTCCTGGGTTCGAGCCTCGCTCGGCGCATAGTTGAGTCCTTGGAGAAGGCTCTTTACTCACATTCTCTCACCGTACTCAGGTGTAAAATGAGTACCTGGCCGTTAACAGCGTTGTCTCTGTCCCAAAAATGTGTAATATCGCCTGACAGGAGTCATGTGTTACATGTAATGTGTTGCTGTTGGCCAGGGACCCCCTGTAAAGCGCTTTGAGCACGTTTAGTGGATATTGCGCTATATAAAAGCTCAAGTTTTTTTGTTGTTGTTTTTTCTGCCGATTGGTTCTGTCCACCACTCCGTTTGAATCAGAAGTTATTATTTGAATACAATCTGTATTGATGTAATCAACAAACTAAATTAGAAAACAGCCATACCTTGAGTAGCAGTTGGTGCCCCAAGACAAGCGGAGATGGAAATGAACAGAATGATGACCGACAACATCTTGATTGGTTGTCTTCACTACGCTGAGAGTGACGAAATCTGTAGACAAAGTTCATGCGAAATTACGCCAAAGCTTATATAATGCTATGTGTTATAAATTGAATCTAAGGGGTAGCTAAATCAAAAAGTAACTAATTCTTTATCGAAAAGGTATAAGGACATAAACAACATATCATTATTAATTATCTGAAGGCAGGTCATATCCATTGGGAGAAGTAGAGAGCGGTGGGGTCTGTCTGAACCCTGGGATTAACATATCCATCATAATAATCACAGTTATGCTATTTTTTTTTCCTCTGCAATTAATTTAATCACAGCTGAATAAAGTGTGCTGTTAATATATTTGCAGGTTGCTCACCATGTCATGTTTTAATGAAAAACGTAACAAAACCATCCTGGAATACATGAGTGAGAGAACAAAAATCTAGAAAAAATGGTTTAATACACAAAGGGAAAAAAAATAAGAAGTAACCGGAATGATAAAAGAAATCATAAAATTGAAGGCTTTGCAAGGACGAACAAAGAACAAAAATAAACAACAACAAAATAAACAAAACAAACACAACTAAGAAAATCAGAAAAATAAATCATCAAAAAGGAAGAAAAACATTGAATCAAAACAAAACAAAGCAAGACAAACAATCGTATCTGAAATAAAAAGGAAAAAGAAAATATATAACAGAGAAAGTAAAGTAAAACAGATTCAACACTTACATTATACGAAATAGATACAAAAGCTTTACTTTTCTCAGATATCATTTATGTGATGAGGACAGATTTCTAAATGCCCGTTTTATAGTAGAATGTTGGGGGTGTAATCAGGTTAATTGAAAATTAATAAGACGGTGATTAAGTTTGCAGATGAAAAGGAATGCAGATGATAATTAAAGGCAGTACATAGTAATAAACCATGGATGAGTTGGTAATAAAGATGATAATGCTAATACACGGATGCGTGACACGAGCCAATGATTCAGAGAATTACAAAGTCAGTGTCACATCATTTCAACTGTCGACTGATTCAAATTTCACATCTGACTTGATCTCCTTTAAATTACTGGGATCAGTGCGCGCTACTTGTAATAAATGTCTTACATGTAATTTCATGGTGTTGAAGATATTGTAATTAGGAACATATTATGGTATCGTTTGTGGTATAGTGGTAACGTCTGTGTTGTATAGTGGTAATGCACCTAGCTTGTTTGTTTTGTGGATGTTAGGGTTTGGGGATTCTTTTTTTTTTTTTTGTTTGTTTGCTTGTTGGTTTGTCCTTGTTTTGTTTGTTTGTTTGTTGTTTTTGTTTTTGTTTTGTTTTTGCTTGTTTTGTTTTTTGTTTTTTGGGGGTTTTTTTGTTTTTGTTTTTTGTGTTTTTTTTTGTTTGTTTGTTTTTTGTTAAGACTAGCGTCTTAGCTTTAAACCCGTGTAGATAAGCTTAATGGATACCTTTATGCCTTTTTAATCATTTCCTGTGTCAGATACACCACACACAAAAACACGCACACATACACATAAACACACACAGAAAGAGCTCTCTGATAGAATAAACAAGGAGATAAGCGAAATATGAATGCGATATTCTAAATAATAATCTTTCAACAAAGTTGTTAAGGGAAATAACAGGTTATCTATCAAGTATGCCTTCGTCACACTATGAAGACAGGGATACTCATCTGTTTTTTAAAGAGGAAACATTCGAGGTTCTGAAAGTAAATAAAATAATCAAAATAAAGATATGATCAAGTGTGTATGAAAGGTGCCAGACAACGCAAGAAAGAAAAATACAAGAAAAAAAAACATCCTAAAAACTCAGTCTACCTCGACTTGGGATCGAACCTCAGACCTTCTGATTACCGGTCAGACGTGCTACAATTCACATTTGTTCATATCTTTATCTTACAACGATGCCTGCTCCTTAATTTCTCAATTTGATATTTTCAAAATATAAAATAATCAGCTCTTGGAGAAGGCCAACAGTAGAGAAGAATGTCGGAAAGTGGTGAGACCTGCGTCCCATGTATCTCCTTGACGATCCGATCATCAGATCCTGGGATGAATGAATGAATGAATGAATCAGCTTTAACATTTCCTTGAAATCAACCATGAATAAAGGCGCTTGACAATCAAAATGATGCAGTCTAAGCCAATTTCAAAGATAACTGTTTACGAACAATGCATCAACCATATGATGGGATGGATGTCTGCAAATAGATTAAAATTAAAATGGCGACAAGACTGAAGCCTTATTCATTGCTAGTTCCAATAATAAGACAGATCCATTTACACTGGCATTGGCAATCAACGATAATGACAAAATACAACTCACAACATCAGCAAAAAATCTCGGCATCACCTTCGAGAGTGATCTGTCTATGAACAAATATATTAACAATGTGAGAACAAGTGCTATCTGCATTCTAAGAAATATCAGAACAATCAGACCATTTATTAATAGGGAAACTTGCAACAAATTGGTAACATCTTTGATATTCCCGAAAATGGACTACTGCAATGCACTGTTTGTTGGTCTCACGAAGGACAAAATAAACAAACTCCAGAAAATACAGAACATGGCAGCCCGCGTTGTACTGCAGAAAGACAGGAAAACTGCAGCTCACTAATTACTACAACAGCTGCATTGGCTGCCAGTGGACCAGCGGATTAAATATAAATCTTCAACTATCGTTTTCAAATGCCTGGAGGGCTCTTCACCAGCATATCTCTCAAACCTCTTTGAACGGTATAACCCACAGCGATCGCTTCGATCAACGAACGACCTCAAATTGAAAACACCCCTCTGTCGAGTGAAGGCTGGTGAACGCGCCTTTCAGCATTCTGGTCCAAGGTTGTGGAATTGACTACCACTAGAGATACGTTCTTCGTCTTCACTAGAGGAATTCAAGCGTCGATTGAAGACATTCTTATTCCGACAGGCTTTCTTTTGATTATGTGTGTAATTAGCGTTGTTCGTGTACTGTGCTAGGGCTTAATGATTAAGTTAATCTATGTTATGCGCCGGGAGCCCTCCTCAAAGCGTCGGATCCGCATGCCAATGAGCATACTTTAATTCTGGTTTAAATCAAGTGTTATCATTTGGATCTCAGTTGAAACTAGATATATTGTATAAGATAGTGGGAGCTTGGGACAAACAATGGTTAGTGCAATTTAGTGTAACAAAATATCATATGATGTCCATAACCAACAAAAGAAAGCCAATAACCTTTAGCTATAATCCCCTTCAATGGACGAATGGTAGCAGAAAAATATATTCGAGTGGAATTATCTCACAATTTGAAAAGGAGCAACATTATAACACATATTTAATCCAGACTTGCCTAGATAAAAAAATGAAATTTCGTAACTTTTAGGAAATAATAGTCGCTTTGGTTAACTTTGAAACTAAACAGTTTACACTTATAAAGATTACTTACTTACTTATCCGAACCAGCGACCACCTGAGCTCTAGCCCTTCGGTCTCGTGCCATGACGTAGAAGTTAGACTTATTTTGTAGTTGTTCCAGGTGACTATTAAGTTTGTTACTGATGGATTTGGTGGGAGGAATGTGCATCTCATGTCTTCAAAAGGTTGACATTCAAGCAAGTGGTGTGTTACTGTTTCATTGGGGTGTTGACATAGGGGGCAGGAAGGGGGGGGGGTGTCTTTTGTAATTTTGCTTAAATGGCTGTTGAGCGGTATGTGTTGTGTTCTTAGTGGAAAGATGATGCTTTGCTGGTGTCTTCTGAGCTTATTTAGGCTATCACTCATAAAGATTAAACGACACTTCAAAATCCTTTTAAAATGTGTAGTCTAACATCACCTGTCATTTTCACTAAGTTTTTATTATTAGAGATGTTCATAAAGTTCTGAGGTAGAAGTCAAAATTTCGTAATTCTACGAATTTTTCCTATGAGTAGGCAGGTCTGATTTAATCCAAAGCCAACAAATCTAGTTTATGATTCAACCAAAAGCTAAAAGGATTCCCAATGCATTCACATATTCAAAATTACAACTCAAGAGTACGCCAGTGTTGTCTGGGACCCCCACCAACAGTAGTAGTAGTAGTAGTAGTAGTAGTAGTAGTAGTAGTAGTAGTAGTAGTAGTAGTAGTAGTAGTAGTAGTAGCTCTCGAAAAGATACCAAAATAAGAGCAGCCAGACGTATTGCGAGCACTACTCAAGAACAGAAGTTCTTCACGCCTGACTCAGGGGCTTGGGCTAAAAACACTACGCACACGCAGAAAGAAAGTTAAAATCACAACTATCCATAAAGTATTCCCCAATCAAATTCCAATCACTCTCCCGAAATAAATAGAGAAGAACACAACGGAACAATAATAGATTGCCCATTAGACACATAAGAACAGACACACACAAATACTCATTATTTCCCTCTGCAGTTAGACTCTGGAACAATCTACCACTGGACTCGGCATAATCAGTGTGACTTTAAATGTTTGAGAAAATTGTTTTCTTTTGTGTCTCAGATTAGTATCCTATTTTTTTTTCTTTTATTCCTGTGCATGTCAAATGTAGATGGAACCTCCATAAAGGGGAAGTAATACATAATTATAATGATGATGATGATGATGATGATGATGATGATGAAGAAGAAGAAGAAGAAGAAGAAGAAGAAGAAGAAGAAGAAGAAGAAGAAGAAGAAGAAGAAGAAGAAGAGGACGAAGAAGGAGGAGGAGGAGGAGAAAGAGGAGGAGGAGGAGGAAGAGGAGGAGGAGAAAGAGGAGGAGGAGGAGGCGGAGGAGGAGGAGGAGAAGGAGATTTTTTTTTAAACAGCGTCCTTTTCTCAGGGTAGGTATTAATGCTTAACTTGAGCGTGATCTTTTTCTTGTTGATATAGCACACTATCCACACAATGTGCTTAAGCCGCTTTACACGGGTCCCGAGCTAATATAAACACAACACGTTTAGGACAAAACGTAACGCCTTTGAGGCGCTTCAACAGTTTATTTTTCTGACAGAGACAACGCCATTGCCTGCGAGGTACTCATTTTACACCTGAGGTCAGTGAGAGAATGTGAGTAAAGAGTCGTTTTCAAGGAGTCAACCCGCTTGCAGGGGACTCGAATCAAGGAACTACAGGTCTCAAGGCGAGTGGCATACCACAAGACCACAAAGCCGCACTACTTAAGTCAGTATCACACTTCAGAGACGAGAGATTACTTGTTCCATGATACTACTGGTTTTAAAGAATGGGAGCGATCTATAGATAGAATGCGCTTGGCCAAGGAGTTCACAACATTGCCATCCGGAAGTATATACGGACCAACACACAAACTCTGTGTAACCATGAACTTTTATAGAGCAGTAAAGTTAGGTGCCCCAAACGTAAACAAAGGTCGAGAAGCACGTGGCAAACCACATGTTCCTGTCTTGACAGCTCACGTTCCAATGTAAATAATAGAAAAAAATAACCTTTAAAATTTGGCTGTTAGGTGGCAAAAGAAACACATATTCATAAATACTCGATCATGCATCAAATAATGTCTAGATATGGATATTTTATGGAACAAAAGGTAAAATTTTCTAAAATTTATCAAAAGTTACAGTCTATCTATTTTTAGACCAGAGCAAATTATTGCGCTGGTGTGAACAAAACGAGAATTATTCGGAGCCTGATTTTCATAATAATTTAGCCTTATATTATTATTTCTGCAACTGTTAGATTTTATGTAAACATTTTTCAATACTGAAAGTGTATTGCCTACAACTCAAACTACAAAATTGGGAGACCTATATTGTGCGTAAATTATTCCGGTCCCTAACGGAAATCACTAGCAACTTGTTATTGTTTACGTTTGAAGCACCTAACTTTACTGTTCTATAGTCTGGTTAATACAGTTTAGTGAGAACAACTCACAAACGCGGATGGCAAAAACAATAACAAAGGCCTGAGTGACGTCATCTGCATACTATCTATATTCATGTTTTCGTCCAACCTAGTCATCGATCACATGATTTCGTGCTGCACAACGATTGGACAGTTCTCAATAAATGTAAACACGCTGCTGTGTTTATGAAAGTTGTAAACACACTCAATTGTCAAGAAAAAAAGACCAATTGTGATGTTGGATATTTCTCAAACTGTGAACACGTTTCACTATGTGGGTCATTTTGAGCTCACATTCCAATGTGACCAATGACCTCGAGGACATGGACAGGTAATATAGATCGCTCCCATTGCATGGGTGGTGTTGATGGTTCCTCTGTGACCTCTTGTTGCTTTTCCTGTCAAGCTATTGACATGGATGCCTTTTTAACTATTATCTTATAGTATGAGCCTCCAGTTCCTAAATCAACACACAGTGCATACACTTTTGAAAATTACGTCAGTTATCGTATATTTTATTAAAACTAGTAGTATAACATTTAAGTTATTTTAATTTTGACTCGGAAATTTAAAATAAAATATATTCTGGCCCTGAAAACAACCGTTGACCATGAACCAAAGACCCATAGCCACCTTAAGTGTGTGTCTATCACTCGGAGTAAACAGCCCACAGATAATGAGCATCACTCATAATTTTAACCCAGATGATTGAAAAAAAAATGCATCGTGTTGTCAGGTTTTGCGATGCAATTCCTATCAGTGTGTCAAAATATTGTGAGAAATACTCACTAACTGGGCCTGACCTATTTGTGTGTTTGACATGTACTAAGGGTATCTCAGACCTTTTCATATAGGAAATAAATAGTCAAGGGGATAAAACGGGGTAAAGGGCAGGAACTTTTCTGATTCGTTAATACTTAGTAACGGGCGAACCATCAATTATGACAAGTTTTTTCTTTAAAGACTTTTTTTATCCAATAAGTCTATTTATATAATTGTGAATCAGTCCATAGGACAATTTTTTTTATACATTCCGTGACCCAGAAGTATTCATATATTTGCCAGGAAAGCAATGGTAGGTTATTTAATGTGCCTTTTTATGTCAGCATAGCATGAGTTATGGTTAACACACTCGTTTCCTCACCCTAGGAAAAGATTTGGTCCCGGGTTCAGAAAATATGCTTACACGGCATTGCTTGAGTTCCTGGAACTCCTATAGCTCTGCCAAAAGTCTCTTTAATTCAGATATTTGAAAAGCAAATACTGTGACATTGCTGATGATTGCTTCTTTAATTTCCTGTTGTGGTAGGCTATTATGTTTAGAATGTATTGGTACGCTAAAACAAAGTGTTTAAAAGAAGAAGCAAAAAAGTAATTTTGTCACAGAAACTTTCCCTAGTAAGTTAAATTATTTTTTTGAAAAGGATTTGCCAAAATTTCAGGATTCGACGTCTGATTCAACAAGAAAAAAGATTCACTGTGAAAATTTTAGACTCTAATTTAACATTGGCATTATGGCAATTTTGTACACGGCGTTTATTACTATTTCTTATCGTGAAAAGGAGCTCTATAGATGGCCTCTATCTCCAATTTCATTGCAAATTGTTATGAGAATTGGTGAAGACAGTCCCGGGATCAAACGATTCTCGAAATCGAGACCTACGGTCCGAAGGCGTGTGTCATAACACAAGACCAAAAACTGCACAATTTAAGTTATGTTTATATTCATAAATATTTTTTCTAGTTGTGAAGATAATAGAACTCCTCATTTTCTTAGTCTACATGAAAATGTATGTGAATTCAGTAGCGGACATAATATTTGTCCCTGGTCTCTGGATATTTTTTTTAACGAACTAGAGCTTTTATACAGCGCTTTATCCTCTTAATTTTCTTCATACTTTTTACATGAAGTATCAAGTCATCACAACATTAAATATTATGTAGGACAAAACATGACGTCCATCACAATTTGTGTCCGACAGGGACAACGCTGACACCGGTCAGGCACTCATTTCACACATTACATAGTGGGAGAACGTGAGTAAATAGTCTTTTCCAAAAAAAAATTGCCTTTGCGAAGGGATCTACAAGTTCGAAGGCATTTGTCACACCAAAAGACCACAAAGCAGCACACATGTTTTTTTTTATGAAATGAATATAAAAATCAAACATCTCTAGAGGCAATTAGTTCTAATCTTCGACCATAATCACATAGAAATCTTCAATAAATAGTCTCTCCGTTGCTGTATCGGACATGGCGCCGTATTTGGCCCTAACGGTGCTCAATTGTCAGAAAAATGGAAGTTTTGAATGAACCTCGAATTTTTATCCTCGAAAAGTTACGACAGGTTGCTAAGATATTGTAATCTCCCCTTTTATGATGATTACATCCTTGAAGCGGGTGGTTGGATGGGAGCATCACCCTTGAATCATATACCTATGATGTTCGCATGGGTGTACGATCCGATAGTGATGTCGTTTCTTCTTCTCTTTACTAGCCTATCCTGCTTCTTTGGTTTGTGATTGTATTTTTGACAGGGGATATTTTTTTTCCTGTAAATCCGCTGCCTGTTTGTTCTTGGTTATTTATAATTTAGCTTATGATATCTTTAGGTTATGATTTTGATTGACATTTGTACTATTTTTGTTGGATTGCTTGTTTTTTTTGTTTCAGCGGTCTCTCATATAACCTCAATTGTGTTGGAAGAGACCTAAAGCAACAACAAACATACATCCTTGAACTTTAACTCTTCGGAGGAGGCGGAGGTATGATCTGCGGTGATATCAGAACTGACCTCGGTGTTTTCAGAATATATTTCAATATTGAGGGTAACCTAAACGAGATCTTACAACCTATCGTCGCTGAAATTGAGCAGCATGAAGAACTGAATGTTTTCTAGCAAGACAAATTCTGCCACTACGCTACTGCACTATGAAAAAAAGACACATTTTACCAATTTTAGCCATAAAATGACACTCATTTTGTCAAAACCTCTAAAATCTGGGACTTCAAATTTCAGAGAACACCAGTAAGGGTCTTTGATCTCCTGAATATGGCTCAACCCAGCATAGTACCCAGGACAAGAGTCTGGTCAAATTGGTTAATATGTTTGTTCGTAGTCCGGCTGAAAAGCATAATATCTGTTCCTATTGCAATTAATTTTAATTACAAAGTACTTAAGGATTGATGTAATATCGTTCACTTGGTTACTTATCAATTTCTTTTGCAGATATCAACATTTTTCAACTTCAAAATTCTAGTAAGAAAAATCCGAATCTAGAGATTACAAAACGAATTTAGACAATTTGAGTTACAAAAATAAATCTGTATACAATGATTAGATCTGTATATGGCAGACCTCCGACAGGGATCATTAACTCCAGGACAGACCATTTTCAAGACGTGCGGCTATGTGGTCTAGTCGTATGACACTCGCTTTCGGATCGGAAGATCCTTGGTTCGAGCCTCGCGCTCGGCGCATAGTTGAGTCCGTGGAAAAGGCTCTTTACTCACATTCTCTCACCGTACTCAGGTGTAAAATGAGTACCTGGCCGTTAACAGCATTGTCTTTGTCCGAAAATTGTAATATCGCTTAACAGACGTCATGTCCCGTCCTACATGTTAAATGTTGCTGTTGACCAGGGACCCCTTATAAAGCGCTTTGAGCACATTTAGTGGATATTGCGCTATATAAAGCTCAATATTTTAAGACTGGAATGTAATAGCGACCCAAAGCATATGGTATTTTTAAACACAAATTTAAATGCAACAAATACATGCTAAGGTCTATATTAACTTTAGTCAGCAAAATAAGCTTTTTCAAACTATCATTCAGTTTTTAGAGGTATAAAAAATTGTCTTCGAATTTTGTGATGTACAAAACAAATCTGAATAAGAAAAATTGTAGGTAAGGAAGGGTTAACCGATTGGCTCCCTGAGCACCGAAACACCGCCCGCCATGTTAGGTAAAAGAGGAATACTTTTGGGGGAATCTGGCACAAGCTGAGATGGGTAGCTTAAGATAGAGATACCAGTGAAAATGTGTGGGCATCATATGTTCCAAGACGAAAAAAGAGACAGTAAGTGTATCAAGAACGATTCGTCGTGGTTATCAAAGCCAAATAGTTAGGTTTGATATGGTATGGTATACCCCATAAAGTGTGTGGTCGAAACGCTTTACATTGGGTCCCAAGCTAACAACAAATTAGAAACACGTAGGACGGAATCTGACGCTGGTAAGGCGCAATATTCATTTTTTTTTCTGATCGAGTCGACATTGATGTCGACCAGATACTTATGTTGCACCTGAGTAAGGAGAGTAAATTTAAATTGTTAGAGTTTAAAGTCTGTTTCAGGCAGTCAAAATTACACCATCAATAGCGGGACTCAAATCGGGGACCTGCAAGTCACAAGTCTAGTGCAATCCTATGAGAATACAAAGCAGCACAGCAGTCTTTAAGACGTTCCAACATTTCATATCCTTCGTAGTCCTCATTCCAATGGAGGAAGAATAAAACTTCTCTGTTTCGTACATTTTCCAGTTTTTTTTCTCTCATAAACACAAAATTCCACATTCATTCATAAAAAAGTATGTATTTCAGAGATAATAAAAGGAGAGAAAAATACTCAAAGTATACAAAAAATATTAATTTATTTTCTTTCAAAACGCATGTGTAAAATGGTTTGGGTGTGGCAATGAATTTTGTACTCAATGAAGTGGTCAAGGTTTATTTTATTTTCTCTACACAAAAACAAAAGGAGTGAATAAAAAGTAAACAATTTGTCATGAAAAAAATAACAACTGATTTGTACTGATCCGTGATAACGAAAACATACTTGTATACTGTGTAAAACACATTATATTATGTTTCTCGTTATGTAAGTGACACTTGGCATGAAGGTTTCAAACAAGTAATGATCGAACATCTAAAGATCATTAGTTGCAAGAATTCCGAAGAAAAACTAATGAAAAATATGTATTAATAAATATGGCATAATTATTATAAAGCATCAAAATTTATAGAGCTAGTTTTGCACAGACAAAAATGTCTTTGGTTAATTTCATTTTAATGAATTACATGTTTGTAATTACAATTTTTATAAGACTCCAGTGGTTATGATTTCTTTACCATTTAATATTTATTTTAAAACTATTGTAAGTTCTTTATATTTTTAAGATGGTAATAATGTTAATACCGCTCTCACGT
>NC_088361.1:116793311-116823311 GCF_034508935.2 Berghia stephanieae
GGCTGTAAGTATACGTGTGTCTATAACAACACGTCAATAAATCACTAGCTAAGCGTAGCTACGCTATATCGGGAAACAGATTTACACATAATTGACAATTTATGTTGTTGCGTGTCTCCGGCCATACTTAACACCTCATTTATTTATGTGCTTACTGCGTACTGTGATAACAAGACCAGCCTAACATCAAACAATTATTGGACAATGGAAGACATTAACAATTTTATTTTCACGACTGTAGATTATGTCTGAGACCTGAGACATTTATATTTTTCCTAAACTCGATTATCAGAAATGATCAAAACCCCTTTAACGTCAAGCAGTGATTGGGTAGCTTGGTCTGTTGAAATCGAGCGTTCTAAACATAGCGTAGTAACAGAAACCAGAATTGTCTATATGGGTCGTATAGCTCAGGACTGCTTCTTTTGTTTTCGTTTTGCTTTTTTGTTGGGTTTTTTTTTTTTTTGTTGTTGTTGCTTTGTTTGTTTGTATTTTGTTTTGTTTTTCTCTGTTTTTGTTTCTGTTTTTAGTTTTTGTGTTTTTATTTTTGGGGGAGGGGGGATGTTGTCTTTTGGGAGGTGCTTTTCATTATTTGTTTTCTTTGTTCTGATTTGTTAATTTCTTGCTTTTTTTGTTTTGTATTATTGTTTGTTTTGTTTTCATCTTTTTTTTTCTTTTGTCTTGGAGTCTTATTTGATTAGTGTTTTAATTTTGTTTGCTTGTTTGTTTACTTCTTTTGTTTTGTTTTTTGTTTTTTTTTGTTGTTTGTTTGTTTGTTTGTTTTTTTTGTTTGTTTTGTTTTTTTTTTGGGGGGGGGGGTGGGCTTTATTGCTATTTTTATTTTATTTTTTTCTCTAAAAATATCTGCCTACCTTAACCATGGATCGAATCTCAGATCTGATTACCAGTCAGACGAGCTAACATTTCACCACAGAGGTTACCCCATAGTTAGCACGATTTTAATGTTTACATTCTTCACAAGGTAAACGCGTGGTAAACGCGTCTAGCATTGTTTTATACCCATTTTCAGATCATTATCTTTCATCAGTGCCTGCTCCCTAATTTGCCAGAGCGATTTTTTAAAACTTGAGCTTTTATATATCGCAATGTCGACTAAACGTGCTCAAAACGCTTTACAAGGGGTCCCTAGCCAATATACAACACTTAACATGTAGGACGAGCCATGACGCCTGTTAGGCGATAACTGACTGAAAGGCTTGCGTCTCAAAAACACATAAAGTGATTTGTATTAAATGGAAAGGAAATATTCTGTTTCCTTTGGCAGTGAAAGGTTAAAGGAAATATCGCGAATAATATTCAGGAAAATGTGCTATATAAGTATGTTAAAATTAGTTGGGGCTTTTTTAAAATCCATTGATTCTCTTTATTTCTCTTTCAATAACTATCACCCACCAGCTATATAATGGCAATGATGAGCAGAATAATCGTTGTCTTCTCATTGGTATGAGGAGAACAGTTTGCATTATCGTTACAAAAAAAACACTGTTATGAGACAAAGTGAAAATAACATTTTAAACAAAATAGTCTTCATTCAGACCCTAATAGCGTAACAGGTTCATAATGTGGTAATTGAAAATAAAGTTTATGAAAGGCTACTCCGATTTCCGCCAGATCTAACAGACCCAGCAACCCATTCATACAAGAAACCAAGGCTACAGATAGATAGTCATTGACAAAAGATATTAAACATCAATAAAATGAATCTAAATGTAAAAACTAGTCTAAAAACTAATTGTTAGATTCAATTATACCACATAAGTAAAACACTTACGAAATTAATATGTCGAAAGTTATCCTTCGTCTCACGAAAGTCTGTGGATGTCCTCAGTGAAAGTGAAAACCTTTATTTATATTGTCTAACATGCGTTTAAAATGCTATCGAACTGATTGAGGAATGTAGATTAATGGGACTGTCATTAAATTTTGATTGCCGAACAACACACGGTCGAGATGTCATGTCTACGCTCTTCATTTCCTGAGGGAGGAATCATCAACGCTTCGTTTATGATGAATGGCCTTGTTAGTGTCTATACATTTGAATGCATTTGTAGTGTGACTCGAATATCTAACAACAATAATAATAACTGAATTGGTAATTATGATGATAATGAAGTCAAAGAATTTATTTTATTTAATAATGACCATCATGTATATATTCCTTTGATGAACGAGGTGTATCTATTCAACGAACGATGAAATATCAAAATTTAGATTAATTATGTCAATTGAAAATTAGGTAAAAGACAAAGACCGTTTTTTAACAAACTAAAATTTCAATCCATTTTACGCAATGCTGATTGCAATACCATAATCACTGTTTGAAGCAACAAACAACTGCAATTTTGCATTTTTTGTTAAACAATATTTTTAGGAATAGTAAGACTTTACACTACATTTTAATTTAGAGCACTAAACGTCCTCAAAGCGCTTTGCAAAGGTTCTTAGCCGACGGCAACACTTAACATGTAGGACGAGACATGACGTTTGTTAGGTGATATTACAATTTTTTATGACAAAGACAACGCTGAAACAGCCAGGTACCCATTTGATACCTGAGTACGGTAAATAGCCTTTTCTTAAGACTCAACTAAGCGCCGCTCATAGCGGACTCGAACCCTGGATCTTCCGGTCCGAAGTTGAGTGTCATACCACTAAACCACGTAACAGCACTCATAGATTGAAAGAAAAAATCAAATTATTCCTTCCAATTCTTCTCCAAAGCAATAAATGATTGAGTAAAATGCGATGACTTTAAATAATGAAATTATGTATACACAGTGACCCACTTGAATGGAGTCAATATCAACTGCCAAGTTTTAACAGAAAAGGTGCATAGTTTTACAATTGATTTTTTTTAAGAAGAGGAATCGCCAGAATATCAAGTTTTCTTTGACTTGTAAACCATGACCATATCATTTTATTGGGATTATTATGTCGAGTGACCTTTTAACGAAATCTTTTTAAAACTATAACAGAGTTTTGTGATATAAGCAAAAAAAAACTTAGATTACAGTTACTCATCAAACTAACACATGATTCTTAAAAGTCGCCCGTCAACTTTAGTTTGTCTACTGATGCAGCATTTTTAAAGATTAATTTCCGTAACTGTTTCACGAAGTCCCTGGGAGGACGTGGAATTTCTTCGCTTTGATCTCTGTTTTGATAGTGAGTTCAACATTTTGGCAATTTCTAATAGATACTACACTGTATTACGCTTCAACAGTCATGACATCACTTCTCTCGTAATGACGCATGGTCTGGCTCTAAACTATCGGAACAATGGCGGACGCTCTTATGAAATATTTCTGCGACGAGCATAAACGTGTAAACAGAGGAGAAAAACATTATAAATATGATCTTGTTTTGACTTTTATACATGCTGATCACATGCCATATGAAAAGTTCTACCAGCATGAAGAATAAAAAGAACCGATTATCCTTGTTTAGAACCACAATGGCCGCCGTTGCTGGGCGACGTGACGTCAGGCTATTGAATCCAATTGCGTAATGACATGGTTTATGCTGATTTTAAGCCTTTATGTACCCGAGATCTCGAGGCTCAGTCCATTCACGATAGCACCAGGCATGTCGACCTGATAACGTATTTCCGAGACCTTCATCGGCCAATGCCCACGTGTCTTATGTCTTCTGTGCCTTCTACACAAGATTGAAATAGTAGTCTATCGCTACAATATCGACCCTGATATGGACAATGTCCAAGAAGTGAGTTTCCTCAGACTTGGAAATATATTTAACTGGAAGCGCCCATATTAAAAATATTTGCCACCAATTGTCACTTGAAATTTTCTAGTCAAAACCACAATGTAGCGATCTTTTGACATGTCAAAACATAAGTTACCCTTTATAAGAACCATGAAATTCAGATTGAGCATCATAACTTCATTAAGCCTACATTTTGACCTTGATCTACTGACTGCTATAGTAGAGATTCTGTAACCAAAAAACCCAAAAGCATTGATAATACAAGCTAACAATTCTGAACTATGTATTTTAAAAAAAAACAAATCAAGCATCCAGTGTGGTTATAAGTACAGGTCCTGGCATTGAGAGGGCATGACGCCTTGCTTAAGACTTGTCTTCTGCAGTTAAGGTAAGTTAATGCTTCCAAGCCTAAAACCTTAAACCAAAACGGATCATCTACATTCATTGTACGCTTGACGTTCACGGTCGTAATCTTTCTCCCTATGTAACTACGTCATTCGGTTTGCGTCTAAAATTGTGAGTAAAATATATATCTGCATTTTGAAGTGGCTTAAGCTAGGGCAGCCAGAGTGCAACATGGTGCAGAACGAATATATCACGACTCAATTGTGATTCCATATTATGATAACAATGTCGTCAGGAGTGGAAAGAACCATTGAAGAACGCATCCGGGTAGGTTACCTTTTCATACACAAACCGGATCTCTGGGGAATTCTACTCACGCGAGTGCTCTACCAAATGAGCTATCCAGGACCCCCCAACCTCCATGGAATTGTCGCCCCCTACACAGATCTACAATTGTTTGCCATTATAGAATTATATTCCTCAAATCTATCATTTACTATTTGATTGGCCTATCACACTGTCAGGGATTTGTATATTCTTTGTTTTGTTTGTTTGTTGTGTTTTGTTTGTTTTTTGCTGTTGTTGTTTTGTTTTGTTTTTGTTTCTGTTTTTTTTCCTGTTTAATTTTCGTGGTTTTTTGTTTGTTTTTTTTGTTTTTTGTTGTTGTTTTTTTTTCTTTTTTGCTTGGGTTTTTATTAGGGCGAGGGTTGTTTGGCTTGTTTGTTGGGGTTTTTTTTTTTGGGGGGGGGGCGCATTGGGTGATTTGGGGGGGGGGGGATTTGATTATACAAGGACGTCATGAAGCTGAAAACTTTCTTTGACAATAATTTAAGATAGATACCTCAAAGTTTCTAACAGCATAGTAACCAGTCTGTCAAATGCATATATACTTATAAACTACAAATGGAAGTTTTAAAAGACGGTATACCGTGTTTGAATTTGATCATTGCGTATGCTATAGTACAAAAACACAAGATTTTGTATGACCTTTTGAAAAAAAACCGAAAAAAAACAAGTATTTCTTAATCACAGAAGAAAATTTTCTCTTAAAAAGTCAAGACAGACAAGTGTAATGGGCACAGATTCGTCTTATGTAAAACTTATCATTAGTATTACTTAAAGTGCCTATTCTTGGATTACCTTGTGATTTCATCTGTACAACGTTTGAAGAAGTCCATCGACAAAGGATTGAAATATTAAAGGCATTCTTCTCCTCAACTTCTTAAAAGAGGTTTGTACAACAATCATCAGACCGATTGTTGAAATTGTAAAGTGGAACTTGTAAACAAACCTATTTTGATTTGATGTATACATTTTAAATATAATTTCATCTTTTCAAAAATTCTGACAAATATTCCCAAACCTAAAACTAATTATCTAGATTGTCAAGTGATGGTAAAATAATTAAGGCTGAGGGGCATTGGTAGATTGTCATTGAAGGTGTACGACGTAGTGAACTCAAAAACGTTTGGTTTTTTAAAGCTTAGATAATATTTCTCTTGATGTAAGCCCTTTCCTCTCATCACGTAGTTAAAGCAGATAATATAACGTGAAGAGTTAACCTTGAATATGCTGGGAACAAATGCCACAAAAGACCCTCGGTGCAAATCACACATTTAGTTAAGAATTTACTACTCTCAACCAGATTTTTTGACTATGGTTTGACAGACCATAAACCAGGTCTTCTTGACACGAGAGGACAATTTGACATATCTCAGCCATCAAGGGATACATATCTAGACATGGCACAACCGTTATGTCAGGCAGGTCATGGCCGAAGTAGAGTTTCGTCTTTTGAACGCCTAATGACTTAATGCATTTCATTCATGTTAATTCACTTTGTTGACACAAAACAGCCCGCTTGTTATCCACATGTCCGTTTGTAATCTGGTTCTACTACGATGCCTGCTAAAATTATGAAGGTTAAAATTAGTCATGGAACAGAGTCATAAGGCCCATGAAATTGGAGTTTATTCCGGTCTCTTTTGCGTTAAACGGGCAGTTTACAAGTGCTTGCTACCTTTGGACAGGACTATGAATCGCAAAGTTCTGTTTGCTAGCTATAACAAACCCAGCTACCCAATCACCGCAAAAGGACAAAACTCTGAATATATTTACTTTTTTATTGTGGGCGGAAGTAATGCATAACAATCACGATTTTATTGAATTGATCATAATCATAAACATAGTCTTAGTCATTAGGTGTTACTTAGGTCTGTTGTTTCGGAATGTTATGTTATTCTTAAAAAGGATAAATTGATTACCTACACCTTTGATAGCAAGATCCCAATCTTGTCTAATGTTGTGGGATAGAAATCGTGGAGGGAAATAGTCTACTACGAATTGCGCGTCACCTTCAATCACGATTATGTAAAGATCATCTTTTCGTGGTATGTGTCATGCTCGGCGCCAACTATTTTAATCATTATTCCTTGAGGATTATTTATGTCTCTAACATGGAGAGACAACTAATCAGCCAACCGGTAGTCTAGAACAAATAACAAAGAGATGAGTGACATTAATTTTCATTCCTTCTGGAGTCTGGTAATAATGAGAATCGTGCAAATTTTGATTAAGAAGTACATAAAATATGTACTAACCGGTATAAGGTTATATCAAGATGACCCAGGTCAAAACGATACCGGAACATGATGATCTCTGGTCGCAAACTTAGGCCACACGCCCACAGATACGCACATAGCTCACAACCCACTTTTCTCTTTCTTTTGACAATCCTTGCAATATATTGCTACGTCTTTTTAGGGAAGTGTCAGACTATTGATGCTGTGTGTATAGCTAAAATGCTTACAACATCCACCAGCCGAATATAACGTAGCTACACACAAAACTGGGTATAACCTTGGAACATTTTTATAGTCTGATTGATATAAATTTAATGAATAGCAATCCCCAAAATGGCTGTCTAAAAACAAAAACAAAGAGCTGAGTGACGTCAACTTCGTTCCTTCTATAGGGGTTCTCTCAATCTGGGTATCGCGTCAAGCATAATCCCCTTCGCCATTGATTCCTCCAACATGAAGTGTCCATCAACCAATCTTGTCTCATTACATGATCTGCATCATCTGCGACCGAGTTTACTTTGTCCGAGACCATATTTTTGTTCCATTTAAATCTTTAAGAGGAATATTATTACTCGTGTCATTTTCAGCATAATTTTGTGAGTTGTTTTCTTTTAGAATTTTTTACTTGAATTTTGTCAGTTCCTATAGTTCTAATCCTTATGCAAGAATGGTAAAATGCTTATATTGAATATTTTCTTGTTCAAGTTGTTTGGAAATGTATTTATTTGATGGAGATGTATAGATAGCCTAATAGATAGATATACAGATAAATAGAAGTGAGAGAGAGAGTGTGTGTGTGTGTGTGTGTGTGTGTGAGTGAGAGAGAGGGAGAGAGAGAGAGAGAGAGAGAGAGAGAGAGAGAGAGAGAGAGAGAGAGAGAGAGATATTAAAGTCGGCTATCAATGTCGTGAGATTTAAGTTACAACTAAACCTCTTTTTAACCCATTCATTACTCTCCCTTTTCCTCAATGATTATTATTCTCAAACGCCCAAAACAGCCTGTCCCTAGCATAGGAATTGGAATTGCGCCATCTTTCATTCACAGAACAGGCCCTGTCCACTCCAACTCCGTTGGAAATGATTAGTTTCAAGTTCCACATACGATGTTGCACTGATGAAGGAGGTGCGAGCCAGACTAATCGCTGAATTATTGTTTTTCAGTGTATTCGGGCAGAATGCTGATATTTCATCAACATCTGATTTGGTTATGTGCCACTCTGATCCATACAGGAGAGTTAAAAGAGCACATCGATTGCATAATTGTAACAGAATCCCGGGAGGGGAGAGTGTCCCGATAACTCACTTGGTAGAGCACTCACTTCGCACGCAAAGGGACCAAGATCGAATCTCTGGTGCAGTCGAGATTTTTTTCAAACAGCCCGATATCCACCCAGCAGTGATTGGGCAATTGGCCTGTTTGATCTGAAGGAAAGTATTTTGCGATAGATTAGCGTCTTATCCAAAGAGTAACTAGCAATTGCTATTGTTCGTTCCACGCTATAAAAACGGTATGAACTCCGGCTCCATGGGCCTGATGGCTCTGAAAGACTACTTTTGATAGTGTATGGTGATGATTTTAAAACGTTTTGCATGGATCTCATGACGTTTCTGTCGCCGAGTATGATGTCTTCTTCAGTGCCTCCACAATACTTAACAATGCTTCTGAGATGAACCGCCCCACAAGCTCTCAATGAGACATTTGACACACATTTTCAGTTCCAACCATACATGTGTACGCTGATTCAACAACAATTGATGGGGGCTGCATTGCAAGAATGTCTTAAGATTTTTTTAACAAAGCGAATTGCAAAAATATTCAGTAAATATGTTCAATTTGGATTGTTCTAATAAAAACGATTGATCAATGGCCGTGATAAACACAATGCCTTTAAAAAAAAGTGGCCGAAACATTGTTGATGTGCTGCTTTGCAGTTTTGTGTATGACAATCAGCTTTGACCGGCAGGCCCCTGGTTCGAGTCCAGCAATTAGCGGCGCACAGTTGATCCTTGGAAAATTCCCTTTGCTCTCATTCATTCACCGAACTCGAGTGCAAAATGAGTACTTGGCCGGTAACAGGGTTGTCTCTCACAAAGAATTTATGTGATCGTACCATACTGGCGTCATGTCCTGTAGTACATTACATGTTAAATGCTGTTGTTGACATGCAAAAAATTAGCTGTGTTTCTTGTGAAAATTCAAAACATTGCTCTTGAAACCTAATAGGTTTGTGTGTGAGTGTGTATGTGTATGTATGTGTGTGTGTTGCAGGTTAAAGACCTGTTAATAATAGGGTTTGGGTCATCTTACTATAGCGATATATAATATGAAGTGATAGTTTTCCGGCCAAATTGAATGCATTGTCATTGTTGTACACTGGAAAAAAAATACATTTTAAAAATTTTGGCCAGATAATCCATCCTTCAAATATCGATTGATTTAAAAATAATAATAATAATAATAATAATAATAATAATAATAATAATAATAATAATAAGAAGAAGAAGAAGAAGAAGAAGAAGAAGAAGAAGAAGAAGAAGAAGAAGAAGAAGAAGAAGAAGAAGAATAACGCTGAAAACTTATATAGCGCTATAACTCCGAGACACCAGACTCTAAGCGCTTAAATTACAAATTACTTTGGCTGAAACATACTCATTTACACACACAAGCACACACACACACTCACACATACACACACACAACACAACACACAACACAAACCAAACCTATCTTGCTTCTCATACCATCTACTAAAATCGAAACAGATATGTTTTAAGCGAACTTTAAAAATAGACAAAGATTCTTTTTCACGAATGAATGCTCTGCGGTCAGGCGTTCCAAATAGAGGGTCCGAAATGAGAAAAGGATCTCATTCCAGCATTTTTCCGAATTCGAGGGACAACTCGTCTCGTCAAAAACACTCAAATCTATGACTTCAAGGAATACAAAGTTTGAGGGTTTTGAAAAGATGAGGGTCATTTTAATCCCTGAATTCCCATGTTTGAAATTTTGTTTGATAATATGAGGGTAATTTTTATCGATCGATATTTGAAGGACGAGTTTAAGTTTTCTGACCAAAATTTATAAAAAATGTGTTTGTTGTTTTTTTCATCTCGAGTACGTCCGAATAGTAAGATTGAGTAATGGAATACTCAATGGAATAAAATAAAGTTTCAAGGTAACCCAAAACTGGTCTTTGTCGCTTACTACTGATCATCTTTGACTGTGCCCCAGAATCATTAATTATACCCATGATGTATGATTTTATCCTAGGTTCTGTAAGGTCAAGCGCCCCCTACTATAACCACAAATAAAATGAAGCATACGAAAAAGAAAAGAATATAGATCGAGACCTGATGCCTGTAAATGAATGTGTTTCACAAATTGCTTTTTTTCCATATAGAGCGAACTGGTTTGATAAGAGGCGAATACGCTTCAACAGTTTTAACGTCACTTCCCTCGTAATGGTAACTTAGTAACTGGCTCAAACTATCGGAACAATGGCGGACGCCCATATGAAATATTTCTCCTACGAGCATAAAAGCGTATCCAGAGGGGAAAAAAAAACATTATAAATCGATCATGTTTAGACTTTTACACATTCTGATCACAAGACACATGAAACGTTCTAGCCAGCATGAAGAATAAAAAATACCGATTTTCTTTGTTTAGAACCACGATAACCGCCGTTGCTGGGCGACGTGACATCAGACTATTGAATCCAATTGGCCATGAAACACGTTTCGCCCAATCTAACACAACCAGGGACAATGTATGATGTGGTCAAAGTGGTCTAGAAATCCCTCAATTTTAACCTGATTTGAAAAGGGGTCTTTTTTTCCCCTCTGATTTAAACCATTGCGACCCACATTGTTTTCAAGAAAAGAATGGAACAAAAATGAATGGACATTTTAAGATCCTTTTACTTGCAGACAAGATGTGTCAAATATTTCTCTGCCGTATGTTTGGATTTTTAATGATGATTAATGTTTTCATTGGTTTTGTTGGGTTTTTTTTTTTTTTGTTTGTTTGTTTGTTTGTTTGTTTGTTGTTTTTTTTTTTGTTTTTTTGTTTGTTTTTTTTTTGGTTTTTTTTTTTTGTTTTTTTTTGGGGGGGGGTAGTATTGGCTGAAGAAGGGGTTTAGCCCAAAACAATCTGTCCTTGGTATTTTGTTCTTTTTCGAAGCTTTTATATTCGTAACAGTAATGTAAATAACACATTCATACCAACCCTTTTGATAAGAACCACTTCACATAATAATAAGAACTTTTTAGCTCCCTTGTTTTTTCCGTTTATTATTTTTCGTTTCGTATCCAGCTAGCTTGAAAATAAAGAGCTGCACTAAATCCAATCATCCTGTATTGTATATTCATTTCATAACTATATTACAATATTCATTTTCGTTCATTCTTTGATAGGTCTAGCAGCTACTATTGATCTACTATTTATCTACCCCTTGTGTCCATTATTTTGAGCAGGTAACATTGTTTTTGAGATTAAAATGGCTTTTAGTCAGGTACCAATGCCTTATCTTGATTGGTGCAAAGACAACAAACAAGAAGCATACGATGAATGGAAGGAATTCATGGAATCGTTTTTTTATTATAAACAATGTCGATAATGCAAATAAGTATCATTACATCCTGCTATCTACGGGCACCAAAGGTAGAGACATCGTCCAGTCCTCCAAACTATCAACAGTGGATAAACAAGATCCAATAAAGGTATGGAAAGTTTTTGAAAACTTCTTAGTAGAAAAACCCAATAAATGGGTGGAAAGGATAGAGTTACAGTCACTGTCCCAGATGACAGACGAAAACCTAGAACCGTTTGTATTGCGTCTACGGAACAAGACAGCAAAATGTTCGTTTAGAGATGAGAACATACGCAATGACAGGATGCTGGAGCAGCTGATTAAAGGCTGTAAATACCAAAACGAACGAAAGCGACTACTGGAACAGGGTGATGCGCTTAATCTCGAAACAGCCATAAACTTGCTTAAAAGCCACGAGGCATCAATCCGGCACATGGCAGAATATAGTACAGCAGCCTCGGGAGCGGAGTCAAGAACACAGGCCGAACTAGATGCCATAAAAGCAAGAGATCATAGACAACTACAACAGTGCGGTCAATGCGGTCTTCGACACGAACGAAGAAAATGTCCTGCTTTCGGCACAATGTGCAAGATATGTGACAAGCCTAACCATTGGGCAAACGTTTGCAGATCCATCCCCCCTAACTTGAAACAAAACAATCGAGACCATAAACAATGGGATAAAAATCGTAGATTTACACTCAAGCCAAAAGTTCATGACCTAATGGCAGAAACTATGAACGACGATGAATTCAACATTGATACTGTCGGGATTGACAAAAAACAAAGAGATGAAATATATACAAGAATTCCATTGGAAGTACCTCACAGATCAGAAAATATGAACCTGAGAGTCAAGGTCGACACTGGTGTGAATGCAAACATTATCACAATGAGAGCATTGAACCAAATATATCCTGATGAAGACATAGACAAAGTGCTCACAGGAAACAAGACAATCTTATCTGGCTACGGAGGTGGTACAATTGAGCAGAGAGGATGCTTACAAGTCAAATGCAAAGGTCACAGCCTAACATTTTATGCAGTAGACTCAAACAGCCCAAATATTTTAGGACTTGAAGCATGTCGTCTACTCAACCTGGTGAAAATAAACTGCGCTATACAAGCCAAAACAAAAACACCACTCGATGAGCTAAAGCACGACTTTCCCGAATGTTTCGACTCCATTGGCAACTTTGAAGGGAAATTCCATATTACTCTCCGGGAAGACGCCACACCTGTAATACATCCACCAAGGAAATGTCCCATACACATACGGGACGAACTACTACAAGAGCTAAAAAGGATGGAAGAAATAGGTGTCATTGAGCCAGTGAGTCAGCCAACAGATTGGGTAAATTCATTGGCATTCAGTAGAAAATCTAATGGAAAACTCCGGGTGTGCTTGGACCCCAAAGATCTTAACAAAGCCATTAAAAGAGAACACCATAGGACACCAACCCTTGAAGAAATCTCGCATAAATTCTCCAATGCAAAAGTCTTTTCCAAATTAGATGCGCAGCATGGATACTGGGCAATCAAACTAGATGAAGAATCAAGTCTGCTGACAACGTTCAATTCACCCTTTTGGCGATACAAGTTTATAAGACTCCCTTTTGGGCTCAGCGTCTCCCAAGATGTCTTTCAGAGAAAAATGGACGAAATTCTAGAACAATGCCCAGGAGTAGAAGGTATCATAGATGACGTATGTGTATATGGCAAGAACCAAGCAGAGCATGACAAAAATTTGCTCCATTTAATGGAAGTAGCAAAAAAACATGGCCTTGTTTTCAACAGTAAGAAGTGCTTCATCAGACAGGATAAAATTACATTTTTTGGTCTAGAATGGTCCAAAGAAGGTGTCCAGCCTAGTCCCAGCAAGTGTGACAACATCAAACCAAAGGCCAGTCCAAGCAACAAAACTGAACTGCAGTCGTTTCTTGGGATGATCCAATACCTAAGTCCGTTCATTCCAAGGTTAAGCGAAAGAACTACTGCACTGAGAGAGCTTTTGAAAAAGGATAATGACTGGAACTGGAATAGTTCGCATGAAAAAATATACCAAATGATGAAGAATGACATCCACCAGCATTTGAGGCTATCTTATTTTGACCCTCACAAACCCACCACGATAGAAGTGGACAGCTCATTGAACGGTCTTGGAGCAGCGCTTCTACAGGACGGAAAGCCCATTGCCTTTGCATCCAAGAGCCTGACAGAAACAGAAGCACGATACGCAAATATCGAACGTGAAATGCTGGCTGTCGTCTTTGCATGTGAAAGATTTCATACGTACATTTACGGCAAAGAGATAACTGTACAGTCTGACCACAAGCCATTAGAGACAATCCAGTTGAAAAACATTGCAAAGGCACCTCCACGACTACAGCGCATGCTCCTACGTATACAACCATACCAGTGCACCATTACATACAAACCTGGCAAAGAAATGGTTTTTGCAGATTTTTTATCCAGAAACAAACCTACAAGTGGTGAGGAAATTGAGTTGGACGCCACAATCCATCATGTAATAATAAGCCCAGAGAGGAAGACAGAGCTGTTAGAGGAAACAGCAAACGACGCAGAACTTGCCTCACTCGCAAAGCAAATAAGAGAAGGTTGGCCTGAAGACATCAGTCAAGTGAAGAAAGCACTGAGACCTTACTGGTCCATGAAAGAGTTACTCTCTTTTGACAATGACCTCATCATTAAAGGCACAGCTCTTTTGATACCAAAGAAATTACGAGAAATGATACTGGACAAAATTCATGCTGGTCATCAAGGTCGAGAAAAATGCATTCTACGTGCAAAAAACAATGTATTTTGGATCGGTATGACAAAAGACATCACCATGAAGGTACATTCGTGTCAGATTTGCAACAAATATGGAAAAAGCCAGGTACGTCAACCGCTATTACAGCCCAAACTACCAGATATCCCATTTGAGAAGTTAGCGGCAGACATATTCCATCTGGATGGGAGACTACTTCAGCAAGATGCCATTCGTAAAAACACTGACAACCATGACGAGTCAAGAGATAATTAAATACTTTCAATCAGTGTTTGCTATTCACGGTATTCCTCTCACGCTTGTGACCGATAACGCAAAACAGTTCACAAGCATGGAATTTAAAGCATTCATGAAGGAATGGGAAATCGAACAAATAACTTCCAGTCCTTATTTCCCACAATCAAACGGTTTCATTGAAAGGATGGTGCAGACGGTTAAGAACTGCTTAAAAAATCAAAAGAGACCAAACAAAATCCCCAGATTGCTCTACTCAACCTAAGAACGACACCGATTGACCAGACATTACCTTCCCCCGCTGAACTTCTGTTCAACAGATCAATCCGAACTCCAATACCACGAACAATGAAGATCACCCCCAGAATAGAACAAGCTCGGGACAACCTGAAACATAGACAGCTGAAACAAAAGGAACAATACGACAAAGTATCTAACACTCTTCCACAGCTGCATAGAGGTCAGCCGGTCCTCCTACAAGACCCAATTTACCATACATGGTCAGCAGCAACAGTGATAGATCATCCGCGGAAACAAGAAGCTACACAGTGGAGACACCCAACGGTACTGTCCGCAGAAATCGTATACATCTTAGGGAAAGAAAGACACCAGGTTCTCCATCGCTCAACAACAACGAAGAGTACACAACACAACTTGCACAGCAGGAGACAAACAATGGTCCAGACAATGCCCTGGAGACTCACATTCCTGTACCTACCCACCACACAAGGTCTGGTCGGGAAATTATCCGCCCTAAAAGGCTCGTCGAAAACTCCTAACCGTAAGTTCTACTATCGTCACCTGTCACCTCACTTTATTCTCACTCTTCATTACCCTCTACACATGTATACATGCAATAATACCATTGAGGAAGAGTGACTGTCAGAATAGTCTACAGTCATTTCATAGGCAATATCACTAGTATAGGTAGTGCTGTAGAATGCAATACACAATACCCACAATGCACCAAATTTCTACGCCTACACTGAATATTAATGGATATTGAGGTGAACACAAAGACAAACACTAGGTTAGGGACCAGTGGATAAAGGGACACAATAATGCCCTCCACTGGGTCGAGGTCACGGGACCTGTAGTCTTTTTTTCTTTCAGGTGATGCCCACATTGAAGAGCCTATTTTCCAACTTAGTATGATCTCATCCTACCTTATGTTAATCTAAAAACATTAGGAAAGCTTACTGAGGTCATTTGGAACTTTAAATCTTTACGTTATGTTTTGTTATTTTTTGGCATCCTGCCCACTGATTGGCTGATCTGAGGTTCTTAACCTAGGGTCCCCAAATTACATTTGATGTTCTAAGTTCTATGTTCTAGACAGGCCCTACGAGCATAACGTGTTTATATATCTATCTCAGTTTTGATTAAAAAATATGCTTACGTTCTATTTGAGAAGGGGGATGTAACAGTAATGTAAATAATACGTTCATACCAACTCTTTTGATAAGAACCACTTCACATAATAATAAGAACTTTTTAGCTCCCTTGTTTTTTCCGTTTATTATTTTTCGTTTCGTATCCAGCTAGCTTGAAAATAAAGAGCTGCACTAAATACAATCATCCTGTATTGTATACTCATTTCATAACTATATTACAATATTCATTTTCGTTCATTCTTTGATAGGTCTAGCAGCTTTGTATCACTTTGAGAAAAAAATTAACATCAAACTTTTAAAACCTACAATAAAATGGATATTCAACCAGGGCCTTTTGAGCCGGCGCCATTCGCCGGGCCAGGAGAATAACAACAGAACGCAGACAGCCGGACTACCGCAAATCCTGGTACTTTTGTTAAAAGTGACGTATCTTTGTCCGGGCATTTTATCATGTCTTAAGTTGACCGTTTTATCTTGACATCTGACCCAAACGGATTTACCCACATGGCATTTTTTATGTTTATTAATATATAAAAGTCAGGTAATGTTTATCCTGTCCCGTATACCAAGGATACCTTACGTAAGGACTTGTTGTATTATAGGGCGAATAGTAGTTTGTAGCAATTCTATTGTCCGGCTTTGTGGTATGACAGTCACCGTCCGGTAGATCCCTGGTTCGTGTCTAGCTATGTGCGGGGCAAAGTTGAGTCCCCGTAAAATTCTCTTTACTCAATATTCTCTCACCACACTCATGTGTAAAATGAGTACCTGGCCTGCAACAGTAATGTCCCTGTAGAAAAAAAAAGTAAGAGCGAGCGTCTCACAGGTTTCATGTCCCGTCCCATCTGTTAAGTGTTACTGTTGGATATGTACCCTTGTAAAGCGTCTTGAGCACACAATTATATATATATCAATATATATATATATATATATATATATATATATATATATATATATATATATATATATATATAATTAGAATGCGCTTGGCCAAGGAGTTCACAACATTGCCATCCGGAAGTATAACGCACCAACACACAAACTCTGTGTAACCATGAACTTTTATAGTCTGGTTAATACAGTTTAGTGAGAACAACTCACAAACGCGGATGGCAAAAACAATAACAAAGGTCTGAGTGACGTCATCTGCATACTATCTATAGTTGAGGGGTGGGAGACATGGGACGGGGAGACCTGAGAAACTTAATGTATGAGTGTATCTCTTGGTGGGAATCCTGCATCTTTGAATGGGCCATAAAGGGAGTTTTAAAATGATCACATGGAAAAAATGCTCTTGATATCTACTCATGTCTCCTGCTGAAGGTTATATCTATTTTTAAATACCCTATCATCTCCCTTTGGATTGGCGCTGCGATGACCTAAAAGTTTCATATGCGCCGTTAAAAATTAACCCTTTTTCTTTCATTATGTAATATCCTCTCCTGCTCTTTCTCCTAATCATCCTCCTTTTCTACTTCATATCCTTCCCTCTCCTTGTCCTGCTCCTCATCCTCTTCCTCCTCTAACTCCTCCTCCTCCTCCTCCTCCTCCTCCTACTACTACTACTACTACTACTACTACTACTACTACTACTACTACTACTACTACTACTACTCCTTCCGATTTTTATTTAGTCCTTTACGCATAATCCGTATTCTGGGTGGTGACGTGATCCAACACTGCTGACAAATGGAAATGGCATGGAAAAATATGACGATCATTATAACGTGTAGGAATGTCGATTCACATCATTTTGCATGTACTGTCATGATTTAGTTTCTGTTTAAGGCTGTATCATATCGTATCCATTAGTCATAAAGGTCATTCTTATTTAGAGACAGTGACATATTATGTGGAATGTTAAGCGATTAGGATACAGACTGTGATGAGATAATACGTCATATTTCTCTGACGCAGTTAATTTATTCGAAAATTAATATAGACAACAATGGCCACCTTGTGCGTTAATATACCTGTCAGTCATTCGAAATATTCTAAATTACATGCAAATTTATATAATGTTGATGCGTTGTGATCATTAGGGCATTAACTGAAACAATTGTTATGAGAAACGTTACATGTCATATGCTTGGCCGAGCAAATTTCCATTTCTTTTGCCAGGGGCAATAACAATTGCGTCAATCTTGCTTAAATTGAATATCTCAGTTATGTCCCTTAATATCTCTCGGTTCCTGAGCCCATCAAAACTCAACGTCACGAATGTATAAAACAATCACTTCACGTGCTATTTGTCATTACTCAATAACGGGATTTCGACTTGGCTCTATCTGTAATACGTGAGTTGTTATCATATGCATCGTGTCAGTTCTAAGTTTGATTCCATGACAGTGTCATTATAATTATCATGTGTGCGCGTGTATTCGTGTGTGTTTGTGTGTATGATGTGTGTGTGGCGGGGGGGGGGGGGGGGGGGGCATGTGAGATAAAGAGAGAGAGAGAGAGAGAGAGAGAGAGAGAGAGAGAGAGAGAGAGACTTTTTTCATTGAACTTTGGTGCCCTGTTGGACTCATAAGACTGTGAAATAGGGAACAAAAGTACGATGTAAAAAAACTGGTTCCAAGCTCATTGGAAGTGTAAAACAACTTTTCCGGAGGACTGTATACAAAAATTGATGACATTATTTTTTCTAGTCTAAATATAATACGCTGGTCGTTAATAATGATCATCCATCCTCGCTCTTTACGTCCCGTAGTCCTAAGAATCTGCCTATACAAACTACTTCTAAAATAGTTATGCAACTTTATGATTCAATATGTAGCCTATTCATTATTCGTCCTCCAAAGGACTGGTTACATACACACTTCCAATGATGTTATAACCGGACGAGTAGAAGGTGTGACGTCACGACTTCTCTATCTTATTGCCATCATTCTTTTATGCTCTTGACCAGCATAAACCCAATAATTACTTTAAATTGAGATTTTATATATGGCAATATCCACTAAACGTGATCAAAGCGCTTTACAAAGACATGACGCCTTTTAGGCGACGTTAATTTTTTTTTCCAACAGAGACAATGCTGTTGACGGCAAGGTACTCATTTTACAACTGAGTACGAGGAGAGAATGTGAGTAAAGAGCCTTTTCCAAGGACTCAACTATGCGCCGAGCGAGCGAGGCTCGGACCCAGGACCTTCCGATCCGAAAGCGAGTGTCATACCACAAGACCACATAGCCGCACTTTCAGTACATGTCTCAAGTTTGTGAGTATTTACTCGCTCGTGTCTGAAATTTGACCCAAAAAATGTTAAGAATCTATGTCTCAAAACTTTGTCTATTCAGCTTATATTCAAGACAGCTGTGATAAAACCTAAATAGCTATTTTTCCGAAATGAAGGTGACACTTTGACTGATACTACCACTGACTTGAGGTCCCCGATAACCCAGATGGTAGAGCAGTTGCTTCACCGTGATCGATCCCAGGTGTATGGAGATTATTTTTTTTTTCTGAGCCCCCTGTCGAAGTGATGTTGATCGGGTAGCTGGGTCTATTAGTTCTGGATGAAAGTACGTTGTGATGGATTAGCGTCCTATCCAAAGCAATTAACAAGCAATTGCTGTTGTCCATTTCACGATACAGATACTGGGATAAACTCCAGTTCCATGAGTCTAATGACTCTAAATTCTACAGTCACCTACAGCTTATAATACCTTAGGGTGACATTGAATACTAGTCGTTTATTAAATAGCTTGCCCCTATTTCCTATATTATTTCTTTGTTGAGAATTTGTACTATCCTAAGCCATTTTCAGTAAAGACCAGCCAGCTAAATAATGGGTCCTGAGAAAGTTTCAATATTCATAACATAAAGGTTTTTCTTAATGCGTAACGTTGCATCTATTTATTAAAATTTATTCTTATTTTTATTTACTGTTATTCCTATATGCCCCGAGTAATACGCAGTATATTCGGACAATAAAGAAATTTTACTTGGATAGAATTTAACTGAATTATGAGTATAACTTGTTTAACTGAATTAGGATTATAACCTGTTGTTTGGTTTTCTTTGGTAGAAAAAGCGGTTTTTGGTATTTCTTGGACTTTTGGTTTCACGATTATTTTGTATGGGTATGTGATTACCTATTTGAATTTGGATGTGCAATTTTTTCTATTACGTTTTACTACTCTTTTGATTGTTATTCATTTCCTTGTTTTTTAGGGTTTTTGTTGTTTTTTATAGTGGGTTTGTTTGTTTGTTTGTTTGCTTGTTTGTTTGTTATTTTTTGTGTGTGTTTTTTTTTTTGGGGGGGGGGAGCGTCTTGGCTTTTCCCGGTTTGTGTGTTTGGTTTTATATTGTTTGTCTTTTTTTTTGTTTTTGTTTTTTTTTTTTTTTTTTGTTGTGTGCAGTGTTTTTGTTTCGTGTTTGATTTGTTTATTTTTCGTATTTTTGTTGGTTTCAATATTTTGGGATAATGTTTTAACATGGTTCGAATTCTCTATGACAATCTCATTTGAATTACAAAATATTTTTCAGGTAAACAAAAATGAACACCTGGTGCAGATTGACAGCTTTCATCTGTGTCGTCTGCTGTTTCGGCCCGATGACAAAATCACAATGTAAGTAATTTACTTCAATGATTATGTTTAATCTTTAATTTGATTTTTATAAAAGATTGATGCGATGTTTGCTATACGTTTAGGCCATATAATTGGGGTAGTTTTAAAACAACACAAATCTTGTTAAACAGAGTGAGAGAGAGAGAGAGAGAGAGAGAGAGAGAGAGAGAGAGAGAGAGAAGGGGAGAGAGAGAGAGAGAGAGAGAGAGAGAGAGAGAGAGAGAGAGAACAAAACAAGAATCAACAATCAGGATCTAGCTTGTAAAGACGTCGTGATAAGCAACACTGTTAATGTTGATTTTGTTTTTGTTTTTTGTTGGGTTTTTTTAGGGGGGGGGGGGGGGGTTGTAACAATTTTTAATTTTTTTTTTGTTTGTTATTTTGTTTTTGTTTTGTTTGTTTTGTTTTGTGTTTTTTTTTGTATTTTTCTTTGTTTGCTTTGTTTTTTTGGTTTTTGTTGGGTTTTTTTTTTTTGTTGTTGTTGTTGTTGTTGTTGTTGTTGTTTATTTGTTGCTTTTTTTTTTTTTTTTGCTTTTTTGGGTTTTTTGTTGTTTTTTTTTTTTTGTGAAGTTTGGTTTTTGTTTCTTTGTATTCTGGTTTGTTAGTTATTTTTTTTTTTTGTTCTTCGTTTTTGTTTTGTTTTTTTGTTTGTTTGTTTTTTTTGTGTGCTCTTTTGGTTTGGTTTTGTTTTTGACTTGTTTTGTTTGTTTTTGTTTTTGTTTTTATGTCTTTTTTGGTTCGTTTTTTGTTTTGTTTTTTGGTTTGTTTTGTTGTTATTTTTGGAGGGGGGAGGGTATGATCATAATTTACAAAGCAATTAATTTGTCTTCGTCCCATTGTCTGTCCTGTATCCAGTAATCGACGAGGAGATGCTGTCATACATCCAATTCATGAGTTACATGTCCTCGATATCACGTGATACGACCTCCATGGCGATGAACATCCCAACAATAGTCACCAGAATGCCTGTGATAGACCCTGCTCTAATATTCCGAATCGTCAAAGACGTGCTATCAGTTCTGAACGTGGCATCTGCCGGTCCCGAAGTGGCATCCCCACCACCTGCCACGCCCCCTCTGCCAGATATCAACGCTGCCAGCAAGGTACCCAACACCCAGGTCACACAGGGCAGGGGCGATGGCGATGTTGGGGTTGGATCTCCGTTCTTCCCTAGTTGGTTCAATGTTCATGATGGCACCCTCACAATATGATCAAGGGGCAAATTTTTTTTTTTAAAATAGTATAGAGGGATCCGACTTTAACTGTATAGGTGCTGGAGAGGTGATTTTGAGAATTAAAAAAAAAACACACACACACAAAAAAAAAAAACAATGCGGCTGCTGTTATAACACTTAGCCAGATAATTTCCGTATTTTGGAAAAACAAGTACTTCAAATTTGGTCAAGAAACTCGTCCTTCAAATATCAATCGATTTAAATAACCCTCATCTTGACAAAAACTTTCAAACCTGGGACCTCTGAGGGTCATTTTAATCGATCAATATTTGAAGGCCGAGTTTTCTGGCCAAGTTTCGAAAATACGTGTTTTTCCAGAGTACGGCAGTTAACTGGTTAATATCGAGGACATCCACTTTAACTGTGAGATGGGGTAGAAAAGTTGTGACGTCACACCTTCTACTTTTCTGGTTCCAAAATCCTTGGACGTGCGTATGTATTCAGCCCTTCGGAGAATTAATATTGAATAGGTTGCGTATTGAGTCATAAGGTGGCATAACTATTTTATTAGCATGGTGTATATGCAGATTATTGGGATTACGGAACGTAAAAGAGCGAGGGATGGGTTGACGACCAACATCTATTCATACTAGAAAATAAGATCCTATCACTCATAAACACACGAGGTATATATATATATATATATATATATATATATATATATATATATATATATATATATATATATATATATCCAGTCCTCCGGAAGAATGGTTTCACATCCAATGAGATTGGAACCAGTTTTTTTTACCTCACACTTTTTTTCTCCGTTGAGAGAGAGAGAGAGAGAGAGAGAGAGAGAGAGCTGATTTTGGGAAGAAAAATAAAAAGAATAGTGCCACTTCTGCAATAACACTTAACATTATGTGTGTTTCGATTACCTGCCTCACTGGGTTGTGATTAGTCTCTGTTGGTCACAAGGGTATGGAAGAGGTTGGGCTTTAATATAAGCTTTAAAAATAGTTTTACCGGACGACATGGCGCTTGCACAGATAGAGTACCTACGGCAACCTTTATATTTTTATCTCATTCTTCTTTATCTTCACTACAGACAATCCATTTCGAATTCATATTTTATACCAATGACCGTCCATATAATTCAACTAATTACTTGGTATCAAATTACATATTCAATTATTTTTGTATAAAATTACCGTTAATGCTTGTCAAAACAAAGTTTTCACTTTCCTGGAATCATCCTTATTTGGATTTCAATTAGGTATGTTGTAAAATTGGAACACTGTTATTTATTATCAAAATTGAGTGCATGTGGATCTTTAAATCATTCTTTTCTATAATTAAAATGTTAATTTCATATTGACAGAATGTTGTTCATTTTTATTTTTACCTCTTGTGTGTTGTTTACAAATGAATGGAAAACAATGTTTTACAACTTGGAGAAAGATAGATACTATCTTTATAAACATAAAACTAAAGAAAATAAAAACGAATAACAATTTAGCGAATTTCCAGGGATGAATTATTCTCAATGCACGTCGCAAAATACTTCAGTTGGATTTCCTCGTGACATTTATCCTTTCAGTTTTATTACTCCAAAGAGTAATTGGGAACTGCGAAACTGTAAAAAGGTATTTTTTTGGAAACACACATACACACACATATACATATAACACATACAACACACGCGAGCGTGAGAGAACAAGCTGACGATACCAAACATGGGAATTGGATTCAATAGTCGGATGTCACGTCGCCCAGCAACGGCGGCCATCGGGGTTCTAAACAAAGAAAATTGGTACTTTTTATTCTTCATGCTGGCTAGAACTTTTCATATGTCTTGTGATCGCAGAAGGTGTAAAAGTCAAAACATGATCAGATTTATAATGTTTTGTTCCCATCTGGATACGCTTTTATGCTCTTTGGAGAAATATTTCATAAGGGCGTCCGCCATTGTTCCGATAGTTTAGAGCCAGTTACTAAGTTACCATGCGCCATTACGAGGGAAGTGACGGTACGACTGTTGCAGCGTATTGGAGATTAAACCTTTAGCTTCAATGGCAAAAAGTACATTTCTGTCATATCTTAATTCTTGCCATTTTTTAAATGTTATTTTTAACACAGTCTGCTCTATTGGTGATAACGGCCATCAAATGCATTATAAATGCTATTTAAATTTTGTTACAGTTAATCAAATTATGTGGAAAGATGTGTCCCGAGTTTCGATTAGACACTCAAATGAATCTTTATTTCTTATTTTAAATGAAAAGCATTATGACTTGCAAGGAATTCCATTCTCAGTTAACAAGAAGTAGAAAATGAAACAAAATTGTTAGTAATATTATTCATGTATTTCTGATGGCGATAAATTCAAATAATTAGAATAAATCATGATGAAACAATTGTAATGACTTGTTTAAAGATGATGGTGGTGGTGATGATGATGATGATGATGATGATGATGATGATGATGATGTTAATGGTGGTGGTGGTGGTGGTGGTGGTAATGGCGGTAGTGAAAGGATTAGGAGAAGGGGATGGATGGTGAAGAAAAGTACGATAATGGTTGTGCCGATGATGATGATATCGACCGTGACAGTGCAATGGTGATTACCGATGACTGATGATGATAATGGCAGTGATTGAAAACAATCAAGATGGCAATGAAGGCAGTGGCCTGGCATTGATTATGACAAGAGTGGCGAGTTGCGTACGATATAAAATTAGTCATATTTTAAATATATATATATATATATATATATATAATATAATATACATATATAGAATGTGTGTGTGTGTGTGTGTGTGTGTGTGTGTGTGTGTGTGTGTATGTGTGTGTGTGAAAATAACTTATTAAAATATTTACATTTTTTCTCCATCAACCAGTACAAGTAGTATCACCCTCAAATATATGTTATAATTGTAAATTCCAAATGGAATAAGCTTGATAAAATACATAGTATAATAAACAAGTATGTAAAACATCAGCAACACCCTTTTTGGTTCCCTTTCTCCGCACACAGTTCAAATGGATCTTTTTCCTGGGATTAAAGAAAAAAAGAGACAAGTTTCTATATATCTAATAAAAGCAACATCATCAGTTTTCATTGTTACTCTCTTGTAAAAAGCCCTTTTTTAGGAATATACCCCGACACTAAAATAAACAGTGTTCCTTTTAAGTTAGGTTTCTTTCGTATTTTACAGTATAAAATGAAAATAATGATACTCACTTTTTAAACTATTGCATACAATATTTATGTTTCACAAAGTACTTCATGCTGAAGCTAATCAAGGGAATAAATTGGTCAGAAAATGTATGAGTTTAATTCTTATATACCGAATAGAATATTAAATTATCCATATCTAGTTCAGCACTTGGCTGATGGTGAGAGCTGCACTTACCAATTTAGAGCATTTGCAGGGTCCTTTCTCGCCATCAGAAAAATTGAAGAAATTCTTGTACCGGGAGGTCTGCAAAATGGTGGCAAGTTCGGGCTTCACGTGCGCCTCTTCTCCTTTCTGAAGACAGTATAAAGCAATCCAATTAATTGAATATCAACTGATTGGCAAGTTGAAATCTAATCGAATTAATTAAATCTTATTGAAAAACGGCTATTAAATTGTAGGTGCTACTTTCGGCACTATGTAAAATATTTTCTATTCTTATGTGCGAGTCTGATTTCCGAAATTGACACACAAGATTCATTGCTGTCATGGAGAAACTCTCAAACCAACATAAAATATTTTCCATTATAACATTATAAATAATCCCATAATTTCTGTTCTGTTATCATATTTGTAGATACATTTTTTTTAACGTAAGTACAATGTCCTTCCTAATTTTTGACCGATAGATTTTCTCAAAAGTGCGTTATTGATTAACTGCATTATTTTCATCAAGTCTGTTAACTGAACGCAAAGCATGAGCTTCATTTATATTTGTTGTAGTAGAGAATATTTTGCGTTAGTTTGAGAGAATTTGGCTTATCAGACGTAGGTTTTCGTGACAAATAAAACAACCTATTACGTCTCATTGGGTATCTCATTTAGAAAAAAAAAACGTTAAAACGGTTGTAGAGAACCTTAAATGTGATGTTATAGTCAAACTTGAGTTCCTCCTCGTGGCCAGCAATGGACCCACTGTACAGGATGGTCTTGGTCTCGGAATGTTGGGCAGGAAGTTTGAAGAGACTGTAGGTTACTGAGACAAATTTGGCATCACCTGTAAAGAATAAAATATTATTTATGGTTAATGTGTAAACATAGAATGATTCTAAAATGCATAAATCTCTTGGCAAATTATTTAGGTATGACTAAATATTTGGCTATGTAACAGGTACTAGGTTAAAAATGATGCCGGTCAATAAACTAGTAATGTATGAAATAGGCAGTTGATTACTTCGTGCTTCCTGGGGGAATTAGTGAAGCGTTGTGAAGCACGGAGAGGCATAGGCAAACCATGGAATTCAGATAAAACAATGGGAGTCCATTTTTAATCTGACATTGGCTATATATTATATATTATATTATATATATATATATATTATATATATATATATATATATATATTTAATATATATATATATTGTATATATATATTATTATATATATATATATATATATATATATATATATTATATATATATATATATATATATATATATATATATATATATATATATATATATATATATTATATATATATGTATATATATATATATATATATATATATAATGTTTTCATCAGTTTCCATCAGTGAATAATGTAAAACAAACCAAAATCTGGCGATCTAACTCCAATAGAATAGCAGAAATAGTTTCTCAAAGTGTCAAAACGTGTGGACATTGTGCCAATTTTGTCCACATATATAATATACAAATATTTATAAAATACAAAACCACTACCTCGCATCACAAACTACGATCTTTAATCTAAAACGGTTTTATGCATATGCTTAAAAATCGGCAAAGACGCTTTTCTCACAGATGTTGTAGATAACACAACTACATAATATTTAACCTAATACCTTGTGATACCATGTTGTTGTTTTGTTGTTGTTGTTGTTGTTGTTGTTGTTGTTATTTCTGTCTCTTCATTAATATTCAGATGCGGACAACGACAAAACACCTTTTTCTCATTTAAGTCACAAACTTTTGATTCCATTATTCAAAAAGTCAAAAGCCTAAAATTTATAAGCAGTCTCAGGTTTGAAACTTTTTATGTATAAAAATTCTCTGGAGAAAATGAGAAAATATCATATGTTTATAAGTTTGGATCCAATTACCTAAGAAATCCTTATAAGACTTATCATCGATGGAAAACAATCCCGCTGTGACAAGACGCGGGGTAGAAAACCCGATTTCCTTGGCCAGTTTGTACAAGTCTCGCCACCATAGAGCCCCGACGACACATTCACCTGAAATAATAGTGTTAATATTAATAATTATAATAATTATATTATTATGATGGTAAGTTTTATTCATTAAAAAAATATTTTTTTAATTGAGCTTTATATAGCGCAATATCCACTAAATGTGCTCAAAGCGCTTTACAAGGGGTCCCTGGTCAACAGCAACATTTAACATGTAGGACGGGACATGACGCCTGTTAGGCGATATTACAATTTTTTGGACAAAGACAACTTAACGCTGTTAACGGCCAGGTACTCATTTTACACCTGAGTGCGGTGAGAGAATGTGAGTAAAGAGCCTATTCCAAGGACTCAACTATGCTCTGAGCGCGAGGTTCGAACCCAGGACCTTCCGATCCCAAAGCGAGTGTCATACCACTAGACCACATAACCGCATAAAGCAATAAAAACCAACGTAAGATGACAATAAATCTTAGTCCGCTATTAATAGATCCTACTGGATTGTTCACATGCCTCGTGAATAAAGGTTGAAAAGAAAGCAATGCATATCTTTTAACATAAAAGAAGGAATGATCTCAGAAACAAAAGTATCCGCCTCACTTGACATTCTAACTACTGACCATTCATTTTGGGTGCCAAATAACAAACTGGTAGAACACTTACTCTTGTTGCAAGAAATATGCCCTAAATCTTAGTTTGTAAAACTTTCTAGTATGAATTCTCCTCTAAATTTATCTTCCTGCAATTCTATTATCTGATCTGAAATTAAATTACATTCCAAACTTTTCTTTCTTTCTTTATGTATCATCTAGCCCCTTCTCGTCTACAATATATGAATATTTTTTTGTGCGTAATAAATAAAATATATTTGATCAGTTCCCTCTTAAAATTTAGAAATAAATACCCTTCTATAAATTTTTAATATTCTTAGACAATCATCGTGAAGAATTGAAATGGTTAAGATAAAAGATTATCGTACAGGTACAAAGAAAATTAAACAAAATATTCAATGTTGACTATTTATTGTTTGTCAACATGGCCTTAACTAAAAGAAATTAATAAACTTAATGACAACTGTGATTTTTCTTCAATGTTAGAATGTGCCTTGTTGAATAATAATATGTAGTAGTACTTACACCACAATTCCTCGTGTTCTCGGATACTTGGTGGAAGATCCCTGTCTGCATAGACGTCACTGAAATGTAATTCTCCACCAACCTGTGGGAGGCATAAGGATTTAATATTGTTCGATTACCCTTCTATTATTTAAAAGAATTTTAATTCGGTAATAGAAGAGTGAACCTATCTAGTCAGACAAACATTTCACAGAGTCGCACAAATGAAAACATTTAGATTCAGCAGACAAGCAGACAAAGTAGGGGTAAATTGTAAAATTTAGAGGCACACTAAGCATTGAAGGGTCATTGAAGTACGTTGTATAAATATATTTACTTGTGTAGAGAAAGCTCAACATTCATTTAGTTGAACAAAAGTTATTATATTTTCCAAAAAAAAAAACCTCGATCTTTTAAAAGAAATGATTCGAGCTTAAATGCCATTTCAGCCAACAAAAATGACAATGGGTAAGATAAATCAAAATTATTAATAATGTAAATAGAATTAAGCTAATAAGTCACCCTAAATATGTAGGAACTCTGTTTTTTCAGCATCGGTGATATTACCTTTAACACCCGATATGCCTCTTTGAGGACAGCAAGTTTGTCCTTTGCCAGGTTGATGACACAGTTGGAACTGCGAGAGAAAAGAAAAGGAGAAATCAAAATAGTTCAACGCTAATTTGGGAAAGCAAGGGTATAAAATGCAATGTATGTTTATGTCATGTGGATAATACAAGCAATGCAATTGGTTTCAAAATTTGCGCTGTTAACAATGATTCGTCATTTTCTTCAATCATAGACAATAAAAAAACAATGTATTTATTAGCCATGAAAAATTTGACGCAATGATAGTGAAACAAAAATTATTTTAAGTTTATTTTTAGAAGTATAACTGCGTGTGCGAACCTGTATAGGTTTCAGGTTTACCGATTCCTGTATGAATCTTTTCCCCGATTTTAATTTGCACGCACCACACACAGCATGTTACATGAAGTAATTTGAAATGTTTTGCATGGATCTTGTAATCACGGCTTAACCAAAACATGACATGAATTGTACGCAAATAGGCCTGGTTCCACTCTGTTTATGTTTGATTTTATACCTAAGGTCACAATTGGATTCAATAGTCTGATGTCACGTCGCCGAGCAACGGCGGCCATCGTGGTTCTAAACAAATAAAATCGGTACTTTTTATTCTTCATGCTGGCTAGAACTTTTCACATGTCTTGTGATCAGAATGTGTAGAAGTCAAAACATGATCAGATTTTTAATGTTTTTTTTTTCCCTCTGGATACGCTTTTATGCTCGTCGGAAAAATATTTCATAAGGGCGTCCGCCATTGTTTTGATAGTTTAGAGCCAGTTACTAAGTTACCATGCGTCATTACGAGGGAAGTGACGTTACGACTGTTGAAGCGTATCTCAAGGTACTTAGTTGTCAGTTTGAACCCTTCAACCTAATGTTGGTCTTGTTGTAAAACCAAAATTGTACTGTTTCACCTCAACAACACACGTTCTGACACCAGGGGGACATCTAATATACGGGGGGATTAGAGAAAATCTTAAGCTATAATTGAACTTAACATCCTCGTCGTAGGTCAAAGTGAGGTGGACATGTTAGAACTACGGAACAGTGACGTACATAGGAAGCTTTTGTAAAAGGTCAGATTTGGTCAGATAATTTTGGAATGGTGACGTGAATCAGAAAAGCTAAGCGACATAATAAACGATACTCACACAATAATGTCAAACTGATCACTCTCAATACCAGCATCCTGCATCCTCTCCATGTTTCCCTTCACAAACTTGATATTCGGCTTGGGGTGATTGTAGAGCTTGGTGTGGTAGTCAATATACTTGTTGGCCACCTCCAACTAGAATACATTGTATTTTTTAACCAGAAATAATGAATCGATATATAAAGATAAAACAGTAATTAAAATCGGTAAATGCAAAACTATTTACAGTATGCGTAACAGTTCTGCCAGCCAAAAATAATCGAATCTATAACAAAAAACTACGTGTAATTTTTAACTCTTTATAGGCTACCATAAAGAGA
>NC_088361.1:116828311-116830811 GCF_034508935.2 Berghia stephanieae
AGGGAAGTGTACACCAGTGGGGAGTGAACCTGAGACTATGGTTTTTGGTGGTTTTCAGCGAGTTTCATATAAAAGCAATTACTTTTTTTACGAAATCCAACTAAACCTGGCAATATCCGACAAAGTTATTGAAGTAGGCAACAGTGGGGGGTGATCTTGAGATTCAGGGAAGTACACTTGTGGGGAGTGAACCTGGGACTCTGGATTTTGTAAAAAAGCAATACCAAGGGGGAGGGGGAATTACTTTTTACGAAACCCGCCACAACCCGACAAAGTTATGGAAAGTAGGCAGCAGTGGGGATTGAATCTGGGATTTGGACACCGATGAGAATTGAACCTGGGACTGCGAGAGGCTGATACCAGTGGACAGTGAGCTCAGAATGTACTTTTATTTCGAAACCTACTGAAATTGTCAAAAGTTATGGGAAGGGGGCACCATTGGGCAATGAACCGGGATTCAGGGAAGTGCACACCGGTTGGGAGTGAACCTGGGACTGTGAGAAGAGGATATCAGTGGAAATGATCCTGGGACTATGGAAGATAGATACTAGTGGGAAATGAAGCCGGACTATGGGAGTTGGTACCAGACGAGAATGAAGCAATTACTTTTTTACAAAACCCACCGAAAAACCATAGACTTAGGTTTCCTCCCCAATAGTCTACACTTCCCTGAGTCTCGGGTTCACTCCCCCACATTGCCTACTTTCTTTCCATAACTTTGTGGGATATTGTCGGGTTTCATAAAAAAGTAATTCACTCCCCAATGGTGTACACTTCCCTGAGTCCCAGGTTCACTCCCCACTGCTACCGACTTCCCATAACTTTGTCGGGTTCGGCGTGTTTTGGCAGGTTTCGTAAAAAAAGAAACACCCCTAAAAATACCACCTGTATTCAGAAAATAGATGTCAATTGTAGTCTAATATTCAGTATATCTATTTAAATCATTATATTATTATTATATTATTATTATTATTATTATTATTATTATTATTATTATTATTATTATTATTATTATTATTATTATTATTATTATTATTATTATCATTATTTATTATCATTATTATTATTATTATTATTATTATTATTATTATTATTATTATTATTATGTATTATTATTATCACGTAAATTTTAATATAATACGACAATTAATTCACGGAAGTACATCGCTCAATTATTAATGGCAGAAAGTCTGGCCACATATTTATAATGAATCGGGTTTGTCTTAGATGACCAAACAAACAAACAAACAAACAAACAAACAACAACAACAACAACAAATGAGACAAACAAAAAAAAAGCAAGATTTTAAAAGGTAATAAACAATAGAAGAGCACATCAATGAAAAACAACAACGAGATTATAACACATAAAAGATATTCGTAATAAATCGATAACTGATTAAATTACTCGAACTACTTGATTAAAAAAAAATAAAAAATAATCATAATAATGATGATGATGACGATTACAACAACAACAATAATAATAATAATAATAATTGTAAGTAAGTAGAAATAATAATAATAATAATAATAATAATAATAATAATAATAAATAATAATAATAATAATAATAATAATAATAATAATAATAATAATAATAATAATAAAAGAACAATAGTATAATATCAACATTAAAGCATATTACAAGCAAATAAAATTATTAAAACAAAAGTTTAAAAAATATCAATAAACAGAAGGAATTTTTAAAATATTGGGGAAAAAAAAAAAGTTATCCCTGCCGGGATTTGAACTCTCGAACCCTAAGCTCAGAGTCAAACAGCCACCAAGCCATGGTGTCACTGAACATTTAGTGACATTTAATCATGTCTATTTAGATATTTAAAAATGTATTTGAATGCCACTCTTACTTTGATATTTTGAACTATGTTAATTGCACCATAGCAGAAATTAAAAAATTATGATCAAAATATTTTTACAACTTTGAATCGGGCTGTCAGTTACTGCACGTGTTCAATCTGGAAGTAGGTCAGCAGTTCGACCGAGATTGTCGCACTTTTCACTCTCTCTATAAAAAAGAGTTCCTTGTGGATACTGAATAGTGGCAAAGCACTATTCAGTATCAGATACTGAATAACCACTGCATTAATTTATTCATCCTGGAAGCACCACACTGATGTGGGAAAAGAATTGAATTGAAATAAACTTTAGTTTTTGGTATTTATGGCTTGTGGCTCGTATACCCAAAATGAGCATAATATTGTCAATTTAAAGCAATGGAAATTAGTTTAATTTCATTTTATTAAAGCAAAATTTAAATCGTGGCACTTAAACCGTCTCCGAGAGGACAATATTGAGTATAGAGTAAAGTCTTTATACAGATTTAAAGCCATGAGAAAAATCAAAGTGCCCCTCTCCTTGGATACGGTCACGTGACATTTTGATTCAAACAATGACGATGATGTGATGATGATGATGATGATGATGATGATGATGATGATGATGATGATGATGATGATGATGATGATGATGATGATGA
>NC_088361.1:116835811-116850811 GCF_034508935.2 Berghia stephanieae
TCTTCTTCTTTCTCTTCTCTTCTTCTTCTTCTTCTTCTTCTTCTCTTCTTCTTCTTCTTCTTCTCTTCTTCTTCTTCTTCTTCTTCTTCTTCTTCTTCTTCTTCTTCTCTCTTCTTCTCTTCTTCTTCTTCTTCTTCTTCTTCTTCTTCTTCTCTCTTCTTCTTCTTCTTCTTCTTCTTCTCTTCTTCTTCTTCTTCTTCTTCTTCTCTTCTTCTTCTTCTTCTTCTTCTTCTTCTTCTTCTCTCTTCTTCTCTTCTTCTTCTTCTTCTTCTTCTTCTTCTTTCTTCTTCTCTTCTCTTTCTTCTTCTCTTCTTCTTCTTCTTCTTCTTCTTCTTCTTCTTCTTCTTCTTCTTCTTCTTCTTCTTCTTCTTCTTCTTCTTCTTCTTCATCTTCTTCTTCTATGAAAATGACCAAGACTCAAGAGTGAAATATTGTATACATGATTTTAATTTAATTAAATATGTGTCTCCTATATTTATCACAACGTGCTTCTCTACATCATATAACAGTAACGAGTAATGTTTCAATAATTAGTGATTAATAGTATGAACATTTATACGAATATCAAGGGAAAATTTAAATAAAAAATAGATCTTGGAATTGTTATAAATTAAGTAGATTATGGCTGACCATTTGACAATATTCGAACCATCTCTTTATTGACATAACAGTCTTTTGAAACACATACAAAAATAATACATTTTTAAGGGTAAGCTTATGACGTATTACGACTCAATGTGGTTTTTATAAAATCGTAATTGCATATTGTGGCCTTATTATTATTACAATTGTTGTAATGGATAATATGTGACCGATACTCTTATTACGGTATTTAGGTGAAACCCGGAATACTGGATTCAAAATTATAAAATTTGAGTTAAATTTAATGTTTTAATTCAGGGGAGTGAATGTTATGTCTTGAATTTAAAAAGAATTAAATATAAAAATGGTTTTGATTTGGTCATGTTTCTCTTTCATGAGACATTAGCAAAAACCATTCTGCAAGAGCCTTAGAGGGAGGCAGAGGGAGAGGACGGCAAACAAATTGCTGGATGAACAAGGATGGACAGCCTAACAATAATGAGGAAAGCAAAGGACAGATCTGGATGGAGGATCCGGATGGAGGGTCCTTACTGCAAAATCATATCTCATATTTCCTCTACGACCACCACAGTCGGGAGAATGAAGTGAGGTGAGGTGAAGTAAAATATTGTAATTTTAATCATTTGGACTTTAAACTTGTTTCTTCTTTTCTGTACCATCTTATCCTAACACCAAATTGTCACAAAAGGCCTTTTTTTTCTATTGGTTTGAAATTTATTCCATCACAAAAATGAGGCTACAGCAATCCAAGTTAACAAGTTATAAGTAGGTTTTTCTATACGTAGGCTTTAAACATGAACAATTCCTTAACTTGTTTTGACCAAGAATGCAAAACTTTTTAGTCGGGCATCAATTAAGAACTTTAATAAATGGAGTGACACGCCCCTCTGCCTAATTATATTCTTAGGATGCACTTTCACTAGCTGATTTCTGATCTGGTTTCTTTCTCTCCAATGCCATTGACCATTTCACTTTGACCGTTGCTTGCTGTGTTTTTTACAAGTGTCTTCAATCGATCCAAATGATGTAGAGCTCTGAAAGAAAATGTCAGTAAAAATGCAAGTTGTTTAATGAAGTTCTTCTAATTAGCGAATAAACTGATGTTAAGACACTGTGGGTTTTTTTTTTTTCAATAATGCTATAATTCTTTCAGATTGGCAAAAAGTTTTAAAGATTTAATATCCCAAACCTTTTAGTAATATCGGTGAAAAGTAAGGAAATAAAAAAGCCGGTTTATACAATAAAAGTTAATAAAATAATATAACAATATATAAATTATATTTATCATATCTTTTTAGAAGCTAACGTGAATGTATAAAATATAATAATCATACACTTTAAGTACACAATAAGAAAACACATTTTGTTTTAAAATACGACCCATTATTTGCTTCAACCATAAAGCAGTCTAGTAGTAACTAAAAAGATGGTGTAAACAGCAAAGCAACTAAATAAGATGGAGAGAAAGATAAAGCAAGTAAATGTGACTCATATATAAGGGAGCAACACAAAACAAACGACGTTTCAGCATTTGGTCTTCTTAAACTAGATAAGGAAAACCGCAGTTTCCTACGACTAACCAATTTGTTTATTACACAGTTTTTTTTTCTTGTCAAGATGATCTGTCTATTTCTCATCAAGTCATCTCAGATCTCATTAAATTTGTGGACAATTTCGATATCATTACTTCCTTTCAGGGAAAATAATAGTTCAAAGAATAATGCAATTCCAGCAGATCAATGCAGGATTGATCAAAAGCCACTGATAAATCTCAGGTTAAAGACTTTTTTGGCAGGCTGAGGATCATTTTAATTGAACAATTTATACATGGACTAGACTTTTTCTGGCTAAATTGTATTAAGAATCATATTGTGTAAGGTAGAAGTGGTGTCACTTCAATGAATGGTTGTATAATAGAAACATGATCCGCCCACTTATTTATAAAATATTCAATCACAAATAACATATGGATAAGTTTTGCTTTCAAATAGCTCATCGTTTGGGATTTCTTTTTTCATGGTGCCCTGCCCTGGTGTTATAATATGGCTGGAAGTTGATTTAATTTCTCACAATGTGATTGGTTGTTAATTTATTTGTGTTTATGTCGTTTCTAAAAAATATGAGTGGATTTTGATTTGTTCTATATTTATGTTGTATACTTACATTAAGATTGGTTGTTAATTTGTTGATAAATCATGTTGTTCTTTAAAACGTGATTGAATTGGGATTTGCCTTGTATCTATGTTGCTTACTTGCAAGGAAATAGATTCTCTACTTATTTTGCATCAATGCTATTTACTTATAGTGTAATGAATTAATTATATTTGTATCTATGAAGTCCGTATTTAATGTTATTGATTTTACTTTGTTTTCATTTCTTTATTGGAAAATCTGACTTAATTTTATGTTTTCAGCTGGCATATTGGCTAATAATTGAGGTAAAGGATGATATGAAAGAACTGGGCCTGGAGGAAGATGATGCGCTGAACCGAGATACATGGAGATGTGGCATTCATTATGGCAACCCTGCAAAATGCGGGAGAAGCTGAAAGAAGAAGATTGGCTAACAATGGAACATCTACGATTAAAAAACGCCAAACAGCTTACTTTTCAAGAGAGTGTCCACCCGGCTCTGTTTGAAAATCGTAATCCTGTAAGGCAGGCAAACCTGATGGGTTCTCTGCAATCTTTTCCGAGCTGTCCGTGTTTGTATTACTGGCAGTAACAGAGGTTTCTTCTTTCTGGAGTTTAAAGAGCATGTTTTTCAATGTCTCCATACTGCCGGGTTGATTACCTCCTGATAGACTAGAACTTGAATTCTGGTAAGTAAAAAAGTAAACTTGTAGGTGTTGTAAACCATATGATAATATACACTGCACGGTTCTGCTGAAGTAGAATTAATATTAGAGTAGCAATACTGATAAAATTCAGTCAATAAATGAAGTATCTGTAATACCTTCAGGTAATTTCCTAATATTTTTTTTTTTGCTTCTGTTTGTTTGGGTTTTTGCGGTTTTTTGGGGGTTTTTTTGTTTGTTTTTTTTTTGTTTCTTTGAGGTTTGTTTTTTAGTATTTTGTTTTAAAATGTTTTTTGTTTTGTTTTGTTTAAAACTTTGTATTGGTGTGTGTGTGTGTGTATGTGTGTGTGTGTGTATATGTGTGTGTGTATTTGTGTGTGTCTATATTTATATATATATATGTGTGTGTTTGTGGTTAATAAGTGTGTATTATGTGTGTGTGTGTGTGTGTGTGTGTGTGTGTGTATGTGTGTGTGTTTGGGTTTTTGTTTTTTTGTTTCCTCTTTTTTTTTGGTGGAGGTATTTTTCTGTTTTCTTTTCTCTTTTGGAGGACGTGGATGGTTGTTTTTGTTATTTTTATTGTGCTATTGTTTGTTTTGTTTTTTTTTTGTTCTTGTTTTTGTTTGCTTAGTTTTTTTATTTGTTTGTTGTTGTTTTTTCGTTGTTTTTTTTATTTTTATTTTTTTTTTTTTGTTGTTGTAGTTATTCTAATTATTATGTTCTTGTTCGATGTTATTTCAATTTTCTTTTCATCTGAATATTTACTATGTTTTATAATACTCCATTCTATAAAATCAAAGAGATATAATTAATCAAACTTCAAGCAGAGATTATGTAGATTCACCAAAGGAATTTCCTAGCTATGATCAGCTCCCAACATGGTAATTTGTTTTCAAAAGGAAATTGCACCACCAAACAAAGTGAATATGATGTATGATATCATTAAGTTCGTCCCTTTTGTCCAACATGCTTCAACAAGAATAGATTATTAACATGTGGAAACATCATAAGTATATTGGTGCCGCTATGTGGTCTAGTGGTATGACTCTCGCTTTCGGATCGGAAGGTCCTGGGTTCGAGCCTCACTCGGCGCATAGTTGAGTATTTGGAGAAGGTTATTAAGCCACATTCTCTCATCGTACTCAGGTGTAAAATGAATACCTGGCAATTAACAGCATTATCTCTGTTGGAAATAATTGTAATATCGCCTTACAAGCATCATCATGTTTCGTTTATATGTTATGTGTTGCTGTTGGTCAGGGGCCCTTTACAGAGCGCATTGAGCAAATCTAGTGGATATTACGTTATGCTATATAAAAGCTCTTTCAATAAAAATAATCCTATTTCGATCAATTCATTATAAGTTCATGGTATTAAGGATTACACAGAAAGGTTTTACCTTTTTGGCATTTTCATCGGATTTGTCGCCATGCCGCTGATCGCCATTACCGACAGGAACTGGGGGTTTACTGTTGTAGAAAAATATAAAATAGCAAGGTAAATAATAATGTGTCCCATTTAAAAAAAAAAAAGGTCTTTACCCATCCTTTTACTATTGAACAACCAAGGGGAGACACTGTATCATTTTTAGCACGTTCTTAATTTCCAGTTATTTCCCTTAGTTTCAATTAAAAAATTACTGATACAGCGTGCGACGTCTACAATTTTTAAGACAATGTTGCCGTATTGTTCTTTTTTTTTTCATAGAGTTAAATTTGTTTTTGTTTTGTTTTTCTCCTTCTTCGTCCATCTTTTGTTTTATCTTTTGTATTTTCTCGTAACTGGCAAATTTAACATCCACAACGTTTGCCACAATGACCGGTATTGATTAATCGTAGGGAACGGCGGTGAAAAATGGATTGATACATAAATAATTTCGTATACAATTGTTACAATCGTTATTCCTATTTCAATATGAGCATTGGATATTCTGTCGTTCACTTACAAATCGCCGTTTTGTTTTTGTTTTTAGTACAATTTGGCCAGAAAAAAAATTCTTTGTGTATCGATTGATTTAAAATGAACCCTGATTACCCAAACATTCATAAATCCGAAGGAGTCACAGGTTTAAACGTTTTTGACAAATTCCTTGGGTTTCTATATATATATATATATATATATATATATATATATATATATATATATATATATATATATATTTATATGATAAATTGGACGTGATTTTAACTGATTCGTATATGAAGAAAACGTTTTCTGGCGATAATGTGAAAAAAAACGTTCTGTCAGTGTATGCTGGTATATTATGGTTGGTAGCAACAGTCAGTACCGTGTCTCGTTTGCAAAAGCAAAACAGCAAAATAATCGGCCGTAAACGTGACTTGGTCAATGCTAGACAATGAAAGCAATTTCCAACGTGGAGTTCTTTGGAAGGAAATTTGGTACACATTCCCTAATTAGACTCAGGTGTCAATGCGTAAGATTGTAAGATTGCTAGGACTTGAGTTCAAATTGAAATTTGGTTCCAATTTAAAGAAATAAATAAAGCTTTATGAAGCGCGTTGTACATGATAAACCGAGAAAATGTCCTATATAACGTCTTGGGACATTCTGACAGTTATGAGAACTTTACTTATTAACTCACTCAACCCTAACACCAACTATATCCGTAATTTACCCAGGTTACTTTTACCCCATGCCTATTCATTACATTTTTCTGAGACAAATTATAGGCGTAGTATCAAAGATAATGTTTTTAGTTTTTTACATGTTAATGGTAGTTGAATAAAAAATATCTATGCACATGCTCATTTTTAATACATTTTATTCTAATTTTGAAAAGTAGCAACAATCTGTAGGATTGAGTGAGTTAATAAGAAAACATTTCTGTCACAGGAGAATATAATTATTGTGATAAAGAGACATAGCCTAACACCAGACTGCCAACTTGACAATTTAAAAATTCGTATTTCTTAGGAGATAAAAATTGTAGTCGCTATAATTAACTTTATATTAAATAGCACTTCAAAATCCTTAAAATCGTGAAGTCTAGCATCAACTTTCATTTTTTTAAAGTTTTAATGACTTTGAGATGCTCATGAAGTTCTGAAAATGGAGCCAAAATTTCGTAATTCTACAAATGTATCGAATTACTAGGCATGTCTGCCTAACACTATCCCACAGAAACACAAAGGTTGCGCCTATTTATCTTCAGTACTGAAGCTGCAACAGTATGGATTGGATTGGATTGGAGAAATGTGCGTATTTTATTTTCAGTTGAATCAGCATTTCAACAGTTATGGAACCAACGGTCTACAAAACTACAAAAGTCATCCACGTATAATGTATTGGTGTGTTTTTCCCATGACCTGTCCCCATCCAAGCCGTCGGAGGATGGAACCAACGGTCTACAAAACTACAAAATTCATGCACGTACAATGTATTGGTGTGTTTTTCCCATGACCTGTCCCCATCCAAGCCGTCGGAGGATGACACGACACCGTTGGTACTGTTTGTAGGGCTGGGGCTGAGAACTGTCCTGTCCTGCTCTATGGAGGACAGAAGCGGGGAGTCCGAGAACATTTTGGATGCTGAAAATAGACGTGAAAACAGGGATGACTTTTTTTTTACATTGAAATGTGTTTGTATTTTTTTAAAAGAACAATTCAGTTGTATTTCTTTATAAGTACCCGTTTGTTATTCTTTATCCGCCATATCAATATCATAAAATACATGGGTCTTTCTCGGCTGTTGTCAGTGTCTTCGAATGCACAAGTCAGAATAAATCAAATCATTTAGGCGGAATATGAAGTCAGAAAAGTATATGGTAAAGGTAGCACTTAAATATATGACAGATTAGTGGCAGAGAGAAAAAAAATGAGAAAGTAAAACATCGTGGTGCATAGCGGTCGAACATAAGATGCATTTGGTTTGGTAACCTCCGCCAGAGAGAGAGAGAGAGAGAGAGAGAGAGAGAGAGAGAGAGAGAGAGAGAGAGGATCGCTCTTCGAAAGGAGCTTGCGATGTGTCTGATCCTTAGCCCTCATACCTCTAGATTGCTTTGCTTTGTCCCCACAGAAGTTTATAATGAGGCATATCTCTCTCTCTCTCTCTCTCTCTCTCTCTCTCTCTCTCTCTCTCTCTCTCTCTCTCTCTCTCTCTCTCTCTCTCTTTTTTTTTTTTTTTTTTTCCTTTGTTTTCTTTCTTTATTTCTCACCCCTTCAGTTGAGTTCAAGTGGCGTCAAAATTGAGAGAAATTTACAACAATTTTTTTTTTTTTTTAAATTAAGTAAATTTACATTTATAGAGTGGAGACCAAGAAAAGAGATTTATATTTATTTCAGAAGTAGAAGCGATGACTACCAGATTTTCAGCTGTAATCTTAATAATATGAATGTAAAACGGTTTACCTAGTGAGTTTCCTTTGAGAATGTTAGGGCCCTTGTGGCGAGTGTGAGGTTTTCCTGTCAACAAGGCCAGAGTATCGAGACTTGAGGATTTGACATCACTGTCAATATCAGAACCATCAACATTGTTGCAGGCTAGAGTTCTGGGGATGTTATTGGTGGTGGAAATGACGTTTTGGCCATTAGATACGACATCTAAGGTGGTTTTCTCTCTGCGGTGTCCTCTAAGAGGGGTGGAGTGTGAGGGTTGGCGAGGTGCTTTTGGAATAGAGGACAGACTGTCCGTAAAAGTGACGTGTTTTTCTGAAGGTGGCTGAACGTGAAGGAGGTTTGAGTTGAGGTTGGATGCATTGAGGCTTGTCTCTAATTTAGACAACTCGTCTTTCCAATTCGACAAGTCGCCTTCGCTTTTACTGAAAGAACTAGAATTTGAAAGGATTTGTTTGTTGCGTCTGGGAGGTGAACTGATCACAGATCTGATGTTGAGATGTGCCAGAATGTGGTCCACGCTAATATCGGACCTTGCCACATCTTCAACCCACTGAGGAATTGCGGGTTTTGATGTCTCGGCGGACAGGATCAACGAGGGGTTCAACCCATTTTCATTGACCCATTTGGGAATGTTGGAATGAGGTGTGCTGCCCGGTCTATTTATATTCAACTCATCCATCAAACGCGATGTGTCGTTATGAATCGCGTTAGGAGGGACAGACCGACTTCTGATGCGTCTTAAGTCATCAGTTAAATTATCTGAAAGCCTGGAAGAGGAGTTGGAGCTGGCACTTGAATTAGACAGGAGTCTATGGTGTGAAGATGGTAAATGGTGATTGGATAGGTTAAGATCGTCGTGAGATAGATTGTGACGTCGGTGTCTTTGCCGTGATTGTCTTAAGTTGTGTGGATCGTGGAGGATATCGGTAGGCGATAACAAACTTGAATTTAATGAACGATTGAGGTAGTCTTGGGCCTTGGAGGAATAAACGTGACCGTTTTTCCGTTTTCCAGAGGTCATATCTTCCAAGTCCGGAGATAAAAGAGAGTCACTACTGTTATTGCTATGGTTACTGTTGTTGATACTTCCCCCGACGTCAGCCAGGAGGAGTTGAGTGGGAAGGCTGATGTCACTGGTGTTGTCAGATATGGCAGCTGCAGCGGCTCTGTTGGTTGATTGCATATCTTCCATAGTTACTTTTTCCAGGAGTTGTGCTGATCGAGCCAATGCAGCTTCCACTATGGATACAATAAATGTAAAGGGATAGCTGAAGGTGAGAGTCGTGAATTCCAATAAAATATAACACTACATGATTACATTGGGTAGACTTGAAATCGTAGTTGATAAAAAAATGTATTTTCTTTTAACAGACGGAGGTGTTATAGCCTAACTATATTATATATTATGTTGGTTGATTGCAGAGGTCGTGGAAAAAGAGGGTCATTAACTTCAAATTACGTACTGCTCAGAATATTGCCATTAGATATAAAAAATAAGCAAATTTTGTATAACTGCACAACATAGAATTTTTCAATCTTCAATATTTTCATTTCACATATTGTATTTACAACATTGATGACCAGAATTTCTTTTGAATCCGTATTTGTCTCAATGCTATTACTCTTTGAACTGCATCTAGAAAGAAATAACTGATAAGATTTAGATTTGGTGAAGGTAACTAGTAATTCACCACATTATGTCAACCTAAAACATTACTCAACTTATATCTAATCTCCAGCATATTATGTGATGACATGCAGTTAACTATTTTAATGTTATGGCGACGTGAAAGGGAAAGGGAAATATTGTCCAAAAACACGGAATTCCCTACCGCGTCCTTCCGAATGAGTGTGTTTCTTCTAGAGTGTGTTCGTTTGCGGGGGGTGTGTGTGCGTGTGTGTGTGTATGTGTGTGTGTGTGTGTGTGTGTGTGTGCGCGCGTGTGGTTGAGGTACTAATATTATACTCACCCTCTTGTTGCAGGCCAGTTTTTCCAGGTTTCTGTGACTTGGACACAGCTTTCTTGAGTAGATTCTTCAGTTTGATTTCCCTCAAAGTATCTGTAACCTCTTCTTTCAATTCGGCAGAAACCTGGGAAAGGCCATTTGAGTTCAATCCATACAATTAGGAAATTATACCATTCCGGGGTTCGGACTGACTTTAACATCTAAAATATTCGATCAATGGAACCTTCAAGCTCAGATCAAACGAGGTATATGTTTTAACAAGGAATAAACATTTCTCCCATAAAAATAATACTAAATTGATAACGGTATATTATGACGACAAAAACCTGATTCTAACTAGTCTGTGATATAAAATTGGAACCCTAATCCACTATATCACAATGTAATAAAGCGTGTGGTAATTGAGGGTTGCTTAAGCATCGATTGGTAGAAATACAAATTGTTCCATGTTGAACTCACTTTACACATATTATCAAAAACTTACATAGAAATTTTCCCCAATATAAATATAGACGTCTAATTTTGCCTTCGATAAACATAGATTACCTAGGCTTCGTAAACTTTTTAATAAAAATAAAACTATGCCCAATTCCTGTAGTAAACTTTTGATGGCCGCTATCATTCTTAGATCCTATCTTAAATTTCTTTTTTAAAACTAAATAATTTTCTTTTCTCCTTATAAGAAAATCGTTAAAAGTAACAGATGGACAATGATTTTAACGGAATCGACAGTTCTTAAAAATGTAGATCGTCTTTCCAATCCTTGTAACAAACTTTACTTGCACTAATAGAATGATTTTTGAAACCGATCGTGTTATTAAGAGAGGTCAAAAGAAAGAACCTACAAATTAGAAAGCAATTATACGTATAACCTATAGATGCTTAGTGGCGGTTCTGAAGCAACAAACGCCCATTAATGGCATTGGGTCAGAGTTAGCGACGGACTTAAAGCCTTTAGATATTGATACATTTATGGGGTCACCTTGTTGTCAACTGCCGACGACGTAGTAAATAAATGATGTTGCAATGGTCTGATGCTGTAAATGGGTGAACTATGAGAAGTCAATGTTGAAAACAAGGGGCCGAAGTTGTGAGATTGTGATTGAAATATCTAAGAAACAATTTGATATATGGGGAGAAGACGACATGTACATATGTAGGTCTGACATCCGAACGCAATTCTGGGCCTTGTTTAACGTTGTTGTAATGGACTATATCTTGCGTCATGTTTTGAGTACAACAATGAGCCCATAATGAATTGGGTTATCAGGCCTGCAAATGAGTGCACCTCGGGAGAAGAGTATAGAAAAACAGGAGGGTAGGATGAAAAAGGTGTGGAGAGAACGAAAGAATAGGAAGATGATAGTTTTAAAAAAGATGAGAGTCGGAGACTGATAGATGGATAGAAATATAGATAGATAGATTGATTGATTGATTGATTGATTGATTGATTGATTGATTGATTGAATAAGAGGTACAGAAGGACAGGTAGAAAAAATGAGAAGTCCAGTATAAAGAAATGTAAAAAATAATTTCCACGCGGTATTTTAAGATTTCTTTGTCTACGCATTCCAATTAAGGAATATATATATATATATATATATATAATATATATATATATATATTATAATATATATATTATATATAATAATATATATATAATAATACAGATATATATATATATATATATATATAAATATATATAAACATATAAATATATAATATATATATATATATATATATATATATATATATATTATTGTAATGTTTACCACGAAGTTGAATTCAGTCTACATCGATGTTTCAGGCCTTTCAGCCATCGATGGCTGAAAGGCCTGAAACATGGATGTAGACTGACTCCAACATCGTGGCAAATATTACAATAATAATTCGCTCCATTGTTACATGTCGAGCACTATTCGTACCATAGTTGTATCCAACACGATTCAATTATATATATATATATATATATATATATATATATATATATATATATATATATATATATATATATATATATAAAATATCGAACAAAGGTCAGAAATCAATAGTAATTACACATGGTGTGTCAATGTGATAAAATGGGGAAGGAGGGGGGGGGGGTAAAAACCCTTGCAAAGGTTTTAAAAAAACGGAGAAGACAGAAAAATACAAGAAAAAAAAAAACATTTTCAAAAGATCTGCCTGCCTCGACCAGGGATCGAAACTCAGACATCCTGATTACCGGTCAGAGGAGGATGAAAAGGAAATTCGATAAAGTTAAAAAGATCTTTATATTGCAATCTTCCGTAATTGATTTCCTATAATATAACATAACATAACATATGGTATAGGGCAAAATAGGATAAAATCCCTTGAGTGCCCTTAATATTAATAGTAATGCCATAAAACTATTGATTAGAGATTACAATAATGATACACTGGTAAAGATAGTATATCAACTTAAATGTACTCGTGTATATGTGGTGTAAAAAACGCGCCTATAGAAGATAACCATAATATATAAGATAATTCCTTTTACCTTTGATGTAAGAAGCTGCTGCACATCGTCTTTCTTGTTGTCCACGCCAATGCTATTCAGGTCAATGGAAAGCGTGGACCTCGGAGTTGTCTCCCCGTCGCTCGTGCCATTCATAGTAGGGGTTCCTCTAGAGGATCCCTTAGAAGAAACAGAAGAAGAAGCACCATTTTTGCCAGCTGCCACGGTCTCGAACTGTCGCAGGTAAGCCAGCAGGGCATCCGTCGCCGATTGATAATGCCGTTCTCCGATATAAATTTTATCTTTTGAGCATTTAATTCTTCCAATTGGTAATCCATTACTGTCAAGGCTTGAAGCTGAAGAACTAGCCGGTGATACGGGTCGGGGTAGTTCCATCATGTTTATGTTGGATTTTGTCCAGTGGCCTATCTATTTATTTATTTATTTCACAAAGTAATAAAATCTTAGCGTTGACCGAGGCGGTTCACATTAGTACTTGTCTCCCGGATAGTCTGAAGCAAGGAATTTCGAATAAAACACATCCATACAATACGATATGATGTCGATGGCTTAGAGGGATTATATAAATGGAGCCATTTAGCGATGAACTCGGGTAAATTTTCTTTTTTTTTCACACTCTACCGATCTCGATCTCGTTTCTAAAGTTCTTTTTTTCTGGAACTTGATAAGGAGAAATTTTACGATGTGTCTCTGCTTTGCACCCCTTTGTCATTTTTTATTATGAGTTAATCGCAGGGATTAGAGGTGTGGTGGCGTTAGCCCAGGAATGACCTTGATTTATAACTCATGGACAGTCAGGAACAAAAGGGGTTAGCGCCTCGCTGGTGTGTGATCGGGGATTGATGTCGATCGGCTCCTGGAGTCGTGTCATTATACACTTGGCAAGTCTGGGGATAAATAAGATACAAACACATTAAAAATTATTTCAGGGGCTTATCACGAAGGGGGCTGTTTTGGTGGGTGACAGATCAATTTGGCTAGGAATGGATTTAGATCAATGAAAGCTGAGGGGGGGGGGGGGGGACATAGGACCTAGACGTGTGAACGTGGGGTTTTTTATGTACTTCGATTTCCAGTCAGGAGAACAGACAGTACAAGGAAGCAATTTCCTATGACATAAGACATACGATGACAAATATACCATATTTCATTGTGCAATTGACACGTTTCTAAGTGACATTTGCGATATTCAAACCAGAAAGTTTCTCCTTTCTTCCATAATTAGCGCCACTGTATGACCTCATGGCTCTTCTAACACTTGTTCGTTGATAAAGCAATTTTCAAGACTGGACCAAAATAAATTCCCTTTATTCAATAAATAAGTTACCTTCCACCCTGAAATCTCTCAAAATATAAATAATTCTAATAATAAGCCAGAATGAACCAATTAATTACTAGAAACATATTTCATTAACGTTCCTTTTAAAACCAACAAACTGTCTACGAATTAGAATATGTTTACAACTTGGATTTTGATAATCCAAACAGTTAACGACTCATAGTTGGAATGGAAATATTCTCAAACCAACGCAAAATATTATTACAACAATGTTAAATCAAGCCAATAATTGCCTTCGGTTATCAGACCTGCAAATATGTGCACGCAGATATCAGATAGATCTTCTTTTTTTTAATTATGAATCCGGTTTTTTTTAAAATCTTCCCGTGATTTTCTGAACCCAGTGGAATAATTTCACATTGTAGGGTTGTCTAATAAAAAGTTCATTTTTCTAAATCAAAAAAGTACGAAAGGTGAAGATTTGATAAGCATAGGTCATTTGGAGTGAAAATGAGTAACAATGAACAATTCTCTATTTCATTCTCATTTTCGTCTTGAACACAATGTGTATTGTTTTGTATGAAGATTTGAACAAGTGTTTATGAAACGATGGCAGACAAAGCAAGAAAAATAAAAGGAAAAAAAATCCAAAAAATCATCTGCCCCGTTTGGGGATCTAACCCCAGTCAAGGCAGACTGATTATTGGGATGGGAGTTTTTTTTTCTTGTATTTTTCATTATTGCTTTGTCTGGTACCGTTTTTTTTTTTTTTTTGGTTTTTTTTTTTTTTTTTTGTTTTTTTTTTTTTTTTGGTTTGTTTTTTGTTTTGTTTTTTTGGTTCGATCCCCAGTCGATATAGACAGGTTTTTGGGATGTTTTTTTTACTTGTTATTTTCTTTGTTGCTTTGTCTAGCACCGTTTCATAATACTTCTTCAGATCTTTATCTTATGCCGGAGCTTGCTCCCGAATTTTTTTTTCCATAGCGTGCGTTTTGCTGTTTACCTTACACTATTTTTTATCATTTTCTTTTTCTGTCTTTCCCCCTTTTTTTCTTTTCCCTTTCTTTTCCTTTTTTTTTTTTTTTTTTTTTTTTTTTTTGGGGGGGGGGGGGGTTGTTCATTGCGCTGACATGGAATTCTCGAAATCTTTATTCTACGAGTGTAATATTATTGAGTGCCTTTCGATTTTTAGTGTTAGCATGTTTTAATGAATAACCAGTTCGTGTATAATAGAGACATAGATTGATATGCTTGCGATACAAACCAACATGGAATGAAATCCATACATACTTCAGGCTAAAAGCAATAAAACAAATCTACTGATATGAAAACATAACTGTTAATGTATTATCAAATAACAGGACACGAAGTATTTGTTCCACCTCCATTACATTGATAGGAAAAAAAATTAAAATTGAAATAATATTTACCGTTGTCTTGTCATTGCCAGTTTTGAATATGGATCATTTATTGAAAAGAAGAAATGAAGATCATAATA
>NC_088361.1:116855811-116873311 GCF_034508935.2 Berghia stephanieae
AAAATCTATATGTTCTGTCACAAGAATCAATATTTTTTTTAAACACCTTACTAAATTAATATCAAACCAAAACTAAGAACGAATTAAAATGTAATGGAATTTGTTCTGGTTAATATTGATTTGAAAAAATGGTTACGTATCATGATATCCGATATTGTTTTAGTGTGTTTTGATTTTGAGACAAGATAAATTAGTATTTAAATAGACTTTCCGTGTGTTTGTTTTTGATATTCAATTAAAAACCAATATCACAACGGGAAGTCTTGCCGATAATAAGACATAACAATGCCTGTTATCAATGCTATCGATTATTTTTGTAGGGAGATAAAGTATTTTGACAGATATATTATATTGTATTACATAAAGACAAGAAATACATGAAAACTAGAAGGAGTTGCCAAGTTGTTAAATACACTACAAAATAAAACGTGTATTTCGACAATCTATTTTTTGCACTCTCGAGTGTAAAATTCTTTTGGTTATTATTCGAGGATTCGTGTTCGCATTGTTGTTATAATCATCACCATTCACATTATCATCACCGTCGTCATCATCCTCACAATGATCAACACCATAATTCTACACACAACTACAGAAAAAAAAATTAATACAGTAAACGAACATAGAAAACAAACAGTCTTCCTTCCTCAAAAATCACTCTTCGTAATCACTGTGGTACTCACAGATTATTTTTTTTTAATGAGCGTTTAAACCGCGCAATATCCACTAAACGTACTCAAAGCTTTTTACAAGGTCCCTAGCCAACAGCAACACTTAACCTGTAAGATGGAACAATAAGCCTGTTAGGCGATGTTACTTTTTCTCACAGACTCAAAAAGACAAAGAAAAAAAAAACTAGAGCATTTAGCGCAATATCCACTAAACGTGTTCAAAGCGCTTTACAGAACGCTGTTAACGACCAGGTACTCATTTTACACCATCGCATCACCGGTTGAGAGCTGTTTTTGGTTTGTTTTTGAGGGTTGTTTGTTGTTTTGTTTTTTGTTGTTGTTTGTTTGTTTTGCTTTGTTTTATTTCGTTTTTTGTTTTTTTGTTGTTGTTGATTATTTTATTTTGCCTAGTATTTTTCGTTTGGTTTTTTTTTTTTTGGGGGGGGGGGGTGGTTGTTTTTTTTTTGTTGTTTTTTGTTTGTTTGTTTTTTTTTTGTTTGGGTTTTGTTTTTGGTTTGTTTTTTCGGGGTTTTTTGGTTTGTTTTTTACTTATTTCAAATATCGATATAGACAATGCGTGTAAGCACGCGGGAATATGCGCGGGCGTGAAAGTATCGTGTAAGATAATATTAATGTGTACAATGTTGATTTCAATGTATTCATCTCCGAATATAACCAAAAAAAAAAAAGGTCTCCTACCTTATAGGAATAGAAATCATTCATTTCAAATATCTTAAAATTCTATGAAATCCAACACAAAGCACATATCGGTATGCCTTTCGTAAGTAAATATTGATCTTCCCTCCAATCCCCGAAACAGGTATAAAGGTACCGGCTGTCAAAATTTCAATGAAAACATGATAATGATAACATACCAATCGATAAAGGCAGGAGTATCGCCTATGTACCACCAGCAACGACTTGAGGTAGAATTTATAACTCCACAAATCCTTATTGGTAGTCAAAACGGTGCCAACCTTTTACCTTAAAAGCAAACTCAACGAGAACTAGAAGTCGAAGCGACCTGACAAGCTCCTCAACTCCCCGACTTCTCTGAACGCCGGACCTCGGTGCCAGAGACGAGGGGGTTAAAATCTCCACCATCCACCAACTCGTTCGTCACCAGGTCGTCAACGGAGCGTAATCAAGGTTGTCATTTTGGCTTTTTATAAGCTTCGGTCTATGATTTAAAAAAAAAAATTACTACTACTCTACTACTACTATCACTACTTCTACCACTACTACAACTACCACTACTGCTACTACTACTACTACTACTACTACTACTACTACTACTACTACTACTACTACTATGTACTACTACTACTATTACTACTACTACTATTACTTTTACTGCTAGTGGTAGTAGTTGTAATAGCAGCAGTGGTAGTAGTAGTAGTAGTAGTAGTAGTAGTAGTAGTAGTAGTAGTAGTAGTAGTAGTAGTAGTAGTAGTAGTAGTGGTAGTAGTAGCTGTTGTTGTTGATGTTGTTGTGGTGGTTGTTGATGTTGTTGTTGTGGTGGTGGTGAAGGTGAAGGTGGCGGTGATGGCGGTAGCAGCAGCAGCAGTAGTAGTAGCAGTAAAATGGGAAAAAGAGAAGGACCTGGAGGAGGCGGAGGAGGAGAAGGATGAGGAGGAGAGTTTGGATAAGTTACCTGACAATTTTTTTTCATCTGATTTCTTAAAAGTTTCCACGAGCGTTCTTAATTTAATGGCCTTTCTATCAAATAGTATCTGGCAACATCGAGCGTAATGCCAATGGGGAGAAAACCGTATCCAGTGTCCGCCTTGCCCCTGCTAGCTGAATAGGGAATCGTGGCACGTCGCGTCAAGAGCACGACAGATTGCTGGGTTAATTGTGATAAGTTAATCCCCCTGGATTAGTGCATCAAAGACTGTTATTGAACTGGCATAATCGACTGGGCCGGCAGTTCCTATGATAAAATTGCTCGGCTCTAGTAATCAATGGCCCCCAAAAACGGCTCTGGTCTACCCCGTGTATACTAACGCATTTAAGGTTGAGACCATAAATGCACGTAGAAATCCCAGTCATTGAAATCGTTAATCCCACTGACAATGAATTATTGGAATTTAACTCACGGCAGACAGGATTTGATAAAAACGGTAATAGAATACGAAGGGAGACGTTCGCCACTATAAGCCCTGGAAAAACAGAAATTGATTTTCTCAAATAAGCTTGTTATTTATAAATTTATTTTCTTTGTTGGAAGAGTGGCATTCAATTGCTTGAATAAAAATAGAGTAAATAATGGGGGTTTAAAGTGAATGGCAAAGGCCACTTCGTGATCGTAGAGATCAAATTTCTAATACAAGCAATCAAACATGTGTTTTACAAAAACATTTCCGCAACCTTTTGTTACAGATTCCCCATTATTCTGCACACAAAACGAGGGATTAGTGCTGTCTAAAATTCGTGAATTGCATTGAAGTATCTAGCACCGAATCTTATCAACAGGGTCGTTTTTGATTTGTTAGAAAATTCTGTTTTTACGGTTTCTCATCTATCTTATCGATTCTGCACGGTCTCCTGAATTCGGGGCGTAGATAGTTGTCGATAGGAAATTAGCCGGTTTCTTAAAACCAATTGTTATCAATCGTGAAAATTGGATTGAATTAGAATTTTTCTTTTATAATGAATTTTTAAAATAAATAAATGAATTCAAGTTGATAATCAAGAGAAAAGAAGCGCAACATTTCCAGGGGAGAAAAAAAGGGACGGGGGGGGGGGGGGGGGGGATAGATAAGCTATAGTATCGCACTGAGAATTGAAAAATGTCAAGGGTGAAATTTTGGTATGCCATGAAATTTATACGATGGTTACCACCAAATCAAGTGAATATTTTTATTTCTTAGTTCGGGTCATTTCATGGTTATATACATATGGACTGGAATATTGTATAATGTATCGATACCATCTCTCGATATTCGTGGAGGGATGCCTTAATCGTCAGGTTGTTTTATGACTTTTGGGTTCTTTTGTTGGGTTTTTTATTTGTTTGTTTGTTTTTGTTTTGTTTTGTTGCTTTTGGGGGGGGGGTTGTTTTTTTGTGTTTTTTTTTTGTTTTTTTTTTGTTTTTTTTTGTTTTTTTTTGTTTTTTTGTTGTTTTTTTTGTTTTTTTTTTTTTTTTTTGGGGGGGGGGGGGGTTCTCATCAACTTCTCCCTAACAGATTATAAGCCGCAAATATTACAGGGTTATAGCTTTTTTAAATAACAATTGTTTAATTCATTTTCTCTCTTTATGGTTGATACAAAGTTGGAATTTATATTTCTGTGACCAGGGAGAGTTGGAATGTCAAAGTGCCATTTGATATTTACCTTAAAGGGCAGGTCAAACACCAGGTGGTCAGTAACAGCTATTTTGTGGAGGTTAATATGACCGAAATGGACACAATGTCATGTAGCACCTTTGTCAATTACCTCTTGACCAGATTGACTTTGGAAGAAATATGCAATCCCGATACGTCCTTGTGTCATTATGACTCTGTGGATCTACCTATCATTTCAGGCCGTATTCGATTATACTCTAATTCACTTACACTTTTCACCATAAGAGGGTGGGGGGGGGATGCGATGCGACTCAGGCTTCATTGAAATTTCTGCTATCGTAATTTCTGCTCTTTGTGTGAAAACGGTTAGATATGCTATTATAATAAGAGAAAAATATTTTTAAAAAACAGATACAATCTCGCCAACAATGAGTTAAACCATATACAGTAAGAACAGTAAATATTGACATCTATTAAATAATATCACACCAACCCGGAATTGGCCCGAAAATGTATCACAATTTAACACCCCATAATCTCAGAACTACGATAATTAGTAAAAAGGTTACTGGGAATCAGAGCAGTAAGTTTTGAAGCAAATGTGTCCAATGTTACCAAATCTAGTCCCATGTTGGAATTCGTACAAGTGTTACACAATCAAATATCGTTTTTAGATCCATTGGTATTTAGTATTAGTGAGAATAATTACCACAAAAATATATAGATCTATAATAGATATACATGAAACGTTATAATCTAGTGCGTCCGGAACTAAATGGAAAGCGAGTTTATATTTGTTTTATTTTTTTGTTTATTTATACTTTGTTTTGTTTCCTCTTATGATTTGATTGTTTTTGTTTGTTTGGTAGTTTATTGTTTTTGTTTAATATTGTTTATCGTTTTTAATTTTTATTAATTTATTTATTATCATATTGCTGTAGTATTTGTAATGATCATCATCATCATCATTATCATTATTATGATCACTAATATTAATCAACCTATTATACCAATTTTATAAACAATATTATTATTGTTATCATTATTATTATTATTATTATTATTATTTATTATTTATTATTATTATTATTATTATATTATTATTATTATTATATATTATATCATTATTATTATCATTATTAAACAATCATCACTACCATTACATATTATTATTTTATTATTATTATTATTATTATTATTATTATTATTATTATTATTATCATCATCATCATCATTATCATCATCATTATTATTTCACCAATGGAATGCCAGCACAGTATTATCATCATTCTAATCGTCGCCATTATAACTGTTACAAACCATTTGAGCATGGCTAAATCTATTTTGAGGCAACCGGTATTTGACGGCCAGTGGTGGATTACACGAATGTCACGTCTACATAATACTGAGATTACGGTAATCTCGGCACCGTATGGCGACGTGAGAAGGAAACGTGGATTAGGCGAGTAGATAGGGCAGTCTAATTAATAACGATTAAAGTCTACAAGTGCTGTTACGGCAGCAGATGCTGTACATACTCAATTTGTCTCAAATTTAGAAAGGAATATCTACACTTATTCAGAGAACTGTAATGAAGAACCTCACGCGTTCGACGATCCACGTTGGGTCAAAAAATATATTTCGTTGCAAAAGTTAAATTATATATATTTTTTTTCGTTTTTTTGTTGGTTTTTTTTTTTCAAAGAGCTAAGGCACTAATTGGACATCAGAGCAATGATGCAAATTTGTCATACGATATTTTAATTTAAGTGATGAGGGCTATAGAAGTTCGGCTTTGTGGATAGCTCTTGCAAAATTGTATGAAAAAGGTGGAAAGCGTGGCTCAGCTTTTAGGGTCTTTGAAAAGTACCGAGTTCGACTACCCGCCGCGCTGTGAGTCATCTCGTCCTAACTCACTTTGCGGCAATGCGCTGTGCTGCGGCAGACGCCTCGATTATGATTATGCAGTCCCAGGTTTGAGTGTTTTATTGGCAAGCTAAGGATCATTTTAATCGATCGATATTTGAAGGACGAATTTTCTGGCAAAACTTTTAAATATGCGGTTTATTTTTTAGAGTACGGCAGTCAAGTCAGGTACTCTTCAATACCTAAACGTATGGGAGCAAAAAATAAATATTGACAATGTTCAACATCGCTTGACTTTGTTCCAGACTAGATCCCCTACCGGTTCCATATTATGTGTCATATAGTGCCCGAATGTATTTAATAACAATAATATTCATTTGTAAAACGTATTCCCTATAAAAGCATTGTTTAAAACAAAAACAAAAATGGCAATCAAAGAATAGGTCAACTCCTCTCGTCCTTTTTTTTAAATTGGTTATCCCCACCGTCTGGTGTATATTTCTTCGAACTCTTTTGGTTTTCGAATCAGTCAATTCTATCGTTTCTGTGTACTTCATCGAACTTCTTATTATTGGCTCTTTTGGTATTCGATCCATTCAAGACGATATGAAACGTATGCTATTTCGAACAAAGATTATACAGTGTTGCTTTCCAATATAATACTACATTTTTGACCAACTGTCTCAAACGGTATGTCGTCGACCAGAGAACGACTCGTACTTGGAACCATCTATAGCGAAAATGAGAAAAAGGCGTTATGTCAGAGTATAGCAGTAATCTAATGATATGGATTCACAGACTATTTACCAACAATAGACGCGGATAGCCTATATGAGTAAATTACAACCGCCCCTATATTAATAACAAACAAATTTAATACATCGGGTATTGTGCACTTAATATTCTTAAGCCCCATTTAACACCAAAGGATTAGAAATGACAAATGCCTTCAATTGTAAAAGAAACACGGTGCCTACATCATTACAAAGAATACACGGAGTTCATACAATATCAATAACGAAATAGATTCAGAAAATGAGTCTCTGTTGGTCATTATTATATTGAGTCGCCAAATGAATTATTATCAGCCTAATATATCGGAGTTAATATATTTCTTGTGATCTAGGCAAAATGTTGGGGTTTTTAATGCGTCCTCTTCCTCTTCTTCTTCTTCTTCTTCTTCCTCCTCTTCATCCTCCTTCTCCTCCTCCTGCTTCTTCTTCTTCTTCTTCTCCTCCTTCTCCTCCTCCTCCTCCTCCTCCTCCTTCTTCTTCTTCTTCTTATTATTATTATTATTATTATTATTATTATTATTATTATTATTATTATTATTATTATTATTATTATTATTATTATTACTCTGGCAATCCATCCACTAGCTTGATGAATTATTCACGGAATTTACGGAAATCATGATTTTAAGCGCTATGTAAATTTAATCCTATCTGCAAATGGCTGGCAGTCCCAAAAGCCTTCAATTCGATGGCGAACACCCAGCCATAATCTATGATCAAAATATTCATTTTCGAAAAACCTTTTACGTCCACAGATGGCATCTTTAACTTCGTGATAATCGATCTATTGATAATGTCCCACCTTCAAAGGGGCAATAAATCAACACTTCGTTAAGTGTCGTTCCTTGTAAAGCAACAGTCTAAGTGGTATAATGTTTTGTGTGGAAAATTATTTAAAAGGATTCCGAACTATATATGAAGGGGGTGGGGGGGGGAGGGGGCAATAGGAGTTGTACCGATAAGGACTTTACATTCTAGCCATCTACCCCTCCCCTCCCCTCGAATCCACCTCTAACGATAGTGCTCATACGTTTGCCTTTTTTTCCCTCCTGATTATTTTTTTTTTTTTGATCATATTTAATATACAAGAGATACACAAATCGCTTGGGTATGGGTATGAGTTGTCAGGGTGTAATGATAATAATATCAAGCACTTAATATAGCGCTAATCCATACGAAGGCTCAAAGAGCTTTTCAACCAAACTCACGCACGCAAGTACAAGGCATACGCACGCACAAACACACGCACAAAGGGAGGGAGGGAGAGAGAGAGAGAGAGAGAGAGAGAGAGAGAGAGAGAGAGAGAGAGAGAGAGAGAAAGTATCATTTATAAACGAAAACTTTAACGAGATAAAAACTGATCCCTAACATACAAAGTCTTTAATATAGATTGAAAAACAGCTAAACAGCCTGCTTCCCTCAGCTCTTGTAGGAGAGCGTTCAAAGCTTGTGGTCCTAAACAAGAGATCGTTCCCTCACCAAGGTTTGTATTTGTTATTGGTCCAAGTAGCCGAGAGGGATCAGACGAGGATCTCAACATTCTTGGCTCTCTATAACAATGGAGTAACTCAGGTCAGATGAGTAGGTTGGGGCTGATCATTCGAGGCAGCGATAAACAGGAACTGCAGCTTTGAATTTAATTCTATTAGCTACTGTTGACCAATGCAGCTCTTTCAAAAGGGGGAGGGCACTTTCTCATTTTCGTTTTCTTTTTATTAATCAGTCTAGCTGCATGGTTTTTTGTTGTCTGCAGTATTTTAAGTTTTGAACCAGAAAGACCAAATGGATGGAATTACAAAAATCTAATTAAGAAAATATAAGGGCTGTGACCAATTTCTTTGCTGCTGCCTCGGAAATTAATGGTCTAATATGAGTTATTTTTCTAAGCTCAGTAATCAGCCCTATTGCGCTTATCTGGACCTCCATAGCCATTAAACAAACAAGAATTTTTTCCAGATTTCTAACTTTTTTAACAGGTATGTTGATCATATCATGAGGATCAATACTGCTTTCATGGCTATATGAAGCGCTTTGTTCCCTATTTATGTATTGTTTTGTGATTGAAATGGCACAGATCATTAATAAATTCCTGGCATATGAAACTGGAATGTGATTCCAAACTGATGTATAATACAACAAGCTTATACTATCAAATCAACAATAAGCAAAAGAAGTCAGCATTATCACCTCCTCCACAATGAGTGGATATATTATACATAAACATGCAAAACGACAACATTTCAGGGATGCGTTTAAAAAATTAAGCACACATTGAACTTGATGTTACAAGAGGCTGTGATCAAAATAATATAATGCAGCCTGAAGCTTTAATCCAAGTGTAAATGAATAATGAGAAGATTTAAAATAGATATAATAATTTAACATTTTAAAAAAGACAAATGGATAGTACATCTAGATTTAATACAATATCTTTTGTCTTTTTAATCGTTTTCCAACACCGTCCATTTGTTTTCTTATAAGAGGTACGTTAAATTATTTATTCTTAATAACGGGGAAATCCTACAAGTTGACATTCATCTATCTTACTTCATCTAATGACGTTATACATTCCTTTAAATTTGTTTTAAGAAGAGACTATGAAAAGTTGGAAGCCTCTTTTTGTTGTATGTTAATTTTTCTTAAAGAATGTACTTTCTGCAAATCAGATTTCTGTTTATACAAAAAGTCGGGCCCGAAAATTGGGGGGGGGGGGGGGGCTCACACTATTCGCAAACATCCTTTTTAAATTAAAAATCAGTTGAGTCGGTGTCATATTGAGGAAAAAAAATAACGAATCCAATGGGTTTACGTTGAACATGGAATTATAATATTATAAGGTGCTAATAACATATATATGAGATGTTTCTTCTCTTTTTATCGCCCAATCAGAAATTAGATGGCCTAGATATGAAACAAAATATTTCATTAACATTGTCGCTGTTGTTTCGTTACAATTATATTTTAGTTCTGCAGTTCATCAAGTTTTATTTACAGGTTTTAAAACGCCAATCTGAAATCACTTTCTAATTTGGCAAAAATCATTTTAAACTCGGTACATTTTGGTCAGAAAATTCTTACTTTCAAGCAAACAATTATTTTCAAAAATTCTTGCATGCTTCACACAAGGGACACAGATCGACAAAATAGGATTTTTCCTCCTCATGACAGAATGCTCTGCATCTAAACAGCTAGCCACATTCGATTATAATTTTTCTAAAACGCTCTCGCATTTCAATACCATTCTAAAGCAAAGAATACAAAACAAACCACACAACAACAAAAACCCAAAGAAACAAAGACACAAAAATCGGACAAAATATAGACAGAATGGAGGAAAATAATATCTTTTTAAATCTCAGCATATTTATTGACACCAACTTTGAAACAGTTTTGTAAAACCAACTATGCTTGAGGGAATCTAGTAAAATGTTGTTACCTTGTTGCATGCTTATTCTTTTCTTTTCCCTTAATCACAGTATCGCATTCAATATTCAGGAGAGAAAAAAATGTTATTTTCCTCCGTTAATGTGTCTTGGCCGTTAATTTCTGTAAGCTTCTTTCATACACTAGTCGCAACATCAATGAGAATCAAAGCAATCATAAACAAATTAACCAAATTGAACACAGCAGACGACGATCCTACCAATGAAGCGTTATGATAAACATGGAATGACTTGGTCCGGGTGCCGTACATACGTGGCCATAACATTAACATCCCAAAAGTGTCGAACGTCGCCGACGCAAAAAAAAAATTACATTTGCATTCATTTCCAGCAAGGGTCAGGCATTCTCCTTGTATTTTTAAGACCTCTCTTCCTAAATTAGCTACGCGGGTGACTCTGACAGCGCCGTCCGTTAAGACTATATGAAAGGGATTAAGAAGGATTTGCCTTACAAAGCACGGGGATTAAAATAACAAGGGGCAGGTTATGAAGAGGATAATGGTCGATCGCCTGTGAAAAGACCAACCAAAAAGCCTCTCTCCAAGTCTCGTAGTCGTCCGTTTCTCTTTCATAATAAAATTAGTGCTCAAAACTCCTTTACCACCCACCCCTCCCTTTTCCACTCCAAACTTCATCTCTTCGGTGCTTCAGCCCGGTGCCATACGGATATAATCTGGTCCGCGAGTTGAATGCACGTATAACCAAAATAAATATTATCTTATGAATTAATTATCACTACTGCTTTATCTAATTTATTGTCTTTCTTTTTTTTCTTTTTTTTTTTCTTTTAATAATTTATTTCCAAGACTAATATTCCCAAAATTAGCTTTACAGCCTTAAGTAAACCTGGCTGAAGGTGTCAAACGGAGGACATAAATCAGGACGGAATTCTCGAGAAGGCCTCCAATCAAATCTGGCGCAAACTGACAAAACGCACTTTGTTTTATTTTAGCCGACAACTTTTGATTTCGAATACATCGATGGATTTCTGCTCAAGTCTCATATCAAATGCTTAATGCAATGAATTTACAGTGTATTAATAAATACCCCTTGTGGACGATATGGTAAAGAGTACAATATTATTCTTCAACTAAATTGGCAATAGATGGCAATTTTATGCACAAGTGGAGACTTGTCACAGATATTAGCCATGGGGTTTGTGAGACGATACGATGGGTTTTTTTTTTTGAAAATGAAATGTTTAAAAAAAATAAATGAATGAAGTAGAATGAATAGAATTAAGTTACACTCGACATGAAAAAAGGTTTGAGAGGTTTGAAGATTTTTGACGACTTGAAGGTCATTTTAATCCCTTGATATTTATAATCAATATTTATGGCCAAAAAAAGGCGTTTTGTGAGTTTATGGTAGAAATGCCCGTTTGATAGTGCTACGCATTGGTTCTTGCAGGACACAACATATCACGCATATACCTTAAACATAAATAAAAGGAGGAACCTTTAGAATAATAAACAGGGTTTTTTTTTTGCATAATTAGTTGGGGGTTTTTTTATGTTCTCAAAAATTACAAGGTCGAAGAGGTGAGACTGAGATAGAAAATCAATATGATATTTATATTTGTTTTTGCTTTGTTTTGTATTAGTACATAATAACTCAACTATCTTAATTAAAACTGATGATCAGCAAAATTTTATACTAGTGACTGAAGGTATCGATGTAGTTTATATATTCTCTCTCTCTCTCTCTCTCTCTCTCTCTCTCTCTCTCTCTCTCTCTCTCTCTCTCTCTCTCTCTCTCTCTCTCTCTCTCTCTCTCTTCCGAGTATTGCCGAATAGCGAAATCTACAGAAATCAACTCAAGTGGGGAGTGAATCTGAGGCCATGGGAGATGGGCATCAGTGGGGATTGAACCAGAGACTATGGGATGAAAGCACCATTAAGGATTGAACCAGAGACAATGGGATGTAGTCACCAGTGGAGACTGAACCTGAGACTATGGGAAGTGGGCATCAGTGGGGAGTGAACCAGATAATATGGGAGGTGGGCACCAGTGGGGAGTGGACGAATGGGGAGTGAACCAAAGACTATAGGAGGTGGGCACCAGTGGGCAGTAAACCAGAGACTATGGGAGTTGGGCACCAGTGGGGAGTGAACCAGAGATTATGGAAGGTGGGCACCAGTGGGGAGTGAACCAGAGACTATGAGAGGTGGGCACCAGTGGGGAGTGAACTAGAGACTATGAGAGTTGGGCACCAGTGGGGAGTGAACCAGAGATTATGGGAGATGGGCACCAGTGGGGAGTGAACCAGAGACTATGGGAGGTGGGCACCAGTGGGGAGTGAACCAGAGACTATGGTAGGTGGGCACCAGTGGGGAGTGAACCAGATACTAAGGGAGACCGGCACCAGTGGGGAGTGAACCCAGAACTGTGTTAGAGCGAGGTGGACAACAGTGGGGAGGGAACCCAGAACAGCCACAAATTAGTGGACACTGGTGGTGAGCGAACCCGGAACTATAAAAGATGGAAACCAATAGAGTATAAACCCCGGACAAATGAGATATTGACACCAGTGAAAAATAATCCTTAGATTACCTGAGATGGGCACCAATGGGGAACGAGCTCAGGACTATGGAAGTCATTCTTTTTCATCAGATGATGCTCATCTTTAGACGAGTTACCAACCTATTATAATACCTCTACTCGTTTGCAAATGATTGTCTGACTCCAGATAGTGGCAATTTTTGTCTGACAATACCCCCCCCCCCCTCCCGTCCACAATGCAGTGATTGAAATAGATGAGTCTCTTAGACTTGGCGGAAAGTACTTTCCGACAAACAAACGTCTTACCCAAAGGGTACAAAGCGAAAGAAACTGCCATCAAACCGGGATAAAGTCAGGCTCTATTTACCTTGTGACTCGGAAGGACTACTATTCATAAGATGCCAGGTATATGTGCTAAATAGTGGGAAAAGAAAGCAAAAAATATATGCAAAACATTTTTTATTTCATTTGAAAAAATAATGGCCTGAAACGGGACACGAGCCAATCATGTGATGTCATCCTAGCAAGTGCTCGCACTTGATCATTTCAAGTGATACTACAGTAGATGGCTTGCTTTCTCCTCATAAACAGACACTATGCAGGTGTTGTGACATTAATTTGTAGGCTAATTCAACAGCCTAGATCATTTTACAAATGAGAATTTCCTATAACAATACATCTGAGACCACACACTGAGAGGTTCTGTGCAGTCAAGCTTTTGTTTGACGCCACCATATTGCTTACAAATCAGCTTGGGTGCGTCATTTACACCAATAACGATTAGAAATGCATAGAACTACAATCTAAAAAGCAGTTAGTTTTATTCTTCTTCTTCTTCTTCGTTCCTCTGATGGACATCTATGGCTGCAGTCCGATATCTGCTATGAAGTCTGTGGTCCGCTTTAGGTCCTCAGCCTCACCATAGAGCTTTGTGTTGAGTGTTGTAGGGGTGACCCAGTGGTTCGAACGTTGCACGTTGTATAATGGGCAATCCATAAGCACATGTAAAGTGGTTTCATGGTCGGTTCCACATGGGCAATAAGGGGTTGTTCCAATACCTAGCTTTGTAAACATATGTCCTCTTAGTCTATTGTGTCCTGTTCGGAGGCGGAATAGAGTGACTTGGCTACTTCGCTGAATGGCATGGATTGGATCCTGCTTGTTGTGTTCTAGGTGTGTGTCATTCCTTTCTTTGTCTATTTTTAGCTTTATTATTTTCTTTTGCTGATGGTAAGTGATTGACGACTTCGGTTGTTCCTTCTGGGCTCCTTCTTTGGCCAGTTGATCGGCAATTTCATTTCCATATATACCTACATGACTTGGAATCCACTGCAGCACAATTTTTCCTGTTTTATCAGATAAGCCTCAAGGGCCTCCACAGTGTGTGCGGCTTCAGAGTCCTGGTAATTTTCAATAGACCGGAGAGCATCATCAGAGTCTGTCAAGTAAACCACATTTTTCCCGTATATTCTGTGATCTCTGGATAGTTCTTTTGTTGCATTGAGGATGGCTTTTTCTTCAGTTTTAGTACTTGTGCACATTGAACCCACTGATACAGATATTTTTTGTTTCTGTTTTATCTGTCCAGTGTATGAGTGCACCAGCACCTCCATTCATGAGGGGGCCGGAAACTGAGCCATCTGTATAAACTCTTATCCAGTTGGTCATTGGGTATTTTTTATTGATCATCTTTAGGGTTTGAGCATTGTCATTATTGCTTCGAATGTTTTCTTGTTGATGGTTATGGATTTTTTGTTTCTTTTTCCACGGTGGTGGTTTGAGATTTGGGACATTGATTTGGGCAATATCTTCCTTTGGTGTCACTTTATATTCGCTCTCTAGTTTTTGTCCCAAGGCGATGAAGTTTTCCCTTTTGAGTCGATTCTCTTTCTTTTCCATTGTACTTGGATGCAGTGGTTGGGATTCCATGAATTTTATCTTTGAGAATTGTGTCACTATTTTTAAATTTCGTTGTTCTTTGAGAGGTTTTATTCCTGTGTGGGTTTCCATCTTGTGAATTGGTGTTGTTTTCATTGCTCCAGTGATCACGCGTAGGCATTGGTTTTGGATTTTTTCAACCTTTTGAAATTGAGCCTGTGAGCACGTTCCCCATGCCGATATGGCATAGTCTATTGCAGGTCTTACATATCCAAGATATGTCTTCTTCAGGACGTTTGAGTTTGCTCCCCATTGCGTTCCAGCAAGTTTTCGGAGAAGCTGCATTCTCTTGTACCCTTTCTGTTGACTTTCATCTATTTGATGTTTCCAAGTGAGTCGAGGGTCAAATTTCACTCCTAGATACTTAGGCATAAGGTTAGTTTTATATTTTAAAGCAATTTCATGTGAAAACGGCTATTTTAATGGACGATAAAATTACCCCACGCGCTCAAATACGTGACGGGGAGTAAGAAAATAAATGAAAAAATAGAAATCTAATGTTAACTTTCAATGAAAGAAATTAGATATCCTATTGTTATTTAATGTGGAGCAGGAACATGTGATATAAATATCTGAGAAGTTGTCTATGATGCAGTGGCATACAAAGCAAAAAAGCAATCAGTAAAAAGAACATCCAAAATATTTTTACAAATCAGCCCTTACGAGGGGGACTACCAAGAAGATAGACAAAGACAGAAACAGATGGCGGATGCTCGTAGAGGCCCAATGTTCCACCACAGACGAAGTAGACTAACTCAAGTAAGTCAAGATGGGGTTTAAACCTAGTACTCGTCTGCTTTGACTGGAAGTATATCATACAAGGCATTTTCGATATCGGTTAACAATCCGTCAGATTTACATAGCTACACTCGCATAGTACACAGCTAACCGTCTATTGATTTCAATAATATGTAGGTAATCTAAAAATAAATGTAATAATATCGATGCGATTCTAATATCGATTTAATTGTATTAGTTCACGTCCGTTCTCCAACACCCCTTGAGTGGCATCTTGATCCGAAAATCCCACCGTTACGGCAAATAAAAGGAAGCAATGAGCGAATAGACACAGAGATACATTGAGTTGACAGTCCATAATATTTGGCCTTTCACTAGGGATTACCCGTTGATAACACAACTTGAATCCCCTAATTTTATTATGAGGTTTGTAATGTCATTGCTAAGATTGTGCCTGTTGTTATCCAAGACTACTGTGTCATAATATATATTATGTATGTAGACAGGGAGGACAAGCAAGGTTTATGAATATTCCCTGAGCCTAATTTGTTCCTTATCTGTCTTAACAATAACAAAGAGAGTTCCTTCCGTCTGCAGATATTTATCATAAATCTCAAATTACATCATATATCCAATGGTAATCACTTAAAACAAAGCGCGTTACAAGAGAACGATAGAAGATTCTATGTCACCGACACAATTTTATTTTAAAAGGGGGGAGAGGGACATTTAGGACACAATATAGACGGAATAAAGAAAAAATTTAAAGCTCATGTAAATAAGTACAACTGTACCTTTATCTCACCACCAGTCCAAAATAAAGAAGCAAAACATACATGTTTAAAGTCAATGAGCTTAAAAACAAAGCTAAGAAATCATGGAGCATCAGAGACATAAATCACAAGACAAGTAATCCTTAAATGTGTAGGAGCAGTCCAAAGAGATGCGTTGGGCGATCAGTATGTATCAGAACTCGAATTACAAAAAAAAAGAGATGATAATAACATTCCTTTTCATTAAATTTACCAAACATAAATAGATCAATAAATACATGGTCAATGGTAAATCGGTAACTGATAACTCACTGTTGAAATAATACTCTGTACGAGGGTAGAATGGCGATTAGTTTTGTAGAACTGTATAAATCTATTATCAGAAAATACTATATTATAGGTGGCGTTTGGTATAATAAATTACAATACCACTATCGCATTGACATATAAATAACCTTCTGTTTTAGTAATAGCGTGAGTGAGTGTGTGTGTGTGTGTGTGCGTGTGTGTGTGTGTGTGTGTGTGATTAGTATTTGTTTATGAGAGTCTGTGCGATTAAATATCCATTGAAATGAATTGATTGATCGATATTATTTTAAAATGTTGAAATGGTCTTTCCACCTGGCACCCGTATCGCTTTTTACAGTGTCAGACTTGTTTATCTTATCATTAAAAACTTCAATAAATTTGCAATCCGTCTCCCTATTTATTTAGGGGTTTAGAAATGGAAAGCCAAGTTCATATTTGATTCTAACGCACAAACCGGTCCACTTTTTCCCGAAACGACGTTGTTTCTAATATAGTTAAGATCTGAATAAGACCTTTGATCTGGACAAGTCGTAAATTGATTTAGCACTCCGGTGTGACAGGAAAGGCGGTATTTTGACACAAGTTCGTGAAACGAACCGTTTTCGGTTTGCTCTTTTGACGGCCGGCCTTTACGATAACTCGATAAAATAATTACGCTAAATACAATTAGTGACATAAGTAACAAAAACATGACTAGAATGAGAACCCTTTTAGAAGACTATCTTTTCCATGTGAACTAATTACAACGTCTGGTGAATATAAAATTTCTGTATTCAGCTGTCGAGTTGAGCCATTGCTATGAGGCTTAACAAACACTTGAGACACAATGAGAGAATAAGACGAGAGAACTCTGACGCTGTAAGAAGACCTTGGCGATGAGGAAAACCAGGCACCTGATCTCAAATACCAACAGTCAGCGCCGAATCCATTACAAATTTTAGAACCACATAGAAGGACAATGTTTTGTGACTGCAAATACAGGGATTACTTGTACATACACACCTTAATTGCTATACTGGACCTGTTGGCCCGTGTCTCTAATTGCACTTAGACCACCAGTATAACTTCTTTTAAAACCTGGTTTTGGGAATATAGCATATAGCTTATAAAACCTGTATTGACACTAACCGTGCAAAATTGGAGCATAATTATTGGTATTTTATTAGAGCATTGAATGCA
>NC_088361.1:116880811-116905811 GCF_034508935.2 Berghia stephanieae
CTCAGACAAAAACAGAAAGCATGTTGGAAAACAAATAGAAGACACAGTATGTGCCCCTCTGGCCACTGTGGAAGGTAAGGACCCAGTAACGTCATAATATCTGACTAGCAATCACGGACTTATTATCCTCTGTCTGGGTGGCGAGGGCTGGATTTTCGTCATGAACTAGAACCACTGTGTGGAGCTAGACATCAGGCTCCCTAATTCTGAGCGTATAGGCTATGCCAGTTTGACATTAGTGATATCATTGCCCTCCTTGTTCGATACTATATGGAAAATTAGCTTATGTTGTGTCTAATCATCTCTCCAGATCTTCTCTACCAGACTCCTCAGAAAGCTTTCGTTGCATCTTGGCAACTATGTAACTAGTGGATCATATGTCCTGCTGCTGTCCAGAGTGACATTGACACTAAAATTCTTTTTCAGATACTACGAGAGGACCACATTTCCTCTCTTACATCAAAATCGCGGGATTCTGGATGACTTTACATTAATGGAAAAATGTATCGACCATTTCAAAAGTGATTATTCATTCAACGCCATGGCGTTCTTGCTGAAAATTGCAATCGTCCCTCAATTCAAGGAAATTGTGTCTTTTATGTATTAAACATGGAGGGATTTTATTTCTTGTTTTTGTTTTTGGTTTGATTTGGTGTTGCTTGTTTCTTGGTTTTAAAGTTTTTTGGGTTTTTTTTAATTACTAGCGGAGAACCCGCAATATTTGCGGAGAAATAAAGGCTATTAGGAACAGGCGGTCATCTATTATCCTCATTATACTACTGTATTGTATTTTTTCGTTTGCCGGTGTGTTCGATGATAACAATTTTACAATTGGCTTTACGGAACAATGTTGATCCCCAACCCATGTTTAAAAGAATAGATTAGAAAGATTATCATTACTTGATAATATCAAGAGAGATTTAAAATTACGTAAGCATTTTTTGTTGCGGATGACATTATTATTATTACTTGATAGTAAGTATCAAAGAGATTCAAAATTACGTCATCAATCTTTGATGTGGATATGCTAGAATTGCGTAGAATAAATTACAATCGCAATGAAAGTCAAACGTCAAAAGGGGCTGAGTATTACGACCTGGCAGACTTTCTTCGATTTGACTCCATGGGATGACGGAAAATATGCAGTTTTGAATTTTGCAAAGGGGGATGGTGAAAGGGGACGTAGAGTTTTATAAATTGTTATTAAATGAAGACCATTTTTTTCAAGACTTTCTATCGCGGGTTCACTGTGAATCCAATGAATCTAAAGGAAAACATTGATATAACGACAGAAAACTTCTCGTATTAAGACTGTCACTATATATCCGACAGGAAGAAGCCAAAATTAAGCTTGTTTGCCGAACTCGACTCGTTATGGGATTATCTGAAACAAAAATATTATAAAACGAGTAAAGAAGCGAAACTAACATGTATTGTATCTTTCTCCCTGAAGAGCTGACATGATAGTGAGTGACCGAGACTGTAAGAAGCCTACTTCTGTAAACAGTGTCCACCTAAGCCGGTAACGGGTGGACCTCCTTTGTGGTCACAGTAAACACTGGCCGATGAGGCGGCAGACTCGATCAACATGATCAAGACAGGCCACTGGGCCCAATCAATTTTAAGAAACCCCTACATGCCAAACCCGGTACCAGAGTGTAGTAAAAGCGCATGTTAGAAAGAATTTAAATAACGTGTTTTAACAACCACCCTAAAACAGATGTTTGTAAAACCTTGTTATTCTTAGTTACTAATGCCATTGTAGTAACTTCGCCGTTGCTAATTCTTCATCTCGGCACATTGCTCATGTTGAGTTCTGTCGCGAAAATAAGATAAGCCTTGGAAATAAAATAAATACATTTAATTTGTATGCAACCAATCTTATCACACGCTATTTATTAGAATATTATTATGCCAGGACATGAACCTGCCTGATGCATTGAATTTATGTCTCTGATTAAAATATGCAGACGTGAAAAGGAAATGTTCTAATTTCGATTTAAAAGAATTAATAATTGCATGTTCCCTGATGGTTCTGGGAATAGAATTCCATACACGGGGTCTCATGACAGGGAAGGATTGCCCGCCAAAACAATTGTATTTTAAAAAAGAGGAATTGAACGTTTAATTTTTTCAGGCGATGATATTAGTGATAAGGAGGCGTATAAGGATGTGAAAAGGTTTTAAAAAAGAAGATAGGGACTTCATCATATAAACATTGAAAACATATCATGGCAATTTGGTAATTTGATCTCTCTCTCTCTCTCTCTCTCTCTCTCTCTCTCTCTCTCTCTCTCTCTCTCTCTCTCTCACACACACACACACACACGCTCTCTCTCTCTCTTTCTCTCTCTCTCTCTCTCTCTCTCTCTCTCTCTCTCTCTCTCTCTCTCTCTCTCTCTCTCTCTCTCGCTCTGATAGTAGCCAGTGCGGTTCGTAGAGAACTGGGAGGGAGTGGGCAATACGAGCTTTTCTTAAAATTAATTTTGCCACATGTTCTGAATGACTTGAAAACGAGAGGTTTTATCTTGACTTACACCTAAAGGAAGGGAATTGCGGTAATCAATACGCGATGAAATAAATGTGGTAACAAGCTGACTGGCTACCTCAACAGTCAAATAATCTCCAATGGTGGCAATTTTACTATACTGTTCACAGAAAAAAAGTAGTACTTCATAACCATAAGGTGCCTGGAGCCTGAGTTAATCCCTGTTTCAACAGCTTGAAACGGACAATAGTAAATACTTGCTACCCTTTGGATAGGACAGTCCTTTAGCAAAGTGTTTTCTGCCAGATCTAACAAACCCAGCCGAGTCGACAGGAGGGGAGGGGGTCAGAAAAAAAATCTCGACTTCCCGGGGATAGATCTCGGTCCCTTTTCGTGTGAAGCGAGTGTTCTACCAACTGAGCTATCCGGACCCCCACTGTTGGCAGAAAAAGCCTTTTTAATCTCTGAACACTCATTATGCGTGTGTCATTGTGGTAAAGTGGCAAGGCACCCGTCTCTCTTTGATTTTAATTTGAGGTCCCTGGTGTTGAAGTCATATTTTACGGACACTGTGGCAGCAGCATATGAGGGTTTTTACACTACAAGACAATCTCAATCAAGAGAGTTAAAGCAAGTCCACTAACATGTAATATCTTGAAACCTACATCTTCTTATATACAGAGTTTCACATGCGCCTCCCAGCCCTTTATACACCACAGCAGCAGCAGCAGCTGATGATATCCTATTAATTTATTCTGCCCACACCCAAAATCCCTTTATTTTAAAACCTATAAACTCGTCAATATACCATGATCCACCTGGTGTTATTTGTCTTTTGAATCATTTCCATTCCAAGTTCACATGGGCGCAAATAAAAAAAAAATACATAAAAATGTCATGAAGCTTAGTCTGTTGGCAGCCACGCAGTGTCCTCTTTTGGGTTACGGAACCCGGCAAGATTCAACCCAAACTCTGAGGTCACGACGTCCCTGCCTAGCCCACCACATGCAATTAAGATAAAACGTGTTTTGTTTTCTTTTTTTTTGTTGGGAAAAATCCGAATTAAAAGGGAAAAAAAAACTGTTTTCACCCAAGACTCCTAATAGTAGGGAGAATTAGGTTAAAATCGTGCAAATTCGGGTTGAAAGCATGACAATTTGGATACAGGTTACCAAGACCCATTCAAAACCCATCTGCTATAGAACCACTCTGGCAATCAATCATAACCTTTCGGTTTAAGGCCATACATTTTCCCTATTACAGCTATACTAAACAAGGGAAATAACTGCGTAAATACATATATTTTTTTCATATTCATTGTATTAGGGGAAATTGGGCTAAAACTGTGCACATTGGGATTGGACGCACGAAAATTGGCATAGAGGTAGCGTAGACCCATATAAATGACACCTGCTACAGAACCACTCTCGCAATTTATTATAACAGTGCGTTTTTAGCACTTTTATTTTTCCCTATATAGCATTATTTTATCCACGGAAAATAACAACGAGAATACAATGTGCGTTCAATAATATATTGTTGACCATTTACAGTAGCTAACAAATGGCTTTGGGTGGGAAAAGTAAAGACACTGGACGTTTCGAGGAAAAACCCTTCTTCAGCAAAAGGAACGTTGAAAACATTTTTTTAAATGAGGTAGGAATTGTAGCGTGTGTATTCCTGGGTGGTTGAAGCATGAGATGTTAGAGTGGTGTTATCTAGTTGACATACTAAAAACTTGTCCTATCAGTACCTGCGAGAAGTTCTTTTTGTCATTGTAATCGTATCTGAAAACAAGCAAACGAATTCCATTTTTAGTCATATGTAATATTCTTTCACCTCTCTCTCTCCCACTTTCTACTCTTTCTTTCTTTCTTTCTTTTAAAGACCCAGCAACATTATGAGAATTTCATATGGAATACACAACTAATGCAACAGTTTTAAAACGCTATATTAACTGCACAACAGTTCACCAGCAAGACATGTAAGACCTATTTCATACAAAACAAGCCATCAGTACAGAGTGGTTTTTGAACAACAACAGATAAAACAGTCGTGGGTGGTTTTAGCCGAGCAATCAATTATACCTGAACGAGCAGGCAATTTGTGTGCAGTGCCTAACACAAGACACAAAAGTACAGATAGAACATGCTCCCATTGTCACCATACAGTTAATAACGTACAATACTGCATCGTAATGATTGATGATTATCATGATGATAATGATGATGAGGATGATGATGATAATGGTGACGATAGTCATAGCGTTCTAATACAATTTTATAGGTATGCCGACTCCATACTGAACTGTCATCAAAATGTAGTAGTCCTTCAGAGCTATTCGGTGGGTGGACTGGGAGGTCAGGAAAAAAATTCGACTGCACCCGGGATCGATCTAAGTCCCTTTGCGTGTGAAGCGAGTGCTCTACCAACTGATGCTATCTTGATCCCCAACTATCATCAAGTCTGACAAAAATAGTCTATAAAACACTAATGATTATTTCAGTATTTTTGGAAAGAAAAAATAATTCGGGAGAGGGGAAAGGAGCACTGTCTGTGTCAACACAGGTTGCCGACATTTAATCGAGCTGTATTCTATGAGTCCGTTTGTCTGTCCGTCTTTATTAGTGTATTAAACAATTTGGATAGTTCGTGAATCGAAAGTTTAGTGAAAGGAAAACATCCGATTTGACGCTAGAAATAGTCACCAATGGGCAGGATGACGTAAATCAACCTTGGGTCGCCTTGTTTTGAATGTTTACACAATAGGAATGAACAAAATATTTTGTTGTCAATTTCAAAATTTTCCAATCTTAAAAAGTTTGTATCTCAACTAATACTGATCTCTCAGAGTAGTTCTATAGCATAAATTACAGGATTGTTCATATTCTACAACATATGTAATTTTCATCCTTTCAACCCTAACTTGCACAATTCAAGGGTTTTTCGGACCTAATCCCCCTACTATAACTCTCATCCTTTTTTATATAATTACGAATTATTACTTTTAAATTAACGCAGTGTTTAAATTTAATCATATATCAACAATCCTGGGTGAAAATTACATTTTTTCGTCAATTTTCATTTTTAAATAAACGTTTAAAACCCAAGTTGGTAAAATTTACCCCTATCCCCCCCCCCCCCTAAATAAATATGTATATATATATATATATATATATATATATATATATATATATATATATATATATATATATATATATATATATATATATATATATCGATTAAAAATGTCTAAGTCGAAGTGGTAGGCATGTTACAAAGTTCTCATTCTAAGCTGAATCCAGGCAAGTAATAATAGAACAGATTGAAGAGAATATGTACTTATTTATGGGAAGATAGTCCCCTAAAAATGACTGGGAGCACAATAAAGGACTGCTCAGAGATGGCGCTAGACAGAGAAAGGTGGAAGACCATGGCATTCAACCTCTATGAGAAGGAATACCAGGAAGGTAAGGTAAGTCCCAAAAAGATCAAATCTGAACACTAAGTTCATTGACAGTGATTATATTTTATCAGTTCATAGTTGGGTAAAGTATTATCACTATTAAACGCCATCATTTCAGTTTTATCTTAAAAATAATCATGAGGATTAATCAATGTTTTGATATATCAGATACGAGAAGAAGAAAAAAACATCTGGAAAAGTTTAGAAGTCTGTCAGAATATACGTGCAAGTTTGAAATTTTACCACAATCAAACAAAATTATTTGATCATTGTCTTAATATAAAAATAATGCATATTTGCTAAAATCGAAGATTTGGGACACAATTCATAAATTTTGATGTGATCTGTAATAGTAAATAGTAATAGTAAATGGTAAATAATGAATTTATATAGCGCCTAAACATCCACGTTAATCGTGCTCTGCGGCGCTTTACATAATAAAAATAAAAATAAAAATGTTTAAAAACAACTAAATTAAAAATCACGACACTACATGATACATAATAAGCATGCATACAACAAAAAAAAAAAATCAAAGCAACATCTATTTTATGAAAAATAAGCCTCGCGGAACAACTCAGTCTTCAGACATTTCCTGAAAGATGATAAATTTTCACAGGACTTTGTCCGAGGACTAAGTGCGTTCCATAGGCGTGGAGCTATGAATGAAAAGGCTTTTTCACCGAAAGTGGATTTTGAGGTGGTAACTTTTAGAAGTTGGGAATGAGATGATCTTAAATTTCGAGTGGGTTCATATTTTTTTTTTTTAAAATCTGTCAATTAACCCGCTTTTCTTTATGACTATGCATAGTATTTTTTTTTCCATGATCCAATTAATTTTCTAATGTTTAGAATAGTGATTCGATCCCATGTGTTTTGAATTGATGCTTTTTTGTCTGCTTCTAGGTAAAACCTTATATGATGTTATACATCATTGACCAAATGCAGTAAGTAGTCCATTAGATGAAAGTAAAAAATCATTGGAGGCGATTCATCTTTTCAAATACATAAATCATCAAGTAGAAAACTATGTAACAGTGTTAGAAAAGAAACATATAAACTTCATTCTGATCTGGCATTTGTTTTTCAACAAGATGGGGCTACTGTGAGGGGAAAAAAAAGTATAACGATGTTCCTCTACAAAGCGGAAATTAGAAGAAAAAAAAATTGCATGCAACATGAACAAGACCTTACGTTGATACCTACCACGTTTCATTAAAAATCTTTTTTATGCCGATGGTCTTGTTTCTTGTTGTATGTAAACTAGACAACTATGCTGGTCATACCAAAGTTATTCCAAAATCACTATATCAAAAGTTTCCAAATTTACATCTTGTTTTTAGCAGTGTAGTGATACTAGTGTGGGCTAGTTACTAGTTATTTAGGGTCTTTTTGCGTTCACAACAGAATCTGGTTAACTGTTCCATATGTCCATTGTTCTCACAGTAAAGCTGTGTTTTCTCACATCCAATCTTGGTCTTTGTGTGAGCAGTTTCTTTTTGTTACCTCTGGCATCTTTTCTTATTGTGAAGTCTTTCCTCCATTTAATAAATTCTGTCATGTCTTGGTCATATTTACTTGGTAATGTCACTGTTTATGTCAAAGTCAAAGGGACACAAACACTAAAAAAAAAAATATTAAACAACACAGCAATAAAACAAAAAGTAATATTCTTTATCCCGTTAAAATGGACCAAAGTCTAGGTGATTAGTTTTTATTTATATGGTGATCCTTTTTTTGGTCATATAGAGTTGGATGACAGAACATACGATAGTTTGTGCATTTTTTAAAAACTGTATAGCCATGCGCATAATTATAAGATTTTTTATTCACAATTCAGCGGGGCCATATAATTTTGGGAATCCGCTTCCATAGGTCCATGGCATATGCATACCCTAATCGGCGAGGCAATGAGGCAAAGCGGCAAGTTTTCTCAATCCCAAATCAAAGTTTAAGATCTTTCTTGAGCTTAATGACACAATAACTTTTGAACAACAAGTAAAAATTCAAAACAAGTTTGACGATTATGACAAACTTCATTCTTAACTAAATTTAACTCAATTCTCAAAGTTTGAAAAAAAGATCAAAATTAGAAGTTGGACACTTACCATCCATCACTCTTCACTATCACTTGCAGTCAGGTGGAAAAATAAATGATGAATCATGAAATGTTTTCGGTCGGCAACCAAGAAATGAAAAAATTAAGCTGACTAGATTATCACAATTTCAAAGAAACTTTGCTAAAACATCACAATGCCAGTTTTAAAAAAATTAGCAGTACATTACATTTTTTAATTCACAAATTTACAGGCTTGCACCGGGATAGACATGATTTGCTCTGTTGTTGATAATGGAAACCGCGGAGAGTAACCTCCCGTTTCATTGTTGTGCGTAAAAAAGTTGGAATTATTTGTAATTTCGTTCGAACTGCGAACCTCTATTTTGTAAACAATAATTAGAATCTTGGTTATCTCTGCTGTGACAAAATTAAATAAGTCAGGGCCGAACCTCTTGTTACCAATGCCCTTATATATATATGATATTGATATAGAACATTTTTGTCTACCTTCTCTTCATTAATATCTGAAGTTTTATAAAGACAAAGATTCAAAACAAGTTGACCTTCTCCAAGTGGTCACTTATCAATGTCAATATCATCGAGTGCTCACCTTTAAGTTTTAAGTCTTTAGTCTAGAATTAGTGTCCAAAACCAATAAGAGGTCCTAACCCATACATGAATACTACTAAGATGAGGTATCTTATCAGATGCGCCGCTCTCCTCAATTCTTTCTCAGAAGGTGAATTCATTTTAAAGTAAAGATAATACTGTCTCCCTGTTTCTTGTGAATTTCAATTTCAATTTTTGTTTTAGTTTTTGTGGGGTTTTTTGCTGGCTACAGCTATTCGGACTCGGACTCGAAATCCAATGCGTATGTGTCATCAATAAGTTATTCGGACTGGAGTCTGAATAGTTCCCCCCTGGGCTGTATAGTTTTCTGTCTGTTTTTTATTTTTTTTTTTTTTTTTTTTCTGTTTGTTTTGACAATGGCATAAAATTGATGCAAATGAAAATAACAAAATGGTATAATAAATATCAATAGGTTTGTAAACTTTACTTGAGGTTTTTCCGAACGCAGTATCCACTTAGCATGCTCAAAGCGCTTCACAAGGTGTCCCTGGTCAGCAGTAACATGTAGAACGAGACATGACGCCTGTCATCCTTGGAGGAGAGAGTAGTCAAACATCCTTCTGAATATGTAGAGCTAACAGTCAAAGAGGTGCAGGATAGGCAAGAAAGAAGGCTAAACATTATTTTCTACAATTTGGCCGAAAGCTCTGCCGAGGACCCAAAGCAGGTGAAAAGCGATGACCTCAGGACAGTGAGTGATATACTGGACCAAGTGGGCATTAAAGTTCCCTTTACCAATCCCACTCGCCTAGGAAAGAAGGAATCGACATCGGCAAGACCCCTCAGGATACAAACAACAAGTGAAGAAGATGCCACTAGAATCTTAAGGATCGGGAGGAAACTCAGGGAGATTGAAACTCTCAATACAATATATGTAAACAAGGACAGGACCCCTTTAGAACGAGAGGAATGGAAGAAACTACTAGTAGAGCGAAAGAGAAAAACCAAGAATCAAGAGCAGAAGGCAAAGAGGAAAACTGGGTCATCCGCAACAACAGAGTTGTCCAAGGGAAGCCTCAGGATCATCTCTAGCTCAGAAACCACTGGAGAACAGACAAATTGTACATAAACCTAATTTAAATTGTTATTCACCTGTAAATATTGTTAGAATTAACCAAAGTTTTGTTCGAGGTGGGTTAAGGATTTTATTAGCTAATGTAGACGTAATAACCACAAAGATGACCTATTTGCTGCAGCTTATTGAAGATCATGAACCTGACATTGTTGCCTTGACAGAAGTAAAACCGAAGTACAGTAAAACCACCTCACAGAGGCAGAGATATGTATTGAGGGTTATCACACCCCAATTCATAATTTAGAAATGGATGGGAGAGGAATCTGTATATATTCTTCCACTAAACTTAGCGTGGCGGAATTCAAATGTACAAGTACACAATACTTTTCTGAATGTGTTTGGGCTAACGTTTCTCTTGGAAACAATCATAAACTTCTGTTTGGATGCATATATCGTAGTCCGTCAAGCACCTATGAAAATAATAGAAACCTGGAAAATATGTTACGTGCCATAGTAGATATGATCCCAGAGCGCCTAGTAATTGTTGGGGACTTTAATTATCCCCATATAAACTGGGAGGAATGTGCAGCTACAGTTGAAGGTTCAGACAGTGATTTATTTACAGAATGCCTCATGGACTGTTTCTTAACACAACATATCGAAAGACCAACACGATATAGGGGGGACCAACAACCATCAGTACTAGATTTAGTGTTAACATCCGAGGAGAATGTTGTGAATAACACCCAGTATCTGGCCCCAGTGGGCAGCAGTGATCATTGTACCATCATATTCGATTATACATGTCAAACACAGGCAATTGAAAGTAAAACCGTGAAGTACAAATATGACAAAGGGGACTACAGAGGAATGAGACAATATCTTGGTGGCATAGACTGGGCCCATACACTTAATGAATGCAGTGAGCAAGAGGATTGGGACACTTTCCATAATATATTAGAATCTGCGATGAAGCAATACATACCTGTGCACAAGGCTAACGACACTAAAAGAAAGAAAAAAGAAATCTATATATGAACAAAGAAGGGTTTAGACTTATCAAGACCAAAGACAGATCATGGCAAAGATACCTTCAGACCAGAAATAGCCTTGATTACAGGTTGTATTGTGACGCCAGAAATACACTGAGAAGTTACACAAGGAAGCTTAAGAGCGATTTTGAGGAGAGTATTTCAAATGAGATCCAAGAAAACCCAAAAGCCTTTTGGAAATACACCCAATCGAGAACAACAATAAGAAGCGGGTAGGTGATCTGCGGGACAGTAATGGAGACCTGCAAAACGAGGACATTATAAAAGCAGAAATAATGAACAAATTCTTCTGTGGTGTATTTACACATGAGGACACTAACCATGTGCCAGCATTGGAGACAAGACATTACAGCGAGGCACTTGTCAGTATAGTTATAAAGAAAGAAGACATACTGAAAAATATTATGAAGCTTAACCCAGGCAAATCAGCAGGACCTGATGGACTCCACCCTCAAGTGCTAAGGGAAATTGCGAATGAAATTGCCACACCGCTTCAAATCATATTCACAACGTCGTTACACAACGGGAACTTGCCACAACAATGGAAACTTGGACAGGTTACTCCAATATTTAAAAAAGGAGATAGAAACACTCCTGGCAATTATAGACCTGTGAGTCTGACAGCAGTTCCGTGCAAAGTGATGGAGGCAATAATTAAGGAACATGTGATGGAGCATATGGTCACAAACAATCTGTTCTGTGATGAGCAACATGGTTTCGTGCCTCGGAGATCATGCATAACACAACTAATTACCTGCATTGATGAATGGACAGACGCCTTGGATAGGGGAGAACCGATGGATGCGGTATACCTCGACTTTAAAAAGGCATTTGACACTGTACCCCATGAAAGGCTCATTCAAAAACTACATAGCTATGGCATCAGAGGAAAGATAAACGAATGGATATCTAACTTCCTGCACGACAGAAAACAGAGAGTCTCACTGAACGGGCACACATCACAGTGGTCGGATGTCACCAGCGGCATTCTACAGGGGAGTGTTCTGGTCCAGTATTATTCGTGGTATTCATCAATGATCTACCTGATGTTGTAAATAACGTGATCAGAATATTTGCTGACGATACAAAGTTGTTTGGACCTGTAAGAACAGAAAGTGACCGACATACTATACAAGATGATATCGACAAATTATCAAATTATCAGACTGGTCAGACAAGTGGCTGTTAAAGTTTAATGCAAGCAAATGCAGCGTAATGCATCTTGGTTACAAAAATCCAAAGCACACATACAGAATGAGAGACAATAACGGAGTGTACCAGCAGCTAGGGGAAACAGAAGTAGAAAAGGATTTAGGAGTGCATGTAGACAACAGACTATCCTTCCACCATCATGTCAACTGTGCAATAAATAAAGCAAACAGAACTCTCGGAATTATTAAAAGGACATTCACCAGCAGAAATAATGATATTATTAGGCGGCTCTACACTGCTCTGGTACGACCATCACTTGAATATGGTAATGCACCGAGGATATCACAGCATGTCGGTGACATGGATAAAATTGAAAGGGTACAAAGGAGAGCAACGAAGCTTTGTTCAGATTTGAAGCATCTACCATATGAAGATAGACTGAGGCATCTCAAACTACCATCATTGTACTACAGAAGACAAAGAGGAGACATGATACAAGTATATAAGATAATAAACGAGAAAGATAGAGTAGATAGAGAGCAAATACTACCAGAGAGCACATTTAATAGAACGAGAGGACATAGCGACAAATTTAAAAAAAGACAGGCCAGATTAAATGTAAGAAAATGCTCCTTTGGACTCAGAGTGACAGATAACTGGAACTCCTTCCAGAAGATGTAATTAAAGCGAGGACAGTGAATGAGTTCAAAGACAAGTTAGACAAACACTGGCATTACAAGCGTTACCAGCTCCGCCCCAACCATGCAGGTGCGCGTAGATATATCAGAGATAGTGCAGAACGGGTATTACAGGCATAGCCTTCAACCCGAAGAAGAGGTATCAAAGGTATCAAAGGTAACTGTAAGGCGATACATTTCCTTTCCGACAGAGACAATGCTGACGGCCAGGTACTCATTTACACCTGAGCATGGTGAGAGAATGTAAAGAGCCTTCTCCAAAGACTCATGCATGTGCCGCTCAGAATGGGACTTGAACCCAGGACCTTCCGATGCGAAGATGAGTGCCATACCACAAGACCACAAACCCGTTTTATTTTTGAGATGAAAGACAAAATGATCAATTGAAGTTGAATTAGATATTAAAAAGAAAAGAATTCAACATTTTCACTCAAAAGGAACATAAGTCTGTCAAAATAACTGTGGTCAAAAGGAATGCTATGGGCTTGATTTAACATTTAAGAACCATTACAACACTATGTTGCGTTGGTTTGAGAGTATTTCCATCACAGCAATGGGCCCAAAACAGTAACAGTTTGGTTTCTCAGTCCATACTTTAGTTTTAAGACATGTATAGGAACCGAAATATAATTCTGAGGCTGAAATATAAATATAAGATTAGTAGTTTTTGTCAGTTTTTTTTTTTGTTGTTGTTTTGTTTGTTTGGTTTTTGTTGTTTTTTTTCAGGGGTTTTTGTTTTGTTTCATTCATAACATAAAAATCCCCATAACGACACAGATTTTTGTAAAAACCATGTATAGCGACATCGATATGAGTCGCCATCTCCATATTGACAGTCAAGGCAAAATTTCTGTTCTTATGACAATGTTTACTTTCCAACCATATGTAGTCAAAGCTAAAGAAAACGCTTGATGGCCGACCAATGATATTCAGTTGCCTCTGGCCAAGTTGATGTCAGTGTTTTCCTATAGGTGAGGCAAAGTGAGATAAAAACATTCTTACCTGGTGCTTTGCATTGCATAAGTGTTCACTAGCAGGTCAGCCTCTGTTGTGTGAGCGAACACAACAGCGGTCGACCAGCTTTTGAACGTCCCACACCAACAGGACATGCCCCATTTATAAGATACTGTACTATAGACCAGCTATCATTAAAATCTCTGATTGTTGATTACACACACACACACACACACACACACACACACACTAGTTTGTAAACAAGTCACGATGTTCACTCCTACTCCTACATGTTCACTCCTACTCCTACTCCGACCAAGTTGAAGAGAGAAGCACTGACTTTAATACCTTTGGCGCACAAGCAAGCACCACAAGCACCACAGCAGTTCAGCAACCTAAGCCAGCTTTTTGTCCTGCTTTGTCTCAACCACAAAACAGGCCTTGAAGATTCTCCGTAATTTGCCTTCGATCACTAAGCTGGCATCGCGGAAAATTGCCATTTGAAATCCCAAATTTTGCCAAATTTTGCCACAAAAAAATGACAATTTTGCCACAAAAAATAGAAAAATTTGCCACATTTTGCCGTAAAAATTGCCATATTTTGCAAATTTTGTTAACTAATCGATAACTTTTTTTCGTTCCCGGGGACCCCAAATACTACAATGATCTGAAGATGCACACAAAAGTCACTCAGGTGCAGATCAGAATGAAAAATGATTTAAAACATCAATCTTAATCTTATATCAAAACAAAAGTACGAAAAACCTGCAAAGAGAGGTATCAAAATTTAATTAAACAAGATATTCATAGGAAATAAAACTGTTATAATAAAGGAACACCAAAGCCTTTAAGTTTGCTTCGTTGAGCCGCCTTCTCCTGTCTGAAAATACAAGATTATAAATGGAGAAGGACCTCTCAGCATCAGCAGAATTAAGGCAGGTGTATATGTATCTCTTTGCCAGCGTAGCAAGATGGGGAACATCTGAGCTAACACTGTTCCAAAAAACAGTCAGATCAAGTGGAATGCATCCAGATGCCGACACTGCTCTTGGACCAAGAGACTCTTTATATCGAAGTACTTCTACACGAGGTACTTCATGAATACCAGGAATGGTCAAAGAATCAATATCAGAGTCAGCAATGAACACTAAATTGCAAGGATTGAAGAAAGGTATCTCCTTCAATAATTCCATCCCTGGTTGGCCTTCCGTCGATGAATATTTCTCAAGCTTTTCATTGGCCAAAGAGAAAGCTTGACAAAAACTATCCTGGAGCTGAAGCTTGAGATGTTGGTCCAGGTCATGCGGACAGTGTCTTTCTACATCTTGTAGGGTCACATGGCAAGATGAAAACTGGTCCTTAATTTCCATGAGCTTTGACCACGCCTGGTGAAAATAGAAATAAGAATAAGGCAAGGATTAAAAAACATAAGAAAGTATTTTTGTTTTGTAATTCTTTTCTTGCTCTAGTCAAAGACATTCAACTATAATGTTGTGTCCAAAGGCAGAGTTTCAACAAAGATGGAATCGTTTCATTAATAATGATACCTGCTCTTAATCTTATAAAATAAGATTTAAAGGTAGGAGGAGAAAATGAATATTTACTGTCATGGCGATTGGACGTTGGCTTTGGAATACATCAGTAGCTACAACGATGGACTGAGACTGCTGGATTATAAAGCTCATCTCTGCTTGAATTAACTGGCGCTCCGACACCGAGCAGAGGATATCATTCAAGTAGACTAACGACTCTGGAGCCGTGCGCCCACAGTGCTCCATTTCCTTCACAATGAATGTGGCAAAGTGCTGCAAATTTTTCTCATGGTATGAGACCGCTTCAAACCAACAATTCCATCTGGATTTTGAAAAGGAAGTAAAAGAAATGATGCATTTTTAATTCATTTGTTAAATTGAATTTTTATTTGAAAAGAAGATAACATTATACCTACTTAATCTATCAGTTTTTGGCCTTATAGTATAGTCTGTTGAATTTACCATCATCATATGACTTGACCTAGTGAGGACTAATGTTAGGCATTGACTTTAATGGTTGACTATGACCCTCTTACTTTACCCCGAAATAATTGTGCAAGATAGCTTCCAATATTTATTTTTAAAAATTCTAGTGCATTTTCTTATATCAATGGTTAAAGCAAACTAACTTTGAAATAAAAAAATGATGACAATCTAAAAAGATAACATAATGGAATAATCAATTCTATTAAGCCATAGCAAGCACTTTCCCAGTCAGATACTTAATTAAAGCTCATCTTTTCAACAAAAAAAAGGGAGCAGATTACTATAACTGTAACATGATACTACTAAATATGTTTACTAACATATCAAATTAGGTAATAAGAATGACTGACCCTCCTATTTGTCAATATCCAATATTAACAATGTGTCACCTTTAGGTGAAAAAAGTTTTTTTAAAGACCCAGATGAATCATGACCAAGAAAGGAAAATTCTCAAAATCTCACCGTGTAGCGATTGGGTTTGGAGGCATCTTTGGAGATTTGACGAGTGGTGTCAGGAATCGCAGATATCTTGCCTTTCTGGCATTGGCGTTCCAAAATATCGCATTTGCAGCTTTGACGAATTTGTTGGTGCGATTGAAGGGCTTTCTGAAGGCATCACCCACTAGGCTCATGATATGAGCCATGCATGTGATATGCGTAGCATTTGGCATGAGCCCTTTCAATACATCATTGAAAGCCTTCCTCATGTATGCTGCATTGTCTGTGTTTACGGTGACGACGTCAGTAAACTTGATGCCAGTGGAGACTAAGCATTCAATTATGGCCGTCGCAACGGTTGTGTGGTTTGTGACAGACAAAAATCTTGTGTCCAAGAGGTAACTTTGGACTTTGTCCACATCAGCGCTCAAGGGTTCCAGTGGTGCAGCTAAGACATTGAGGACAAACCTGAAAAGATAGGCGATACAAATAAGAGAAAACACAAAATAACATATAGGGAAGGATGCAAAAGTGATATCATAATTGCTCTCAGCATTTAATTATAGAATTCAAACTAAGGATTCGAACTGATCACTGTGTATGTTGTGTTGTGTAGTACGCCCATATATATATATATATATATATATATATATATATATATATATATATATATATATATGTGTGTGTGTGTGTGTGGTATATATATATATATATATATATATATAATATATATATATATATATATATATATATATATATATATATATATATATATATATGGGCGTACTACACAACAATTCATATATATATATATGATTGTGCGTGAGTGTGTGTGTGTGTGTGTGTGTGTGTATTCACCTGCCTCCTACTCCTATATATAAATTACTCTTTCGCTTTAGTTTCTACAAACATTGTCAGTCAAAAACAAAAAACAAAACCCACCTTCCAACATCATCAGACATTTCATCACAGATGATGGCCACAGGCTTGTTTATAACTTTCTTATACACCACTTCTTTTTTGTTGGTGAACTCCCTCTTTAAGTAGCATTCCTGCAGCTGATGAGCTTGTGGAATGGCACCACCGTTTTCAACTCTTGTCTGCAAGAAGTTTCTGACTGCTGGGTGGTCAACCTTCGATAAGGGAATGTTTGCTGCAGCAAACATTGAAACAACTTCATTGCAGATATCATTTCTTGCTGAAAGAAAGAAATTTAAAAAATAGTTTGTTAATATGAATAGCTTAAAAAAAATAAGCTTTATATGGCGCAATATCCACTAAACGTGCTCAAAGCACTTTACAAGGGGTCCGTGCCCAACAGCAACATTTAACAGGTAGGATGGGACATGAAGCCTGTTAGGGGATATTACAATTTTTTTCGGACAGAGACAACGCTGTTAACGGCCAGGTACTCATTTTACACCTCCATTTCATGAGAGAATGTGAGTAAAGAGCCTTCTCCAAGGACTCAACTATGCACTGAGCGAGGCTCGAACCCAGGTCCTTCCGATCCTAAAGCGAGTGTCTTTTCACTATACCACAAAGTAATAATAAAAGAACAACAATGATAATAATAATAATAATAATAATAATAATAATAATAATAATAATAAATAATAATAATAATCATCATCATCATAATAATAATAAATAGTAATAATAATACCCTCATCTTTTATATAGTTGTAATTGTATAGATTTATAGAGCAATATCCACCCAAAACTAAGTACTCATTTAGAGGGAAAGGGTGCACCACTCACCTTGCGTTGAAACTGTAGACGGTTTCTTCAAAACAGAATCCAATGTCCTCTGCTTCTTCACCGCTTCACTCTCATCCACGTCAGTGGCATGTGACCTCTTCATTCTTTCTTCTTTTGTTTTATGGTCTGCGGAATTGCGGTGGCTATCCACAGAAGACTTTCGTAAGTGGTCAATAACCTTGTTGCATGATGGTGTGCAGAATAGCTTTGAACCACTGACGTGGGTCCACTGGCTGTATTCTGAGTGTCGCTGGTGTGCAGTGACATGGCGAGCACATTTTGCCTTCTTCATGTCTAAACCAAGGAACTTGTCCATAGCGAGTTTGTAATCAACAAGTAGATGTAAGAGAAAAGAACGCCGGTAGCGAAACCAATTGAAGATAACAATAATAGCGTCACTCGTCACTAAGGTGAAAGTGAAAGTAGAAAAACTCCTTTTAATTGCAATGTAACGTCTGTTAGTAGTATGGCAGTTTAAAAACCAGACTGGGCAGCTTCCAGTAGCAGTTTAAACAGACCAGGAGCTATGAGAAAATGAAAGAAAGGGACGATGCTGACTTTCGGAAATTCGCCACTTTAAAAAAACCACTCGGGTTAAATAATGGTGAAAAATTTAGATTTTTCATGAAATTTGTAAAATTTGCGGTAAATTGCGGAAAAGTGCGAATTTTGCGGCCGCAAATTTGCCATTGCGGCCGCGAAAAACCACGATGACAGACTAAGAACCAAGAGAAAATTTAATAACGTGGGTTTGTTTGTTTGTTTTTAAGGGTTTTACATTTCTTGCAACACATTTAGGTTATATCAGCGCCAGTAAAAAGGAAGAAAATGGGATAGTAAATAGTTCTAAAATTACAATTAAAGCACCCAAGAAAAAGTAAGACATAGGGGAACTGGGAACAAACAGGGATCAGATGTAGATTCCAAGAGCATACTTCAAATGTACTTAGTTTGAGATCACCTATAAGTCTCATCCGGAAACAAACACAAAATCCAACAAAGAGGAATACACTCAAATGCCTACATTATACAGTCAAAATAACAAATATGATAATACATATCAGAGAGATGATTTACAAGGGAAAAAATATCATCTCCCAAAACTATAACTATACATTCGACTGTTTCCCTCCCAGCCAAGGTCAGGACAAAACCAAGCAATCTCACTCCAAGACAAAGACAGAAAGCAATTGGAAAACAGATATAGGGGGATAGAAGACACAGCAAGTACCTCCCTGCCCACTATGGGAGGTAGGAACCCCACCCAGAACCACAGAGGAGAGAAAGCAGCTGATGTTTCTCCAGCTGTGCTGACATGGTTCAAGCAGAGGCGAGCGATCAAGACATTGATGTCGTGGCCTGTCAGTATAGACTACCAGGCAAAGTAAATTGCAGACAACTAAGAGCGACAAGTTTTCATGCAAGCTCTGTCATTTCAAGAAGCAGCATGCCACTATTTTCAAGGCATCCTACTTTGGCTCAAACCGTCATTGTAGATGGATGAAAAAAAAACATTCATAGTCAAGAGTACTTGATTCCCCCCCCCCCCCCCCCCCCCCCCCAAGACATTTTTGGTTTCTCTCATTTATCAACTCTCAAAAAAAATGACATTTTTTCTGGTCCTGATGATGTCATTATAGAAGTTGTGTGGTAAATATAATTCGAAATTTCTATAAAAATTCATTTTAAGATTCGAACATTAACTTATTTTTGTTCTTTCTTTTCAGTGACCGCTCAGAGGTTTGTCTCCGCTCAGTCCAAATTAAATCCTTATTTTTGTCGAAACTATTCAGAACATGATATCAAAAGTGAAAAGAAGTCAGGTGCCAGGAAAGGGCAGACTCCTGCTGGCAAATTTGATGACAAATGGAAATCAAAGGAAGAAGAAAGACAGCCACAAGGTGAGAAGGAGCCATTAGAGCGATTTCCAGATGATAAAAACCCTATCACAGGAGAAATTGGTGGACCAAGAGGACCCGAGCCTACTCGATATGGAGACTGGGAACGCAAAGGACGTGTTTCTGACTTTTAGAATAGAGACTTGGGAAGTATGAAAATGTGTTATTTTGTATTATATACATACCACTGTAGAGATACATAAGTGTTATTGTACATTGAAACCGAAAGTGACATTAAAATTATTTATCCTCTGCAAGAGCCAATGAAGGATTTTTTTTTATCATTGTTGTATGTATATCAATCCATACCATTAATAATCAAAGATAACTAATTCTCAAATCTTCATTCTCTCAAGCTCCATTGCTATGTCTCTTATCCCTTTATCCATAATTTCCTTTTCCTTATGGGGGAGGTGAGCGTCTTTTGATCTCCCATTGTAAACTGGGGAGGTCACTCTTGCTGTCTCTCCTATCCGCTATCCCCCTACATTTGTTTTCCCTTTCCACATTTTTATTCTGAGATTGACCACTTTTTCTTGGCTATGGCAAGGATTTTTAGCTTGGAGGGAAGCAAATTAAATATATAGTTCCTATTTTTTTTTTGAGGGATGATATTTTTTCCTTGTAAGTCAAATTTCTAAAATTTACTATTATTATGAATTACCTATAATATATTGCTTCTCATATCTTGCTTTTTATTAGTGTTTTTAAATTCAGATCAACAATGCAGATGTTCAAGTAACCTTGTCAGTCATTGTCAGGGGTTTTTTGCCGTTGCTTTCTTAGTTGATTTCTCCAAGGTGCAGTCTATAATTAATGCAAGTAGGTTTGTAGCTCAAACAAGATTTAACATAATGACATGCTCATTCCTCAAAATGAAGCTAAGGATCTCCGGATTAAGCTCCTATTCCTCAATAAAGTCTTTATTTTTTGGCTCAAACTTGCTGTCTACCTTTTAATAAGGCCACCTATACCGGTTTCTTAAATGGTGTAGGAGCAGGCACAAGTATAAAATATTAAATCTGCTTCAGCACACCTTTTCAGATTTTTATCTTACATCAGTGCCTGCTCCCAAACTTTTCACTTTTACATACAGTGGGCCCTTGGAATCGGGAACCTCTCCAATGGAGAAAGCCCGCAAATTGGAACAAAATTTCCAGGAAACAAGATTTTTATCTATATAATTTAGCCCTCTAATTGGGAAAAGGAATCCGACTCCAGGGATAAGTTCATTTAAGCCTGGCATTTATTTGGACGATTTAATTGCAACCAATCAAAAGTGCCCTCAATATGTGGTGTTGTATATTGCGGTCAGTGTCATTGTCTTTTGATGTGTAAAATGAGTCTCATAAGTTTACAGTAATGTTCAAAAGGGGGTGGGGCAATGCATTGACCCAAGTTAAGAACACATGCTTCTTAAATCTTAAATCCTAATCTTTGTCTTTGACTTTCCAAGCTGACAATGAGTGGAGGGACCCTGTCCAGCAAGAGAAAATCATGTCCATATAAAAAAAGATGTAAGCTTTTATTTAGAATGATATAACTAAATGTGCTCAAAGCTCCTTGGTTTTGTTTTGAAGAGTTTTATGGCTTTTGCAGTGCACATTTAGGTCATGTCAGCGCCAGTAAAAAGGAATAAAATGGGATAGTACATTTGTGGAATAGTCATCCGAGGAAATAGTTTGTCAGAGCTCTGACAGGAGCTACTCTTGACTGTTATCATTCTAAATTACCCTAATTCATATGCTTATACTTTTGGGATGATGTTTTGTTGCCGATATGTCCACAAGGTACAGACAAGAGGAAGAAAGAAAAGCAAATTAATTCTCTATTGATGCAAAGAGAAGGCAAAGGATTTTCTATTTTCTTTAGGCATTTTATTTATTTCAGACTCTCAGAGATTATGATTAAGCCAGTACATTTTCACAGGAAAAGTAATGAAGAGACACTTGTAGTGTTATAAATTTGAACTTTTCTCACAACATGTACAATAATCAAAATGTTGAAATATATATACAGTCAAAGCCAGTATTGGGACAGCCACTTCATTGGGACGATTCCTTGGAATGGAATATTTTCTATATATAAAATTGGTAGACAATGCATTCTAGATCTGTTGTTTACTTATGCAACTGTTATGAGTGGAAAATTCATTTGTTTTATGCAGTTAGATTTGTCTTTCATTGTTTGAGAGAGATTAAGATGTTTGTTTTTCATCATGACGTGAAATGTCAATGTCTGATCTTTCATTAAAAGTTGCATTGCCAGTCACAAGCCTGGAAAAATACAGAGTGGACTATGGTAGATCTGAAAATTTTCTCAAATTCATAGTCACTGCTAAATTGGGACGATTTGTCGAAAACTGAGCCGTCCCAATAAACTGGCTTGGACTGTATAATGAATTGACAAAATAGATAATAAGACAATGGCAGAAAGCAACATGAATGAAAGGGAAAACAGATATAAAAGGATGATAGTGATAGAAGAGACGGCAAGACTTGAACTCCCCAACTTATGAAGGGAAGAAGTCACAGGGATGCAGTATAAAAATATTGATTCTGGTACATTCAAAGGACTGACCCCGCGGTTTTTTTGCAAAAAGAAATTCAAAATTTTCCAAAGAAAATGATGAATTTTGCAGAAGAAAAGTAATTTTTGCAAAAATTTTGCAGGTTTCTAAATATGTTGTATCACCTAACAACTAACTACATGCAATCCATGTAATAAAATATCCCCGCGGAATTACGCAATTTCAAACTCAAAATGATGGGACAAAAAATGGCAAATTTTGCCAGAAATTATGCTGATTTGTAAATAGGCACAAAGTCTGGAAAACAAACTAAACTTACAATAAAAAATTGCTGTCAATGAAATTGTTATAATAAAGAAAAATAAAATCTTTCAGGGATGCTGGCTCAAACTTCTTCGATCACTTTAAATCATATTGTACAAAGAAAAACTTTCAACATCAGAAGAGCTTATGGTTAAAACATATAACGGCATGCACAAGCTGTGGGGGAAGGCAGTTTCCTGGCAAGAATCCCCAAAAAGCTGCAAGTTTAGTGCTTGTGTTGGACTATTCCTAAGGGCAACTGGTCCAGTAATGTTCATCACCGCCGGGAATGCAAATTTCGCAAAAGTAAAAAAAAAAAAGAATTTGTCAAAAATTTGCAAAATGTGCAGATTTTGCGTTTGCATGCATATCAGGAAATTTTCCCTAATTTTGAGGCTAGATGTGCTGGAATGACAAAAGATGAAGACTAATAAATCCCAATTTACAAAATAATATTTTAATCACTGATATTGATATTCAGAATGATGATCTTTATTTACTTATGCTTTCTTTCATGTAAAACCATTCATCACAACAGCAAAAGACATCATTTTATAAAGGTAAAGAATCAATTAAAATGTGGTCAACAAGATAATAATTGCAGTCGAAGACCCATTCAGACAGCAAAAGAACAAAGCTAACACCTTTATTCGGATCAATACAATAAAAATTCAATATCATGGAAAGGTAGGACTGGCATGATGTAAAGAATATTTCAATGGAAAACTAAGAAAGTCCATATATATAATCAGTAGATTACAGATGAATCAATCTAAAAATTGAAACTCGGGAGCTATCATAACTTTTATTCAATTTATCATGATTTGGAAAAAGGAAGCTGCTCACACAGTTACCTAGTTAAAGACGATGACATTCTAAAATAAGGAACAAATACTTACAAAATAATTTTAAAAGAAAGAAAGAAAGAACTAGACTGCCAATGGGTGAAAAAAGGAGGAAAAAATTATTTGAACAAAAAAATGTACAGGTTTCATGTCTTTATAAAATACAAAGGGAGCTAAGTTGAGCTCTTCTGACACTGCATTGTATTACAGATTTTTTTTTTGTAAAGCAAATGATAGATCAGAACTGGGGCTTTTCATTCTATACGGTTAATTTGTCATGTGTTCAAAATTATAGTGTCAGTTTTTGACCAGTCCTTTTGATTTCACACAATGTTTTAAAATAATAAATATTCAAAATTTGACAACTCATAAGACAACGCGAGAACATTTTACTCAAAAGCATAAACTTTCAATCCAATTTCATACTACAAATGAATTATGAACGGAGAGCACAGAACTGCTGGAAAACCTCCAGGATGTGAATGTCAATGTCACTTGTAAAGAGAAGCTGTTCCAATGTATTGATGTATCGATATACAATCTCATGATGCTGGAATAAACACAAACCAAAAAAAACAAATTTATATAATAATACATTAAATCATATAGAATTTACAGCAGCCACTTCCTCTATTTCCCTGACGTTTATAACAATCAGATGATAGAAAAGGGTGCCATACTGCTAATTATAATAACAATAACAAAAGTTTCATGATCTAATTAGTGATACTAAGCTGCTAGAAGCTGTGGACTTTAAAAAGTAATGAACAAAAATGAAAAAAAACAGCTTCGTGTTTGGTGATTTGTTACTTTTCAAAGATGTCATATTCATTTATGTTCATTACACGATCTAATCACTGTGTTAATAAATTCAGATTTAGCAAGAAAAGAGATCAATTACTGACTGTAATAATGTCAATTTGATTTATCTGACGCATATATAGTAACTTTAGAAAAAAAAAAGAAAAGTAAAAATATGCACAGTGATCATTAGAGATAAATTTAATCAATTATACTAACCATTAAAAAGACTTGTTGTAGCCGTTCAATCACCCATTTATACCATACTGTGTTGTAATCTCCTGCTGCAGATTCACAACGTGCCAAATGCTCTGTTAAAACGATGATGAACCTCTGAAAAAGAAATAAAATTCAAGAATGATAATATGAGTATAATTTTTAAGATTTCTTTTCAGATATAATAACTTCTTTCTTACTTTATCAGTCATCTCTAAACCCATTGGTGTCAAAATAAGTGAAAATTCAAATATGACCATGAATTTGTTTTTCTCTTTGAGAAATTAATTTATCAGACACTTTGCAGAGGTTCATATTAAAGCTGGGGCGGGAATTGGTTTATAAGGGTATTTCAAAACTAAGTCTTATATGGAAAGGTCTTTTGAACTCCAAGGCACTCAGTTTGGTTTCTGTCATGGCACAAACGAAACCTAGATGAATCGTTTTGTGACCTAGATGAATAGTTTTGTGTGTGCAAGCCATGTGGGTAAGTACAGCGCTTGCCAGTCAGAAAAAAAAAAAGAAAGAAACAGCAAAGCTGCATTTGAACAAACAAAAATGAACAATAACCCCAACTTAACCTTTCAAAGGCGAAGTTCAATCTTACTTGGAGCTAAAATAAGATCTTACTGTTTTCATCAAAAGACACATAACGGCAATGCAATTCAATTCTAAT
>NC_088361.1:116908311-117270811 GCF_034508935.2 Berghia stephanieae
GCAACCACGGGCAACAGCTCGGTGTTGGTTGCAACCACAGGCAATAGCTCGGTATAGCTGGCAGTCTGCAAGTCATTATCATCCTCATCATCATCATCATCATCATCCCCACCAACTGCTTCGTCCATTTCACCATCCTCAACGTCAAACTGATTCTGAAATAAATCTTCTTCAGATGAAGATTCCTCTTCAGAGCTGTTCTCCGGCTCAACAGACAGGAGTTGTTCCCATATATTTCTGTCCGCCATTTCACTGTTAAAACGAGAAACATAATTTACTTTAGTTATTGAGTCCATTGAATGATAAAGAACTATGATACAGAGTCTATCCCGGTTTAGTAACGTTAAATGGACTGATAGCATTTGGTATCACAAGCATGACAATGGCTTGTACCGTATGAAGGGACCCCACCACCCATTACTGTTGATAGAAGCCAACATGGAGAGATTATGTGGAAATAACTAGAAATAATCTGACTCACACTGAAACCCAGGATTATTGGATCTGTTCACTATCAGCAAAAATCATAGAGGCTTGCTAATCTATTATCACCTTTATTTCTTTTACAACACACTCTGTGTCCGTGTCTCCTGAAAAGAACCAACGTGTAAAACCTGCAATGTCCTTACCAACTTCAGCTATGCACATGAACTGGCTGCTAAGTAGTAGGACTAGTTTGGGTTACGTCATAACCATATTGTACTAGTTTATACAGCTAATGATGAATTTATACTAATTACTCACCTCAATAGGCAAAATACAAAACTGGCAATTGTAGTTGTAGAAATATATCGATCTTTTGTAAAAGCAGAAGAAATAATATTTGTAAACTGTCGCGGGCAAAACGAGTAGAAAAGGTCATGAGTACACATGACATAGACTACACACGGCTAGGTCAGGTCATGACTCGGCGCATTCTTTTAGGACACAACAAGATTATTTTGTGGAATCATGCCAAAATCGACGTTCAAAAATAAAAATAACCCATTACAACCAATTGATACCAAAGTCAGAAAGTGCACTATAAATTAGTATTGCGTTGATCACTCTGTTGTATTGTAAATACAGAAACATATGTGTAAATAGTAATCTATTAAGACATTTTCCTTGCCACTATTCCAATAGACTTATACAAAATATCTATAAATTTTGCTTTTGGCAAAAAGAATGCCAAATTGGCAACCATAGTTGATACGTAAGTAAACCCTCTTCCGCACTAGGACAGGACTGTCCCGGGACAGTCCCAAATCTGTAACATATAGAATTTAGAGAAATCTTCCGCACCTATTGGGACGGGACAAAACAGTCCCGTTGTGTCCCAAGCCGTTGTGAAATGCTACAAAATCAACGGGACAGGACTGTCCCAGTCCCGTGTTCATATCGTTTGTGATAGTAGAAAAATATAGCAGACTTCCGCACTAGGACAAAAAAGTCCCAGACTTGGCGGCGCCGTGTCAAAATTGAAATGCCTGTCTTTATTTTCTGCATCACTACTACTACTACTACTACTACTACTACTACTACTACTACTACTACTACTACTACTACTAATACTACTACTGTTGCTTCTGCTGCTGCTAATGCCACTAATATATTAATACCTACATCCCTTACATTTTGTATTTATTTCCACTTCCATTGTATTTATTTTCCAACAATAGTCCACACTTTATTTTAGTTCACTGTCTTCTATACTGCTTTACACAGTTCCTACCCGCCTCCCCTCTTTTGACATAATTAAGTACGCACCTTTTATAAATTTCTATTGCTCTGTTTTAATTCGCGCTTCCTCACAAAGTAGCATACAATTTCCTGCCCATCAATGTTTTTGTTTATGCATCTTAACAACGCCACTACCACATTATCTCATTCGTCTGTAGTTTTTAATTCATCACGTGTTGTTGATGAAGGGGAAACCCGAAACGTCCATTTTATCTGTTTTCGTATATTAAACTGAAGCTTACATTCAATTTCACAGTTATGATTTATTTATTTATTTCAATTCTGAATATAAAAAAGCAAGAACAATTCAAAAAATAATTCTATGTGATGAAACCACGTACAGAAGGCATAGCAACACAAACATTTTCGGCAATTTAAAAACGTATGTTTATAAATATAATTTAAGAAGTGTCACACTTTGTGACACGCAGTAACGTGTCTAAAACCGGTCGCACATCTATTCGGTACCTTATGGGATCAATTATCTTTATCGTTATTTATTTCGGGAATTTTCAATGAAAATATTTTTAAGTAAGTCCTTCTGAGCCACTTGGACTCATTGTAAGACAAATTAACTCCTTTGGAGCCTTGTAGCCAATGGTGCAGGAGTTATTCCGGTTTCAATAGCGTGAAGCGGACAATTAACGTATTTGTTTGAAAACCTTTGAACAGGACGCTAGTCTATCGCAGATTACTATCCCAGCTTGACAGGTACCCTTTTACACCTGAATGGAGTGAGTGATTGGAGTAAATTTTCTTGCTCTAGAAAGTACAAATTGGCTTCGGTCGGAATCGAACACAGAACCTCTGAGTCCAGAGTACAACGCGCTAACCATGGGCCATCTTGCCTCCTAAGCTTATAAATCCGGAACTTATCCATGTTGCTGTAGCGTTGAGCAGACAGATAACAGTTTAAAATTAAAAAAAAAAAATTCCCTTTTTCATCCCATAGGGGAAATTTTTCTCGAGGGTCTATTCCAAGGGAAGACTGGAATAACCCAGGCGTCAGCCGCAATGCAGCGCCGCAAATTGAGCTAGGGCGAGGTATAACCCAGGCGTTAGCCGCAGTGTAGCACCGCAAATTGAGCTAGGCGAGGTGACTTACTCAAGGCAACACAGCGCATCAGCGGGTGATCGAACTGATGCCTTTCGGGTACGAAGCAAAGACCGTACCACCGAGCCATGCTGACTTTCTATTATCCTCTTGAATGATGCTAGTCCGTCAAAGATTACTTTCATCAGCAAACTGGTACTCATTTGCACCTGGGTAAAATGAGGTGATTCCAAGAAAGTCATTTTAAGATAAGATCGGAGATCACCATAGAGTCTACGGAATTGACCTTGAGCAATCTTTGGGTCATTAAAGGATGCAACCAATATTGTTTTCTCTTTCAATTTGTCTTTTTTTTCCACGCAGTAAAGCACAGAAATATGCAACCTCTATTTCATCCATTACTAGTAGTAGTAGTAGTAGTAGTAGTAGTAGTAGTAGTAGTAGTAGTAGTAGTAGTAGTAGTAGTAGTAGTAGTAGTAGTAGTAGTAGTAGTAGTAGTAGTAGTAGTATTAGTAGTAGTAGAAGTTGTTGTTGTTGTTGTTGTTGTAGAAGTAGTAGTCGTAATAGTAGAAGTAGTGGTAGTAGTAGTAGTAGTAGCAGTAGTAGTAGTAGTAGTAGTAGTAGTAGTAGTGGTAGTAGTAGTAGTAGTAGTAGTGTGGTGGTAGTATGTAGTAGTGCTAGTAGTAGTATTAGTAGTAGTAGTAGTAGTAGTAGTAGTAGTAGTAGTAGTAGTAGTGGTAGTGGTAGTAGTAGTAGTAGTAGTAGTAGTAGTAGTAGTAGTAGTAGTAGTAGTAGTAGTAGTAGCAGCAATAATATTACTCTTGCTATAAGAATATTTCATGATTATATAAATCTTATGTAAACAAATCCCATTGTACAGTGTAAAAAATCATTATCGTCATGTCGTATCTTATGTTGATTCATAAAATGTGAATTATTAGAGTTGCACCAAGGACTTATTTTTTAAATTATTAATTTATAATTCAAACTATTAAATAACTAATCTATTAATTAGAAGATTAGACATTATTATTATCACCATTATAATTATCATTATTATTATTATTATTATTATTATTATTATTATTATTATTATTATTATTATTATTATTATTATTATTATTATTACTATTATTATCATTATTACTATCATTGTTTGCCTTGCTTTTTTATTGATTTTATTTACTTGATTTGTTGATGAAAATATTATATTCTTGTATGAGTTATATTGACAATTGCCTACAAATAAATTTTTGAATCTTGTAAAAAAAAAAAGTAATGCATTCGCGCAGGTGTGTCCCGGGACAGTCCTGTCCTAGTGCGGAACCCCTTTTGAATAGAAGTTTTCTCCAGTGGGACAGGACAAATTTGTCCTGGGACAGTTTTGTCCTAGTGCGGAAGGAGTCTAAGTGACACGTCGGGCACGCGGGTGACGAACGTATTCCTCTCTTTGCTTGTCGGCGGGTCTGAAAGACCACGCGAGTGGCGAATGGGGCATGAGGAATAAAACTCTCTTTGTGCGTTACCGGGTCTAACAGACCCCGCGAGTGGCCGCGCTAAAGAATTTTATAGGGTTGTGAAAAAAATTCATATAAAATACAATTTCCATGAAAATTAAAAAAACAACTCAATCCACATAACAAAAAATGGTTGAAGGAAGCATATCTAGAGTTTCAAGTTTTTATTTACTCATTCAAAGACACAATGACAGAATATGTACTTGGGGTGGGTCTAATAGACCCACGAGTGGCGGTAAAGGTTAATACAGACAGACTTGGTAAAGGAGACGCAGCCTTTAAAATAGGTTATGAGCAAAAGGGCATCAAATATATCATTGAAAATTGTCAATTCAAATAGAATAATTGAAGGCTAAAACATGTTACCAAAGAAATAAAATAAATCTATGCATATATGTAAATTCATTCATTTGTTTAATATTACTGAGTCCATCCTGATGGAGATTATTTTTGTTACCTGAAAGATAATGAGGAAGAGATTTTTTTGTGCACTCGTAGCAGCTTCTAGTTTTTCCTCCATTCTCTCTATGGCTTCATCTGTTGGGACATCATCATCATCATCACCCATCTCCAGACCATCAGCTTCCTGTAAAATATGTGAATATCTCATTATAGATAGGCTGGCCATGCTACAATTAACCAATCGGCTGACCCTCCATGTATTACAACTACCAATGGGCTGTAAGAAAAGTTTTGTTTATTTGTAGTACTACGTACTATAAATTTTAAAAACATAAAAGCTTTTCGAATTACGTGTGATACTGAATTAAGTAATTGATACTATGATGTGAATGAACAATTAAAATCATCCATTAATAAAGTCTGTGGGTATCCGTAAATGAACGACAGTAGATTTTCCTTTGAAATTTAAAACATGGAGTAGGTTTTGATGTGGACAAATCACAAAATTAAAAGGCTTATTATGAAGAGGCACGTATCTATTTCAATATTTATGCAATAGTGAAAATTAAGTTAGACTGAAACGAATCTTATGAGCCATCAATAGTCAAAATAAGTCCAGTAATAAAGCATGTAGGTGTGTGCAAAAAAAGGCCATCTTTTTTAATATATATAATAGATGTCACTAATGGAATGCTATTTATCTTTATGTATTAAATCATATAATATATCAACATAACACATATAATTTAATATGCACAATGTCTGTGCAAAAACTTTCTTTTTTGAAGCAATAAAGTATCATCATCATCATCGTTTATTATTATTATTATTATTATTATTTTTATTATTATTATTATTATTATTATTATTATTATTATTATTATTATTATTATTATTATTATCATTATTATTATTATTATCATCATTATCAATTATTATTATTATTATCACCGTCATCATCATCAACACCCTCACCCTAATCATCATTAAATAATCAATGGTTTGAAAGGGAAGTCATCAACAAATAAACTACAAACTCAATAATTAATTTAATGTGAAATTTCAAAGTGGCCATTGACAACTATAGCTATATAACAACGAAGCTGCAATAGAAGATATTAACAACCATGGTTTAACATGAATACGTGAAGATGTTCGAGCGAGAAGCAGAGCTTTAAAAAGATAAATCCTGGCAACCTTTTAAAAAGCAACACGCTTGTAAAAAAGTTCATCAAAATTATCTCAAAAATATGATCCAAAAAGAAAAGAGGTTGTTACCATACATTTTTAAAAAACCCAATCTACTCTGGTTTGTATTTAGAGCAAAAACTAAAAGCAATTAGGTACATCATGCCTGAAAGAACATGATAAATCAATACAGGACCCAATATACAAATTCAATACATTAAACAACAATTTTGCTTCGTTTTTTCCCTCCAATCCATCACCCGAAATAACCTACAATAGGCCTGAACGTTGAAAGGCGCCTGGATATAAATGACATAATTAATAACAATTTTAACAAAGGGTTTTCTACCCGTAGACTTGAATGAACCGAAGTTCCAGGTGCAATTGAAATATCAAAAAAGTATATTTACAAATGGCATTATTGATATTTACATATTTTTTCTTTCGAACATCCCTATCTCCAAGGTACAATTATCAATAACTGGGAAATAGATAATATAATTTGATAACTTAAAAAGAGCAGACAACTCAAAAACAGAAAGCTGCACGAACAACTTGCCGAATGTAACGAAACTCTCATCACCATTCAGCACGATTTTAAGAGTAAAGAGAAAAAAAACTTATAAATCATAGCTGGTAAAATTTCTTCACAATATAAACAACTGATTAAATGTCATAGGTCAAATTTGTTCCATACTTTTAGATTTATCAAAAGCTTTTGAAAGAACATCGAGAGCTTTTAATCAAATTTAAAATCAGTGAAATTTAACAGTTACTCAAGTAATTTCTTAAACAAAAAGAATCAAATCAAGTAATATTAGAGGTACATCAATGACGGCATTTTGGGCATTGCTTTTTCAAATTTTGATCAATACCACTGATATCTCATTTCAGAAATAAAATTAACTTTGCTATGATAGCTTCTTGTATCGCCAATAAACACCTAAAATGATAACAACATTGTGCAGAAAGACCTTAATACTTCGTAAAGACGAAAAAAGAAATGAAATTTTATACAGAAAAATGTCAGCTTTTGAAAATCACAAATAAAGCCAAGTCATTAAATCTACTTACATCAGTATTGAATAAATTCTAAAAGAAGCCAAACAGGCAAAATATCTCGGTATTATTATCAAAAGCAAACTATAATGATCAGCGCAGAATAAATATTAGGAAGGCAAGTTTCGTTAAGAAAACATCAAACTGACTAAATGAGATTATTAGTTTTTTTTAAATCTTATTAGTTTTTTTTAAATCTTAGACTACTTTTCTCAATTTGGGATCTACAGCATATGAAGCAAATTGAAGGTAAAAAAAATTTAAGGGGCAAAAGGACGTGACAAAAGGAAGCAAAAATATAGGACTATCACTTCATTGATGGCCACATGAAACATTACACTACAAACTATACTAAAATTACATTTTTGTATACAGTGATACCAAATCTATACAATGACGTGAATTATATGAAAAAAACAGAGCAGCTAGAAAAAAATTAATTATATACCTGAATATTAAGTCTTAATTCCCAAATATGTTCCATGAATGGAACCATTTGTTATTTAATGTCAAGTTATACTTATAGAATATAATACAGCCTTTCTTCATCAGTAAAGTACTATAAGATGGTTTGTGCTGTAATGCTCATAGACAGTATTAAAGATCCCTATGAAACGGAGGAGGAGGTTGAGGATAAGGAGAAGGATAAAAAGAAGAGTTTTTACCTTTCTTTTTTGAGCTTCTTGCTTGTCTCTAGCATCGTCAACCTCTTGCTGCAATTGGTCCACATGTGTACTCATTTTCTTTATGGTACTGTGCATGATTTCCCATACATAGAAGCTGAAGAATAATATTAAACAGTCTTAAGGTCCATAACATAAAATGTTCATCTTGGCCAATAAACTCTCAAGGTCAATAAGCTTTACAAATGCAAAATAATTTAGACACACAGCATTTTTTTTTTCTTCTATAACTGAAATACCAAAAAAAAACCAACAAAAAACAATGACTAGTGAAGATCATACTTTTAAAATGTTCATAATGTTCTAAACTAAGTTGATTTAAAAAAAGGTATATTTCCAAATTTTATGCGTTTGCGACACTTTAAGATTATTATTATTAGGAAGAAGATGGGAAAGTAAAAAAAATAAATTAGATTTATAGATAAAAGTACTCAAGAAAAGGTGAGACAAAGGAGAGTGGTTCAAATAGGGAAGAGAAGTAGATTCCAAGAGCAAACTATTACTATTTACAGTGCTTGGTCCAATATCACCTTAAAGTTAAAGTCCCATCCAGACACAAGCACAGGATCCCACTCAGAGGAACACAATCAAATGCTTGCAAATAATTAAATTCAAAGCAAAAGATATAACAATTCATAACAGAGAGATGATATACGATCAAATAAAAAATATAATCTCCCAAAACTATAACTATACATTTGACTGTTTCCCCTTCAGCCACGGACTCAGGTAATGGCCAGGACAAAACCATGTAATCTCATTCAAAAGACAAAAACATCAATCAACTTGGAGAACAGATATCGAGGAATAGAAGACACAGCAAGTAACCTCCCTGCCCTCTACGGGAAGGCAAAAGATCCCGTCAAGGTGAAGGTTATAATGAAAAATATGCAAAGTCCAAAAAATATTAAAAATTTAAAAATACAGTTAAAATTAGTCTATCCAAAACTTAAGTACTGAGTATCATTGTGATTAAGCATTTCTTTAGCACTGTGCTAAAAATCAGAATATACTCAAGGCATAATGTTTATTCATAAATACAGTGATCTCTGCGTAATGTTCCCATGGTGTGGAACAGATCACACAAAAAAAGGATTTTTGGTGGGGCATAATCTCAGGAAAAGGGAGATGGCTGGCTTGACCGTTGCCTTCTTGACAACCTCAACCAAAAGAAGCAAAAATAATATTTAGTTGTTTTGTTCATTATTTTCATCATTATGTGATGGTATCACAGCCTATCAAATCAAATCATTTTGAATGTGTCAGATACTTCTCTTGTTTCAGAGCTCCAACAAATAAAAAAGAAAAACAAGAGAAACTAACACTTCCCTCGTTTTTGATAGGGTACATTAACAGTAGAGTAATATAGAATGAAAAGACTTTATGGCAAAGTACGGTTTCCTCGAACGATTCTGCGTGTCCTGAAGAGTTCAAGGAAACTGTGCGGGACTGTATCCTGGTAAAGTCGTGCAACATTTCAAAGGGTAAATTAATTCTAGATCTAATCACAAAACCTAAGATCAAATACCTGAAAAAGTGTTGCTGCATTTCAAAGGGTAAAGTAAATCAAAATCAAATCACAAAAGCATACATCAAATACCTGGTAAAGTCGTGCTGCATTTCAAAGGAAAATAACCAATTGGCCACTGATGAGCAGTCTACAACTTCTGTTCTCAAGAGCTTGTCGACCAAAACCACCATCATCTTATCAAATAGAATAAAACAACAAACTTTATTGCCGAAATAGAAAAGACAAGAAATAAGACAAATATTTATGAAAATAAGTGGATATGACATTAAAATTTCATAATGGGTGAAAGTTGAGATTAAATTCAAGAACAACTAAATATCTGTGACCAATTTTTAAAAAAACAAATCATACCTGCTGATTGTTTTTCCAGCACTCATATAGAACTTTCAAAAGACAGATCTTTCCATCATCAAATTCAGCAAGGGATTTCAGGTTAGGATGAAACCTTATGAAGTAAAAGAATATAATATATTTCACATTACATGAAAATAAATATCCCTTTTTGTTTTGTTTTGTTTTTCTAAATCTCGTATCATACTTTATCATAGAAGTATGTCAATTTGTAGATAACTATTTAAAATTTATATAACTATATTATAGATTAAAAATAAAAGAAATAAAGACACATCTGAAGACCAACTGTGTTTCTAACATTTCATTGAAGCATTTTTCTTAAATCTTCTTTTATGTTAGAACCATGAAAATTCATAAAAATGTTTTAAGTTATTTTTTTTTTTTACTTTGGTAATAAAGTAAAGTATTCATTTTTTTCCTTATCCAAACGGTAACCAATCAAAGTAATTACTTTGCCAGAGCTGCGAAGGAATGACTGATGGACTTGGAACCCAGATGGAGAAGAGTGGAGAAAAACACATCAATCTTCAATGGGTTGAAAGAAGGGTTATCTGTGAAGGAGATGGGATAGATTATTATAATCTCTTCTATTTATTTCTTCTATTTTCAAAGATGTTAAACTTTAAACTTTACTAATGTCATCTTTAAAATATTGCTTCAACAGTTGAATGAAAAATAAAAAGGTAAGGTGAATAGGCATAGATAAATCCACCTTTTAATATCCCGTTTCGAATATAACTGCGTCATGTGACAGAGTCTTCTGTAATTTTTTTTTAAACTTCCTTAATAATCAAGCTCTATGCCAGACTTAATCTAAAAATCCATTATCTTTTTCTCTAACCACATTACCACTATAAAATAAATTTCTTGTGTATTATACATCAAAAAAAAAATTAATTAAAAATTGAGCTTTTATATAGGACAATATCCACTAAACATGCTCAAAGCGCTTTACAACAGCAACAGCAACATGTAACGTGTGGAACGAAACATGACGCCTGTTAGGTGATATTACACTTTTTTTCCAACATAGACAACGCTGTTAACAGCCAGGTACTCAATCTACACCTGAGTATGGTGAGAGAATATTAGTAAAGAGCCTTTTCCAAGGACTCAACTATGTGCAGAGCGAGGCTCGAATCCAGGACCTTCCGATCCAAAAGCGAGTGTCATACCACAAGACCACATAGTCGCACATCAACTACAGTGACACAAAAAAAATAATATATCACACACGTATAAATAACAAAATTCACAATTAAAACAACATATTTCCATCAATGATACACAAGTCTCATCATTACATCTTTACTGATTAGATACTTTGTTTATTATTAGTCAATCACAACTTGAATTGGCATCATCCAGTGTGCAATACACAACTTTATTAGATGGTATTTCGATTGTAATCAATATTTTTTGACAAGACATTTGCATCGGGACAATGGGGAAAGAGGGATATGAAAATGCATGAACCCAGAAAAGACCTGGAAATCATTTTCAATGTTACCCCCCCCCCCCCCCCCCCCTGCAATGCACACACACACACACCCTGCTCCTCCAAGTGTTCTTGCTTTACAACACGCTCCAGCTATAAACGTGGACCTGTTATACATAACGACTACTGAATAAGACAATAATATCATCATCATCATCAAAATCAGTGTTATTTCCATCATTTTTATCATGATATCCTACTTTACAATAGTAATGTGACATTTATATCATGGGCTTTGAATTCAATGTGACCTTAAATCTCTACAATAAACACATGCAGTTATTAACATTTTTTTATGCCATTTGTAAACTAAAAGTGTGTAAATCTTATTCAAATAAATTGTCTACACTCTGATTGCACTCACTAAGATAACAACAATTTAGATGACCATAATATCTTAAATCAATAAACAAATTTACCATTCTCTTGTCCATTTGGATACACATTGGCCAGATCTTTGATAAGGAGAGCAGCTTCATCAGCAGTACATTTTGACTTAATGCCATTCATCAGCTTGTGAGCTCCCATAGTGCCAGGTAAAGATCCTGCAATATATAATTATAATAATTAATGACATCTGTATAGCGTCTTACCTTATTTCAACAGGCTCTAGGTGCGTTACATTCATAAAGAAAATATTGTTTTACAATATCTCATCTGAATTCAACAATACAATGAAAAAAAAACGGTTAAACCAAAAAGACCGCTAAACCGAAAAGAAATTAAAATGTTGTCATTCTTTCCTCTTTATTTCTGTTGATCAAGTATCGATAGACCGAAAGCCACTATGCTCAAACTATATTTAAACCGAAAAGAAATTGCCAAACAATTGAATAACCCAAGAAACAAAATTCAATAACAAAACAAAATTCCCATTACAACTGTTACCCCTTGCACTCCCCCCCCCCCCCCCCCCCACTCCTTTGCCAACTTATCTACAACGCCTTATTTGTCTTGGTGGTCTCTCCACTCCTCCACTCTCTTCCCCTTCTAAATCCAACCCTGACTGCACCAGTCCACTCTTGCTTGGTGGTGAGAAACAAGGTGCTGATTGAGAGCAACAGTGGTTGTAACTCCACTTTATGGAGTTATAACAATATTGCTCTCTTTGGCAGCTACTATCACTACGCTCGTTTGTGTGCACATATACTACACACAAACACCCCCCCTCCCCCAACACACACACACACATACACAAACACCATGCTACTTCAACCACAAAATCACACAGTTGAAAAATTTAATGCAATGCACTGTGTTTGACAGTAAATGAATGATAGCAGTAAAATTATAACCAATCACATCTGGGTGGACTGGGAGGGTCAGAAAAAAACCCACGACTGCACCTGAGATCGATCTTTATCCTTTTGCTTGTGAAGTGAGTACTCTACCAATTGAGCTATCGGAATCCCCTGTTTCTTTACATTGAAGTATTTCCTAACAATTTCAAGTAAATTAATTTATATTTCTGCCCCAGTTCATTATATTTTTATTTCTCTTCGGCAATGCTCACCTGCCCCTTCTTCTTCATATCTGTACACATGAGTAGGAGTAGCTGGCAGTAAAGGAGCAAAAGATTTTGGCACAGACTCACTGACACGCTGGTGATAGGAGAATCTGAGGATGTACAAATTACGAAAATTGATGCAATACTTTGAACACAGCATGATATGCATATAATTTGAAAAGAAAAGTCAAAATAACAGCAAGATTATCCCCTCATGAACGTTATTTGAACCAAAATTTAATTGAATGCTAAACTTATTTAGATGGGACAATTGGGGTAAATTGAAATAAAAAATTTTTTTTTTTTTAATTTTCCTCTAAAATATATATGTTACCACTTCTGAATACATATCACTGTAAATTGAATCTTTGATTCCCATCAATCATTAACACAGGAATAATTACATCACACTCAAAACAATGACTAAAACTTTCACAAATACCTCAAGGCCTTTTGCAAGACTTCCTGAACAAATTTAGATTTTGGTGCATTCATGTCAATGCCGACACACTCAGACCAGTCATCCCAGCTCCAGTGGTATTGAAAGTTGCTCAAGTGGTAGGAGAACCATGATACAAACCTAAAATGATAATTTTCATTTTAACATTGAAAAAAATATTTTTTTAAACATACAACCAGTAGTATCAATAGTATACTTTTTAAAATCAGATACTGGAATGTAAAAATAAAGCAACTCGGTAAACGCTATAAAATGAAACTGGCACATTGGCCCTCCTCCATTTAATTTAAATCAAAAAGCTTTCCAAATTAGACCAAAATGTGACAACCTTGTCCCTTAGAAACATTGGAATAAGGAGCTTGAGACTCTATTAATATAAAAGAGATGCAAACATCGTCAGTTATGACTAATATGAAATGATGAGATGTAAAGTGTTCACACCCCTCACTTGTATTGTATGGATTATAATTGTGTATTCCCAATAATGTGCAACAAACAGTTATTTTATGTTTAAAATCTTTCTTTTTGGATAAACAAAATAAATTCAGTAGACGTCTATATCTAATCAAATTTCTGGTGAAACTGGAAGGTTGTTTTTCATTATAATTTCATCACCTTTGTGTACTTATCAAAATTCCTTTATACTACTCGCAGCACTTTCATGAGTGATGTGAACTTCTCTATTACATTAATCAACCTTGTAAATATAATCATAAGTTGTTCAACTAAAGCTGACTTGACAGAAATTCTTGTGAATATAAAAATCCTGTCCTACAGAGTCAACAAAGACCATATTTGAGGCTTTATCTTCGCCAACTACATGGAACAACCTTTTGTGAGCGCTCATTGACGCTTTTGAAACCCATCTTTAACAATATAGGCATAAATACTACTGAAAAAAAATTTAATAACAAAATAGCAATATATTATATCAAAACAGACAAGTCATGTGACGAAAAGTTACCTTTCAATACACACTGCGTGCATGGTATCAATCCTCTCAAACAACATCTCAGAGGCTTGAGCTAACTATTCTTAGTCAAGGGTAAACCAAACATAATTTTTTATTTTTTAATTACATAAAATATGAAAGAGGACTAACATTTACATTTGCTGAAAATATTTACTCGACCATTGTCAGGTTACTAGTTTCTTCTGGTTATTGAATTCTAATCTCGAAATATTTACATGTGTTTTAATGTTATTGATTATGTGTTTACAGTTTTAAGCATGTGAATTATAAATTATGTGCAGCAAGCCAAATGATTCAAAGTGATGGGATCTCACAGTTTCTGAGTTTCAAAATATATGCATTCTCTCAGAATGTCAGATTACAATCATATTTTCTGAAAATAATTTTTAATTTTGTCTTTCTCCAGAGGAGGATCAATATAACTTCAAATTATCTTGACCTTTCCAAGAATAGTATTTGGGGGTACCAACAGCTCGGTAGAGCACTCAATTCACATGCAAAGAGACCAAAATCGATTCCGGGTGCAGTCGACGTTTTTTCTGACCCCCTATCCACCCAGCAGCACATGGGTAGCTGAGTCTGTTAGATTTGGTGGAAAGTACTTTGCGATAGACAAGCATCCTATCCAAAGGATAGCAAGCAATTGCTATTGTCTGTTCCACACTATAGAAATGGGGATAAACTCCGGCTCTATGGGCCCAATGGCTTTGAAGGACTACTTACTGGACAAATGTTTGAGGTGGACCAATATAACATCAAATTATCTTGACCTTTTCCTATATTCTTCCAAGCCAAGTGTATTATCTGGGGCTGAGGTCAGCCTGAAATTGGTCTCCATCTCCTCCCCACAATTGATTAATCTAGAATTTCTTCAAATCCAACTTGATGGTTGAAGTACCCGGATTCAAACATTATTGTGTTGGTTTTTGGGGGAATTTTGAAAAAAATGTATGTTTGAAAAATGAGAGGCAAATGAAAAAAAAATATTAATAATTGAAGCAACAGAGAGCTGTAATGAGAGTTGGAGATTACAGCACACTGAGATCATCAAGAAGACGTCAAACCACAAAACTACTTTTTAAAAATAGTAATGAAAGGATACAACTTCAGGCATTGATGTGGGCTGCAGCTTGCAAAGTTCAATGAAGCATGATCCGTAAAAAATCTCCAGGTAGGGGGGCCTAGGCAGCTCAAACAGTTGACCAAACATTACCTATGAATATTATAGTTGAAGCATTTGAACCTGAGATTTTTCAGGTTTAAATCATGAAAAATAAATATATGCTTTAATATATATATAAGAAAGAATTAGAAAATTTATGTTAGAATTTCACAAATTCATGGCCAATACAAAAAACTTTTTTTTAAAAACCTTCCTGAAAAAGCTCACAAAGTTTAATTGTGAACAAAATCTTTAAATCATAATTGAAATAAACCATCTAGAAAACGAAAAATACAATGCAGATATAAACTCAAATATTGCATGGAAGTCTCTTACCTCAACAATCATATAATTCAAAGGAATCTTGTTTTTAGCTGGATAAGCAAGCAGTGATGCAGCGCTGAGTAAAAAAAAAATAAAAAAAAGAAGAAAAATGCCAGATAAATTTTCTATTATAATAATATTACTCATAATCAACAAATTTGACTAATTGCATACGATCAATTTTTTACAGTTTTTTTTTCAAAACTAAAATTCTGTCAAAAGATCAATGAAATAAATTAACATTCTAATATCCCGCCCTTGCTTATAGAACCAACTGTTTTGAAAGAAAAAAAAGGAAAAAGAAAAAAGAAAAGCAAAAACATCTCAAATAAAAGTTGGCACTGCAAACAAAAGCAGAAAAACTTGTAATAAAATCATCGCATCAGACTTGTGATGACCAAACGTTAATCAAGTTCTATAAAGCATACCAGTGTTATGCCAGTGTTATAATATACACGATATGAACATACCAGTCTTTCCTTTCTACGTGTGAGGTGTGGATTATTCTGCTGATTTGCTCTTCAATAAGGTACCTCTCAATTGAGTGACTACCCGGGAGAACTGTATCCTTGAAGGAGGGAAAAGATAAAATTTGATGCAGTGTGGCGATCTCCGTTTCCTACGAACTACGAAGACTTACCACATACTGCTGACTGCAAGACTACTCTACACGCCAGATCAGACAAAAACGTAAACACGAGAGAACTCATTAAATTTATAAAATTCACTACACATTGCTTTCATTGTTTGTTGTTTCCAGTAAAGTAGATGCTACATTGGTGACCCCGACTTAAAACAACTTAAGAGATAGGTATATATTATTATTATTACTATTTACCAGTTCAACTCTTCACAAGAACATAATAATAATAAACATGTCTATCGACGCCGTAGCATTGAAGTTGCCCACATTCTGGACCACTTGTCCTTCAGCGTGGTTTGCACAAAGCGAGGCACAATTTGCCTTACGCGATATAGCAAGCGATGAAACAAAGTACTACTATGTAGTGGCTGCCTTAGACTCAGACACAGCAACTAGAGCCCTTGCTATTCTATCATCACCACCCAAGGAAGGTAAATATGAAATACTGAAAAACTTCCTGCTGTCTGCGTTCGGCCTTTCGGAAACAGAGAGAGCGGAATCTCTACTCAACATGAATGGTTTGGGCGACTTAAAGCCATCTGAGTTAATGGACAGGATGTTAGTGCTCCTCGGCAAACACAAGCCCTGTCTGCTCTTCAGACAGTTATTCTTAAGACAACTTCCAGCAAACATCAGACTTCCATTAGCAAACTCGTCCAACCTGGATGATTACAGGGCACTTGCCAGAGAAGCTGACAATTTTTTCTACGCTGCTCACTCAAACTCTAACTCCTTTTCAATTTCTCATACTACTTGTGAAGTTGACACACCAACCATGACCAGTGAAATAGATTCCCTCTGCTGGTACCATCAACGGTTTGGTTCAAATGCCCGTCGATGTGCACAAACATGCAAACTCTTCAATTCATTTAAGAAAAACAAGAAGAACCAGGGAAACGCCAAGCCGGGTCAACAGTAAATTCTGCTGTCGACCCGGATTCTTACTCAGCCAACGCGCCCACATCAAAAAATCTCCAACTCATCGTCATCGATGAAAATTCAAACCGACGTTTTTTAGTAGATACTGGAGCTCAAGTATCTGTCACACCCGCCTCTGCGCCAGACAAAAGCTTGGGTTCCTCTGATCTCGCATTACAAGCTGCTAATGGTTCTACAATAAAAACATACGGATGCTTCGAAACTAACATACGTATTGGATCGCGTTCATTCAATGCACGACTTATCAAAGCTGATGTCAAACGTCCCCTACTTGGAGCAGATTTTCTACGACATCATAATCTGCTTGTGGATATTCGTGGTCGACGCCTTATCGACGCTGAAACGTTTTCGCACGTACCTTGTTCAGTAAGTTCAGTTTGCGCAAACGCCGAACTCTCACCACTCGAGCCGAACTGCAATACATTCAGAAAATTATTGAATAACTATCCAGAACTACTTCAACCAACATTTTCAACGGCAACTGTGAAACATGGCGTGCAACATTTCATCACAACCAAAGGTCGCCCAGTATTCGCACGTGCTCGTCGCCTGGCTCCAGAAAAACTCTTGTGTGCAAAAAAAGAATTTTTGGAAATGGAGAAAATGGGCATAATTCAAAAATCAAAGAGCCCTTGGGCTTCCCCATTGCACATGGTCCCCAAGACTGATGGCACAATGCGTCCCTGCGGAGATTTTCGTCGACTTAACGATGCTACTATACCAGATCGATATCCTGTCCCACACATTCATGATTTTACAGCAAACTTAGACGGTAAGATCATCTTCTCGAAGATCGACCTTGTCAGAGGATACCACCAAATTCCAGTCGCTCCAGAAGACGTCCCAAAAACGGCAGTGATAACCCCTTTCGGCCTTTGGGAGTTCTTAAGAATGCCATTTGGATTAAAAAATGCAGCACAAGCATTCCAACGTTTAATGGACTCCATTTTACAAGATTTAGACTGCGTATTTTGTTATTTAGACGACATTCTGGTTGCAAGTTCAACTGAGGCAGAACACATGGAACATCTCAAAATCGTATTCGAAAGACTTAGAAACCAAGGCCTCGTTATCCGTCTTGAGAAATGTCTTTTCGGTGTGAGATCTCTTAACTTCCTTGGCCATCACATCTCGCATTCTGGATCTGTCCCAATGGCGACAAAAATTGAGGCTGTTAAACAATTTCCACAACCAAAAACCATCAAGTCACTTCAAGAGTTCCTCGGGATGTTGAATTTTTACCATCGTTTCATTCCGAGACTAGCTGAAATACTTCGACCCCTATATAGTGCTTTGAAAGTCAAAAAACAACGTCAAGCACTTACGTGGACGCAAGAAATGTTGAAAGCCTTTACTGACGGTAAAAATGCACTAAGTAACGCTACAATGTTAGCCCATCCTTGCTTGAACTCACCCCTCGCTTTAACATCTGACGCCTCCGACCAAGCTGTGGGCGCTGTCCTTGAACAACTTAATCATCAAGGTAATTGGGAACCATTGGCATTTTTCAGCAGGCAGTTACGTAAACCTGAACAGAAATACAGTACCTTTGATAGGGAGTTGCATGGTATTCACTTAGCCATCCGTCATTTCCGTTTCATCATTGAAGGGAGACAATTCGCTATTTTTACAGACCATAAACCATTAATCCATGCCATGTCCAAATCAACTGAACCATGGTCAGCTCGTCAACAAAGGCACTTATCTGCCATATCCGAGTTCACAACTGACATCCGACACATTTCTGGAAAAAACAACACTGTCGCAGATTGTCTCTCAAGAGCAGTTACAAACTCAGTCTCAATTGGCATCGACTATCAAGCTATGGCGGAATCCCAAGAAAATAGCATTGACATACAGGCTTACAAAACTGCATTAACAAGCCTCAAAATCGTCAAAACATCCGTTGACTCGGGTCCAGAGTTAATTTGTGACATCTCAACTGGCTACCCAAGACCTATCGTTCCTACCGACTTCAGAAGACCAGTTTTCGAAATTATTCACAATATGAGTCATCCTGGAGTTAAGGCCACAGTCAGACTTATCAGCAAGAAGTTTATCTGGCATGGTCTTAAGAAAGAAGTGTCAGCATGGGTTAAGCAATGTCACAACTGCCAATCTTCGAAAATTCAAAAACATATACGAGCACCGTTAGAAACATTCCATGTCCCAGGAAAGCGATTCTCACATATAAACATTGACCTCGTTGGACCATTACCTCAGTCAAGGGGGTTCACCCATCTCCTTACTATAATTGACAGGAACACCCGATGGCCTGAGGCAATACCGTTACAAACCACAACAACAGAAGAATGTGCAAAAGCCCTGATCTCCAATTGGATCTCGCGGTTTGGTATTCCTGTTGATATGACTTCTGACAGGGGCTCACAATTTACATCCACGCTATGGAAACAGATGGCCAGTCAACTTGGTGTGCAGATTCATCACACAACTGCGTATCACCCTCAGTCCAACGGCATGATTGAACGGTTTCATCGGTCCTTGAAATCATCCCTCAAAGCTCGTCTAATAACTCCAAATTGGGTGGATGAACTACCTTGGGTTCTGCTTGGTTTAAGAACTGCACCTAAGGATGATATCGGTCATTCTCCAGCTGAATTAGTATACGGAGAACCTTTAACAATCCCTGGAGAGTTTATACCCGACCATCCTTCAGACTTCCACGCTAAAGACTTTTTGGCAACCTTTCGGCAAAACGTGTCCCTTCATTCACCACGGCCAACACATCATCACGGCTATCATCAAACAAATTTACCCAAGAACTTGATGTCAGCAAAATATGTTTACATCCGTGTTGACACCCACCGAGGACCCCTTCAGAAGCCGTATACAGGTCCCTATGTTGTCATAACCCCTGGAGATAAACAATTCCTGATTGATGTTGGTGGCAAAGCAGAACGGATTTCGATTGACCGACTTAAACCTGCATTTGTCGATTCTACGCAACCAGTTTCCCTTGCCACCCCACCTCGTCGTGGACGCCCACCGAATACGAACAGAAAGTTATCGAACAGAAACATACAAAACTCCCGTACTGCTTCTGATGATACTAACGTAGTGCCTACTAAGAAGCTATCTCGCTCAGGACGTACCATTAAACGACCTCGGTACTACGAAGATGACTAGTCCGTGTTTGGGGGGGGCATGTGTGGCGATCTCCGTTTCCTACGAACTACGAAGACTTACCACATACTGCTGACTGCAAGACTACTCTACACGCCAGATCAGACAAAAATTGAGGCTGTTAAACAATTTCCACAACCAAAAACCATCAAGTCACTTCAAGAGTTCCTCGGGATGTTGAATTTTTACCATCGTTTCATTCCGAGACTAGCTGAAATACTTCGACCCCTATATAGTGCTTTGAAAGTCAAAAAACAACGTCAAGCACTTACATGGACGCAAGAAATGTTGAAAGCCTTTACTGACGGTAAAAATGCACTAAGTAACGCTACAGCAGTCTATTTTCCCTTCATTTATCTAACCTGAAGCCTTCAAGTATTAATATCAAAATGAAGACTACTAAAAATGTAAGTTTTAAAAATAAAAATAATGGTCTTGATAATAAACCAACAAAAACCAACAGAATTCTAATCTAATCTAAAATATACTTAAGCTCACTAGTATAAATTGAGCTTCTGTCACATATCATCAAAACAATGTTTTGCTTAATATACAAGGGAGGAGAAAGGAAAGAAAAAGAAAAAAGAAGAGAGGAGTAGGGAAAGAAGGTAGGGGAGACACAGGAGATAAAAGGGTAAGTGGGAGGAAAAGATGCCAAAAAAGAAGAAGAAGAAGAAGAAGAAGAAGAAGAAGAAGAAGAAGAAGAAGAAGAAGAAGAAGAAGAAGAAGAAGAAGAAGAAGAAGAAGAAGAAGAAGAAGAAGATGAAGAAGAAGAGGAGTAAGAGGAGGAGGAGAGGCGAAGGAGGGCAGTAGGAAAAGGAGGTGGGGAGGTGAAGTAGGGCAGTAGGAAAAGGAAGAGGAGGAGGGGAGGCGAAGGATGCCAGTAGGAGGAGGACCATGACAATGGAAACAAAGGACAGAAGGAAAAGGAGGAGATAAAGAAGAAGGAGGAGGCAGAAGTAGAGAAAAAGAAACAAATTGAAAAATGTCTTCACAAATCACAAAGCAAATCAAGTGACTTGTGGGCTTTGAAAACATAATGTTGAAGAAGAAGAAGAAGAAGAAGAAGAAGAAGAAGAAGAAGAAGAAGAAGAAGAAGAAGAAGAAGAAGAAGAAGAAGAAGGAGATAAAGAAGAAGGAGGAGGCAGAAGTAGAGAAAAAGAAACAAATTGAAAAATGTCTTCACAAATCACAAAGCAAATCAAGTGACTTGTGGGCTTTGAAAACATAATGTTGAAGAAGAAGAAGAAGAAGAAGAAGAAGAAGAAGAAGAAGAAGAAGAAGAAGAAGAAGAAGAAGAAGAAGAAGAAGAAGAAGAAGAAGAAGAAGAAGAAGAAGAAGAAGAAGAAGAAGAAGAAGAAGAAGAAGAAGAAGAAGAAGAAGAAGAAGAAGAAGAAGAAGAAGAAGAAGAAGAAGAAGAAGAAGAAGAAGAAGAAGAAGAAGAAGAAGAAGAAGAAGAAGAAGAAGAACCACTCTTTGGTTGTTGTTGATTGTATTTCTGACACATTATGCAATGACTTGCCGAGTCTGATGTCTACCTTCTTAACGTGGAGTGGAAACATCGGCGCAGGCATAACAGAGGAAGATAATGACAGTGGCAAGAGAGGAGAAAAGGAATCGTTGGAGATGAAGAAGAAGGAGGGAGAAGAAAAGAAAAAGAAAAATAATAGAAAAATGTCTTCACAATTCACAAAGCAAATCAAGTGACTTGTAGGCTTTGAAAACCTAATGTTGAAGTATCAAACTCAATCAACATAAATAAATGCAAATACCTGAGGGACATCTGTGTAGTCAAACATTCGGAAAACAACCCTTGGCAAGGGATATGTTATAGACTTGTTGTGTGATGGTGGGATAATCTGGGGAAGAGTGTGCTGCAATGCGTCACACAGCACGCTGTCAAATGCCAAATACGGTCTGTTGATTTGTCTCTCTACCCATTTATTGTTGCGCAGATTCTCTATTTGGGCCCACAAGCAGTCTAAATACTGAAAAACAAGACATCAAAGGAAATATAAATCTAATCCTAGCTTTGTTGTTTCATTTTTATTTCTATTTTATGAATACCTGAAACTCGCCTGGTCATTTCCTCCCTTTTCCTAAGAGCAATTTAAAATGCAGGAAAAGCTGTATCCATTCTTGGCCACACCAGAATACAATAATTAATTACATTTGACTGCACAGGACTAAAATACACACAATCAATACCTATTATTATGGTTATAATCAAAAGCATGCATTCAAGATGTCAAATTATGAAACTATAAATACTGGGCATGGCCATCCATCGTTAATTATCCTTTTAACTTACTCTTTTGAAATCAATAACATCATTTCAAACACAAAATGTACAATCATTGACCTTCCTCAAGAAAAATGTTAAAAACCTCAGTACAAACTAAAATATTTGTAACAAAAACCCTTAAACTTAAACGGGGGCAAAATCAAAAAATAATTCCTGCCAGGTCCATGCTTTTTATGAAAGACACATTGACACATCAAACAAGCCCTTATAATTAACTTCTAGTCTCAATTTGGTTTTAAGTTCTCATGTTTTCGAAATTTTTCATTAACCCCTTTACTATGTATCATCATTTTACATACAGTCAATAAATAAAATAATAATACTACCAAATGGATATGTCAATAGAAATCATAACTGTGATGCCAGGAAAAATATCTTGATTACACTACCACTTTCATAATTTAAGCAAAATTTAAACAAAGTTTAATCCATGAAAAAAAATAAAAAATTATATATCAAGAAAAATATAGTCATATTCTTTCTATGACCATGAATATTGTTTGTAAAGCGATGAGAGTATGAAGCTAAAAAATTAAAATGTAAATAGCTTACCTCCTCTTGATGATGAGGTTGTTCTGCAGCCCAGACACGAAGTGCTGGCAAATGAATTTTTTGCCTTTTGCTTTAATGAGAAAGAAAGCAAATAAGTTCAACATTACAAAAAATATCACAAATTTTAAGCCCGACACTGTAATTGTCAAGTATGTCATAAATGGTATTCATTATAGCTAAACCAAATTACTTCAGCATATACAAAATAGTTACTTTGTTAATTCTTGATAAAGCAGTTGATGCTACCCATGAAAGATAGCAATTTCTAAACATCTATCAGGACTCCTTACCTCAGATAATTTTCAATGGTAACCAACATGTTATTTAACTCCATTTCTTTTTTTTCAAACAGCTCACGTCCGACCTGAAGTAAACAAAATTCAATACAAATCAACATGTTCACAAATTGAAACAATAAGGTTTTATCCTGATACAGTCTGATAGCTTTATGAACAACACACAAGAATTAATGCATACAGAAAAAAAAAGGTACTTATGAGAATTGAGGGGAGGTCGATTGTTCAACAATTCATCGGATATCTCCCAATCCCCCATCCAATTCCTTTGCGCTAACCAATTCAATTTGGAAACTTTGTCAACCAACTAACAAAAGCCACAATTCCTAGTCACTTAATAATATATTTTCCCACTTTTTTTATTTCATCCTCCAAGCAAATCCAGAAGCTTGTATCATAAGATGGTAAAGCTATACATAAATATGGTACATGTCAATGATCATTTCACGACAATTAATCCGATTGTTGTCCCTCATCATGGGGGTCCCGATAGCACTCAGGCTAAATGGGGCCTTCACCTGATATACAAGCATTTAACACCTCTAAATTGATTCAATTCTCTAATAAAAAATTAAGAAGCATCGAATATGTATCAAGGTAATTAAGAGGTAAAATGAAAATGTAATCATGATTGTGGCTCTATCTTTATTATAAAAATACCACTTTACAATACCATAATGTCAAAAACTATATATTTTTCAGATTCTCCAAGATACCAGTATGCAATGTATAGTTTTATAAATATTAAGGATAAAGAAAAAATGTTTAAACTAAATTTATCCTGAATTCAAATATTGTTTCAACCTCAATGAAGGGATAACAAGAAATCAGAACTGAAAGGTAACAAGACATAAAAACCCTAGTTACAAATTAGGGAACAGCACTGGTTTCAGATAAAGATCTGAAAAAGTGTGTATGAAACAGTGACGGACAAAACAGAAAGAAATATATAAGAAACAAAAACCATCCCAAAAATTCAGCCTGCTTCGACATTCAAGACAGACTGATTTTTTGGTTCAGATATTTTCTTGTATTTTTCTTTCTGCTTTGTCTGGCACTGTTTCATACAGTTTTTCATATTTGAAATAAACTAGCATACCCATGGTAAGGAAGACAGCACAAGATAAACGTAAGCATCTGATCTCACCTAAATTGAGGAAAAGAAAAAATACAATCATATCAAAGGATAAATAAAAATTAATTCAAAGATAATATAGCAAAATATATTGATTTAATACTGAGCTTTATTAACCTATGAAAAAAGGTGGAGATGTTTTGTTTTTGTCTATTTTAAAGGGTTTTATGGCGCTTTCGACACATTTAGGTCATATCAACCTCGAGATGGTCCTAAGAATAGCTGCTGACATGACCAGGTGGAGATCCCTTGCATTGCCTCAAGTGCCAGCAGGCCCGGAGAGGATTGAGGTGAGGATGAAGACCGCCAGTAAAAAGAAGAAATTGGATTAGTCAAAATATTTTAGCTTTACAATCAAAACACCCAACAAAAAGTAAGACAAAGGGGAATTGGTTCAAATAGGGAACAAATGTAGATTACAAGAGCATACCATCAATGTACTTAGTTTGACATCACCTTAAAGTCTCATCCAGATACCAGGACAGGATCCCACTAAGAGGAACACACTCAAATGTTTACAGAATACATAATGGAGAGATGATTTACAAGGAAAAAAATATCACCTCTCAAAATTATAAATACATTTGACTGTTTCCCTCCCAGTCAAGGACTCCAGCCATGGCTGGGACAAAATTAAGTAATCCCATTCCAATACAAAGACAGAAAGCAACTTGGAAAACAGATATAAGGGGATAGAAGACACAGCATGACCTCTGCCCACCATGGGAGGTCAAAGGACCCCGCCTAGAGGGTGGAGATGGTATTTGTTTACAAACAGCATGAAACATAAAGCTTATAAATACAACTTCAAATTAGAATAAAGATAACACATAAAATATTTTATTCCATTTACTTGGGGTATGTTGTCCTCCAAGGTCACTTCCACGAAACTGTCATATATCTGAAGCAATGAAGCAGCAACCAATACATGACAATTGACCAAATCTGCCAGAAATCGTACCTAGATAGAAAGAAATGACACAATGACATGGTCATAATTTGTCCGTATACAACATTATGGTATTTAATCAGCTAATCATATTTAAAACAGGAAAAAAATAATGTTGACAGAATAAGAAAACAGGAAAAGAAAATGTTATAATATATGTACTATAATGTTTTAAAACAAATGTGCTGAAAAAAAGATTCGCTGGTGAGTAAAATAAAATGTTTTCTTCATTTTTATCCTTAAAGTATGGTAAAAAAAATCTGTATCTGAGAGGAAATATTCAAATTTGGCAAAATAAATACCAAAAAAAAACCTAATAATAATAATAATAATAATAATAATAATAATAATAATAATAATAATAATAATAATAATAATAATAATCTATATGAGATGCCAAATGTATGAATAGCAGGTCATGAATAAAAATTGGTTGGATTTTATGAAGCTTAGTATCAATGGGTAAAATCTATCTCAAATAATCTTAAGTCATCAAATCAAAGCCCTAAGGTAATGGAAGCATGGACTGGCACAAATAAGATATCTGAAGAGAACTTGAATTCATAGCTCAAAATCAAATTCATAGCTCAAAATCAGAGCATTTATGGATTTTGTAGACCTGTAAATGAGCTCTATAAAAATCAAACTGAACCTCACTGAAACTCTTGGTATCAGAAAATCCAAAGAATCGAAATGAATAGTAAACAGCAAGCTCGCTTGAGCAAAACAATGGCAGAAAACTAATTTACGTGGGAATTAATTAGGCTACTTACCATTGTTTCTTATAATTAGGTACCCAATCAGTGAAGAAACGGTCAACCAGTTTGTTTACAACGTGAGGCAATTGAGATGTGCTTGTAGCAACCATATAACTTTCGATTTGAAGGCGTCTACATAACGCACTTCCGGCGTTCGCATTAAACTTTTTCATATTTTTAGGTTCCACCAGGAAATGTGGTCAATTTTGGCTTAGACAAAACAGTGAAATTTATCGCTCAGCGGCTCAGTTAAAATTGGCTACCATTGGAATCAAGACAGGTTTGGAAAGTGAAAAAATAATTTCACAAAGGCTGTGTGAAAATACACTGGGATGTGTTCAGACATGGCAATTCTAAAAAGTGTCGCTTAGCCTTGTTTGACTACGATTCATGAATTCTTTCTTTCTTTCCTTTTTTAAAATATTTGAATTTGACGAATTGACTGAGAATTTACAGGTCTAATTTTGGCCAACATAGTACATCTTTAAGTCACGGAAACATTAGAGGTATCTAAAATTGGAACTGGTTGGAGCAACCAAGGTTACTCTACCATTTGATTTAAAATACTTTGAGTCAAACATTTCTTAAAGGTTTTGAAATTCTTACCATCATTCTGGCTTTTTCAAACTCCCCCATCTTTAGGGATTCCTTCAAGCTTCTCACAAGCATCTCTGTGAACTAAAATTATAATAATCGAGTTAGCAGTCTTGAGTTAAACATAATGCCAAGTAATGTGTCCATCATCACCATCATCATTACCATTGTTATTATTAGTATCATATAATTATCATATTCTTGATTGGTGCCACTTGCAAATTTTGAAAGAGGAGAAACTTTCACAAACACATGGTTGAATGCACATCACTTAAACACACAATAAATATCATGAATAGTATAAAAGCAATAAAATAAACACACATAATTCTGTTTTAAACCAAACAAACAAAACATGACCTAAACAGATAGTGAAATTCACTCTTTTTATTTTCACTTTCTAAAGTTATCACACTTAACACTATGTAATAAAAAATTCTGGATCAAATAAGAACAAAAATCGGAATAAAGTACTTTTCCTCAGAGAAATAACGTTTAACTTTATTCTCCTTTTATGGCTAGTTGAGGCATATTGATTTGCACAAAAATAAAAGACCAAATCATAACTAAGGTTGAAACAACAGCAGAATGTAGATCCTTTAAAATAATCTTAAAGAATTCAAATTAAAGTCGTTTTTTATGAACACTCTTACAACCATCAGTGACTGAAGAGTAACAAGCAGTAATAATTGCTGCCTTTTTAACACTTCAGAAACCAAGGTTATCTCAGGCCCCATGAGTCTTGTAGCTCTAATAGGACTTACTGCAAGCCATCATACAATAGTGTTCCTGACATTTCAGAGTCACGGCATAACAATAAATAAAAATAGATGATCCTAAGGAGACATTACCTCGCCACCACAACTATAATTTTTGGCATTCAGCAGACCAACTAGAGTTGTGTAAACAGTCAGTTTTTCAGGGAGAGTGACCACGCTGGAAATAAAAATGTTATAAAAGATTCGTCATTTGTGTGAAGTCTATTGTGTTTAGAGTATGGAGTAATTCTATGGAGTATTTTTTTTTCAAATTAAATATCAATAAATAAACAGGTGTCCAATAGAGAGTTAAAAAAATAATGAAGATAAAATTAAGTTTAACCATGAAAAGGTTATCCTGTATGAAACATTCAGTTTTACATTCATGTAAATAAATAAAATATTCACAATTTCTAAAAGGTATTCAAGTATCCATAATGCCATATTATGCTAACAAAAGACATCACTGACATGCCAAAGTGAGAAAAATGCGAAAGTTCTTATGCAACCGAATAAGGAAATAATTTTATATTTCACTTACCACTGACATAGAATTTTCATTATCTTCTGCTTGTAATTGGGCAAGTCTGCCTCGAGGACACTTGCTAGTCCTTCTAAATTGCTTTCCAAAGACGACGTACTCTAAAATAAAATGGATCAAAAAGAAAATCAAAAATATACTTTTCTGAGAGAAAAACTGGAATGCATTTATAACTTTTCTAACCCTATAAAAGAGAATGTCTAGTTGTCTGCCTTGTGTTCTATCTGCCATTTAAACTTAATGTAAAATTCATCAAACTTCCAATGTTTTGACACACAGACACAACAAATTTGCACTTTTATATGTACAAATGTATATTAAAAATAGACAAACCTTTTCACCAACTCGTGTGATAAGAGATTCAAGACGATCTTCAATATCAACCCCCTCAGGCTCTGCCCTTCTGCGTTTTCTACTGCGTTCATCTGCAATTGAACAGCACAATATATGAATATGACAAACTTGGCTGATTAATTACAGGCTAATCAATGTATGAAAGAAATTGAAAAAAAATTAGTCAAATGTTGAAGTCCAATAAGACAGTGAATCTGGAAAGCCATAATTTATAACAAAATCTTTGGTTTTATTGTCCTCATTAATATATTAAAATGAATAGAACTTACTTTAAAACCATAATAATATATGTTGGATCTGTTCTGGGATTAAAGACCTAAGCCTAGTCTAAAGAAATTTTTGGCATGCATATCAGTTGTCAGTGTACTTTTTCCCTTGTCAACCATCTAGGTTTCTCAGCAAAAGACAGCTTCAAATCATTTTCATTTTCTCTGCGATGATTTAAAGTATCAAAGGAGGTCATTTTTCTTTCAAAAAGTCATAATGAGAATAATTTGAAGCAGATGTCATTTCAGAAAACAGGCTATAAAAGGGATTTTTTCACTTGAAGCCACCACAATCCATTTCATACCGTCTTCAGAAAAGTCTGATTCATAAATTATTACAAATCAGAACCAAAGCATTCTTACAAAAAATAGTTTAAATAAAGAAACTAAAAACGTTCATTATTATAACCCTTTGGTTTTGTGGAAAATCTGATTTTACCAGAGCATAATAGCAAAATCATTGTAAAAGTCCTTGTAAAAATATAAAGTTCAAGAACTCATCCAAGTTTAACTTTAAAAAAAAGCATTTTGATGAATAATGATATTTTTACCACAATGATAATTCTGAATGTCAAATCATTAAATTTGAGAGCCACTCATTGTCAAAAAAGAATATATTTTAATAAAGGTGAGGTCATTAGAGGGGTATAATAAAAATATTCTTGAACTCCTGCGTTTGTAATTTCAAACTCTGTCCCTATGCACGATCCTGGAGTTGTGCAGCGGCATAAGGAACTTATTCAAAATTCCCAAAGCAGAAGTTCAAGAATCATATAAAACTTCAATTACTGATGGATTATAAAAATAAAAATGTTGAAATGACATGTCCTTACGTTATACACAAAAAAAGTTACAAGAAAAACTCAGTAGATATACATTAGACACATAATTCACTTTCTCTCGTCTCCAACATCTCTCTGTAATGGTTAATGTACCAATAGTTCTCACTGCAATTTCATATATATTGAGGTTGTAAAGAAGTGTGTGATTCCCAAAATGAAATGATATATTATTACATTTTTTGAAAATGTTACATATACCTGCATGTGTTCGAATAAATAAGCGACTTTCTCTTCAGCATACCTGACCAGTCTGTTTCTCAACTTCTAAATTTTAAATTGAATCTCTTTGTCATTTTTTCTTCACAATAAGTTTTGTGAAAATTGCAAAAAAAAATATAAAAAAATAGATCACCAAATTGATGAAAAAATATCCAGCAGATAAATTAGCTTAAGAAACTGCTGGCTATCGGGCTGAGTGGTTTAGACCATTAAAACTTTCCTACTCTTCGATTTTCTTGACTTGCCGGTTTGAATCCACTAGTTTCTCTTTGTTCTTTTTTCAGAAAATTTCTTTTCTGTCTTTCCTTTCTTCTTTTTTTTTCCAGTTTATTTTCACTTCTTGACTCTTGTAAGTTAAATAACGACAACCATATGAATATGACATGATATTAATTGTATGGAAGTAAAGAAAGAATGAAAGCTCAAGTCAAGAATCAAAATTGTTATTCGACATCCGAAGTTCAGTGTATCTTGTCACCAGACACCCAAGTCACTCATGCGCATGTTGAAAATTAGCTACTCTTGAAACTTCCGTCTTGTGCATTTCTTTATCAGCATGGTGGTAGGACTGAATGGTTGTCTGAAGGCAGGGACTAATCAAAATGCTTAGGGATGAAAGGATGCAAACAATTAACAATTCGAAGGTAAACTCTTCATCTTTACTTGACAAAAAGTAATAGTAATAGAAAAAAAAAATACAGACTGAACTTTTCAGTCAAGGTCAGGGTGACGAATTACCTGGATAATGAATTATAATTTTGAATTATAATAGACTATAGTCTATAGTAATTTAAAAGGAAATTGAAAGACGAAAATAATGATACCAAAATATCTGCGATTATATTATATTATTATTATTAATATTCCTCTTTATTTATAATTTATAACGAAGTTATGCATCTTTAATTGAGCCCCCCAAAACGCGAAAGGCAATTTCCAGTCACAACTTCCCTATGGGCGAGTTGGGTCACAATTTGACTGCCACAGCTGCTGCTCTTTTACTGCCTAATAATAGTAAACACCCATGTTTCGGGTGTCCAATTACTCAATTGGGAGTATTTTCCGCCGGGCGGAAAATAACCCTTTTTTCTTATTCTCCGCCGGGCTTATCCTAGGGTCTTGTGACCCCCGGTCGTGTCAAAGGTCACATCCGGTCGACCGTGGCGCCAACCGCGAAGCCGTGATTGTTTTGTTCGATTGTCAATGATTGTGACTCTTGATTTCCAAGCACTTTTTCATCTTATCAACAATTGCAAAAATGCAGTTAACCAATTGCAGACTGAGACTGATACCATTTTTATTCGTCGGGATTCTGTAGAGGTAAGAATTTGACTTTTCTTCTTTTTGTGTTTTTGTTTTAACAAGGCTCGGACTCGGGACAGTGAAGTGTATATCGAGCAATGCCGATGGCGATATGAGTATGAGGAGATAGATGAATGAATGAGAATGTAATTGTATTGTAATAACAACACGCCTTGCCGACTGTCACGTGTGCCATGTGTTCTGCATTCCAATGTGATCTTTATGGATTAATCCTTCGTTGATTTTACTTCTAATACTAATACTGTGTAACTGTGTGCATTGTAATTGTAACTGTAACAACTGGGCAGTTTTCACAGCAGTGGAAGCGGTGACACAATTTTTTAGAACTTTGGAGTGAAATTGAGATGCCTCATGATGCTGATGATGATAATGACAATGTCAATGATATAAGATATACAGTACTGTAGCCTAATGAAAAACGATACCATTTTAACCATTAGTTTTTTAACAAATTTATTTATTTATTTATTATTATTATTATTATTATTATTATTATTATTATTATTATTATTATTATTATTATTATTATTATTATTATTATTATTATTATTATTATTAACTTAACTAATGACATTGGTATGTGCCATTTTCACTGCAGTGAATTTAATTTTTTTTTTTTTTTTCATTGACAGCTAACATGAAAGAGTCCAGTTGACGGTACTGGTGTCCTGACAATCAAGAAAGATAGCTGGCTCAAGATGTGTTGTGGCAATCTTATTAATCAGCAAACCATCATCTGTGCCAGCAGAGCAGAGTATCTGCATGCACTTTTTGAAACTGGTTAGTAATGTTTTGAAATCTTCATATAGCGCCTTACATTTTTATTGCAGAGATGCCAACCAGTACAGGTTTCCCGTGTTCTGTACGGTTTTTCTTCCGAAGTACGGGCATACGGTTTTATCATGAAAAATACGGGATTTGGTTGAAGTGAAAAATCCACGAAATTACGATCACAACATGAAAAGTGTTTTCATGCAGAAGAGCTTTCAGTATCGATACTGAATTTTGCGCATCTTGCCCAGCCTACTGCTATATAACTATGAGTAATTCACTGCCCTTTTTCGAGTACGAGTTAACGAAGTCCGATTCGACCTTTTTGCGTTGATATCGATTTCTGCACGGCGCAGTAAATACATGTTTTTGTCCTAAAATACAGGTTTTTGGTCTTGAAAATATGGGTTTTCAAAAGGCTAGGTTGGCATCTCTGTTATTGGTGATCAATACAGTACGCTCGAGCATGGGAATTTCGAACAAGTCGGGACCATGCCTGTTTGTTCGAGATTTCCGTGTTTTTTAGTTTTCCAATTTGAGTATTTTACACAGGATTTGAGGGAGGTAAATGTGGGTGGTCTTGATAAAATTCGTATTATAATTATAATGATAACTCCCCATTATTATGAACTCTGTAGAGAGTCGATAGTGAGACTGCAATTTCCTTTTCTCTGTCAGTTCAACACAATCAATTAGTGGGGGAAAAAATTCAACAGATCGCAAGGGAGTGTCCACTATATGAACGAAATAAAGGGATTAAAACTGGGAATTGTACCAAGTTTGAGATTTCCGTGATTTCGAGATTTGCATGCTCGAGTATAAATGCTCGTTAATCTAAATGATAGTTTGTTGTCAAGAGTTTTGTCCTGTATGGTAAAGCCAATGAAATTTAAACTGTGTTGGCGATGGTGAGAATGATGGCCATTTAAAAAAAATTGGTATGTCTTTGACAAATTCAATTTATGACAATGATTTTGATTATATAGACCTTTCCAAAAATTGCTAACGAAATGCCTCTTTTCTATTTTCATTTTTCAAACCAGAGCAAGATCAACCATCTTTGTGGAACTTCAGACAAAGCGGTTGCAAACAAGTGGTGTTGAATTTTCCTGTATTGAGGCGAAAGAAAAAAGATTTTCTAGGAGTTTGCGAAAGCAAATTGCGTTTGATTTGGAGCTAAATCTATTTTCGCCATTTACCTGGGGTTTTTTTGTCTCAAATAGATTTGATTTTGTAGTTCAAATTGATTAGATACTTATCTCACAAGCAGCATTTAAAAAAATAAAAACATGAGGGTAGTGCGTCATATCATATTAGTTTTTGTGATTACAGTGATGAATTCGTAAGATATAAATCATATTTGACCAGAATAGTGTTTAAATTTTTCAGCATTTATTTTCTTAGGGAATGGGTTAGCGAATCATTTATACATTTTTAGACAGATCAATCTACACAATTTTCGTGTTTTCTTGTCCTATGATAGTCATTATTTTGAAAATTTTATGGATCAGCTTATGTCAAATCAGTGTTTTCTCAAATTTCCGTTTTGTGTCATTTTCTGATTTTCTAAGAACCATATATGTCATTTTCCTTTAGATTATTTTCAAATATATTCAGAATCTTTTTTATGATGTGTTTTGCATCATGATGGAAACATTTTGGGGTAAATTAAAATTTAGAAGTTTTTTAAATTTTAAAAATTATTTTTTTTCCTGTCGATCCGCACCACAATTTCAGCCGAAATTAAAAAATATTGTACAGCATTTCTTTCTAGACAATTTTTTTTTTTCAGAAATTGATCAATTTACAAAATTTGACTATTCTCTTGTTCCATATTGATTATACTTTGAAATTTTGATGACGTTGTCTGCAAAATTAGCTTGTTTATCAAATTAATAAAGACATTTTGTTTTTTTTTTCTCAAAATATCATTTTCAGATTTTCTGACATTCATAACTGGATTGTTTCCCATCAGATTGTATACCAAATTTGGTCAGAATCTTTTGTATGATGGGTATTGCATCATGATGGATTTGGTTTTGGGCTAAACTAAAATTTAGAAGTTTTATGAATTTTTAAATTGGATTTTTTCTTGTCGTTCCATGCCAAATTTTCAATCGTAATCAAAAAACAATTCTTTAAATATATTTTTCAAGACTTGCTAAGCCTTTCCATCGTGATGTAGCTCTTGTAGGGAACATTGTGTGTAAATTTGGAAGATTTCGTTGGTTTTCGGTGCCTCAGTGTCGGAAATTTTTTTTTGTGGGGTGGGTGGGGTTGGTCTCATTTTAGCCTATATTGTCTGTGTCATTGAAGACATTTAAATATATTGAGCTTTTTATATAGCGCAATATCCACTAAATGTGCTCAAAGTGCTTTACAAGGGGGCCCTGGTCAACAGCAACGCTTGTTATGCGATATTACAATTTTTTTGGACAGAGACAATGCTGTTAACAGCCGGGTACTCCTTTTACACCTGAGTATGTTGAGAGAATGTGAGTAAAGAGCCTTTTCCAAGGACTCAACTATGCGCCGAGTGAGGTTCGAACGCAGGACCTTCCGATCCGAAAGCGTCTGTCATACCATAAGACCACATAGCCACACATTTGTTTTTAGCTTTTTTCTTTTTTTTTGTGTGTATGTGTGTTAATCATCAAATTAGACCTCCTACCACCTGAAATAACAGGGGAATACCAATATTGGCACTGCGATAAAAAATTGATTTTTGACTACAGGTTCTCCTTTAAGGTGAATTATTTCCTAGCTCAGATGAGGGTTTGTTTTAAGCGGACTGTAGTGCGTTCCAACGTGAGATAATTTTTTTTTTCATAATAAAATGTATTCACTGCCAGTTGTGACATATAGGTTGACTGCTTAGTTCTGATCTCCAGTGCTATTACATACTTGAGTACCTATCATCAGGCCTATTACACACTGAGTACCTACCACCAGCGCTATTAGTCATTGAGTCCCTACCACCAGTCCTGTGAGTCACTGGGTTCATACCACTACTGTTAGCCACTGAGTCCCTACCTCTAGCCCTATTGGCTACTGAGTCCTCACCACCAGCCCTGTTGGCCTTTGAATCCATACCAATACCACTCGCCACTGATTCCTTACCACCAGTCCTGTTAGCCACTGAATCCATACCACTAGCCCTGTACTGTTAGCCACCATAGAGAATACAGGACTCCTTGTCTGTGTTAGCCACTAAGTCCTACCACTAGTCCTGTTAGTGTTAGCCACTGAGTCCTACCTCTAGCCCTGTTAGCCACTGAGTCCCTCCCACTGACGTGCCAGCCACTGAGTCCATACCACCAGCCCTATATCTGACATGGCGGTTTTTTGCAAAAAAAAATCCCAAATTTTGCAAGCTAACAAACCCAGCAAAATTTGCAAAAAGTTGCGATTAATTTTCCTAAAAACCCATAATTCGTTCATGAAAGTGAAAGGGTTTCACGGTGCCAGCAACAAATGTAAGGTCATATCAGCGCCAGTAAAAAGGAAGAAAATGGGATATTGTAAAAAGTTCTAGAATTACAATTAAATTACCCAAGAAAAAGGAAGAACACGCTATCAGTGTACTTATTTTGAGATTATCTAAATGTTTCATCCTGACACAAGCACAGGTCCCCCAGTGATGATAATGAAAATTTGTCAAAAAGGAGGAAAATCTACCGGCCCGTCAGTCAAGCCCAAATCTAATGCAAATATAACATAGCTATTCATAGTTATTTAATATATTATTAGTCCTAAAGCACTTCTGATCATTAGACACATCCTGACCTTTTGCAAATATAATTTAATGAATTGTCATTTCCAATTAAACATTTTAGAGGCCTATAATGTCGCCCTCCATATCAAGTTATTGTTATTATGATAAACTTTTGGCCAAAAGACCAGGAGGTATTTGTACATAACAAACCCGGTTAGTGTCTGTATTATTGCAACCTTGTGATGATGCAGCATATAAATAAGAATCTTTAATTAATTGCAAAACATATTCCATCAACAAATCAAATTTAAATTAGCCTTTAAACAATCATTTCTTAAATCGATCAGCCTAACTTATTATCTCTCTATTACTATTACCAAATGATATCTATAAACATAAAATGAAGATAGAAGGGTGGCTGACTGAGAGAGAAATATGGATATGAAAGAGAAAGGGAGAATTGATGAATTTATTTTTTAAAAATTGTTTATAATTAGACACAAGTTGTATTGAATGAATACTATTAACAAATTCAGAACAATCAAACAAAAAAATGAAAAAGGAAGAAAAAAAAGGACAGGCTTATAAACCTTATAAAATCGCCAAATGTACTATCATGCTACAGCTAAAAGGTACATAAATATTTACACCCATTTGCTCCATCCCCTTCCCTTTCGATCATCTTCTCATCCATGGCCACCATGTGTCTTGTGCTACTTTTGATTTTGACATTTGGCGCCAGTGTGTCTAGACTAACGTCATAAATAAAGGAGTGTCACCAAAATTCATGCAACTGAGTAGAGGTGTCAAAAAATGATAGAAGGCATATTTTTTTTTCATGAACTACCACTTAGCAGAAAAGGTTTGACATGACAATAACAATGGAACATTAATGAAAAAAATTGCGGAAATTTTTGGCCAAAAGACCAGGAGGTATTTGTTTTTACATAACAAACCCGACTTGTGTCTGTATTATTAATTATTGCAACCTTGTGATGATATAAGAATCTTTAATCAATTGCAAAACATATTCCATCTACAGAGCAAATTTAAACAATCATTTCTTAAATCGATCAGCCTAACTTACTATTATGTACATATTATCTCTCTATTACCAAATATCTATAAACAGAATATGAAGATAGAGAAAGGGTGGCTGAGAGACAAATATGGACACGAGAAAGAGAGAGAGAATGCACGAATACTTTGTGAATTGATTTTTTATTTTATTATTTAAATTGTGTTTTAGACACAAGTTGTAATGAATTCTATTAACAAATTCAGAACAATCAAACAAAAACAAAATTAAAAAGAAGAAAAATTTAAAAAAGACGCTTATAAAACTTATAAAATCGTCAAATGTACTATCATGCTACAGCTAAAAAGTACACAAATATTTACACCTATTTGCTCCATCCCTTTCCCTTTCGATCATCTTCTCATTCATGGCCACCATGTGTCTTGTGCTACTTTTTACATTTGACGCCAGTGTGTCTAGACTAACGTCATAAATAAAGGAGTGTCGCCAAAATTCATGCAACTGGGCAGAGGTGTCAAAAATGATAGAAGGCATATTGTTTTTTTTCCCCCTGAACTACCACTTAGCGGAAAATGTTTAACAGGACAAAAACAACGGAACATTTATGAAGAAATCCTAAAATCCCAGATTGTCATCACTGGTCCCCACTAAATATTTTAAAATTTGTTTATTTATTTTATTTTAGGTTTTTTTTGTGCAAAACATTGCAAAGTTTGCGGCCGCAATGCAAATCAGGGATTTTTTTTTTGCCATTTTTTTTTTTTTTTTGCGGCCAGCAACGCGGCCGCAAGCGATGCAAAAAAAAAACCTGCCATGACAGTATTAGTCACTACGGATTTCCCAATCTCGTTCACGATATGTAAAATAAGGAAAAAGTTCAGAAAAAGTCTCCACCGAAGTGGGCGTTCTCCATGTATGTAGAGGACATATATGGGCGGTTAAAATGCTCTAAAAGCACATCGGGAATCGTCCCGGTACAGTCTAATTCTAAAACATAGTATGGCGGATCGGATCTGTCAGATACAAACGATAGGCAAAATAGTAGATCTAGAATTAGACATGGTGTCGAAGAGAAAAGAATGAAGGGTGTCACAAGCTTTTATAGGATAGACACGATGACGTCACGTTTACGCGGAAGACAGTGACAAACACAACATGAAGATTACTCACAACAGCCTGATCGAGACACGACAGTCATACCATAACAACACACTTACAACAACAACAACAAAAACTCATCACAATAATCAGTGACATAAAATCTTCCCCACAAACGTTTGTAGTCTGATTGAGCAACACTAGTGAGAACTAATCACACAACTAGCAGTGAGAAAGAGCAGAGTTAAGTCAACTCCCTTCATTCTCCAAATTATTTTAGTCCGGCAAGCTTGAACTTGAAGTGTGTCTCAAATCTACTGGTTAATTACGAACTGATTCTCTACCGTCTACCGCCACCGCTATCACCCACTGATTTCCTACCGTCTACCGCCACCGCTATCACCCACTGATTCCCTAATAATAACGAGGGGGGGGGGGGGGGGGGCAAATAACAACCAGATTCTTTACACTACACCACGAAGGTCAGAATATGGGAGTCCGCTAAGTCTCAAAGATCAACTTGAAAAACCCGGCGGAAAATAAGCAAATTTGTTATTCTCCGCCCGGCGGAAAATAAAAAGAAGGACTATTTTCCGCCCGGCGGAGAATAATGACAGCCTACTCAATTACTCAATTCCGCTCCCATAAATAAATTGTGAGATGTCTTTATAAACTTTAGTTTTATGCAGAGTTGACCTCTTTATGGATTTATTTGGGTCGCCTCTATAGTACTGGTTTATTCAGTTTCAGTTTCAATTTTAGTTTCCAAAACTCAACCTTTTTTTCTCTCTCCTTATCATTATCACAACCAATTTCATTGACAACACAAACCTTCATCATCACTAAATGAATCGGTACGTCTTCGTCGGCGTTCCATTATTTGTGTTTCTGTAGAAATTATCAAACAATTTCTATTGCTTGATGTTTGAAATAGTTCTTTCTAAAACACGAAATTTCTTTAAATAATAATAAAACCACAAACTATTGTTTGAAACAAAACCCCAATACAGCGAGCAGAATATTAAATAGAGCTCTTCTTATTTAAAAAATTAATTCGGTGTGCCTAACGGAAGTGAAGCAGGGTTGCCAGATTATTTTCAGGCATTCTGCCTAGATTTTAAAAATCTGCCAAATACCACAAAAATCTGCCAAACCGTACTATTAATAGCACCCATTTGAAAACTCATCAGTTTTGTTAAACAAAAATTCGCAAGGCCTGTATCATTTTTTTTCATTTCCCAAGTTTTAAAACATCACTAATACATAAAAATTGCCATGGAAATCGTGGAGTAATCTGCCAAATATCTGCCAAACTGCCAAACCGTTTTTTCTCTGCCAGACGATTTCAAATTCTGCCTTTAAAAAGGACATTTGGCAGCAAATATGCCAAATTGGCAACCCTAAAGTGAAGGGCACTAGTCGATATAGAATATGGAACTGTGTTTTCCGTCTACCAGTGAACTGAATACACAGCTGTGTATTCAGTACACCGGAAAAGATTGTAAGGGCTCAACTGTTTGACCGAGTGGCGAGGTGGCCGGTTGTTTTAGCACACCGTAAATGTAACCGGAGTTGGGTGAGTTAGGGGTTCGAGCTCCTTTCTCGGCATAATATTTTCTTCTTTTTTTTTTGATACTCCCTTGGAAAAAAAAATTGTCAACTTCAACAGGCTGCATTCCTGGTGACTCGAGAAGTTTTATCGACTTTTAACATTTTTAAAATTTATTTACTTTTACTCACTTTTAAGTTTATTATTTTAATATAGGACACAGTGAAGACTTTGGATACGAGAGAGTCTTTCCCGAAAAAGACCTGTAGTTTAATTCGTTCACCTGTAAGTAGGGTAAATAGACATGTATCTTAAGCTGACTCTTCTTACTTATAATGCCAGGTTCAGGCGAGGTTTGTTGGTACAATGACGACTTTATACTTGGTGACATTGTTCTAATTCAATCTGGCATAATTCAAAGATGAGAAATCTTCTTTACTTAAGAAAAGTTTAATTGCACAATTTAATTCGTTTAGGAAAGCAGATATTGCTGTGAGATTTTGCCCTCGTCCTGGAGTTCTGTGGGTGGAATTTCCCTTAGGGTAGGGGAAAGTTGGCTGTCTTGGTCTGGTTGTTGATTGGCCCTTTAACTTGCTATCTTCCCCATCGCCCTTTTATAATTTCTTCTTTCCATGTTCTTGTTCTGGAATAGGATTGAGACCATTTGGCTCCCCCTGCTGGAATCATAAAGTGGGGGGTAGATAGTTAAATGGCTTTTTCCCAGCACTTGACTTGTTTGTGAGAAGTGATACTTTTAATGGGTTTTTGTTTTGTTTTGTTTTTATTTTTGTTTTGTTTTTTGTTTTTGTTTTTTGTTGTTTTGTTTTGTTTTGTTTGTAAATCATCTGCCTGACTCTGAGTCTTAATTAAATATGAGTATGAATAATCCTCTAGTACTAGTGCTGATCACCCTTTCGACAAGAAATCCCGTTTCAGTGTCTGTGTGAGTTGATACTTGGTGGTCATACATTGGGTAGACTGCTGTTAGGCATATTAAGACTGTATTCTTTGGCGTATTTAGAATCATCCTTTATATTTTGTGTACCCTTTTCTCTTTCATTAAAACGACCGCAACTCGTCATAATTACAGCCCCTCTTCGTGGGTCAACATTCTGACTAAACTATCTATTTATCCCTCTATACTATACAATTTGGATCCCATGTCATTTACTGTCTCCGCTTTCTGTCCTGTTCTTCAATGGGACCATTTATCTTGAATGAAACGGCGCATTTATTGTTCTCTACATAATATGTAACACATTATGTTAGGTTTGATAATAATTTGCATTTGTAACAATTTGAATGTATGATATGTCAGCCAAATTGTTTCAGACTATTCTCTCTACGTAGGCCTTTTAAATGGCAAACTTGTCCCCAGGGGTGATTGACCCCACTCTCTCTCTCTCTCTCTCTCTCTCTCTCTCTCTCTCTCTCTCTCTCTCTCTCTCTCTCTCTCTCTCTCTCTCTCTCTCTCTCTGACGCTCCTTTAAACATATTCAAAACCATATAACTATAATATTTTTTTTTGGGAGGGGGGGGGATTGTTTTGTTTGTTCGTTTTCGTTTCGTTTCTCTCCGGACTTATTTGTTATGTACAGGGAATGCACAAGTCAATAAATTTTGACTCAATAGCTTATTTAGTTGATTAATTTCAATGACTATCTTTACAAAGTCCTAAACGAATTAAATTGTGCAATAATGTAGAAGTAGTAGTAGTAGTAGTAGTAGTAGTAGTAGTAGTAGTAGTAGTAGTAGTAGTAGTAGTAGTAATAGTAGTAGTAGTAGTAGTAGTAGTAGTAGGAGGAGGAGGAGGAGGAGGAGGAGGAGGGGGTAACAATAAAACATTTACGTTTCTCTTGATACGAGTTACCCAATGTCTCAAATGTGTGCAATATAAGCAAAACCTATGATAAAATCATGTTATTGATATAATAGTTCGTATTCTATATTTATTGCAAAATAGGGACAGGCTAGAATAATGGATAAAATAAAAGCCTCCGGCTTACTAATTAATGTGTTATTCGTCTAAATGCAATCACTCAAAATATCCTATTTTTCAAGATAAGTATGGGTAAAACGTGAACTAGGTTGTCTAATGTACCCATTATAGAACTTCTGAACGTAAAAATATCAAATTAACATATATTTGCGATGATATGAGTAGCATACGTATACATTTAAAAATGATTCAAAGTGTTTTTATTTACAGGATAGATCTGGGGAAACAGTAAAACAGTAAAGGATCACAACCGTGATGGAATTATAGTCTATGTCACGCAACAAATCGACTTGTGAATAGAGGGCATCCCGGGCATTTCTGTCTTGCAATGACACTTTATTAGGCCTGTATTAGGCCCAAATAATTTCGCTTCATAAATCGAAAGAGTGCGATGACTTAGCTTGTATAATACATGGCTCAAACCTGATACTACATAGGTTGAAAAACATATTAGTATCCATAATATATGACCTGAGAGTTTTGGTGCCTAAATAAGGGTGTTCTTTATTCTACGGCAGATCTAGACGAGGTTAGATATTCATTTGCCCTTCAAATCCTTTAACTGCATAATTTCTCTATTCTCTCCAGAGGTTTCTCGTCGTGTGTCTTTTTGTTCATGTTCTGTTATCAATGTCAGTATCTTCCTCTCTTATACAATTCAGTGTGGGTGAATGCTGCACTCAAGCCCCGTCGCAGGGACATTCTTATGAGATGAGAAATCGAAAATTTAGTCACTTTACCAAATTTAGATTTCCATGCCCGATAATTGCAACTATCAAACATTCGGAGAATATGGCCTGGCGGATGGCGGGTTTTTGATGATTTGCATACCCTTCAAAAAAGAAAAGAAAGAGTATAACGATCGAGTCTAATTATTTCTTATTTTTCCCCCTAAACTGACTTTTAGAGAATCTTGAGGCTGAAATTAATCCAGTGCATGATGTGAAATCGGGGGATATCAACCTCGAATCTAGTGTTGGGTTATTTGATCGCTTTTACTCGATCGACGATCGAGCGCCAAGCCACGAGTCAGTGCTCGATCTCAATGCCGGAAGAGCGAGTTAGTAAAACGATTACTCGATCGTAAAACGATCAGGCGGGTTGTGAGCTTGAGACGATCTTGACACGTGAGACGAGCTTGAGACGATCAGGATTCGAGCGAGCGGAGGGGTAACGAGTGTTTCGAATCATTTCAAATTCAAACGATCACAGTTTGCCATCCGATACCAATCGCCAATGTTTGTCTGTGGTTCTTCCACAGCCCTCACTCCTTGTCAGATGTTAGTGTGTCTGGGTGGCAGTGGCAGGGAAATTCGTATAGGTGTATCACGCGTGTGTGACAAGACTTCATTAAACCTACTAAAGTTTGACTATCACACACACACACACATACACACACACACACACACACACACACTAAGGCTATTTCTATGACACACACGCATCCCTCTATCAATGAACACTCCTACAATAGTGCGGCTATGTGGTCTAGTCATGACGTAACTATAGGTAGTACTCTAGTCGACCATGGGTCTCGTGCATTATAATGGTCTAGTGGTATGACACCCGCTTTGGGATCGGAAAGTCCTGGGTTCGAGCCTCGCGCTCGGTGCATAGTTGAGTCTTTGGACAAGGCTTTTTACTCACATTCTCTCACCGTACTCAGGTGTAAAATGAGTACCTGGCCGTTAACAGCGTTGTCTTTGTCTGAAAAATTGTAATATCGCCTAACAGGCGGCATGTCCCGTCCTACATATCAAATGTTGCTGTTGACCGGGGACCCCTTTACAAAGCGCTTTGATCACATTTAGTGGATATTGTAAAGCTCAATTTTTTAAAGTAAAACATTAGCTTTGAATATGGAATGTTTCAATTTTAGATGCCTGTGTATTCTTTGTTAGTTCCCATCATCATCATCATCATCATCATCATCATCATCATCATCATCATCAGGGGCAGCGGTACGGTCTTTGGTTGGCACCCGAAAGGTACCGAGTTCGATCACCCGCCGCTGAGTGGTCTTGAGCAAGTCACCTTGCCCTAACTAAATTTGCGGCGCTGCACTGCGGCTATCGCTTGGGTTATTCCAGTCTTCCCTTAGAATAGACCCAAAAGACGAATCTCCCCTATGGGATGAATAAAGGGAATTATGTTTAATTTATTTATCATCACCATCATATCAGCGGGATCATCATCATCACCACCACCCTAATAATAATGGATAAAATAAATATCAACACATTTCAATGTAATAATCAATCTAAAATCAATCAGTGCTCCTAAAAGACCCTTTGATTTCTTTGTCTAATTCGTTCCATACTTTTGGAGTCCCGACAAAGAAAGATTTTCAGCTAACTATAGTTTATATATGGGAATATTAATCAGTCGTTTATATTGGAATCGGAGTTGTCTAGCAGGTGTATTAGTTCAAAGCGCATTTCCAAGGATTTACCATGCTCAATGAACTTCACAATATTTTATTTAATTTATTCCTCCGGCACGCCATATCGACCATACATCCATTTCGTACAGTAGGTACCGATCGCTGTTTGGAGTCTTTTTGTATTAAAGCTCTTTACAATACCCGTCATTGCTTATAAGATAAGAATACATTCACACCTGAGTCAAGTGCCTGACACACGGACTTAACGTCTGGATCACAATTTTCAACAATCACTGTCACTCATCCGGCCATTGATAAGGCTTGATTTTGTGACAAGAGACACCGTACCACTGAGCGACCGAACAAATAATCACCATCTGCGCCATCGTCATCATCATCATCATCATTATCATCATCCTCATCACAGCCGTAACAGCCAGCAAAACCACAATCATCATCTTCGGGTCCGGTCTATCCGTGTGGGGGTGGGGGTGGAACCTGCTAAAGTATTTCATTTTTTAAACAGAAACACGATAATCATCATCATCATCATCATCGTCATCCATTGTCGTCGGCATCGTTATCATCGTGTCCGGGCAATCCGTGTGTGTCTGGGTGTGGAACCTGCTAAATATTATTATTATCTACCTACCTAATAAAAACACACCATTCTTGTTCATTTATTTTTCAAATAATGAAATGAAAGGCACGACCTTTCCCGCACACACAAGAGGCGATGACGACCAGTGACAAATTATGGGAGGTGGGGGCGGCCGACAACTTTTGGCGCGACATAAATATGAAATGTTAAGGTGACAGCGGGATGATGGTGGTGGGAGGGGGGGGGGGTCTCAACCCTTCACCATCAACAACTGTTTGATGGCGTGTGTGTGTGTGTGTGTGTGTGTGTGTGTGTGTATGTGTGTGTGATGCGACGAACGATCATAATCAAGGCTGCCAGACAGCCAGATTTCTTCTTGCCCAAGTAGTCAAATAGACCCCAAATAGCCAAACACCACAAGCATTCTGACTCCCTTGAAAAACTCATTTGTTTTGATTAACAAAACAATCGACTACAGTTGGATAAACTTATCTTTTCATTTTTTTAAAATAAAATATTTTTTTTTAAATGAATAATAATAGAAAAGCGTTTCTTAGTAACCAATTTTGAACTTGGCCATCTGGCAGCCCCCATCATAACCAGCTGCAGTCAAGCCAGCCACAGACATAAGAGAGGGAGGGGTATGTGAAGTTTCCTGTGGCAAACGAGTTGCTCGTGTTTTTTTTTTTTTCAAAACGAATCACTGCTCGATGACGTCACTGACTCGAAACCCGCTCGAAACCGACTCGATTTTAGAGGACTCGATCGAAAACCCGCTCGATTTGATCGTTTCAAACTCGACCCAGCACTACTCGAATCGTCATGCCTTGAAAAAGAAATAGCAGTATATACAGTTGTAAATAGGTGAGTAGCGTTTAGTAGCATAATTTTTATTTTGAGACAAGACACTGTTGTTGATTATAAGTGTTTTAAATCAAATGGCGGTTTTGTTGGGGGGTTTTTTTGGCTTTTTTTTTTGTTTTGTTTTTTTTGTTTGTTTTGTTGTTTTTTTGTTGTTTTTTATTTTTTTTTTTGCGGATTTTGGGCAAATGGCGCAGGTGAAGTAGGATTAAGTGGCGGATTTCTGGCATAAACTTGGCGGTATTTTTGCAAAGGTACCTGGCATCACTGCTCGGATATAAAACGAAACTCGTTGTAATTGTTGGTACCGTAAAAGGCAGTTATAACGCCATCTCTCTCTCTCTCTCTCTCTCTCTCTCTCTCTCTCTCTCTCTCTCTCTCTCTCTCTCTCTCTCTCTCTCTCTCTCTCTCTCTCTCTCTCTCTCTCTCTCTCTCTCTCTCTCTCTCTCTCGCACACACATACATATATAGCAGTAGTAGTAGTAATAGCAACGATGGTATCATTTTTGTAATAGTAAATCTTTTTTTTTTTTTAATTAACTTTTATAAAGCGTAACATCCACTAAACGTGCTCAAAGCGCTTTACAAGGGGTCCTTGGCCAACAGCAACATTTAACATGTAGGATTGGACATGGCGCCTGTTAGGCGATATTACATTTTTTTTTCGGACAGAGACAGCGCTGTTAACGGCCAGGTACTCGTTTTACACCCGAGTTCGGTGAGAGAATGTGAGTAAAGAGCCTTCTCCAAAGACTCAACTATGCGCCGAGCGAGGCTCGAACCCAGGACCTTCCGATCCGAAAGCGAGTAGTAGTAGTAGTAGTAGTAGTAGTAGTAGTAGTAGTAGTAGTAGTAGTAGTAGTAGTAGTAGTAGTAGTAGTAGTAGTAGTAGTTGTTGTTGTTGTTGTTGTTGTTGTTGTTGTTGCTGTTGTTGTTGTTGTTGTTGTTGTTGTATTGGTATTAGTTCAACACAAATACCTGTTCAGAAACTGATCTATTTCAGGTCTATGTCACAAAGGGTTTTTAAAAATGGCAGGTCTCTCGTACACCGCCTGTATACCGTGTTTAAAAATAAAAATAGCTTTTTTTTTTTTTAACTTAAGATACTGTATTTTGTCAAATCCCGCCACATACTGCCTTTTGAATAACACGCGTGATCACCAACCGCAATCAGTCGACAGCTCTTTCAAAGGCTCCATACACGCACGGTTTTGATAGGCGTCCGAACCACGATCAGGCAAACCGGGGTGAAAACGCAATGTGTGTGGCCAAATACCTGGCCGATAAACCTAGGTACGGTCCATCGCTCGCAAAGCCCGCTTTGCTTAATATTTTTCGAGGCGATCGGCGATCGGGGGCGTGGCAGTATAAAAAATTGGACAATTTTTTTCGGATTTTCGCTGTTTTGACGTCAGATTCATGATCAGCGTCGAATTTACAATAGGTTTGATAACAAGAACTATGTTTTTTACTCCAAAAATTGATGAAATTAGAAATAAATTTTAATTAATATTGAGGCTATTTGGCCGACAGAACAGGGCCCCTCCCTGTTTTGTGATGGATCAAGTGGTATGACTCTCGCTTTCGGATCGGAAGGTTCAGGTTTCGAGACCCGCTCTGAGTGGTGCAGAGTTGAGTCCTTGGAAAATGCTCTTAACTCACATTCTCTCACCGTACTCAGGTGTGAAATGAGTACATGACCGTTCGTTGTCTTTGTTGGGAAAAAAAATGTCCCATCGCCTGACAGGCGTCATGTCTTGTCTTTCAAGTTTAATATTGCTGTTGCCTTGGGACCCCTTGTAAAGCGATTTGAGCACGTGGATATTGCGCCAAATAAATGCTGTGTTGTTATTTTTTTAAATAATATTTTTATAAATGTTGCGCCAGGAAGAGGTAGATGGCAAAAGTTTCGTTCATACAAAATAAAAAATAGTTTTCATGATTTTCAATGTAATGATATAATAATATGCCAGTTCTTTTTTTTTTTTTTTTTTTTTTTTTTTTCCTCCTCACCCGTTGTCGCGACATGACGGTCGACCTTGACACAGACATTTGGGATTGGCAGATGCCAAAAAGCCTTGACTACGTGATGACAGGGGTGGGCATTGTAACCCTGAATTATAATCTACAAACAACGCGCCCCCCCCCCCCCCCCAACTCCCCCCCTAAAAAAAAATAAAAAAGAGCTGTGTGCGTGTGTGGGGTGGCGGTGGTGGTTGGGGGGGGGGGGGGTGCGAATGCGAGTAGTCCTGAGGAGTACCCGTTTAACCTGCCACGGGAACACTGTCGATTTGTTTTATAAATAATAATAATAATAATAATAATAATAATAATAATAATAATAATAATAATAATAATAATAATAATAATAATAATAATAATAATAATAATAATAATAATAATAATGACGATAAATAACAAATCTTTATTGTCCACAAAATGGAAAAATTGCCGTGGTCTACGTTGCTTTTAAACTTAAATCGGATTGTAAATGTATGGATGTTATGCGTATTGGAAAAATACTCACGACATCTCCATCGGGGTATAACATATTATTAACACACAAAACTGCAAACGCGAACGTTCATTGTCTGATTGATATAACTTAGTGATAAGTTAAGTCTAAAAGCAATAACAACGGGTTGACTAACGTCAAATTCATTCCTTCTATTGATGCTCTGTGTTAAATTAAAATACTCACAAAGTCCGCCAGCCAGAAATATCACTCCAGCCCAAAGATCTACATGGAACCTTGAACGTTATAGTCTGATATATTTTAATGAGAACTAATCATAAAAATGGGTGTCTAAAAACAATAACAATGAGATGAGTGACGTCAATTTGGTTCCTTTTATAAATATCCAAGAACTTTACTCACTCCATCCGCTCTCTCCTCCTTCAATACATATGAATCTATTCTCTCATCACTTTTTTGTGCGGCTATGCATGTGATCTTGTGAAATGACACTCGCCTTTGGATCGGACGGTACTGGATTCGAGTCCCGCTCTGAGTGGCGCATAATTGAGTCCTTGGAAAAGGCTCTTTACTCGCATTCTCTCACCTTGTTCACTATTAAAATGAGTACCTCGCTGTTTACAGCGTCGTCTCTGTCGGAAACAATTGCAATATCGCTTAACAGTCATGTCTAACATGTTTTTATGTTGGCCAAAGACCCTTATAAAGTGATTTGAGCACCTTTATTGAATATAGCGGTATATATAGCGCAAGTAAATTTTTCTCTCTTTCTCTTTCTTTCTCTCCCCCCCCCCCCCCCTCCTCTCTCTCTCTCTCTCTCTCTCTCTCTCTCTCTCTCTCTCGACATGTTAGATTATTATAGCTATTGCTACATATGATGCGAATATCTTGGACGGTTATTGATGCTATGAGTTTAGGTAAAATGCTTACAACATCCACCAGTCGGAAATAACGTACCGTCACACAAAACTACGAGTAACCTTGAACGTTAAAAGTCTGATTGATATAATTTAGTGAGAACTAATTACCAAAATGACTGCCTTAATACAATAACAAAGAGTGGAATAATGTCAATTTCGTTCCTTCAACAGTCTAATTGATATAATTTAGTGAGAAGTAATCACTATTGTGCGCAAGACGAAAGATAGAATAACAGACAGTAACTGGGATCGTAGCCTCACTATTAATTAAAATTTATTTCTAATTTCACCAATTTTTGGAGTAAACACACAGCTCTTAGTATCAAACATATTGTAAATTTGACGCTGATCACGAATCCGACGTGAAAACAGCGAAAATCCGAAAAAAAATTGTCCACTTTTTTATACTGCCACGCCCCCGATCGCCGATCGCCTCCAAAAAATATATCCCCGTATGTGGGCAAAAATCATCTGCGATAAACGCAGGGATCGGGTCACGAGCGATAGGTCATCCGTCCCGCTATCAGCGGATGTCGGCGTCTATGGGGGGCTTGAGGTGTGGAGTTGTAACGCCGTGTGATGTTGTGAGTGTCGAGTTACTTTCCTCTCACTCTCTTTTGGTTCACCAGAAGTACAGGATAAATAGCAACAGATTATTAGTTTGGTTATGACTATGAGAGAGGGAGATAGATAGATAGATAGATAGATAGATAGATAGATAGATAGATAGATAGATAGAGAGAGAGAGAGAGAGAGAGAGAGAGAGAGAGAGAGAGAAATTGTTGTTTTTTACAGTTTATTTTCTTATTGATGCTATGCGTTTGGGTAAAATACTCACAATATTTGCCCGCCAGATGAAACAAAACTTTAAATGTATATAATAGTCTGACTGATTTATTTTAGTAAGAACTATCACCCAATTCGTGGTCTGAAAATAAAAACAAAGAACAGAGTGACGTCATCGTCATTCATTCGGTGGCGAGTTTAATGTTTTTATTTTTTTTTTAAATATATCTCTTGTCGTGGCACGCTAGTTACTAAGTTACTATGCGTCATTACGAGGGAAGTGACGTCATGACTGTTGAAGCCATCGAAATAGGAAATCTTTGGTTGAAGTCAACAAGCATTTTACAAACTCTCTCCGCACATTTTCAAGGTCTTGAATATCTATCTAGTACAAAATGGCAATCGATACGCCATGCAAAATGTAAAGCTAGAGGAATTAGGGACACAAAACCCCCGAATCGTGCAAATTAGTGATGAAAGCATGAATTTTTTATGAAAAAAAGTTCGTGCTCTAAGGTTTAAATTGTGATATAGAACCACTTTCTCATTACTCCAAAAGCTGAGATATCTTTATATTACAATGATATGTTTGATTTGATACGAAGTTTGAGGAGGCCTTCCGAAAGCTCCTAAATCCCCAGTATTCTTTTTTTTTTTTTATAATGTTCTAGTAGGGGGTTTGGGAGGGGGGAAACTTCTTTTTTTTAAGTCTCCCCCCCTCCCAAACCTCCTACTAGAACATTATAAAAAAAGCCCCCCCCCCCCCCCCCGCCTCCCAACCCCCCTTCTAGAGCAAGAATACTGGGGATGCAGGAGCTATCGGAAGGCCTCCCGAAATTTGAGATAGTGGTGATCTTTACTGCTCCTAAGTTTGGCCATGAATTTTATATTGATGGCGTCAAAGACGATTTTATATGTTGATTATTAGAAGCGACTTTGGTCATGGACCCATGGATTTGGAGTTTATCCCTGTTTCTATAACGTGAAATGGATAATAGCAATTGCTTGCAACCCTTTGAATAGGATGCTAGTCTATCACAAAGTATTTTTCGCCAGATCTAACAGACCCAGCTACCAAATCACTGCTGGATGGTCAAGATGCAGGTGATAGAGGGATTCAAGGTCTTTCTGCAAGATCTCTATTTTGGCTTCCTATTTCACGTTAACTAAAGCTGTCATCAGCAACCAGTTATAACATGGTTTGCATCCTGTAATACTCCAAAATTGACATTGCATGACTCTGTGATCGTGCGACTATGTGGTCTAGTGGTATAACTCTCCCCTTCGGATCGGAAGGTCCTGGGATCGAATCCTGTTCTGAGCGGTCCAGTTGAGTCATTGGAAAAGGCTCTTTACCTTTTCTCACTGTACTTTAATAAATGAGCGTTCTCTGTCGGAAAAAAATGTATTAGGTACCGCCCTACATGTTAGATGTTGTTGTTGGCTTGGGACATATTGTAAAGCGCTTTGAGCACGTTTAGTGGATTTTGCGTTTTATGAATGCAAATTTTTAAAAAATAAATAAAATCTATTACTGAGCCTTATGCCTGAGATTGTCATGGACAATGTTGAAATATGGGTCAGTGTACCCTTTTTCAACATACAATAACGTTATCAGAGTAATTCTCTGACTGCTGCCAACTAGAAGATTGGCGTGTGTTTCAATTTGGACTTTGTTGACTATCTCTTCCCTTGTTTTACGTGTTAGGCTACCTACCTACCACCTGTGTCAATGAATGCGTGCGAGTGCAAGGCGTCTGCTGTTACTGTTATGTTGCTTTAGATTGCTTAATGTTGCATATCTTCGTTTCCTATTTTCAAGGTATTATTTCTATAGATACTTGACAAAGTTCTTCGCTCTTGTTGCATTGAATTGGATCTTGAAAAGAAGAGTGTTTTTATGCACCTCCGTTGACGGTGTATCTTAACGGATCGTTTTTATACACCTCCGTCACGCATGCGCATTCCACCCAATTTCATTAGCGATATTGTGTTTCTTCATTTGGACATGGCGAAAGTTATATTGTGACATCTGTAGGATGTCTTTGTTAATAAATTTATATAAAAATATTAATAATTTAAAAAATCGAAATATAAAACCAGAAAATAGAAGTTGCATTGAAGGTAAAATAATGTTTTAGAAAGAGCTTATTAAATGTGATGAACAGTCAGGTGGCACCGTAGCGCAGTGGACAAGCTGTCAGACTCCAACCTTGAAAGTACCGGGTTCGATTCCCAATGGTGACTTTTTTTTTGTTTTGGATTTTCTTTGTTTTTGTTTGCTTTTTTTTTCTTTCTTTTTTTTTTTCAAAAACTTTTTATCATGTTTTTAAAAAAAACTTCGATTTTAATTATCTAAAATTATTTATTTATTTGAGATCAGTATTTGTGTGCCATGTTTCTTTTTACTTTTGATTTTTAAAATTATTGTTATTATTCTTTAATTTATTATCATTGTACATCGGTAATCACTAAGCAGCGTGCTAAACTACAATCTAAAACTATTTAAACCTCATGGACGTATGCAGCAACAACTTTACCATCACCGCCAACGGAGGTGCATAAAAACGGTGCGTTTTTGTACCAAAAAAATGCCACCTATTTTTATAGATAGAGATTATGTAGACAGGAACGTTTCTCGTTCACTCGTTTGGCTCGTTCGGCTCCTGGTGAGGTGCACTCACAAGGCCAGGCCGGCTTTCTTCTTCTACTTCTATAAAGTTTAAGGACTAGAGATGATAATGGAGGTTTTTCACACGAGAACAACTTAACCCTTAGGTCGTGTAGCATGAAATTTTGATTTAAATTTAAGAAAACGAAGTGCTTGTTCGCAGTAGTATCTAGTCTAGATACTCAAGACTCAAGAGCGAATAGTGAGTCCATGGCGGAATCACTATTCGCAGTAGTAAGTAGTAGAAACACTCTCCCGTCTCTGAAAATTAGTCGCTGTCCTCTCACTGATAGCGCCGGGCATTCGGAACATTTTCATGTTCCTGTTACGATTGTGTTCCTGGTGGCGTTGTTCCTGTTCCGTAACCTGTTCCTGCTCCAAATTGGAGCGATTCGCGATGGTTCCGGTCGAAGAGATTCGTATCTGTCATGTCCTAAGTAATACAGCGTGCGTTCTCGTGTTTGTGGCTCCAACCACAGACAGACGAGAGGTTCAGACTGAGAGGGAGGAGGGAGGGACGTAGGCTGGTTTGCATGCGCTCTCTCTCTCTACACACACACACTACACACACACACATGCATACACGGGCACAGCATAACAATTACAACGTGTGTCCATCCCCACCTCCTCGTCTCATTCTTCGCCTGTAGACTGAACACTTCCTCACCCTCTTCCTCACCAAATCACATCTTTTTGTTGACACTTGACACAGTAACAGTAACATGACCAGGAATGTGTTCCTGGTGTATGTTCCTAGTAAATGTTCCTGGTTGAGCTGTGTTCCTGGTGTTCCTGTTCTCGAGAACCAAATCTGTGCGGCACTACTCACTGAACACACCACTGTGTTTTCTGTTCAAAATGACGTGTTGTCGAATGGTTTGAAGTTGAATGAGAGTGTGTTAGTTTGAGAAGGAAAGAAGAGGAGGGATGATTGAAACATTTGGAGTGACTTAGAATTGAGATTTTTAACGTTTCAACTTTTCCTTCAAGTCTGAAACTGGCCAAGATTGTGTTTTGTTTTATTTTTGTTACCCCAATCCAATCCATGAAAATTTTCCCGTCTCCACCTCTCCAACTTGATCATTCGTTCACATCTTGAAATCTAGCAGCTTATATTATCTGTCAGATTATTTAACTGAGAATAGTCTGTCCCCTTTTATTGTATTATTTACAGTTAGTTTAATATATTTTATAAATTTCCAGGAATATCTCTCTCTCTCTCTCTCTCTCTCTCTCTCTCTCTCTCTCTCTCTCTCTCTTTCTCTCTCTCTCTCTCTCTCTCTCTCTCTCTCTCTCTTTCTTTCTCTCTCTTACGCCACTGCTATACTCATATCTCAGTGCTCCTGCAAATAATAGAAGTTACCATCAATAAACTACCTCTACTACTACAGTCACCACCACATCATCATTGCTGATACTACCACAGCAACCTCCACATCGTTATCAAAACTATAGCAACCACCACCACCTTTACATCATTATCCTCCTCCTCGTTATCATCGCTACCACCGACGCTACAACCATCACATCATCATCATTACTGCCACTACCACAGCTGCCACTTCATTATCAAAACTACAGTAACTGCCACCACCATTACATCATCATCATCATTATCCTTATAATCATCATCACTACCACTACTACATCATCAACACCACCACTAAAATCACAACCACCACATCAACATTACCATCACTACACAACAACAGACACATCGTCATCGTCAATGAAACGCAAAATAATAATAATAATACATGTAATAATAATAATAATAATAATAATAATAATACATGTAATAATAATAATAATAATAATGATAAATAAATAAATAATGATAATTCTAAAATAATAATAATAATAATAATAATTTTTTAAAAATAAATAAATAAATAATAATAATTAAAAAATAGTAATAATAATAATAATGTAGTATATATTTTGCGCCCAGTCCTCAATAAAGCTCTAGCCTCTAAGGCCACTAATGCAAATAACTGAAATGAATGATATCCACTTGTTGCAGCACTGCTGTGAATAGGGGAAATCATTATTCGCAGTAGTACTCTGCGAATAGAGGAAATCACCATTCGCATAACTACTGCGAATAGAGGTGGCCTTAAGAAAAATCAAATTTTCTGTCAATTCTATATGGATTTATGTTGATAGCCTGGGCTTGCAAGCAGGTTTCTTTGAGGCTTGAGGTGACGATAACTGTTTGACGACTAACATTTACTCCATATGCAACAGCACTGAACGAATTTTTTGACAAGAAGCAATAAGTGTTTGGGATATACTTTATCACTATATTGTGATGGCCACTTTTCTTTCTGTCTGAAAAGATGCTTCAGCTGTATATTTTTTAATAGAATTATGTCCTGCATCATTCATACTGCATCCAATCTTACTCACTATGGTACGTCCTGTGTTCTTTGAATAATGTCACTATCTGAGCTCTGACTACATTAGAAATTTATGCTATTTTACCCATTTTATTAAACATGTGAAATATCCTACAGGTTTTTAATACATCAACATAACTAGAATAACAACATAGATAGAATAAATATTTGTTTTAATCGACTGAGGCGGTTAGAAAACCTTACCAGATAAAACGCCTTAGTCTCCGGTGCTGCACCATTAAGCGCGGTGCAAATTATGGAAAAAATGCTGTGAAATATAGAATTTTAAAGCTTGGTCCTAAACTTTTGGCCACAACCTTAAGTGTACTTACAATGTGAGGCATGATACAAGGTTGATAGGTGTGCTTTTTGTTTTTTACTTTCTTGATTTCATGCATGCGTCTGTAGACAAGTCTATTTTGTGCTACATACTTACACTTAAGCAATTTAATATCAGACTTTATCTCAACTTGATGGCTGAGAACAAAGTTGGAACCAGTTCACAGAAATAGAGGATGACATAAACATGTGTATCCAATCAAAATTGAAACAAGGAACAATCACCAGCTTCTTTACCCTTACTCCCACACTTACGGCATAATGCTGTCACATATTTTGGCAGAAAAGTGGGGAATGGTTTGCACCAAATAATTAGATTAAAAATGAAAAAAGAAGCTAAAAATAAAAACTATTTTTTCATGGACCAATCGCAATGTTAAGCCTGCAACCCAATGCATACCATTATGTATACATTTGGAAAATAAGAGGAAAAAGTTATTTTAATTATTTATTTATTTTACTGTAATATGAGCGTTGGACATAGACTTGGCAAAAAAATCAGAATCCGTTTATAAACCAAGGTTGCCATTATTTATGGAATTCAGTATGTTATAAACCCTCAGCATATTTTCCAATCACTTGCTAAACACAAAAAGTAAGTACACAATGTCTTTTTACTGGAGTTCAGCACTCAGAAAGGGGTCCGTCTATGTGTTTGCATAAAAGTTCAGTAAATTTTTGCCTCCTAAATTGGCAACCCTGATAAAAATAATCTGTCTAAAGCACGCTCTGCTTGATCTCCAAGGACTGTGTTATTAACAGAGATCACTGTAATAGTGAGTGTTTGTTTGTTTCAAATTAAAGGAGAAATGTGAGCAATTCTTTTTATCACACATGTCTTTCTTTTCTCCAAAAGGAATGTTTTCAGGTTTTGTTTGATTTCAAACAATTTGGAACTTTCAGTTTCTTTATGAAGTTATTGTTAGAAATGAACTTTTGATTTGGAGATTGTACATCAAAAGTTCTGATGCTGATATTTTGTTAGAATTTTTGGAAAGTTGAAGACTTTTCCCTTTTTGGGCCCATTTTGTAATATTGTCCACTGTTGTAAATCATGTGCTACTGTGATGCATCCTGGTTTGCGTGTTACAGCTGTTGACATATCTCAAGGCTCTCCTTTGTACTCGTTGAACCTTATTAATGATGGCTTGTTATTGTTAATATGGGTCCCTAAAAGTGCAATCACTTATATTCAAATGTTTGTATTTTTATAAGTATTGTGCTTTTAATGTTAGTGGGCATTGGTACAGGTTTCATCTAAAGAAGCCAAGTGATTTATCAACTTTTGTCACTATGTGTTATTGATATGCAGTTCTCATCTTAATGTTTTGTTTAGGTGAGCTTCAAGGTAGGGTGTGCTGTCTAGACATTAAGGTGTTTGACCAAGTATTTTTATTCATATTTAAGCAGATGTTATTTATATGTTAATGACATTGCATAACATTTATCAGGGTGAAATTGCTTCAGCCATATTTATGACTTCAATAGAAGTGAGTCTAGGCCATTCTGCGACTTGCTTGAATGACAAAAATAAGTTGCGAATAGAAGTCAAAGAATGTAGAGGTATGCAAAATTGTCTGCATCACTGGTATAAAAGTAATAACACAAACTAAGTTGGTCACCACACTGATTTGAATATTCATTTGAAAATTAGTCCAATAAAACCAATATCAATACAGTAGGTATTCAGAATATCACAGTGGCATGCAGAGCAGCAAAAATATGATTTCCTGCTAGACAGACTTATACACTGCTAGACTGACATATACATTTCGACCCAAGAAAATGATTGATGATAAAAGGAGGTACTCCAATTGACTTTGAATTACTTGTTTACTTATGTTAAATTTGGTTTTACACATAACTTGTGTGTCAATATTTTTATGATGCCAATGTAGTTTTACAGATGGGATAGATCTCCTCATAAGTAGTCCAGGATTGATTTATCCCTGTTTTGTTGACTATTGATATATGAATGGTATCGTGTTGTCCTCATTTGTATCATTTCAGGATAAATATGTCAAAGAGTGAAGTTCGTCATCGTGGCAAGTTCAAGCCTCGGGGTAACATTGATGGCAGCAATGAGAATAAAGGGTTATCTACTAAAGAAAAGAATGCGTGGGCTTCTAGATTAATAGGCACATTCATCTTTGTAGCGGGCGTAATTTTCCTGTGTTACTTTCGCTATCAGCAGTATCTGAAAGATATAATTATCACCCCTTTGGATTCTCCCAAAATTATTCAAGAAAACAGTTCATTACCTTCTTCAGATCCAAGCAGGTTTTGGGGTTCCTACAGGTTTGTTTGTTTTGTTTTTTCTCTTTCTTTTTTTTTTTTATATTTTTGAAAAGGACAAGATTTTACTTTTTTTTTTAAATGGGATTGCAACATATTTTGATCATCAGATTTTATCTGGCCTCTCAATACTGACAGAAGTATCATCTACTAAAAAATAAATAAATAATTTTTTAAAATGTTAATCAAATACTGAATTGGAAGCGTTCAATAGCATTACACCATGATCATGACCGCTTGTTTTTTTACATGTTCAGTAATGATAATCTTCCACGGAATTCCGTGATTTTAGGATTTCTTCAGAAATTTTCCGATGCTTTTACCCTGTGAAACATTTTCCGCTAAGTGGTAATTCGGCTGAAAAATCACCGTTATGTCTTGTGTCATTTTTTTGACACCTCTGCTCAGCTGCATGATTTTTGGTGACACTCCCATGCCCATGACGTTAGTCTAGACACACTGGCGCCAAATATGAAAAGTGGCACAGTGCCCATGATGGCCTTGGATGAAAAGATGATCGAAAGGGAGGGGGATGGAGCAAATGAATGTTAATATTTTTGTACCCTTTAGCTTTGTACTCTTTATTTAATTTTTAAATTTTTTTAAAATTTTGCTTATTTTAAATTCATTACAACCTATGTCTAATTACAAAAAAAAAAAAGAAGTCATTTAGAGTGGTCTCTCTCTCTCTCTCTCTCTCTCTCTCTCTCTCTCTCTCTCTCTCTCTCTCTCTCTCTCTCTCTCTCTTTTCCGTATTTTTTTCTCAGCCAACCTTCTAACTTCATATTATGTTTATAGATTATTATTTGGTAATAAAGAGATAATGTAACAGTAAGTTAGGCTGATCGATTTAAATAATGATTTTTTTTTAATGCTTAATTTAAATACGCTCTTTTGGTGGAATATGATTCGCAATTGATTAAAGATTATTTATAAGCTGCATAACCACAAGGTTGCAGTAATGGACACACTAGCCAGGTTTGTAATATGTAATATAAAAACAAATACCTCCTTTTGGGATATACTGGGTGACATTATAGGGCTCTAAAATGTTTAATTGGAAATGACAATTCGTTAAATTATATTTACAAAAAGTCAGTTTGTATCTAATGATCAGAATAGATGTGTTTTAGAAGTTAGTAATATATTGCGTAATATTAAGTAACAATGAATAGCTATGTTATTTTTGCATTAGATTTGGGCTTGACAGACGGGCCGATAAATTTTCCTCCTTTTTGACTCATTATCATCACTTGTTAGAGCATGTCGGTTCCTGCTGTCAATTGTCAACTTGTCTGTCGATTTCAATCCAAGTTTTCGTCGCATTTTTTGTCAAAACCATATCGTCGATCATCAATCATCACCATACCTGATGGATTCTCAAAGTCGAAAAAGAAACAGACTGACTATTGAGACTAAAGTCTTCATCATAGAAGAAGTCGAGAAGAATGGAGCAATCATTTTCAAGATATGTCGATGCTTTAATGTGAAGTCCAGCACCGTATACATTATTTTGAAGGATATGCAGTTCTTTCCCTTGAAAATCAGTTATAATGAGAGCTCCAGGATGACCAGAATTTATGCTTGGACTGGAGGTTCTTGTTATGAACGAGCTCCACTTTATAGCATGTACTTCATGTACTTATTCCTTTTGGGTTAGAGTTTAAATAATCTATTTTTATGTTGGATGGGTATAACATTTTGGGGAAAATCCGGAAAATGGTAGGTAGGCAGAGAGTTGAAATCAAGCTTATCTGTCTAATGCTGTTTCTAAACATTTCTTATAAGAAATGTCATTACATTATATCTGAAATTACTTCAAACACTTTCTTCAATCATTTTATCAAAATAAAATTGTTGAGCAGCCATACTGGAAGATATATAGATCAAAACGCTTCTTTGAGTGGCAGATTAGTATATAATGTGTATCCATTAAAATTAAATTAGGTTTGAGTATCAGATTGACTTTTACACATTATCTCGGTAAAAAAATAAAATTTAGGGATAACAATAAAAATGACAATTATGGTATAAGTTTTGATAATATTTATTATAATAATAGTAATGATAATAATAAAAATAATAATTATTGTAGTGGCAGAAACAATAATAATAATAATAAGGATGATACAAGCTGTTGGCTTGGGATCCATTGATACGCAATTTGAGCACATTTGGTTGATAGTGTGCTTTATTGAAGCCCAAGGGTAATTATTTTTTTATGTAGTGATGAAGAGTATGTACAAGAAAGTGTAATGGGAGTAACAACTTATTTGATATTATGTTTATAGTCCGTTCCACAACCAGTGTGCAGGCGTTGATGACATGAACATCTCCACAACCTTCTGATGGATTTTAATGATGATTGGCTAGAAGATTAGAATCGATAGTGACAATTCATCTGAATTGTTTGCATTGGTTACAATACCATACTTTGGGATTTTTCTTCTTTACGGTATATTTAAAAAAAAGGATCTGGGATGAGTGAACATTTCGATGGCTTACAATAACAATATTATACACAGTGAATTATGTTGTGATTGCAATCACTGAACTTCCCTCAGATTTGACCAGGGGTCTACTTCTCACTAGATTCATATGCACTACTCACTTACATTGTCACCCTGGGTTCAAAATAACACAGCAAATTGTACACTTTGTACATACTTGACATAAACAATTGTTACAATTACTAGTTGAAAATCAGAGGTGTAGCTTCCTGTTGGTATTTCTACATTCATAAAAAACTGATAACAATATGGATTAAACATGCAAATTTGTCACAATGAGGAAAATTTACAAGTATTTCTCCAGAGAGGCAAACCGCTGATTTTTTCTTTTCTTTATGGCATACGGCGAATAGCAATGCAATTAACAGATAGTAACAAACCACTGGGTGGGGATCCTGACCTCCCATAGTGGGCGGGGAGGTACATGCTGTGTCTTCTATCCCCCTCTACCCGTTTTCCAATTGTTTCCTGTCATTGTCTTGGAATGAGATCACTTAGTTTTGTCCGGACCCTGGCCGGAGTTCCTTGGCTAGGAGGGAAACAGTCGAATGTATAGTTAGAGTTTTGGGAGATGATATTTTTTTCCTTGTAAATCATCTCTCTGTTATGCATTGTATTATGTTTAGTTTACATATTAAATTATTTGATTTGTAAACATTTGAGTGTATTCCTCTTGGTTGGGACCTGTGCTTGTGTCTGGATGAGACTTTTAGGTGATCTCAAACTAAGTACTTTGATGGTGTGCTCTTGGAATCTACATCCGTTTCCTATTTGAACCAATTCCCCTTTGTCTCACCTTTTCTTTTGTGCTTTAATTGTAATTCTAGAACTTTTTACTATCCCATTTTCTTCCTTTTTACTGGCGCTGATATGACCTTAATGTGTTGCAAGCGCCGTAAAACCCTTAAAAACAAAACAAAACATAGTAACAAACCAGGAACTCAGAGTACTTACTTACTTACTTAATCCTCTTTGGGCCTTGAGGCACATAGGGCATCCACCAGACATCTCCATTTTTTGCGATTGGCTGCTTTTGCGGTGGCTGTATTCCAAGACAGGCCTGCACCCTTTAATTTTTTCTCCATGGTCCTTCGCCAGGTATCTTTGGGTCTTCCCCGCTTTCTCTTCCCATCTGCTGTCCAGTAGAGGGCTGTCTTGGGAAGTGACCCTTTTTCCATTCTGGCCACATGACCAAGCCAACGCCATCTTCATCTTTTTATTTGGCTTTCAAATCTAGTGCAGTCAGCTTTCTTTAATAGATGCAGGAACTCAGAGTAGAGAGGCCAAATTGATTATTATGTCATTTTAATTATGCATATCTTGTATTTCCCCTGAAAGGTATACTGCACAAAACTTACATGAAATCTGTTTGGTGTTAAAAAGTTTTAGATTCAGTGACATTTCACATCATTACATTCAAAGCACCCTCAGTGAACATAATTCAAGAATGGTGAACTGTAGTGTACTCGATGTGTGACCAGTGGGTTTTCGTGACATGTTTTGTGCGATCTTTATGAGTTGTCTTGCTTAACAATTGGTCTGGGATTATGTCTTTGTGAAAGGCATTTCTCCTCGTCAAATCGAAGATGGGCATAAACATTCAGAGATCCCCCTGGTTTTTGACATCAATATCTTTGTCTGAAAAATGTATAAGCATCTTTACCAGCTGCTTGTGTAGTCCAATATATCATGTATCCGTTGTCCACTAAGGTAGATATAAATTATTTAGTGCGTTTACTAAAATTAATTCATAACAATGCCAGCTGGGTATTCCGTACAAAAACACACAACTATATGTAACCTTAAACGTTTATAGTCCGATTAATACAATTTATTGAATACTACTCATAAAAATGTCTGGCTAAAAGCAATTACAAAGATCTGAGTGACGTCAATTTTGTTCTGTCTACAAACACTGTGAGCCTGTTTTCAACAGTTAAGTACTATTTAAATGATATCTATTATTACACTATTTGAAACAACCCAAAATTATTTGCCATACTACACCACTGAATTCACCTTTGTTATGATTATTTTCTCCAAGGGAAAGAGAATCAACACCATTACTGTAAACATAAAGTTTAAGTAATATTTTATTGCAAAATATGAAAAGATCAAGGAATTTGGAATTGTGAGAAAACTGTTTGGTCTATCACTATCGGTATTCAAAATTCGTAATGTCACTTAAAATATAAGCCCACATGCAAAAAATCATGGCACCACATTTCATAACTTTGGTAGAATTAGCTATATTTCATGCACATGGGCCTTGGAACGGGCTATAGTACTGTTTTATAACTTGGGGTCAGTTGTCCAATTTTTAAAATATACTCATTTAATCCTATTCTTATATAAATGCATTATTTTTATACTGTGACAGACCTCATGCTTACTTTGGACTCAAGGCTCGGAGTAAAACATCACCTGTATTTGGTTTGATGTGGATGACCCAAATGGTGAATACAATGCCCCCTCCTCTACGTCATTGGTGTGATCAAGGAGATGGTTTGGATAGTTATACTTGGAAGATGCATGATGGTCGAAACTTTGGTGTGCAGGAAATCAAAGAAAAAAATTATGTCATTGTTACAGAGTTTGTAAAGCATCAAGGAGGTGATCACGGTGGGGACTGGACAGCCAGAGTTACTTTCAAGGCTAAGGTATGAATGAATTGGTTTCCGTTATCATTTTACAAGATAATACATTTTTTTAAATATAGAAACAGTGTATCTTCAGGGTTTATTATTGGCACTCTCATTATCACATTATTGATCTATCTATTTCCTCCATGCAAGCCACTGGAAAAGTGACAGTCTAAGTTTCCTTAGAGTCTGGTATGGAGAGGTAGTTTCTCTACCAGTTATCACTGCCTAATCATAACCCGCTTTAGCAATAACATTGCTTGTTTATTATTATTAGCAAAGATGGTGGTAGTCGTGTTTTTAATTTTTTACTATTCACTTGATTTTCTTTCGTTTCTGGTTTGTTTTATGGTGTTTTTTATTTGAAAGGGGGGGGGGGGTATCTTTCTTTCTTTTTTTTTTTTTAACAATGGGGGTTTTTTTTTGGGGGGGGGGGGGGTTTTGGTTTGATTATTTACTTTTTATTTTTGACTAGTGAGAGCCAGTTGACTCAGGTTACGCACTCACCTAAAGATAAACTATTCTCCTGACTATTTTATATTCTGTCATATGTTTTGAGAATGGGTTTTCTTTTTACAGAAGCTACCAATTATTTTAGGTTGGGTAATGTGCTTGCATCAAAAGGGGTCTACTGTAAAGTATTCTGTAGTATTGATTATGTGCCAAATGCATTTGAATTTGTTTTTCTTTTTGTGGTCAAAATGTGGGTTTATGAGCCAGTTTTGAATCAGACTGTATCTGTTTCATGAGAAATAGATTAACATTTTGATGCTTACTGAAAAAAATGTGAATTATCATACAAAGTATATCTTCAAAGGCGTTTTTATTAGAGGGTTGTTTTAAATAAGGATTTTAAAAATCTATTACAGGAGATAATAGGTGGTTTATCAAATAAAGTTGATAGGTGTAGACAGCTTTAATGCGTTAGATTTAGTACTCATCTGAATATGGGTCTAAGAAAATTGCTATGTAAATTGCCTTCCAAAAGAAGGCGATAATTTAAGATGAGTATTATAAGTTTTCTCTCATTACGACATGTCTTAAGGATTGTGAATCTCACCATCCAATCTCAGTCAGTGTTATGAGAGGATTTCATCTCATCTGAATGAAATTTTAATATTATGATTTGGTTTTGACTGCATTCTGTATTGTAGAATTAGAATGACTGAACGAGATTTAACTAAATTACATTTGTTTAGTTTTCTTTTTTTTCTTTTTATTCAATAGGATCCTTCCAAGCCATCAGTTGTCAGTGGCTTTTTGTATGCTGCATTGGATGGAGACAATGGACAACTAGAACCTGTTCTCTCAAAGCGTCACCTAAAAGGCGTCAAAGGATTTCATGAGGATCTTGGGGATTTCAATGTGGTTTTCTCATCTGAAAAAGGCAGAAAGGATTATAAGGAAAACTATTTCATATCACATGCTCAACAACTTGATCAGTTAAAAGATATTTTGTTGAAGAATCTGAAAGTTGAGGCTTGGGACAAGGGTCGAACAATTCCATATTTTACTTCTCCAGGACGAAGGGTTCCAAAAGATGCAGTAGGACCTAATTTTATTATGAAAGAAGTAACGGCACAGTTACCATTTACAATGGAAATGGCTTTTGAATCTGGAAGTTTTAATGCAAGAAAGGAAAGGTTAGAGGGAGAGATTTTTAGCACTTATCTAACATCAGAAATTAATAGATTTAATTCCAAATTTGAGGAAACTTTTGGCTTAGAGAAAAGAGCATATAATGCTAAAGAAATAGAATTTGCTAAGTCTGTTTTTAGCAACATGTTGGGAAGTGTTGGATACTTTTATGGCTCATCACTTGTTCAATCAAAGTATAATAAGGAACCAGTTTCATACTGGAATGCCCCATTGTACTCTGGGGTTCCAGCTCGACCATTTTTCCCTAGAGGATTTTTATGGGATGAAGGCTTCCATAATTTACTATTGTCAATGTGGGATGAGGAAATTTCAAAAGACATTATAGGCCATTGGATGGATCTAATGAATATAGAGGGATGGATTCCTAGAGAACAAATTCTTGGTGTAGAGTCCAGAGCTAAAGTACCATCTGAGTTTGTTGTACAAAGGAATACGAATGCAAATCCACCAACATTTTTCCTCCCTCTACAACGACTTATTAAGAACATGATGTCAAGTGGAACAGTCAAAGATAAAGCATATCTAAATGCCCTTTACCCGAGATTAAAAACCTGGTTTAATTATTACAACAACACCCAAAAGGGGAGAGATGCTTTTACATACCGTTGGCATGGTCGTGATGCAACAGCCACAAAACAGTTGAATCCCTTGACTCTTGCCTCTGGTTTGGATGACTATCCAAGAGCATCACATCCCACTGACGGTGAAAGGCATGTAGATTTGTACTGTTGGATTGCTCTGGCATCTGGTGTAATGGCTGATATTGCAAAGACTCTGGGCAAAGACACTGATAAGTATACATCATTCCACAAGCTTTTGATAGATAACCAAAGACTTGATAGTCTGCATTGGTCACCTAAAGGCAAGCAATATAGTGATTTTGGTTTGCATACAGATAAAGCCAAATTAGAAAAACCAAAACCGCCATCAAATGTAGCACCCGGTCAAGTACCTCCCAACTTTGACATGACCAAGATAAGAGTAGTTTTGGAGGAACCATCTCTCAAATTTGTTAATGCTCTTGGATATGTGAGTTTGTTTCCTTTTCTCACAAAAATAATTGAACCTGATTCTCCTAAGCTAAAACAGGTAATGGATGACCTTACAGATCCAAATAAACTTTGGACTGATTTTGGTATCCGGTCTATCAGCAGAAAGTCGAGATTCTATGGGAGATATAACACTGAACATGACCCTCCCTACTGGCGAGGACAGATCTGGATCAATATGAATTACTTGTGTCTTTCAGCTCTTCACCACTACAGTTCTGTGCCTGGTGCTAATCAAAATCAGGCCAAATCTGTATATGATCGTTTACGAAAGAATTTAGTGAATAATCTAGTGAAGGAATATTACAGAACTGGCTATATATGGGAAAACTACAACGATAGTACTGGAGAGGGTAAAGGTGCTCATCCATTTACAGGATGGTCTGCGTTGATTGTTCTAATAATGTCTGAGAAATTCTGAGAAATATGTATTGAATAGGATTCCATTAATAATATTGCAAATTGAGTGGTACGTATTAAGGATAAGTGAGCTATCCTATATATTCTTTCAAAACTCATATTTTTCACTTTCACATTTTAAAAAAGGTCTTTTCCACTTACATTCTCGTTGTCAGTCTTACTAACCACGTTAATCTTTAAAAAAAGAAAGACCTTTAAATTAGAAGTCTAATACAGAAAAAAAAGGTGTTCAAGTAACTTTTGGTAAACCTCTTTATAATGCATGACATTCAAGTGACCAATTTTAGTCCATTTGAATAAAAATTAATCGTTTGGATTCACCTTATTATTATCTCAATCTCATTGACATTGCAATCTATTTTTATAATTTGATTTTCAGTTTTCATCCATGAGTATTTTTCTCGATTCTAGTGGGATTTATGTATGCGATATTTCCCTCCCTAAATATGACCAACGTCTTGAAAATAAAAGTTCGAAAAAAATAAAGAGGGAGGTTTATTTGCATGTCTGTAAATTGTAAAACTTTGGATTTGAAAGATAGAATCCATCTATCTGAATCTGCTTTCAACTACACATTTGTTCCTTTTATGCGGATTTGTGTTTATATTGTGGTCTTTTTGTTATGGCTCTCACTTTCAGGCCTGTAAGTCTCTTGTTCAAATCCCGTTGTGTGCAGCGCTTTGTTTCTCGTCCTACATGTTAAGTGGTGCTATTTGCTTTGTACCTCTCGTAAAGCACTATAATATTTTGCTATATGAAAGATCAAGTTGGTGTGGGTTTTTTTTTTGTTTTTTTTTTTAAGAATGTTTTGCCCAGACTCTTTTAATGTTCTTTTGCTTGAAGGGTAATAAAAAATAGTCAAATATTATTTTTTTTTTTTTATTTATTTATTTTTTTTGCGATAAATGATTTTTCCCCCTCATAAATCATCTCTCTATAATGAACTTAGAGCACTTACATCTTTAGCATTGTATTTCTTTGAAGCTTGAGAACTAAAAGAGGCTTTTGTTAATTATGTATAGTTATACTTTTAAAAGGTATATTTTTGAAACCATTGACGTTTTTGTGTCTTTTGACTGAGATCTTTTTCTTGCGCCTAGGTGGGACTTTAATGGGACTCAAAGTAGACAATATAAGATTGCTTTGTAATTTACTGATCTTCCCAGTATTAACTTAACTATAGGGAATGAGATGAGCGGAAGAGTAGCGTCCCTTGATTGGACGTCACCTTACAGAGAGGCATGCGTCTCTCTCGTCCTCGCTTTCGGTGAAGTGTCTCAAGCCGCACAACCAACATGACGTTCTCTCTCTAATAACTTTTCCGCTCGTGACTTCCAATCAAGGGATGCTACTCTTCCGCTAATCCCATTCCCTATAGTCCTCGTTGCCTTACTTTCTATTACGTGCCTGTACTGTATGTGAACTGTCATCTTTTAATTTTTATAGAACGATGATGAAGGAAAACCATTTTAAAATATATGTTTTAGTGTATTGTACACTTAGTTATCTGAGGCTGTTTTTTGTTTGGCTTTTCTCATTTATTGCGTTTCATTATTATCATTTCATATTATCATTATTCAATTTTTATAATTGTAGCGAGTTTTATAGGATTTATGCACGTTGGCTACTGTTGCGTGCTTAGTGTGATTGGTGATGTAAATGATATGAATGTTGTTTTCTTTGGTGTCATATTATGTATCTCACTCGTATCACGTTGGCAAATCAAAAACTGGTTTCAACTTAAACATATTTTCTGTCAAATAATTATTACATTCTCTGCCCTTTTTTTTTGATGACATTTTAGCGGGGGGGGGGGGGGGGGGGGCTTAGAACAGTTTATTATCTTTAATTTTCATTTTGGAAATTGCAAAGAGAATATGAAGTGATGAAAATAACTCAATATTTTTTTTTAAGTTGAAAGTAAAAATATTAACGAAACAAACTCAATTAACGAACACTATGGTTCGACTTTATCGTAGTATTTTTTTTTCTTTTTTGTCATGCATCCAGCGACTACTATACGAAGTCTTAGCATGCATCTGATTTTTATCTTTATTTTCCATCTTTTCTGATAATGACCTGAATTTGCATATTTTGTAAGCATGTTTGTTTCATTTTATCACACTGATGACCATCTCACCTATTGAATATGTTGTTGATTATGATTAAAACATTGTTGAAATTCACAGTGTGTTGTCGCTGTTTTATAGTTATGAAAATGCAGTGGGTAACCTTAGTGCAGAGTTATCTTTTGGAGGGATGCAGTGTTACACCTCTCCAACTCATAATGCACAGTACCCGAATACAAGCCGAGTGAAGTCTTCGTGACCCGTATACAGGGTTTTTGACCCCAAAAAAAAAAGTGTAGGATAAAAAATTGGATTCACACTGGAACAAATGAGATATCCATCAATAGTGACAGGAAATTATCTAAAATTTTATGCTGTTAAGCATTCCAGCCAGCAGTTAAGGTACGGCCCGTTTTTGTTGTGCTCAGACCACATTTCTTGTTTTTACGTTAAAAATTTCTCAAATTTTTCGTTCAAAATGGCGTTTTTAGAAAAAAGCAGTTCTTTTACGTACTGAGCTGTTAATCGTTAAAGTTAAAATGAATGAAATGTCAACGGAAGATTTTAGAAGAGTTGCGCAGACTTTGGTATCACGATTTTTTAAATTTTGTAATACATGTAATATGAGGCTATAACTAAGCTTAGCTTTGTAATCCTGTAATCCTTTGTAATCCCGGAAGGGGAGGCAATTACAAGATGGAGATCGACCTGGCAGAGCAGGGTTCCTCCTGACGGGGTAATCGTTCCTTCTTGTCACTGAGAGCTTTCTTGATTCTATACCTGTAAGAGGAGGCATTTGGTGACTGCCAACTGCCAACAGACCTGTCTAACAACAGCGGCCATTCTGCATCAGTAGGAGTAGCCCCCTTGCCTTTATTGTGGAGATGATCAAGAAGACTGGGAATCTGAGAATTTGGTTGAACATTTCATCGGGATGCAGCGTGTCAGAAGTTTCAAGTCTTCGTTAATGCAAAAAGAATTTACAGATGGGTAGATCATCGTAATGGTGTTGTAGTGTGTAATCATAGAAAACGGTAGGGGCTACCTCAAGCCGGTGGTCATGAAAATACTAACGAAAGAGTGAAAATGGAGAGACTTCGTATACGAAGCCTCTCCATTTTCACTTTCGTTTGTAGTGTAATCAGTACCTTGATTGTGACCATTTGAAGCTGCTGCATGGTGGCGTCTTCTGACCATCACGTATCTGGATGAGGTTCCTGACCTCCCAATGTGAACAGGGAGGTCACTTACTGTGTCTTCTATATTCCTATATCTATTTCCAGCTTGCTTATTGTCATTGTTTTGGATTGATATTACTTTGTTTTGCCCTTTCCCTTGTTGGAGTCCTTGGCTGAGAGGGAGACAGTGAAACGTATTGTTAATCATCTCTGTTATGTATTGTTATTGTGTTTGGATGTATAATGTAAGCTTTTGAGTTTGTTCCTTTTAGTGAGATCCTGAGTTTGTGACTGGATGATACTTTTAAGTGATCTCAAACTATGCACAATGATAGTATGCTCTTGGCATCTAAATCTATTCTATATTTGTTCCATTCCCCTTTGTCTTTCCTTTCTTGTTTGCTTTTTAAATTGTAAATTTAGCCATTTTGATTATTATTTCATTTTCTTCCTTTTTAACTGGTTTTGAAATTACTTAAATATGTCGTATGCGCCGTAAAACCATTGAAAACAAACAAAACAAACTTGTTTATGTGCCTCTTTTTATCCCCCTATTTCACTTTTCTCTTTCCGCTTTACTCTTTGTCTTTGTTCTGGATTGATATTGCTGTTTTTCTCCTGGTCCTGGCGGGAATCCTTACCTGAGAGGAAAACGGTTAAATGGATACATAGTTGCTTTTTTTTTTTGAGGGGGATATGTTTTTCCTCTCTCTCGATTATGTACTATTATAGTTTTTATATTTAGATATATTATACTCTGTAACTGTAAACATTTGAGTGTTTAACCTTCATGGCAGGACCCTTTGCTTGTGTCTGGATGGAACCTTTAGGTAATATCAAAATAGGCGAATTGATGGAATCGTCCTGGGATCTTCTGTTCCCTATTTGAGCTAAAGCCCTTTGATTTTTTTTTTTCTTTTGTGCTTTTCACTTCAGTTCTACAACGTTTCCCCAATCATCTTCCCTTTTACTGGCGCTGAAATGGCTTGTAATTGTCACTAGCGCCACTAAAAACGGAACAGCCAGCTGCTGCCATGGTGGTATGCTACTAGTTTAAGCATAATATAGAGTACATTGAGTGACCGACTAGTTTTACGGTTTGGTTTTAAGAGAGAGAGAGAGAGAGTGGGGGGGGGGGGGGGGGGGGGAGACTCTTCATTTCTCTTCTCCATTAAGCATTGCTAATAGTCAGTATTTTCTCTTCAGAGGATAAGTTTCTGATTTGCAGCCAAGGCAGAATGCCATTGTTTTAAGGTGGACATTACGCCCTATGTCCTTGACCTTCTCAGTGCTTTACATTATTGATGCCCGTCTGTGTCTAATCCTAATATGCAAAGGAATGAAAAAAAAAAACTGCCACACATGCATCAATTCAATGGCTTCTTTTATTTTAGTCCATAACTCAATTCTTTATTTTCCTGTAATAACTGTGGAGATATTTAAAAGATGAACAATTATAAACAATCGGGAGTGGGGCATGATTGTGACGAATGATGGTAAAAATCGAAAGTTACACAATGAAAATTAATAAGGGTGACGGTGACGATGGTAGTGAAAATTGGCGTAACGGTTAGGGCAGTATTATCAACAATACCGAGTTATAGTTAGACACCGAAGCTCGCCTAACGAACGACTTGCCCAACACGTGACCATTTTTTTTCTCGCGTCCTCTCGTCTAATCTCGTCACTCCCGAATAGAAAGACAATGGGCGGAGCTCATATGATATAACGCAATGAAAGTTCTGTCCGATGACGGGTGGGGGGATATCACCTCTCCAAAACTTACCTTATTATATGAAATCTTGAGATTCTTATCCAATCATCGATTGCTCGTTTGACAGTTCGCTTGTGAACAGTTAGGAGACCATCTCTTGATTTATGGGCAGGCGGCTTTGCGTAAAGGCGGTGAGTGTTGTATACATCAAAGAGTACCGCTGACCGATGGGTAAATAGTGGTTGTGTAACCGAAAAGCCCTGCCGTCTCGACTGCAAGGTCTTGTATGTAATAGTTGCGTCACCATCTCAAGGCTCAGGAATTAATTAGTGAGCTGATTCAAACAATGTGGGTTTCAAATTTATCGTATACGTAATCATTTGGAAGCTACAGAGAAAGGTGTTTTTGTGTAATCCCTTTCACACACACACACACACGCGCGCGCACACACACACACACACACACAAACAATACACAAACAATACACATCCCTGGTCATCTATTGCCTATATTATTAATGTTAATATATACATCCCATGCTGATTGTCACTACCCCCCCCCCCCCCCCCCTAACCATTTCCACCATCCAAGTACCAGCGGCCTTTTCTCTTTGATTTCGTATCATGGTCTACCCGAAGCCCAACACCTCGATCGTTTGTGGGTCAACCCCCCCCCCCCCTCCCCCCACCTTCCCCGTAATCAATTTATAATTTTCTCTCTGTATAGAGCGCCACATGCACAATTATATACTATTGAATGACACTGACCTTGCCCCTCCCCTAACACAAGCCAACAGCAACCCAAGCTATCCTCTATCATGTGACCTTAGATCCGATGCTGCATACCGCTTGAGAGTCTTCACTATCCAGATCTCGTTCATGGTCACGTGAGAAGGCTATATCCGTTCGGGTTCGGCGTTCGACCCGATTTCGTTAAAAGCCTATTACCGAGTTATAGTTGCTCACCGAACGGACACCGAACGAACGACTTACCGATCACGTGATCAGTTTTTTCTCGCGTCCTCTCGTCTAATCTCGTCACTCCGGAATAGAAAGAGGAGGCGGAGCTTATATGATATAACGCAATGAAAGTTCTGTCCGATGACGGGTGGGGGATATCACCTCTCCAAAACTTACCTTATTATATGAGATCTTGAGATTCTTATCCAATCATCGATTGCTCGTTTTACAGTTCGCTTGTGAACAGTTAGGAGACCATCTCTTGATTTATGGGCAGGCGGCTTTGCGTAAAGGCGGTGAGTGGTGTATACATCAAAGAGTACCGCTGTCCGATGGGTAAATAGTGGTTGTGTAACCCAAAAGCCCTGCCGACTCGACTGCAAGGTCTTGTATGTAATAGTTGCGTCACCATCTCAACGCTCAGGAATTAATTAGTGAGGACTCTCAGTATATATATATATTAAAAAAACAAACAACGCTTTTGAGATACATCAGTGTGCTCGTCCCATTGAGAATTGAAAAATGAGATATAAATCAAGAAAACCGACCGGAAAATAAAGAAACTATCATTAAATTAAAAAAATTGAGCAATATTTTTTTCAAAATCAATCTACTAGAAAAACTTTTTATTTCTAAACCTATTTTTGGGAAACAAAGATAAATGTTCTCCTTTTTGCAAGCTGATTCAACAATGTGGTTTTCAAATTTATCGTATACGTAATCATTTGGAAGCTCCCGAGAAAGGTATTTTTGTGTAATCTCTTTCACACACACGCGCGCGCATACACACACACAAACACACACACACAAACATATACAAACAATACACAAACAATACACATCCCTAGTCATCTATTGCCTATATTATTAATGTTAATATATACATCCCATGCTGATTGTCGCTACCACCCCCCAACCATTTCTACCATCCAAGTACCAGCGGCCTTTTCTCTTTGATTTCGTATCATGGTCTACCCGAAAGCCCAACACCTCGATCGTTTGTGGGTCAACCCCCCCCCCCTCCCCCACCTTCGCCCGTAATCAATTTATAATTTTCTCTCTGTATAGAGCGCCACGTGCACAATTATATACTATTGAATGACACTGACCTTGCCCCTCCCCTAACACAAGCCAACAGCAACCCAAGCTATCCTCTATCACGTGACCTTAGATCCGATGCTGCATACCGCTTGAGAGTCTTCACTATCCAGATCTCGTTCATGGTCACGTGAGAAGGCTATATCCGTTCGGGTTCGGCGTTCGGCGTCTCGTTCGACCCGATTTCGTTAAAAGCCTAATAGCAAATTAACGGTTACGAACGACGAACGATGTGGAAGATAACAAAGATCTGTCCTCGGGGTCTTTAGAACAGATCTTCGTTTTCTTCCGGTCGTTCGTCGATCGCGGTAGCTGGGAACTTAATCGTTAACCCGCTAATGTTAACAATGGTGTTGATGATGCGATATGGGGATGGGATTATGAGGATGATAATGGTGATGGTTGTATTGTGGTAGTGTTGGTGTTGGTCGTGGTGGTGATAATTGCAATGATGTCAGTGGAACTGATGACAACTTACTAACCTGTTTTCATCCGGGGACCTACGTTGCCTCACTGACCGTTGACTCTCTGGATTATTAAAGATAAAACAAACAAACAAACAAAAAAAAACCCACAAAGTTATTATAGTGGTTGAACTTTTAAAGGCTGTCAGAGCAACTTGAGTAAATAACAGTGTGTACTAACAGTGTAAGTGATCGATGGTAAATAATGATCATGATGATAATAGATTATATAATAATAATAATAATAATAATAATAATAATAATAATAATAATAATAATAATAATAATAATAATAATAATAATAATAATAATAATTATTATTATTATTATTATTATTATTATTATTATTATTATTATTATTATTATTATTATTATTTATACCAACAACACTCATTATCATCACAGAAAGGCCACAGTAGCAATCAGGCACTGTTTTTGTGCGGTTTTAAAAACATGTACGTGCTCCTTGTTATTATTATTATTATTATTATTATTATTATTATCATTATCATCATCATCATCATCATCATCATCATTATCATCATCATCATCATCATCATCATCATCATCATCATTATTTTAAAAAGAGATAATAGAGGGAATTAAAATTCTTTATTAGTTAACATCCAGCTCCACTAAAAGTAGGTACTCAAAGCGCTTTACAAAGGGTCCCTGACCAATATCAACACGTAACACGTAGGACGAGACATGACACCTGTTAGGCGATATTACAATTTTCCAACAGAGACAATGTTGTTAACGGCCAGGTAGTCCTTTTACACCTTAGTACGGTGAGAGACTGTGAGTGAAGCGCCTTTTCCAAGGACTCAACTATGCACCGAAAGCGAGTGTTTTACAACAAAGTCGCATGTTTAAGGTTACAATTACAGCAATCTTTAAAATCTTAATTAAAAATACCTGATCCTCTAAAAAAGAAAAATTGATTGATCCAAAATGGAGCGGCGCACGGTCGATTAATTTGTATATTATATCACCACAACGTACGCCCGAATAGTGAGAGAAATTATCGCAGAGTACGGTCGAATAATGAGAAAAATTATCGCATCGTACAGTCGAATATTGGCAGCCTTTTATATATATACATTGTGGAATATCTCTTTCACTCGCCTACATTGAATACAATTCTGTGAACAGGTCCAAGCGGTCAAAAAGTTTTGGCAAAAAAATTCCAAATAAAGTAGAAAATGGCACATTTTAAATGTAAAATTCACTTTAAAAAGAAATTTAATTCACTTGCCATAATTCCTCATTGTATCTGTTGAATGTTTCTAATTATTTCAGCATTTTTTTTAGATGTTAATCATTTCTTACTAGTATCAAGATTATTATCAATAATAATAATAATAATAATAATAATAATAATAATAATAATAATAATAATAATAATAATAATAATACTAATAATAGTAATGATAATAATAATGATAATAATAGTAATAATAATAATAATAATAATAATAATAATAATAATAATAATAATAATAATAATAATAATAATAATAATAATAATAATAATAATAATAATAATAATAATACATATTATTTTCTATGTATATCTTGTAAATTAATGTGTTTTAAGACCGAAGTCGCAGGTAATTACTAGGCCCGCCCGCTGCTTTCTAACCTCTTCATCACGGCTGTGCCAGGTACCATGCGAGAGCCACTTTTTGGGAACTCTTTACTGTGGAAGTCTAAGTTCTAGTCCTTCCTATTTCGATGGGCCTACGCTTGAGTGCTCGTCAATGGGCGGTTACGACCAAAATCGTCACTCTCCCTATGGCTAAGAAGTGAAGACATCTACTCTTCTGTTGCTGTTACACTGTTATTGATTGTTATTAGGGTTAGTTATAGGCTACGCTTATTTGTACTACCACTGCAAATAACGCCAGAGCTTATTTGTACTCTTACTAAAAATAGAATTTGCGTAATTACTAAAAATATAACATTTTATACGGATAGAACTGCAATATACAATGAATTATCTGGACTGGAAGTCAAAAAGTGACCACTTCATCTCATCACATCTATTATTACAAGTTGATTTTGACGGACTTTGGTAATTCTTCACTCTTTTCAAGTCACAGAATACTCAGTTTACAAGGTAAGCATACGAAATGCACATTTTAATTCATTTCTTAATTTTATAACTAAACATGCTTTGGGGTTGTGTGTTTGTTGATTGTGCATCAGCTGACGACACATTTGTCGCTACCGCGAATTACTTAACTTTATTACTTTATTTTGTGAAAAATAACAATAACAGGGCTTAAAAAAATTAAAATACTAATTCCCCCCCCCCCCCAAATAATTTAAATCAGCCTTCCATTTCAGGCGATTAAAACCAGGTGTTTCAATGTTCGATCCCCAGTCAAAAGGTTGCTAATTTTATCAAGATCAAGAGGTTTCGAGTACTCACGACATTCCAGGCTCAGGGTCCTTTAAAAAATACTTTTCATTCAGTTATTGTTATTATCTTTATTATGGCCGACACAGCATGCATCATCCATACTTTTTCAAAACTTTTTTTTGGGGGGGGGGGGGGCTGTTTTTTTTATATCGGAAAATTGGGTTTTGTATGTTATGTTCATGGAGAGAGAGAGAGAGAGAGAGAGAGAGTAATATTTTATAATGATAAGATATCTGTAGTGGTAGTATTATTAGTAGTTTTGAAATGCCTATGATGATGACAATGTGAGATAATTATATTAGTGTGATTATTTTTATTATATTTTTAAAAATTACGTACGGCTATGTCGTAGTGGTATGACACTCGCTTTTGGACCGGAAGGTCCTGGGCTCGAGCCTCGCTCGGCGCATAGTTGAGCCCTTGGAAAAGGCACTTTGCTCACTTTCTCTCACCGGACTCAGTTGTAAAATGTGTACTTGGCCGTTAACTGCGTTGTCTCTGTCCGAAGAAATTGTAATATCGCCTAACAGACGTTATGTCCCGTTCAACATGCGAAGTGTTGCTTTTATAAACTTTAGCATTGGCATGTATGTGCCTATTTTGCTGTAGTGAATTAAATTTAATTTTTTGTTTTCATCGACAGCTAACATGAAGGAACACTGTTGACGTTACTGGTGTCCTGACAATCCATAAAGATGCTGGCTCAAGGGCTATTCTGGCAAGGTGTGTTGAGGCAAACCTTTGCCTGTGGCAAAACTCATCAATCAGCAAACCATCATCTGGGCCAGCAGACCAGAGTGTCTGCATGCACTTTTTGACAATGGTTAGTAATGTTTTCAAATCTCCATTGCGCCTTTACATTTTTTATTGGTGATCAATAAAATAAATGCTCATTTTTCTAAATGAAAATGGCAAAGCATCATTTGAATTGAATCACGACTGAATGTATTAACTTAACGACAGACTATAGTTTGTTGCCAAGAGTTTTGTTCTATGGATGTAAAACCAATGAAATTTCAAGTGTGTTGGTGTGAATAATGATCATTTTTTAAAAATTGCTATGTCTTTGACAAATGCATTTTATGACAATAATGCCATTTCCAAAAATTGCTAATGAAATGTGTCTCTTTTTTATTTCAATTTTTCCATCCAGAGCAGGATCAACCCTCTTTGTGGAACTACAAAAAAAGTGGTGGCAAACAAGTCGTGTTGACTTTTTCTGTATTGAGGCGAAAGAGATTTTTATTCCAAGGGTTTGGGAAAGCAAATTGCTTTTTATTCAGAGCTAGTGCACTATTTAACTGTTTTATTGTCTAAAATAGAATTGATTTTGCAGTTCAACTTGACTAGATATCTAATTTTATACGACTTGTCTCTCTAGTAGAATAAAAAAATGAAAAATGAGGATAGCGTGCCATATCATATTTTGAAAAATCATTTAATATATCTAGAAATCATCTGTATAACCTATTGTATACAGTAAATAATTGGGTTTTGTGATTATAATGATGAATTCATAAGGTATGACATCATATTTGACCACAAAATTATTTTATCTCTGGGCGTAAAAAAATCAATTTTACAGCATTTTTTTTTATCTAAGGGGTATGGGTTAGTGAACCGATTATAATTTTTTTTAGACTTAGATCAATCTACAAAATTTTCGTTTTCTTGTCCTATTACGGTCATATTTTGAAAGTTTGATGGATCATTTCTTTCAGTTGTCTGCAAAATCAGCCTTTTAACTTTATGTCAAATTATAGAAAAAGCTTGCGCTTTCTCAAATGTCTGTTTTATGTCATTTGTCTGATTTTCTAGCAATCCTACCTCAATCATTTTCCTTTAAATTATCTTCAAATTTATTCAGAATCTTTTCTATGATTATGATGTGTTTTACATCATGATGTGCAGGTGGTTGGATGGGAGCATCACCCTTGAATCATATACCTATGATGTTCGCATGGGTGTACGATCCGATAGTGATGTCGTTTCTTCTTCTCTTTACTAGCCTATCCTGCTTCTTTGGTTTGTGATTGTATTTTTGACAGGGGATATTTTTTTTCCTGTAAATCCTCTGCCTGTTTGTTCTTGGTTATTTATAATTTAGCTTATGATATCTTTAGGTTATGCTTTTGATTGACATTTGTACTATTTTTGTTGATTGCTTGTTTTTTTGTTTCAGCGGTCTCTCATATAACCTCAATTGTGTTGGAAGAGACCTAAAGCAACAAACAAACAAAAAAAAACATCATGATGTAAGTGTTTGGGGGTAAATTAAAATTTAGCAATTTTATAAATTTTAAAATTCATTTGTTCCTGTCGATCCGCGCTAAATTTTCAGTTGAAATCAAATAAAAATTCTAAAAAAATTATTCCAAGAGTTTTCATGATATAGCTATTTATGAAAGAAACATTGTGTTTAAATTTGAAAGAAATTTATATGCTAGTTTTTGGTGCATCTATGTTAGAAATTTTAGGGTTTTACGTCTAATTTTAGCTTATGTTGCCCTTGAAAAAGTTTTTTTTTTTTAATTCAGTTAGGTATTTTTGGTGTTTAGCATCAAATTATACATTACATTATTCGTTCATGAGATATAATTAAAGAATTTTAGAACTATAAAGCATATTTGACCACTAAAGTAATTTTTTGGTGAATAACAGCAGATATTAAATTATTTCGCAATTTTTTTTCTTAGAGGTATGGGTGAGCGAATCGTTAATAATTTTTTTCAGAATTTGATCAATTTATAAAATATTACTGTTTTCTTGTTCCATATTGGTTATACTTGATGAATGTTGGCCTTTGTCTGCATAATTAGCTTTATTATCAAATTAAAGACAAATTTTTCATTTTCTCAAAATTTCATTGTGCGTCATTCTCTGATTTTCTAACATTCACATCTGGATTGTTTCCCATCAGATTGTCTTCAAATTTGGTCAGAATTTTTCTTATGATGTGTTTTGCATCATGATGGTTGGGTTTTGGGCTAAACAAAAATTTAGCAGTTTTATGAATTTTTAAATCAATTTTTTTTTCCTGTCATGTCAGTCACACCAAATTTTCACTAAGAAATCGAAAAAAAATTCTGAAAAATTTATTTTCAAGACTATTGCTAAACCTATCCATCTTGTTGTAAGAAACATTTTGTGTAAATTTGAAAGAGATCTGTTCGTTGTTTTTTTCTGCATCACTGTAAGAATTTTTGGGGTCTAATTTGAGCTTATATTGTCCCCCCTGGTGGTAGGGATTTGGTGGCTAATAGTATTAGCGCTGGTGTTAGGGACTCAGTAATAGCCATGTGGTAGGAACTCGGCGAGTAAAAGTGCTGGTGATAGGGATTCAACGAGTAAAAGGGCTGGTGGTAGGGACTCAGTGAGTAAAAGCGCTGGTCGTAGGGACTCGATGAGTAAAAGCTCTATGACTCACTGAGTAATAGCGCTGGTGGTAGGGACTCGGTGAGTAATAACGCTGGTCGTAGGTGCTCAGTGAGTAAAAGCTCTATGACTCTGTAATAGCCCTGGTGGGAGGGACTCGGTGAGTAAAAGCGCTGGTGGTAGGGGCTCAGTGAGTAATAGCGCTGGTCGTAGGGACTCAGTGAGTAAAACGCTCTAATGACTCGGTAAAAAGCACTGGTGGTAGGGACTCAGTGAGTAAAAGCTCTATAACTCGGTAATAGCACTGGTGGTAGGGACAGTGTCAGTGAGTAAAAGCTCTATGACTCAGTGAGTAGAAGCGCTGGTGATAGGGACTCAGTGAGTAAAAGCTCTATGACTCAGTGAGTAGAAGCGCTGGTGATAGGGACTCAGTGAGTAAAAGCTCTATAACTCAGTAATAGCACTGGTGGTAGGGACAGTGTCAGTGAGTAAAAGCGCTGGTGGTAGGGACTCGGTGAGTTATAGCACTGGTGGTAGGGACTCAGTGAGTAAAAGCTCTATGACTCAGTGAGTAGAAGCGCTGCTGGTAGGGACTGTTTGTTTGTTTTTGAGGGTTTTACGGCGCTTGCAACACATCAAGGTCATATCAGCGCCAGTAAAAAGGAAGAAATGGGATAGTAAAAAGTTATAGAATTCAATTAAGGCTACGCTTATTTGTACTACCACTGCAAATAACGCCAGAGCTTATCTGTACTCTTACTAAAAATAGAATTTGCGTAATTACTAAAAATATAACATTTTATACGGATAGAACTGCAATATACAATGAATTATCTGGAAGTCAAAAAGTGACCACTTCATCTCATCACATCACATATTACTATTATTACAAGTTGATTTTGACGGACTTTGGTAATTCTTCACTCTTTTCAAGTCACAGAATACTCAGTTTACAAGGTAAGCATACGAAATGCACATTTTAATTCATTTCTTATTTTTATAACTAAACATGCTTTGGGGTTGTGTGTTTGTTGATTGTGCATCAGCTGACACATTTGTCGCTAATTAACAATTAACAGTAACAGGGCTTACAACAAATTAAAATACTAATTCCCCCCCCCCCCCCCCCAAATAATTTAAATCAGCCTTCCATGTCAGGCGATTAAAACCAGGTGTTTCAATGTTCGATCCCCAGTCAAAAGGTTTCTAATTTTATCAAGATCAAGAGGTTTCGAGTACTCACGACATTCCAGGCTCAGGGTCCTTTAAAAAAATACTTTTCATTCAGTTATTGTTATTTATTATCTTTATTATGGCCGACACAGCATGCATCGTCCATACTTTTTCAAAACTTTTTTTTTTTGGGGGGGGGGCTGTTTTTTTTATATCGGAAAATTGGGTTTTGTATGTTATGTTCATGGAGAGAGAGAGAGAGAGAGAGAAGTATTTTATAATGATAAGATATCTGTAGTGGTAGTATTATTAGTAGTTTTGAAATGCCTATGATGATGACAACGTGAGATAATTATATTAGTGTGATTATTTTTATTATATTTTTAAAAATTACGTACGGCTATGTCGTAGTGGTATGACACTCGCTTTTGGACCGGAAGGTCCTGGGCTCGAGCCTCGCTCGGCGCATAGTTGAGCCCTTGGAAAAGGCACTTTGCTCACTTTCTCTCACCGGACTCAGTTGTAAAATGTGTACTTGGCCGTTAACTGCGTTGTCTCTGTCCGAAGAAATTGTAATATCGCCTAACAGACGTTATGTCCCGTTCAACATGCGAAGTGTTGCTGTTATAAACGTTAGCATTGGCATGTGCCTATTTTGCTGTAGTGAATTTAATTTAATTTTTTTGTTTTCATCGACAGCTAACATGAAGAACACTGTTGACGTTACTGGTGTCCTGACAATCCATAAAGATGCTGGCTCAAGGGCTATTCTGGCAAGGTGTGTTGAGGCAAACCTTTGCCTGTGGCAAAACTCATCAATCAGCAAACCATCATCTGGGCCAGCAGACCAGAGTGTCTGCATGCACTTTTTGACAATGGTTAGTAATGTTTTCAAATCTCCATTGCGCCTTTACATTTTTTATTGGTGATCAATAAAATAAATGCTCATTTTTCTAAATGAAAATGGCAAAGCATCATTTGAATTGAATTACTACTGAATGTATTAACTTAACGACAGACTATAGTTTGTTGCCAAGAGTTTTGTTCTATGGATGTAAAACCAATGAAATTTCAAGTGTGTTGGTGTGAATAATGATCATTTTTTAAAAATTGCTATGTCTTTGACAAATGCATTTTATGACAATAATGCCATTTCCAAAAATTGCTAATGAAATGGGTCTCTTTTTTATTTCAATTTTTCCAAGCAGGATCAACCCTCTTTGTGGAACTACAAAAAAAGTGGTGGCAAACAAGTAGTGTTGACTTTTTCTGTATTGAGGCGAAAGAGATTTTTATTCCAAGGGTTTGGGAAAGCAAATTGCTTTTTATTCAGAGCTAGTGCACTATTTAACTGTTTTATTGTCTAAAATAGAATTGATTTTGCAGTTCAACTTGACTGATATCTAATTTTATATGACTTGTCTCTCAAGTAGAATAAAAAAATGAAAAATGAGGATAGCGTGCCATATCATATTTTGAAAAATCATTTAATATATCTAGAAATCATCTGTATAACCTATTGTATACAGTAAATAATTAGGTTTTGTGATTATAATGATGAATTCATAAGGTATGACATCATATTTGACCACAAAATTATTTTATCTCTGGGCGTAAAAAAATCAATTTTACAGCATTTTTTTTTATCTAAGGGGTATGGGTTAGTGAACCGATTATAATTTTTTTTAGACTTAGATCAATCTACAAAATTTTCGTTTTCTTGTCCTATTACGGTCATATTTTGAAAGTTTGATGGATCATTTCTTTCAGTTGTCTGCAAAATCAGCCTTTTAACTTTATGTCAAATTATAGAAAAAGCTTGCGCTTTCTCAAATGTCTGTTTTATGTCATTTGTCTGATTTTCTAGCAATCCTACCTCAATCATTTTCCTTTAAATTATCTTCAAATTTATTCAGAATCTTTTCTATGATTATGATGTGTTTTACATCATGATGTGCAGGTGGTTGGATGGGAGCATCACCCTTGAATCATATACCTATGATGTTCGCATGGGTGTACGATCCGATAGTGATGTCGTTTCTTCTTCTCTTTACTAGCCTATCCTGCTTCTTTGGTTTGTGATTGTATTTTTGACAGGGGATATTTTTTTTCCTGTAAATCCTCTGCCTGTTTGTTCTTGGTTATTTATAATTTAGCTTATGATATCTTTAGGTTATGCTTTTGATTGACATTTGTACTATTTTTGTTAGATTGCTTGTTTTTTTGTTTCAGCGGTCTCTCATATAACCTCAATTGTGTTGGAAGAGACCTAAAGCAACAAACAAACAAAAAAAAACATCATGATGTAAGTGTTTGGGGGTAAATTAAAATTTAGCAATTTTATAAATTTAAAATTCATTTGTTCCTGTCGATCCGCGCTAAATTTTCAGTTGAAATCAAATAAAAATTCTAAAAAAATTATTCCAAGAGTTTTCATGATATAGCTATTTATGAAAGAAACATTGTGTTTAAATTTGAAAGAAATTTATATGCTAGTTTTTGGTGCATCTATGTTAGAAATTTTAGGGTTTTACGTCTAATTTTAGCTTATGTTGCCCCTTGAAAAAGTTTTTTTTTTTAATTCAGTTAGTATTTTTGGTGTTTAGCATCAAATTATACATTACATTATTCGTTCATGAGATATAATTAAAGAATTTTAGAACTATAAAGCATATTTGACCACTAAAGTAATTTTTTGGTGAATAACAGCAGATATTAAATTATTTCGCAATTTTTTTTCTTAGAGGTATGGGTGAGCGAATCGTTAATATTTTTTTCAGAATTTGATCAATTTATAAAATATTACTGTTTTCTTGTTCCATATTGGTTATACTTGATGAATGTTGGCCTTTGTCTGCATAATTAGCTTTATTATCAAATTAAAGACAAATTTTTCATTTTCTCAAAATTTCATTGTGCGTCATTCTCTGATTTTCTAACATTCACATCTGGATTGTTTCCCATCAGATTGTCTTCAAATTTGGTCAGAATTTTTCTTATGATGTGTTTTGCATCATGATGGTTGGGTTTTGGGCTAAACAAAAATTTAGCAGTTTTATGAATTTTTAAATCAATTTTTTTTTCCTGTCATGTCAGTCACACCAAATTTTCACTAAGAAATCGAAAAAAAATTCTGAAAAATTTATTTTCAAGACTATTGCTAAACCTATCCATCTTGTTGTAAGAAACATTTTGTGTAAATTTGAAAGAGATCTGTTCGTTGTTTTTTTCTGCATCACTGTAAGAATTTTTGGGGTCTAATTTGAGCTTATATTGTCCCCCCTGGTGGTAGGGATTTGGTGGCTAATAGTAATAGCACTGGTGGTAGGGACTCAGTATACCATGTGGTAGGAACTCGCGAGTAAAAGGCGTGATAGGGATTCAAGAGTAAAAGGCTGGTGGTAGGACTCAGTGAGTAAAAGCGCTGTCGTAGGACTCGATGAGAAAAGCTCTATGACTCACTGATATAGCGCTGGTGGTAGGGACTCGGTGAGTAATAACGCTGGTGTAGGGCTCAGTGAGTAAAAGCTCTATGACTCTGTATAGCCTGGTGGAGGGACTCGGTGATAAAAGCGCTGGTGTAGGGCTCAGTGAGTAATAGCGCTGGTCGTAGGGACTCAGTGAGTAAAAGCTCTATACTCGGTAATAGCACTGGTGGTAGGGATCAGTGAGTAAAAGCTCTATAATCGGTAATAGCACTGGTGGTAGGGACAGTGTCAGTGAGTAAAGCTCTATGACTCAGTGAGTGAGCGCTGGTGATAGGGACTCAGTGAGTAAAAGCTCTATGACTCAGTGAGTAGAAGCGCTGGTGTAGGGACTCAGTGAGTAAAAGCTCTATAACTCAGTAATAGCACTGGTGGTAGGGACAGTGTCAGTGAGTAAAAGCGCTGGTGGTAGGGACTCGGTGAGTTATAGCACTGGTGGTAGGGACTCAGTGAGTAAAAGCTCTATGACTCAGTGAGTAGAAGCGCTGTGGTAGGGACTGTTTGTTTGATTTGAGGGTTTTACGGCGCTTGCAACACATCAAGGTCATCAGCGCAGTAAAAGGAAGAAGGGATAGTAAAAAGTTATAGAATTCAATTAAGCACCAAAAAAGGTAAGACAAAGGGAATTTGTTCAAATGGGAAACAGATGTAGATTCCAAGAGCACACATCAAAGTACTTAAAGTCTCATCCAGACACAAGCACAGGTCCGACTAAGAGGAATACACTCAAATGTTAACAATCAATAAATATGTAATAAACATAATACAGTACATAACAGAGAGATGATTTACAATGAAAAAAATATCATCTCCAAACTAACTATACATCGACGCTTCCCTCTCAGCCAGGACCAGGACAAACCAAGTATCTCATTCCAAGACAAAGACAGAAAGCATGTGAAAACAGATTAAGGGGATAGAAGACATAGTATGAACCCCTGCCACTATGGAGGTCAGAACCCGCTCAGGTGGTAGGGACTGGGTGAGTAATAGCGCTGGTGGTAGGGACTGGGTGAGTAAAAGCGCTGGTAGGAATTCAGTGGTGTCACTGATTTTATGACATTAGAATATAAAGAATTTACAACTACAATCGGACTAATGATTTTACAAAAGGTCCCCACAAAAGTATATCTTTAAATTATTAAACAAGTCTGTTGATTAAATTAAATTATAATTTTATTTTAAAAGATCAAGAAAATGTCAAAATAAAAATGAAAGTTTTGACAACCAAAATGTACCTATTCCGTAACATATAAAGACACACAAACAAATCTTGTCTTCTTGCTCCTCTGTAATCTTGACACAGCATTGCTCTGATTTTTCGTGAAGATGTGTAGCATAAACACTACTTCACTCTATACCGATCACGACCCAACAAGTATTGAGAACAACCATGCTTCTCAAATTTGTTTTACATACAGGACTTTGCACTATCCTTTTGAATCTGGATAGAGACTTGACCGACTCAATTGTTAACGGCACCTTTTTACTATCACACTCTTTTATTGAGATGTGATATTACGACTTATAATGTCCCTTTTTATTTCGTCACTGACCGACCACCCTTGAAATTTTGATATTCTACAACACAGTGTTTGGTCTCCTGTGTTATATTTGTTTTATTCTGTACCGACCTGTATAACACAGTTTCGGCCTTCTCTGTGTTATATTTTTATTGGGACATATAGTAACAGATTTGCCTTCTCTGTACTATGAATTGGTCACCCGTTCACGGACTGACACAGTACAGTAGCCTGCACTATGCCTTGCTATCTTCCGGCCCCAAACGTACTTCACACAATCAACCCTGCATTATGTGAAGGATAGCTAGTGACGTTTGGCGACTGAGAGACGTTGTCATCACAAGATAGCATAGCAACAGGTTTGAAAAATACCAACTCGTGGTTGCCTAAAGCTAATATCCCATTGAGACTTAAGCTCGTTCTACAGTAACGTGACAGCCCCCACCCACGTTAAAAATTTACTTTTTTGATGGTTTATTACATGAAAATAAATTTTACAAATGGACAATGAGTAAAGGTATTAAGGGAATTCTGTATGAAATTTCCTGTGCAGAGTCACATTTTAAAAATTTCGCAGTCTAACTGTCTCTGTCATGTCAAGGGCATCTTTATGGTCGCATGTCTCTGTTATCTGGAGTCCCTGTCTGGTCAGTCTGTGTGTCCATAACGTCTGTGGTCTCTCTGTCTGGTCAGTTTGTGTGTCCATAACGTCTGTGGTCTCTGTCTGGTCAGTCTGTGTGTCCATAACTTCTGTGGTCTCTGTCTGGGCAGAGTGTGTATTTATAATGTCTGTGGTCTCTGGTCAGTACGTGCATTTACAATGTCTGGTGTCTCTGAAAAGTCAGAAAGAGGGTTAGAATGGGGATTTGTCTGTATTAAGTCAGTCATGTCAACAATGTCAAAGTCTTTATCTTCAGAGACAAGAGTCAAAAACTGTTCCAACTGGGAGATTCTTTGCAGAAACTGATGTTCTACCATAACTTGAAACAAGCTATTGATCCTGTTTGTCACTGAAGATACAATTCGATACAGTCCTTCCTGTGTATTTGTCACACGTCATACTGGTACAATGTCAGTTTCAGGTTGGTCATGGATTTCCAGTCTTTCGCCCGCCATGACCCTCATCATCTATGCACATAATATTCACAAATGGATACAAATATCGATTTACTTTGTATGTTGCATCCATAACAAACACATCACAAAAAACACTCAAATCACGCCTCATTCTTCCCGTTACTTAAAACAAATACTCAAAACCACCATCCTCATTCACACTGAACTTTGTTACACCGCCTTCCTCCTCTATCTCTCTCAGTAATTCCTGTTCCGTCTCACCATTCGTCCTGTCAATGTCAGTCTTGAACAATCTCCGCTGCAAATCTTCGACATCTTTAGGCAACACATTTTATCCTTGGCTTGATTGAATGTATTGCCTAAGTTGGGTTGTGGACACCTTTGTTTTAGCCATAGCCTTCACTGTCTCATTCACGAGGGGCAGGCGATTCTCCGGATAAAGTGAGGATGGCTAAATGTAAAAAGAAAAAGATTAAAAGTACAAAATTGTATGCAATAGCATTCAATTCAGACCTGCCAGCTAACAAAACAAAAAAAAAGCATTTTATTTTTTATTGACAATTTAAAGACAAAAATCTGCATATAAACCCATAATGCACGAGTTGTGTTTGTCACTCTAAAATACTTGAATGAACTAAAATGCAACAGGCGCTCATCAAATTCAAGGGTTAAATGAATGACTGCAGAATTCCCAAAAAACGTCGCTTCATTGTCTTTGTAACATTTTCATGGCATACAAAAACGCAATAGAGTGGTCACCATTTATAATTAGTCCTCATAAATCAAGCACTTATAACTGCATCGTACTCATAGTCAAAGTCAAATTTTTATTTTGAAAAGTCTATGGACAACCATCAAATCTTAAAATTCCTTATCTGGAACAAAATAAAAAACAAAGACAAAAAAAAAAAAGACCCAAAAAAATGCCACCACCTAGATCTGCTTATATTGTCTTACAGGACTTAATAGCGCTTACAACACTATAAAAAGGATGATGATATGGTGACTGATTCAATAAATAGGGAACAGTAGATTTCACGAGCACCTCAAAGATGTACCAATTTTGACATTACCTTAAATGGAACAGTCAATTTTGTCACAAGCTGGTCATCATCTCTCCATCTCAGTGCGCCACCTTGAATGTATCGTAATAAAATATGAGTTGGAATGGCTGTTGTCCTTTAACCATTTGGTCCTGGTGTCAATAGTGCATTTACCTAACTAATCTATTACTATATATTACACTCAATAGTGGGAGGGGGGAGGGACAATTAAGTAACAATATAAAGTAACAAGAAAAGAAAAAATAATACATATTTATAAAAAAAATTGAGTCTAATTACGACTAAAATAGAATTTGCGATTAATTGCTGTCAAGTGTAAAATTTTCGGCAGCGAAAAACGGCAGGGACAAAATGTCAATGTAAAATTAGTATAAAATGAATGAGTCTTACCAATTTATCACATGGGTGATTTTCATGGTGGTGATTAGCCCCTGTAACCCTCAGAAACCAGTATTAATTTCAGAGTCCTGCATGGTAAGAAAAACTTTTTATTACAAAATAATAAAATTATCCACAACATAGTATGATAAAATATTAATAGCGTTGTTACTTGCATAACTCAATTGTGAAGGATTTCAACATGCAGATTATAGAGCAATTGAAAATAAATCTTAATAAGACATTCAATAATAATACTAATCCAGCGCAACCAGATTTTTTGAACAAATCAAGTCTTTCACTTTTTAAAACTGTTCTGGTAATAGTTGAACTATTGTCTTGCTGCATTACATCGTGCAGCCCACCCACTGAAGACTGTAAATGAGCTGCAGATAGGCACACATTGCCTCTTCCTCTGGATGTTTTAAAATTCAGAATCAGTTTGATTCCTTTATTAAAATTGTCTTGGCAATCAAGATAGAAAAGCTGATGGTGATAATTTACTTCCGAGTTATTCTGAAATATTATAACCTTGTGCATATAATATTTTCATTTTTTTAAAATATGTAAAAGTAAAAAAACACCTCCTGCCCCCGTCCAAAAACAACCTCCTACCTCTGGTTAGGGTGAACTCCTTTGCTTGAAGTCAATTGCTATTTGACCTGCTTGCATTCATAGACACAAAAGTCATAAATCAGCCAACTTTCCTCAGGGTGATATGATGGAAGCTGAAAAACATGGAATAATATAAAAGATCATAACATAAATACCTAAATATTAAGTTTAAAAATTGCAATATTTTCTCCAACTGAGACAAAGGTGTTACAGTTCAGCACGTTAGAAGAATAAGAAAGTAAGTCGAGAGTTTTCTCGAAGAACTTAAATTTGTGACGTGGTACTCAAATCAGGGACTAGGTCAAAAGCTGAATGGAATGGCACAAATGGAAAGCCAAAGGCATGTTGTTTTCAATATTTAAAGTCAATAGAAATTCAAATTCTGTGCATTCTAATATTAGGCAAACAACTACAGACCACACTAAACTGAATTGTATTAAGTAAAAGGATCTTGTCACATTCAATCAAGCTGTCATTTGAGAAAAATTACTTCATTATAAATTGAAGTTCAGATCGCATGTTTGAAGCCGTATTAGGAAAATTCATGTATCTGTGTATAAGCCAAGTTTCATCAAAATCACAGTGGCAACGAGTGTCTAATATTTGCCACCAGATACACTCGTAAAATTTGAGTGTAGGCCTATTTAGCAAAATCATATATTAGGAATGGTTTATACTACATCATAAAGTAGCGCATGCCCGTCGTCATCCTGCATCTTTTTTATATATATTATAAATATTAAAAAAAGAATTGAGCTTTCATAAGCCGCAATATCCACCAAACATGCTCAAAGCACTTTACAAAGGATCCATGACTAGCAGCAACACGTAACAAGTAGAACGTTAGGCGATGTTTTTCTTCTGACAGACAACGCTCTTAGCGGATAGGAAATCATACACATGAGTACAGTGAGAGAATGTGAGTCCTTGACGAGGCTCGACCCCAGGACCTTCCAATCCGGAAGTGAGTGCCACACAGCCGCATATATCTTGGCTGTTCTTGAGAATTTGCCAAACACCTACAATCTAATTAGTAAAAAGAGGGGAGATGGGCAGAAATAGACAGACAGATACACACTCAGAGAGAGAGAGAGAATAATATCAGTTGCCTGTGGTGTCAGTCCGTTTAGGAGTGAGGTGGCGGAAGAAGTAGTCTAGCACTAGTACTTGGGTAGTAGTAGTAAGTAGTAAATAGGGGAGGTCTTCTGCACGTTCCTTGAGCTAAGGAAAGTATTCCTTCAACTAACCTTAAAATAAAAAATAAAACCTTGTACATTTCCAACACTTGGACCTGCACTACGACCTATAACTAAAACTAAGAGACAAAAAAAAAACCCGCTAAGAGTCCTCTCCAGTACCTTTCAATATTTCAAATTGAATTATAATGGCTGCGGAAAACTAAAACAATGGTCATATAAGGAAATTTACAAATCAATCAAGTTGTTCTACAGGTTTTAAAATGAAAATATGAAGTAACAAGATATCACTCTAATATAGTGACACCTAACTAACACTAGACATCACACCAGCAGCAATGCTGAGCGGAGTAATTTTACTTTTTTCACTAGCAACCAAGTTGCCACATTGGATTTTCTTTCTTTACTTTTTTTTTTAGTGTTCTGCTAATGTGCAATCTACATTTAAAATAAAAAGTGGCATCTTTCATTTCTTCTAATTCTTAACAGACACGATTATGTCCACTTCACATCTCAACAACAGGGACAATTTTTTTCACTTCTTGAGGCAGTTTTTTCTTACTTCTTTTAAATTTCATTTTTTTTAAAGCTTCTTTATTGATTTGTTTATAAGTTCTATTGTTCTTCTTATTTTAATTTCATTGTCAATATCATTTTCATCAGCATACTTTTACAGTACTTTTACCATGTTATTCTTACGCTCTTACAGTTACAGTACAGCAGAGCGATACCTAACGCAGGCCTTTAAAGTGCTACTAAATTTGAAAAATTAAAATAAAACGTTTGACAAAAGATCCACAGTTCAAAAGCTAAAACAATTATAAAGTGAAACTACCTCGAGGCTCGAGGAACATCGGGGGTAAGGTCTCCCGCCCATACTGGGCACTGTGGGACTGGAAGTCTAGAGAGCTGCGCCGGTGGAACCCGTAATTTAGTTCTTAAACGGTTCCGATCATTCAGGAGAGGAGTAGTACCTATCTAGTTGTAGTTATTAGTAGAAGAAGAAGAAGAAGAAGAAGAAGAAGAAGGAGCATGTTCAGGTTCAAGTTCAACCCTCTTAGTAGGCACTTGCAAGAATTTTTCAAAATAGTGGCTATGGGTATTAATTTAGCGTAGAAAAATAAAGGGGAGTGAAACATTAACTAGAGTGAAAAATTATCGCTCCGTCTCAACTGGTTAAAAAGTTATGACCGTTTATGTGGTGGAAAATCTCTATATAGAGGTCTAGCTTAATAGGAAAAAATGTGACCAAAGCACAGCATCCCAATGGATAATCACTATAATTCAGAAACAGCTTCAGATACAACTTTGAAATTTTTACATGTGGTAAATCAACATCTCTGTAATACATTGCAAACAGAAAATGAATTATTTATTGAGAAAGAAAAGTATAGACGTCTAGTTTAGAGCTGAGACAGCTGAAATCAAGGAAAAATAGATCACGACATACAAATGAATGACCTATTGGAATTTTGGAAAAGTCAATAATAAAATATTTATTCACATGAAGATAGACCAAATACACCACTGAATCGGCGTCATTTAGTTGTTCACTTTGAACTTTTCAAAATGAAAATAGACCTCATAAAAGCAAAGATATGAACTGACAAATGTTTGAGGTGGTGTACTCTTCTTACTCTTAGTCTTAGTTGATAGAGTTAGAGTGAGAATGACGAGAAATGAGTTGCCACTTAATTAAGGAAAAAAATGGTCGTATCTAGTTTACTTACCTTCTTTGTTGACTTTTTAATAAAAAGTACATTATTCTCATTTTCGAATGTTTTCAAATTGGAGAAAAGATGAGAATGTCTCGTTTACCGAGAGGGCCATTTTTTTTGCTTCACACTTCTCAAAGAAAGACCGCGAAAAGTGGAGGCTGGTCGGCTGGTCCTTGAAAGCTCACAAATGCAACTTTAAACGCATAAGAGTGCTGGGAGTAGGTAGCTACAAATAGGTAAAGGAGCGGTGGTTTGCAACTTTAAACACATAAGAGTTCTGGGAGTACAAATAGTGAAAAGCGGTAGTTTTCGCTATTTGTAGTGGTAGTACAAATAACCACTTCGTTCAATTAAAGCACCCAAGAAAAGGTAAGACAAAGGGGAATTTGTTCAAATGGGAAACAGATGTAGATTCCAAGAGCACACCATCAAAGTACTTAAAGTCTCATCCAGACACAAGCACAGGTCCCGACTAAGAGGAATACACTCAAATGTTAACAAATCAAATATAATATGTAAATAAAACATAATACAGTACATAACAGAGAGATGATTTACAATGAAAAAAATATCATCTCCCAAAACTAACTATACATTCGACTGCTTCCCTCTCAGCCAGGACCAGGACAAAACCAAGTAATCTCATTCCAAGACAAAGACAGAAAGCATGTTGGAAAACAGATATAAGGGGATAGAAGACATAGTATGAACCCCCCTGCCCACTATGGGAGGTCAGGAACCCCGCTCAGGTGGTAGGGACTGGGTGAGTAATAGCGCTGGTGGTAGGGACTGGGTGAGTAAAAGCGCTGGTAGGAATTCAGTGGTGTCACTGATTTTATGACATTAGAATATAAAGAGATTTACAACTACAATCGGACTAATGATTTTACAAAAGGTCCCCACAAAAGTATATCTTTAAATTATTAAACAAGTCTGTTGATTAAATTAAATTATAATTTTATTTTAAAAGATCAAGAAAATGTCAAAATAAAAATGAAAGTTTTGACAACCAAAATGTACCTATTCCGTAACATATAAAGACACACAAACAAATCTTGTCTTCTTGCTCCTCTGTAATCTTGACACAGCATTGCTCTGATTTTTCGTGAAGATGTGTAGCATAAACACTACTTCACTCTATACCGATCACGACCCAACAAGTATTGAGAACAACCATGCTTCTCAAATTTGTTTTACATACAGGACTTTGCACTATCCTTTTGAATCTGGATAGAGACTTGACCGACTCAATTGTTAACGGGCATCTTTTTACTATCACACTCTTTTATTGGGATGTGATATTACGACTTATAATGTCCCTTTTTATTTCGTCACTGACCGACCACCTTTGAAATTTTGATATTCTACAACACAGTGTTTGGTCTCCTGTGTTATATTTGTTTTATTCTGTACCGACCTGTATAACACAGTTTCGGCCTTTTCTGTGTTATATTTTTATTGGGACATATAGTAACAGATTTGCCTTCTCTGTACTATGAATTGGTCACCCGTTCACGGACTGACACAGTACAGTAGCCTGCACTATGCCTTGTTATCTTCCGGCCCCAAACGTACTTCACACAATCAACCCTGCATTATGTGAAGGATAGCTAGTGACGTTTGGCGACTGAGAGACGTTGTCATTACAAGATAGCATAGCAACAGGTTTGAAAAATACCAACTTGTGGTTGCCTAAAGCTAATATCCCATTGAGACTTAAGCTCGTTCTACAGTAACGTGACAGCCCCCACCCACGTTAAAAATTTACTTTTTTGGTGTTTATTACATGAAAATAAATTTTACAAATGGACAATGAGTAAAGGTATTAAGGGAATTCTGTATGAGATTTCCTGTGTAGAGTCACATTTGAAAAATTTCGCAGTCTAACTGTCTCTGTTATCTGGAGTCCCTGTCTGGTCAGTCTGTGTGTCCATAACGTCTGTGGTCTCTCTGTCTGGTCAGTTTGTGTGTCCATAACGTCTGTGGTCTCTCTGTCTGGTCAGTTTGTGTGTCCATAACGTCTGTGGTCTCTGTCTGGTCAGTCTGTGTGTCCATAACTTCTGTGGTCTCTGTCTGGGCAGAGTGTGTATTTATAATGTCTGTGGTCTCTGGTCAGTACGTGCATTTACAATGTCTGGTGTCTCTGAAAAGTCAGAAAGAGGGTTAGAATGGGGATTTGTCTGTATTAAGTCAGTCATGTCGACAATGTCAAAGTCTTTATCTTCAGAGACAAGAGTCAAAAATTGTTCCAACTGGGAGATTCTTTGCAGAAACTGATGTTCTACCATAACTTGAAACAAGCTATTGATCCTGTTTGTCACTGAAGATACAATTCGATACAGCCCTTCCTGTGTATTTGTCACACGTCATACTGGTACAATGTCAGTTTCAGGTTGGTCGTGGATTTCCAGTCTTTCGCCCGCCATGACCCTCATCATCTATGCACATAATATTCACAAGTGGATACAAATATCGATTTACTTTGTATGTTGCATCCATAACAAACACATCACAAAAAACACTCAAATCACGCCTCATTCTTCCCGTTACTTAAAACAAATACTCAAAACCACCATCCTCATTCACACTGAACTTTGTTACACCTCCTTCCTCCTCTATCTCTCTCAGTAATTCCTGTACCGTCTCACCGTCCGTCCTGTCAATATCAGTCTTGAACAATCTCCGCTGCAAATCTTCGACATCTTTAGGCAATACATTTTATCCTTGGCTTGATTGAATGTATTGCCTAAGTTGGGTTGTGGACACCTTTGTTTGAGCCATAGCCTTCACTGTCTCATTCACGAGGGGCAGGCGATTCTCCGGATAAAGTGAGGATGGCTAAATGTAAAAAGAAAAAAGATTAAAAGTACAAAATTGTATGCAATAGCAGCTAACAAAACAAAAAAAAAGCATCTTATTTTTTATTGACAATTTAAAGACAAAAATCTGCATATAAACCCATAATGCACGAGTTGTGTTTGTCACTCTAAAATACTTGACTAAACTAAAATGCAACAGGCGCTCATCAAATTCAAGGGTTAAATGAATGACTGCAGAATTCCCAAAAAACGTCGCTTCATTGTCTTTGTAACATTTTCATGGCATACAAAAACGCAATAGAGTGGTCACCATTTATAATTAGTCCTCAGAAATCAAGCACTTATAACTGCATCGTACTCATAGTCAAAGTCAAATTTTATTTTGAAAAGTCTATGGACAACCATCAAATCTTAAAATTCCTTATCTGGAACAAAAAATAAACAAAGACAAAAAAAAAAGACCCAAAAAAATACCACCACCTAGATCTGCTTATATTGTCTTACAGGACTTAATAGCGCTTACAACACTATAAAAAGGATGATGATGTGGTGACTGATTCAATAGGGAACAGTAGATTTCACGAGCACCTCAAAGATGTACCAATTTTGACATTACCTCAAAGTCTCACCGAGACACAAGCAAAGGATCCTGCTAAAACATTTACATAATGCAATAATATTCAAAACCTATAACTATAACAGTACATAACAGAGAGATGATTTACAGTATAAAAAATCATCTCAAGAAGAAAGGTACTGTATTTGACTGTCTGCCTCCCAACTAAAGACCCCCGCAAGAACCAGGAAAAAAATGAGCAATCTTAATCCATAACAAAGACAGGGAGCAACATGGAACTATATATTACACTCAATAGTGGGAGGGGGGAGGGACAATTAAGTACTGAAAATATAAAGTAACAAGAAAAGAAAAAATAATACATATTTATAAAAAAAATTGAGTCTAATTGCGACTAAAATAGAATTTGCGATTAATTGCTGTCAAGTGTAAAATTTTCGGCAGTGAAAAACTGCAGGGACAAAATGTCGATGGAAAATAAGTATAAAATGAATGAGTCTTACCAATTTATCGCATGGGTGATTTTCATGGTTGTGATTAGCCCCTGTAACCCTCAGAAGCCAGTATTAATTTCAGAGTCCTGCATGGTAAGAAAAACTTTTTATTACAAAATAATAAAATTATCCACAACATAGTATGATAAAATATTAATAGCGTTGTCACTTGCATAACTCAATTGTGAAGGATTTCAACATGCAGATTATAGAGCAATTGAAAATAAATCTTAATAAGACATTCAATAATAATACTAATCCAGCGCAATCAGATTTTTTGAACAAATCAAGTCTTTCACTTTTTAAAACTGTTCTGGTAATAGTTAACTATTGTCTTGCTGCATTACATCGTGCAGCCCGCCCACTGAAGACTGTAAATGAGCTGCAGATAGGCACACATTGCCTCTTCCTCTGGATGTTTTAAAATTCAGAATCAGTTTGATTGCTTTATTAAAATTGTCTTGGCAATCAAGATAGAAAAGCTGATGGTGATAATTTACTTCCGAGTTATTCTGAAATATTATAACCTTGTGCATATAATATTTTCATTTTTTTTTAAATATGTAAAAGTAAAAAAACACCTCCTGCCCCGTCCAAAAACAACCTCCTACCTCTGGTTAGGGCGAACTCCTTTGCTTGAAGTCAATTGCTTTTTGCCCTGCTTGCATTCATAGACACAAAAGTCATAAATTAGCCAACTTTCCTCAGGGTGATATGATGGAAGCTGAAAAACACGGAATAATATAAAAGATCATAACATAAATACCTAAATATTAAGTTTAAAAATTGCAATATTTTCTCCAACTGAGACAAAGGTGTTACAGTTCAGTACGTTAGAGGAATAAGAAAGTAAGTCGAGAGTTTTCTCGAAGAACTTAAATTTGTGACGTGGTACTCAAATCAGGGACTAGGTCAAAAGCTGAATGGAATGGCACAAATGGAAACCCAAAGGTATGTTGTTTTCAATATTTAAAGTCAATAAAAATTCAAATTCTGTGCATTCTAATATTAGGCAAACAACTACAGACCACACTAAATTGAATTGTATTAAGTAAAAGGATCTTGTCACATTCAATCAAGCTGTCATTTGAGAAAAATTACTTCATTATAAATTGAAGTTCAGATCGCATGTTTGAAGCCGTATTAGGAAAATTCATGTATCTGTGTATAACCAAGTTTCATCAAAATCACAGTGGCAACGAGTGTCTAATATTTGCCACCAGATACACTCGTAAAATTTGAGTGTAGGCCTATTTAGCAAAATCATATATTAGGAATGGTTTATACTACATCATAAAGTAGCGCATGCCCGTCATCATCCTGCATCTTTTTATATATATATATAAATATTAAAAAAGAATTGAGCTTTCATAAGCCGCAATATCCACCAAACATGCTCAAAGCACTTTACAAAGGATCCATGACTAGCAGCAACACGTAAGAAGTAGAACGTTAGGCGATGTTTTTCTTCTGACAGACAACGCTCTTAGCGGATAGGAAATCATACACATGAGTACAGTGAGAGAATGTGAGTCCTTGACGAGGCTCGACCCCAGGACCTTCCAATCCGGAAGTGAGTGCCACACAGCCGCATATATCTTGGCTGTTCTTGAGAATTTGCCAAACACCTACAAACTAATTAGTAAAAAGAGGGGAGATGGGCAGAAATAGACAGACAGATACACACTCAGAGAGAGAGAGAGAGGGAGAGAGAGAGAGAGAGAGAGAGAGAGAGAGAGAGAGAGAGAGAGAATAATATCAGTTGCCTGTGGTGTCAGTCCATTTAGGAGTGAGGTGGCGGAATAAGTAGTCTAGCACTAGTACTTGGGTAGTAGTAGTAAGTAGTAAATAGGGGAGGTCTTCTGCACGTTCCTTGAGCTAAGGAAAGTATTCCTTCAACTAACCTTAAAATAAAAAATAAAACCTTGTACATTTCCAACACTTGGACCTGCACTATGACCTATAACTAAAACTAACAGACAAAAAAAAACCCCGCTAAGACTCCTCTCCAGTACCTTTCAATATTTCAAATTGAATTATAATGGCTGCGGAAAACTAAAACAATGGTCATATAAGGAAATTTACAAATCAATCAAGTTGTTCTACAGGTTTTAAAATGAAAATATGAAGTAACAAGATATCACTCTAATATAGTGACACCTAACTAACACTAGACATCACACCAGCAGCAATGCTGAGCGGAGTAATTTTACTTTTTTCACTCGCAACCAAGTTGCCACATTGGATTTTCTTTCTTTACTTTTTTTTTTAGTGTTCTGCTAATGTGCAATCTACATTTAAAATAAAAAGTGGCATCTTTCATTTCTTCTAATTCTTAACAGACACGATTATGTCCACTTCACATCTCAACAACAGGGACAATTTTTTTTCACTTCTTGAGGCAGTTTTTTCTTACTTCTTTATTGATTTGTTTATAAGTTCTATTGTTCTTCTTTTATTATAATTTCATTGTCAATATCATTTTCATCAGCATACTTTTACAGTACTTTTACCATGTTATTCTTACGCTCTTACAGTTACAGTACAGCAGAGCGATACCTAACGCAGACCTTTAAAGTGCTACTAAATTTGAAAAATTAAAATAAAACGTTTGACAAAAGATCCACAGTTCAAAAGCTAAAACAATTATAAAGTGAAACTACCTCGAGGCTCGAGGAACATCGGGGGTAAGGTCTCCCGCCCATACTGGGCACTGTGGGACTGGAAGTCTAGAGAGCTGCGCCGGTGGAACCCGTGATTTAGTTTCTTAAACGGTTCCGATCATTCAGGAGAGGCGTAGTACCTATCTAGTTGTAGTTATTAGTAGAAGAAGAAGAAGAAGGAGCATGTTCAGGTTCAAGTTCAACCCTCTTAGTTTAGTAGGCACTTGCAAGAATTTTTCAAAATAGTGGCTATGGGTATTAATTTAGCGTAGAAAAATAAAGGGAAGTGAAACATTAACTAGAGTGAAAAATTATCGCTCTGTCTCAACTGGTTAAAAAGTTATGACCGTTTCTGTGGTGGAAAAAATCTATATAGATAGCTTAATAGGAAAAAATGTGACCAAAGCACAGCATCCCAATGGATAATTCAGAAACAGCTTCAGATACAACTTTGAAATTTTTACATGTGGTAAATCAACATCTCTGTAATACATTGCAAACAGAAAATGAATTATTTATTGAGAAAGAAAAGTATAGTTTAGAGCTGAGACAGCTGAAATCAAGGAAAAATAGATCACGACATACAAATGAATGATTGAATGACCCATTGGAATTTTGGAAAAGTCAATAATAAAATATTTATTCACATGAAGATAGACCAAATACACCACTGAATCGGCGTCATTTAGTTGTTCACTTTGAACTTTTCAAAATGAAAATAGACCTCATAAAAGCAAAGATATGAACTGACAAATGTTTGAGGTGGTGTACTCTTCTTAGTTGATAGAGTTAGAGTGAGAATGACGAGAAATGAGTTGCCACTTAATTAAGGAAAAAAATTGTCGTATCAAGTTTACTTACCTTCTTTGTTGACTTTTAAATAAAAAGTACATTATTCTCATTTTCGAATGTTTTCAAATTGGAGAAAAGATGAGAATGTCTCGTTTACCGAGAGGGCCATTTTTTTTGCTTCACACTTCTGCTTCTCAAAGAAAGACCGCGAAAAGTGGAGGCTGGTCGGCGGTCGGCTGGTCCTTGAAAGCTCACAAATGCAACTTTAAACGCATAAGAGTGCTGGGAGTAGGTAGCTACAAATAGGTAAAGGAGCGGTGGTTTGCAACTTTAAACACATAAGAGTTCTGGGAGTACAAATAGTGAAAAGCGGTAGTTTTCGCTATTTGTAGTGGTAGTACAAATAACCACTTCGTAGTTATATGTCTTAGTAAAGATCCTAGGGTGTTTGTCATTCCTAAGGTTAGTTAAAGGACGATGTGGTCTAGTGGTAAGACACTCGCTTTCGGATCGGAAGGTCCTGGGTTCGAGCCTCGCGCTCGGCGCATAAGTTGAGTCTTTGGAAAAGGCTCTTTATTCACATTCTCTCACCGTACTCGTGTGTAAAATGAGTACCTAGCCGTTAACAGTGTTGTCTTTGTCCGAAAAATTGTAATATTAAATAGGTGGCGTTTTTATGCACCTCCGTTACTATAAACCTTCATTTATAAGTGTCCGTTTGGAATTAATGTATTGAAATGTGTACTATCTATACGTCTACCTGCATATCTGCCTATCTATTCATCCATTTATCTCCCCATCTATCTATCTATCTAAAAAAATATATATCTATCTATCCATCCATCCATCCATCCATCCATCCATCTATCTATCTATCTATCTATCTATCTATCTATCTATCTATCTATCTATCTATCTATCTATCTATCTATCTATCTATCTATCTATCTATCTATCTATCTATCTATCGATCTATCGATCTATCTATCTATCTATCTATCTATCTATCTATCTATCTATCTATCTATCTATCTATCTATCTATTTATCTATCTATCTATCTATCTATCTATCTATCTATCTATCTATCTATCTATCTATCTATCTATCTATCTATCTATCTATCTATCTATCTATCTATCTATCTATCTATCTATCTATCTATCTATCTATCTATCTATCTATCCACCCATCCATCCATCTACCTGCCTACTTATCTATCTATCTATCCATCTATATATCCATCCATCCATCCTTCCATCATATATATATATATATATATATATATATATATATATATATGTGTGTGTGTGTGTGTGTGTGTGTGTGTGTATGTGTATGTGTGTGTGAGTGTATGTATGTGTGTTAAGTTACTCCGATAAATGGAATTTTTATCATAATCGTGCCTACTTATCTCTTAGTTATTGCATGAAAAATGCCTTACCGTATACATTGTTAAAACAACTCATTGACACATTTTTTCTTCCCAAAAATCAAATGTAAGCCTTTTTGTATATTTTCAAAATCATTTTGATATTAATTGTAAGGATTAATATTAGCTAACCCTTAATTAACACAATTTTCATACAAAAAACGAATTATTTTATATAGGCAGTAGAGAGCGTAGGTGCACTTTGTGCCCTCTTGACGAGCGAGCACCTGTTGCTCTAGTGCAGCCACCCTACAAGAAGGCTGTCGGCCATCTTTGTTTGATGAAATATCTCTGGGGTAGACTGGTAGCTATGAATCACTATAATTCGATAATTTTAGCGTTTCTTGCCACAAATGCCATAAAACGATCGTAAGTACGTTATAGTTATAGGAGAGCTGGGAATTTATTTTCAATAATTTATGTGATTTCGATATATGTAGAATTCTATCTAGTGGAGTTGCTGTAGGTGTACCGCGATATACTTAGCACAGGCTCTCAAAACTGTAAACAGTAAGAAACTCAACTGCTTTTTTTTTTGTGTCATCGCAGCTCTTTGATCTCTTAGCTGACTATTCCAGCCTTGAAGGACTCAAACTCATACTCAAACTTTCACTGTCGTTTGGATGGCACAATGTAATGTAAAGTGTAATTCTAGTATTGTGATGAAAACAGCACAAAGTTAATTGATTACTAAACTAAAATTTTCTGTGTCGAGCAGAGTTTTCAGTTTCTTATCTCTTTCATTTAATTTAAATCCCCCAAATGACATGAAACTTAGTGGGAAAGTAAACTAAGTAGGTAACTTTAAATGCGCATGGGTTTATAATAATGCTTTAGTTGAATGTGTTAACATTTTTTTTAAAATGGAAATTATTGAACTTTAATTAAATTTTCTATTAATTATTAAAATGATTTTCTCTCTCTATCTCTCTCAAAATCAAGGTAAATGAAGAAGTTTCATTGAAATTACATCGTTCTCTTTTTTACAACTGAAATGGCAAAGGCAGGTGGCTGTCTCTTTAGAATCGGGTAAGATTCTTTGATTATTGGCAGGTATGAGAAAGGAAAGGTTCAGAGAGTTCAACAGCAAAACAAAATTATAACGCTGTGATTATCCCCAGACACCTGTCTGGGGATAATAAAAATTTGTTATCCCCAGACACCTGTCTGGGGATAACGAATTTTCATTATCCCCAGACGCATATTTGAAACTCCGCTCTTTTAAACAATTATCCACATTCCAGAATATGGAATGTTTCCAGATGCACATAGAAGTAAGGAAAGTTAATAAAATATCTATAAAAACATAAAATTAACCAACATTAAAATCAGTTGTTACTACATATACACAATATGCGTCGACTTCGAAGTGGGTGTCATGGCCGAATGGTTAAGTCGTTTGCCCTGGAAGTTTGACCATAATCGACGTTGTGGGTTCGAATCCTGGTAACGTCACTTTTTTTTTTTTAAATTCCGTCTTCTTTTTACAGAACGTTGAAAGGGATAAATGTCCCATCCATCCTCCCCCCACCTCTTTTTTTTATTATTAAACTCTCTCTCTCTCTCTCTTTCTCTCTCTCTCTCTCTCTCTCTCTCTCTCTCTCTCTCTCTCTCTCTCTCTCTCTCTCTTGTTTTTTTCTATTTTCTAGCAAATATATTCGTCCCCACTCCGATCTCAAATAGTGTCTAAAAAGAATAAATAATTATAAAGCAAACAAACAGAAATATTCAGAGAGCGACCAAATGGTCAGATAGAGGAGAAAAAAACAAACAAACAATAATTGTGTTAAAAATAAAAACAATAATTGTTCTAAAAATAAAAACAATTTAAGAAATTCATGCTCAGAAACGGAACATTTACATAAAGGTTTAGCAAACAAAAAACTCTAAGGTTTAGGTCAAAATAAAAAAAAAAAAAAGAAAAAGAGAGATTTCCCTCGGAGCAGGGAATAGTGTTAACAACAACAACAATAATAATAATAATAATAATAATAATAATAATAATAATAATAATAATAATAATAATAATAATAATAATATAATAATAATAATAATAATAGTATGATAATAAGAGTATTAATAATAAAAATAATACTATTATTGATAATAATATAATAATGATTATGATGGTAATAGTAATAATAATAACAAATATTATTATTATTATTATTATTATTATTATTATTATTATTATTATTATTATTATTATTATTATTATTATCATTGACCAAAACAAAAAAAGACAATAATAGATCTAGAGCAAATTAAATAATGAAATAATATTATCGGAGAAATAAAAAATTCAACTGATTAAAAAAAAAAACTCTTGCTCGGAACTCGGAACAAAAGTGAAAACAATAAAAATCAATTGGGAAGAAAGAAAGAAAAGTAAAAAAACAAACAAAAATGAGTTGGGGCGGGGGCGGTCGGGACTGGGTCGAATCTGTGCAGCTAAAAGGAGTAAAATGAAAGGTGGCCTTACCCACTGAGCTGCCTATCCACACCGCTATCGGGATATTTTAAATTCATATATGAGCTAAACATATTTCCACCATTTTTGCTTCCTTGTTTTGGTAGTTATTTTCATCTCTGATTCGAATAAAAATATGTTGTTGGATCTAGTTCTGTGGACGTGTGATACTAAATTGTATTGTCTTGTGCGAAGCAGACAGCGAAATAACAGGTGTGGGTTTTGGGCTTTGGGGCGAACAACACCATGGCCTAGGAATTCGTCCGCGACATAAAAATTATTCCCGGTCGTCGCCAAAATTGTGGCCAGAATGAGCAAATTATAGAAACAAGAGATGATCAATAAAGTTAACAGATAGGTTGGTAATGAAAATTTAAATGGTTGGTGGACTATGAACAGATTTGATGATTAACAACTTTCTTCCTGGTTGAAAATAAAAAGTCGAATTGCCAGTTTGACGTTTTCAGATCAAAGTAACAAAAGAAATTTCATTGATCCATTTGCTTTAAAATATTTTTTTTTTAAAGAGCTGGATTTGACATTTGATCACTATTTACTTTCATCTTGTGTTAAATATCACTTGATATATTAACTGTTTTGGGACACAACCACTAGTATTTTTTTCCAGAATATTTGGTATTTTTCACGCCTAGTTTGGCATTTTGCATAAAATCTTTCTGCCCACTTGCTACATGCGTCTGGGGATAGTATCCTCAGACAGGTGTCTGGGGATAACAAAAATTGGTTATCCCCAGACACCTGTCTGGGGATAACGAATTTTTATTATCCCCAGACAGGCGTCTGGGAATAATGACAGCCAAATTATAAATACTACTCAATTAAATTTAATCTTTAATCATTCACATTATTACAAATTTTTGTTTATGCTGATTATTGACATCAATGTGGGGTCTTATTTTGCTGTATCATAGGCCGCTGATAGGTCGATGAACACTGCCCCCGTTTTAACTTTTCGTTCATATCCGCTTTCGATAAATGATGTGAGCGCTAGTACCTGTTCAGTTGTGTCACGTCCAGGCCTGAAACCTGCTTGTTCAGGTGGTATATACATATCTAAGGTAGGTGAAATACGGCCGAGTAAGATGCGCTCTAGTAGTTTAAAGAAACAACAGAGCAAAGATATTGGTCGGTAGCTGGTTGGGTCATTAGGTGGTTTGCCAGGTGTGAGGATTTTAGCTTCTTTCCATGCGTTGGGGTATTTTGATGTTTCTATTACGTCTGACAATGCAATGGAGAGCCAATGTGTTGCTTTCGCACCAAGGTGTTTTATCATATCAGGGTATATATCGTCCACTCCGGCGGCGCGTCCTGCTTTCTTATTTTTAACTGCAGTTTCTACTTCGGTTTTGGAGATTGGTATTGATGAGAGCCCTTCTTGGGGGCGCGATTGATATAGTTTTTGGAATTGGTGGCGGATTCCTTTTTCGAATCTGTGGTTGGGTGTGTGTGTACTACGTAGTTTTTATTTCTTTGGCTATTTTTTCTACCTCTATCGGGGCAGCTTGTTGTTTTGATTGGCCTTTATCTGGATCTAGTTTTTTGAGAAGATTCCAGGCATGTCTACTAGAGTGTTTAAAATCGAGGTTTTCAAACGTGTTAATCCATTTCTTTTGTCTTCCTTCCTGTAGGGATTGAAGAAGCTCTTCAGCTATGTCTTGGTTTTGTGTTTCCTCGTATAGTTTTAATAATTTTTCACTTTCTTTTGTCCAGCATGGGATATATGTTTTTCGATATCCGCGTGGTATGTGTTTAGTAGCACTAGCGATGATGAGTTTGGAAAATCGGTTGATGTTTTCTTGTTTTGGTGGTATTCTTACACAAACGCGATCGATGTGTTCAGTGAATTGTTCCCATTTAGCCTTTTGGAAGTTCCATCGTGGTTTGGGTAGGGATGGTGTTATTGGGATGGTGAGACCGATTGTAATAAGGATGGGTCTATGCTGGCTGTTTGGAAAATTGTTCAGGACTTGGCATTGAGCTCGGAGAGGTGTTTGATTTTCGTCCTGTGTTATGAATGTAAGGTCAGGTGTGTATTCGTTTTTCCACCTGGCAGAGAAAAATGTTCCCTTTTCTTTTGGATTGAAAAGTAGATGGAGGTTGTTTTGTGAGGCCCATTCGGATATTTGTTCTCCAGCAGTGTTGCTAGTTTTATAACCCCATTCTGGAGGGTGACTGTTGAAGTCGCCTGTGGTGATAGTAGGATGTGTGAGATATGGCAGGGTGGGAGTAGGCCATGTCTTTTGGGGAGGTTTGTAGATGTTGATTAGTGTGATTTCCGCGTGTTTAGCAATTGTTTTATGTATATTAGTTACGGATAATGATGAATACATAATGGTAGTACACTGAGGGTTTTTTGAGAAGATCATGGTGCCATATTGTTTATGGTGGATGATATCTACTAATGTATAGTTACCAATTTTGTATATGTCCTGAAGAGAAGAGGCGACACAAAAACAATATCACCGACTGGAGAAAACAACATCAAATACTCCACTCAGAATAATCACCCAATCAGCCCCCACAACATCACGCCTAAGATCTCGCAAACCGTTCTACAAATCCAAAGAAGAACATTTCGACCTCTCTGATAGCTGGAAAACTGAATGGGAGAAAAACAAACCAAAAAACAGTGATCTAATCGAAGACCCTACAGCAACACCACTCCCAGGTTTCTACACACTAAACAGAAAACAGTGGTCTTCCTGTAACAGACTACGATCTAAACTCGGTAGAACAGCATCTAATCTCCACAAATGGGGCTATATAACAACACCAACATGCCAAGCCTGTAACACTCCAAATCAGGACATCGACCATTTGGTACTTCACTGTCCATCAACATCCATAGAGGGCGGCTATCCTGCTATCCACAAACCTATATATTCATGTAGCTCTCTGTCTTTGTTCTGGATGGAGATTGCTCGGTTTTTTCCTGGTCGTGTCGGGATTCCTTAACTGAGAGTCAATGTATGATTCAATTTTTTTAATGTGTTTTTTTTTTTTTTTAGAGATGATTTTTCCATTAATTAAATCAATCTTCTATCATGTGCTATCATAGGCATTTTTTAAAGTTTTGAATATATATTTGTAAACATTGGAGTATATCTTTCATAGCGAGATCCTTTGCTTTTGCCTGGATGGGACTTTTAGGTAATATCATAATAGGCACACATTGTCATTGATGGAATTATGGTAAAATTCTTTGTTCCCTAATTGAGTTTGAGTTAGTCCTTTTTGTCTGACTTTTCCTTTGGTACCCTTTTAACCTCAGGTCTACAACTTTTTTTCCAATCAGCTCCCTTTTTACTGGCATTAAAATGACCTACAAGTGTCATACGCGCTGTAAAACCCTAAAAACAACAAATAAACAGTTTTGAAATGTATCACAAAGTAACTGACTTATTTGTTTTGTTTTGTTTTGGGTTTTTCCTTTTTTTTTTTTCTTTTTTTTTTTGATTTGTTTGAAAAGTTTAAAACCTTGAATTATCCTAACAATTTTTCTGTTTGATTTATTTCCATTCCTCCAGATACTATTTCTATTCTAGAACCAGAATTGGATACTATTATCACCAACAAGATATTAAGAAAGCTAAGGAAAAGTTGGGAGACAATGGCCATTCAGAATTAACAGATTTTGAATATGGCAGTAAGGATTTGATAACAATTGTAATGCTATCACTATCATGACTTTGATTATTGGGGTTTTTTTTTTTGTTTGTTTGTTTTTTTGTGGGGGGGGGGGGGGGGAGGGGTTGTCTCTAGACTGGAGATTTTTAGCACATGAAAATCTGTTGCACTTCATCATCAACATACGTGTTATTGTTACCATCGTCTTCAACAACATTAGCAGTAACCACAGCAGTAGTTTTGATTTCCTTTTTGTCGTTCTTCAGCACTACATCTACAACTACCTCTACTGCTCCTTTTTCCTTTTGTTCAGCTACTGCTGTTACTTCTACAACTATTATCAATACTCCTCCTCCTCCTCCTCCTCCTCCTCCTCCTACTACTACTACTACTACTACTACTACTACTACTACTACTACTACTAATACTACTACTACTACTACCACTACTTCTACTGCCACTACTACTACAGAAAGCTGATCTGAATAGGGTGTGTATGTGTGTTTGTGTATAGGTATGTATGTGTCTGTCTGTGTCAGTGTATGTGTGTGTGTTCGTTTTTTAGCTTTTAAAAAAACGTGTGCTTTTTGGGTTTTTTTATTTGGGGGGGGGGGGGGGGGTTAATTGTGTTTTTTTTTTTTTTTTTTTTTTTTTTTTTTTGGGGGGGGGGGGGTGTTGTTTTACATGCAAAAGAATTCATTTTCTGTGGACTCCTAAATAAACGCAATGAGGTTGGTCCTACGATGAGAGTAGTTGATTAAAATCATTTCTTTGTCTCTCAGATTTGACAGTTTTACCCATCCCCATGCTCCTGGACAACTATGCATATTTGGTGACTGACAAAAAGAATGGCAAAAATATCCTTATTGATCCCGGTCATGCAGAGGCTGTACAAGTAAGATAACTGATATAGAAATGGACGAGGGTTTGTGTCTGGGATATAAAATGATATTAATATGAAATCATAGTAATTATAATAATAATAATTAGAAGAAGAAGAAGAAGAAGACGAAGAAAAAGGTTTATTTCGTTATTTTATTTTATGGTCGTATAAAATTATGAAATGGAATATATATCACCCACATAATATTAATCAATAAAATCGCATGCAAGCAAAAACTTTTCATAATTTGGTTATGTGGTTGTCATGAAGATAAGATTTGAAAAATATTGACAATTTAGATTACATGTTTCGAAATGAATAGGGTATCAGCATTTTCTTCCTCTCAAAGTTTCATGGTGTTTTTTATTTTTGATCATACTCTTATTCATATCCCAACTTGATATATATTTTAATATTTTTTAAAATTTATGATTCTTCTTGTAGAGAGTGCTAAACAGCAGAAATATTCAGCCTGATGCTATCCTTGTTACCCACAAACACTGGTAAGTGAGCTTTTAAAGTAATTTCTTTTGCAACATTTTTGATGTGAGCCGACATCTGTAGTACATAATTAAAAAAAAAAAATTTCAAAAGTTCATAGTTGTTTTGATGATAGAATCAAGCAGGATTGTTGTTTGTTTTTTTTTAAAGTTCAAACCTGACACATATCAGCAAATGGATTTTTGATAAACTTGAACAATTATGAAATATCCATTTTGAAACTGAATTCTGACACTTGCCAGTACATCGATAATGACGTTTCAGGTGGTTAGAATAGAAAATAACTGTATAAAATGATGACAGAAAAAAATATAAAAATGATACTAAATTCTGAACTGTTCTAATTAGTCTATCCCTCCAGGAAATCGCGGCAATGGGACCGCAATTTTCCATGTTTTGGAGTCACATATAATCATATAATGCTAAACATAGGAAAATACTACTGCCACCGTCACACAAAACTATTAAAGATTTCGCAAGTAGCTTCCCTTGACAACACAGGAAGTAGATAATTCATTGTTTTCAATCGATTGACTCATCCCGGCAATTTATCATCCTCTAGTAGGCTTTTGTTGGATTTGTGCCGAAATTGAGTTTGAATTGTATGAAAAAAAAAATCGCTCATGATGTCTAATAATTCAGCAAAGAATGGTTCCAAGACAACAGCCCGGGACCGACATAGACAATTTCTATGGGTGTTTAATATTCTATCATAAACATAGATTCCTGTAACTTGGAAATAGAAAGTTTTTATGGCCGGTCCCCTCGATCTCGTTACTCCCGAGTTCCACTGTATTATTATGATGTATAGATGTACTTGGAAATATAATAATAATAATAATAATAATAATTTTTTTTTAAATTTATGAGCTGTTCTACCACACAATTGTTAGGAATCCATGCATTTGTGTAAAAGTGTTGGTTTGTTTTGTTTTTCAAAATCTCCTGGTGGCATCCCCTGTATATACCTGGCATATTATTTCTTTTCTGTGTATGCAATGTCAATATCAATGTAATTTAATGTAATTTATGGACACAATACTGTTTAATACATACCAACTAAAATTGGTGGACTTGCTTGTCATAGAATTAAAGCAAGAATAAATTATTGTGCGCTGTTTATTGAAAACAATGTCTTAAATTTGCAATTTTTCCTTGCAATTTTTGCATTTTTTTGCATGCAATTTTTTAAATTTTGGGTGTAATTTTTGGGGTTTTCATTTGCAATTTTCCGCGGGGACAGAATAGTTCTTTTTTAGTCTGATAGTTTGCCAGATCCATCCTACAACAGTGATTCAAGAAACTTATTTGACATTCATGAGTCACTGAGAAGATGCCATTTCTGTTGTTATACACAACTATGACGCATTGTTTTCATGTAAACAGAGATTCAACATTTATTTTGATTGAGGTTAAGGAGGAATAATTCAAGAAATAAAAGTTCAGTTTTAATTATTAGTTTCCCTTATGCACATTTGGGAGTCCCAATTATTCAGTTGGTAGAGTACTCACTTCACACTCAAAGAGATAAAGATCAATCCCGAGTGAAGTTGAGGTTTGTTCTGATTCCACTTCCCACCCAGCAGTGATTGGGTAGCTGGGTCTGTTAGATCGAGCAGAAAATCTGTCAGTGGCATGTGTCTGACACGCTGTCAGCGATAATGTATATTGTTGGATACACATATCTGACAATCTGTCAATCAATTAAAGATAAAGATGAGCTTGCACTCAGTTCAAAAATCCATTAAATGTTCTCGAAGCATTTTTCAAAATGATTGCAATCCAACAGCAACACTTAACACATAGAATGAAGAGGGACAATGCTGTCGCAGACCAGATATTCATTTTACACCAAGGTGTAATAAAGGATGAATTATACGTCAAGTGTTTCTTTTCATAGTTCAAAACAGTAGTTGTCTGCTTTCGACTCATAACAGCTTTGATCACAAAACATTTTATAAAAAGGAAAAACTCCCAACGGTCTTCGTTACCCCCTGTTTCCCAACTTCTTTTGAGCTTTTTTAAAAATATAGTGCAATATCCACTAAATGTGCTCAAAGCGCTTTACAAGGGGCCCCTGACCAACAGCAATACGTAACATTTAGAACGAAACATGACGCCTGTTAGGCGATATTTTTTTGTGACAGAGACAACGCTGTCAACGGCCAGGTACTCATTTTACACCTGATTGCGGTGAGAGAATGTGAGTAAAGAGCCTTTTCCAAGGACTCAACTATGCGCCAAGCGAGGGTCGAACTCAGGACCTTCCGATCCGAAAGCAAGTGTCACACCATAAGACCACATAGCCGCACAATTTCTCCAATTAAAATACAAGGCTGAAGGACCTCTACTCAATTAATAATACACATCAAAATCATACTATAAGAGTCAAACTTTAGTTGTCTCCCCTATCATAGAATAGTTTTTAACACCAGATGATGGTGAGAGAATGTGAGTAAAAAGATTTTTCCAAAGACTTATCTTTGCAATGTCCACAACAAGATTTGAACCAGGCCAGAGGTCAAGTGTCATTCTACAATGTCATTAAGCCCCACATTTTAAAATCACATTTTCAAAATATTTGAAAACTTAAAGCAGTAAAAGTTCAAAGTATGATATTTTATATTCCAAACCATAGGTTGTCTTGTTGGAGGACATGATTCAATATTTACGCTCTCTCAATTTTAACCGACATCTAAATCACGAGCAAAAGAAATTGATTGAGAAATCTCCCTTTTTTTTTTTTTAAATGAAAATCTCAGGGACCACAGTGGTGGTAATGATGAGCTCAAAGGTCACTTTCCTAATGTCCCATTGTATGGAGGGGCTGAAGACAATGTTCCTGGGATTACACGGTTCGTTTTTTTATTCACTCATCTAAATGTTTAATTATTCATATTTATATTTTCTTAGAATAATTTCCCTACTGTACATATATTATAAAAGTTTGCATCTCTTCCTCGTTGAATTAAAATGCTATTGCTTTTTGGGGTTTTTATGTTTTGTCTTTTTGCTTTGTTTTGTTTTTGGTTTTTTGTTGGGGTTTTTTTTATTTTTGTTTGTTGGGGTTTCCTTTTGTTTTGTTTTTTTAAATATTAGATTGATAAACTTGAGATTATTACAAAGCATGACAACTAAGTTCTAATGAGTGTATTGGTTGACAGTAGAAACCATATCATGGTAATAATGTTTTTCTCCACCGATCCAATGTTTTTTTAGGATTGCTATTACATGATTTATTGAATTTAGATGAAATGTTTCTCTCTCCCCTTTCTTCTTTCTCCTCCTCCACTCACACCTTACTCTAAAGGTTGGTATATTTATATAATGAAAATCTTTTCTCTGGAGTATAATGATAAAGTAGATGGTGTGTATGTTATATCATTGCACTCCAAATAAATCATTATTGCTGCCTCTTGAATGTGAGTATAAAACACTGTATAACCTATATACACTTTTTTTCCCAGGACATTGGTTGACAAGGAAACATTTGATTTTGGAGATCTTCATTTTAAAGTGATGTTCACACCAGGCCATACTGTTGGACACATTGTGTATTTGCTGGATGGAAAGCCTTTTGATGCACCGGACAGTCTGTTTTCAGGGGATCATGTCTTCATTGCGGGTTGTGGTGAGAAAAAAGTGCTTCTGTATCTGCATCACTTTATTTTTAAAAATAGTCCTTAGACTCGTGAAGGGGGTCGAAATAGCTCAGTTGGTAGAGCACTCACTTCTTACGCAAAGGGACCAAGATTGATCCCGGGTGAAGTCAAGATTTTTTCTGACCTCTCAGCCTACCCAGCAGTGATGGGGTAGCTGGGTCTATATGGTCTGGTAGAAAGTACTTTGCAATAGACTGTTGACCTCTCCAAATGGGTAGCAAGCAAATGCTATTGTCCATTTCATGCTATGGAAACCGGGATAAACTCCAGTTTCATGGGTCTAATGGCTCTGAAGGAATCAGAGATTTTTCTTGTTTCAAATTATGCCAAAACATCATATAGACCTGTAAATTCTCAATCAATTAACTGAAATCAGTCAATTCATCACATTCAAATATTTTAAAAAAGGAAAGAAAGAAATGAAGAAAGAAAGAATTCATTAATCGTAGTCAAATGACCGTAAAGTAATTAGGGTTGTACCACAGCACTACGCATAGCTCATGGGCCGTTTATATTAACGATAGATATATTGCCAAGGCTAAGTGACACTTTTTAGAATTACCGTGTCTGAGCACATCCCAGTGTATTTTCACACAACCTTCTTGAAATTATTTTTTCACTTTCCAAACCTGTCGTGATCCCAATGGTAGCCAATTTCAACAGAGCCGCTGAGCGATAAATTTTACTGTTTCGTCTAAGACAAAATTGACCACTTTTACCTGGAGGGAATTAAAAGTATGAAAAAAGTAAAATGCGAAAGCCGGAAGTGCGTTATGTAGACACCTTCAAATCGAAAGTTAAGGATTGCTATCTCAATCTTGATTGCCTTATATTGTAAACAAACTGTTTGACCGTTTCTAGTTTCTTCACTGATTGGGTACCTAATTATAAGGAACAATGGTAAGTACCCTAATTAATTCTCGCGCAAATTAGTTTTCTGCCATTGTTTTGCTCAAACGAGCTTACTGTTTACTATTCAGTTCGAATCTTTGGATTTTTCCGCTACTACGAATTCGAAGAGTTTCAGTAAAATTTTATAGAGCTCATTTACAGGTCTAATCATAAGATATCGTCACCTAAGCATATAGATAATTCATCAAAGAAGATGTCTGAAGTCAACAGGAATCACCTATGTTGTCCAAGTGAGCAAATTGGTGGTTAATATTAATAATCTTTCTTGTTTCAGTTGTGTTAAATGTTAAATGAGGAGTAATAATGGCTTCCTATCCTAGAAATAAAATTCCAGTCTTAGACCTAATAGATCCAGCTACTCACTTAATAATCTACTGATCAAGTAGTAATTTTGTTTGACCAATTGCCTTTTCAATTATTGATTTTATCCTTTATAGGAAGAATGTTTGAAGCAAAACCCTCCGTAATGTTGGCATCACTGGATAAAATACTCACTCTACCCAACGAGACTTTGTTATGGCCAGGTAATTAATATCTTTAGTCACTTTCTACTCTTTTTTTATTTGAATACATAAGTTAATGACATAAAATGCTCCTCCTTACTCGAATGCATTGGTTTCCGATATATAATGCTGTGAATAATTTAGTTAACATTAATTGATTGTTTGTTTTGTTAATCACAAGATTATTGAGATACACCATTCTAAAGTGTTTGTATGAAAATTTTCTGGAAAGAATTGCCTATTCATGATAAGAATTTTTTATTTGATTTCAATCATATTTTTCAAACAGGTCATGAATATGCAAAAGAAAATTTGGAGTTTGCTTGCAACATAGATTCAGAGAATAGTGAAGCGCAGGTAATTTTTTTTTAATGGCTTGTTTTATTCTACTCAAAAAAGTTAATTGTTTTTTTTTTCACTTCTTTCAGGTTTTTGTTGGGTTTATTGGTATTTTTGTTTTTTTGTTTCATTTTTTTTTTTTTTTTTTGGGGGGGGGGTTGTTTTTTTTTGTTTTTTTTTGTCTTGTTTTTTTATCTCAAGTTTTTCTTCATAATGGTTTACTGTTGTGTGACCAATACTAATAGACTAAAAGGATAGCACAAGATATTTATCGCATGATCATGATTATGTTATACATAAAAGAGAAATTATACCCTTCTGCATGGAATAGAAAGATAAATACAATGAGAGACTATTATCAATCAATCGAACAAACGTCTGACATCAATAGAAATCACCCATTATTATTTAATGATTTTGCCAAGACAAACCCCCCCCCCCCCCCCCCCCAAAGTATCTCAATAATCAAATCACACACTCTATATAAGGTCTTGTTTGTATTTTTTTTTGGGGGGGGGGGGTATTTACCATGTTTCATGATCATTAATTTGTAAGACTTGGTCGTTCTATTTATGATATTTAACTTACTTGTTTAAATGTTCTTTAAAATAAAAAATGATATCAAATTCTGTTGGGGTTTTTTTTGTGTGTTTTTTCGTTTCAGAGAAAACTTGAATGGGTGGAAAGTAGAAGAGAGAGCAGTTTGTGTACAGTAAGTGCTTTAAATTTAATATTTTTCAGTGAATACAATTAATCCTAGATGATGTGCATTGAAATTCATTAGAAAATAGTGTGCACCAAAAAAAACAATGGAAATGATCAATAGAAACACATGATGGGCCCTGATCATCTCGTTGATCAATGTCAGTTAACAATTTCTTACAAAATTAATGACTAAACAAAAGGAAACAGGAGTTTTGTTTGATAAGCTCCAAGTTGAAACAGAGAGGGCGATTCACAATCGTTAATATAATAGTATACAATAATTTCACCATTATATATGTTTAACACTTCAAAACATTTTTCTTTTCATACAGTGCCCTTCCTCAATTGGAGAAGAGAAGAGCTTCAACCCATTTCTGCGAACCTCTGAGGAAGCCATCTTGCGTCAGTTAGGGATGATTGACTGTGGGGACTTTACCACTCCATCTGATGAAATACGTGCAAGGGCATTAGCAATGATTAGAGAACAGAAGGACAAATTCAATTACAAACTTTAGTCAACATATACACCATGTAATCCATTATATACACCATGTTTATGACCCACCATCTCAAACTGGTCTAATGTTGGGTAAAAATTAAATAAATGTGTCAGGTGCTTTTTTGTGGATCCACAGAATGCACTCCAACCCATGGGTTGTATTGCGTAATTCCAATCAATATTATTTTATGGGGTTGAGAGAGTATATTGAAATAAATATTTTGAGTTCATTTAATAGTAGTAATTGTAGTAGTAGTAGTAGTAGTAGTAGTAGTATTAGAAGCATTTGTAGTAATATACAAAGAAGCGTAACAGTCAATGTATTATTGTTCATTCTGTGGATCCACGAAAAATGTTGCACCTAACACATACTCTTTGAAAGTTTCTTTTATCATCGTCTTCAAATGGTGTCGGGTCTGAGATAGACATTAGTGATCATGACCCTCCAATCCTCTCTAACCCCTGATTGTCTTAGAAAGTTGATGTTTGTCATATCCATCTCTCCAGTTCATGTCCAAAGACTTGTGACATAGCCTGTCCCTTGTCTACATCTACTTTTTTTGTTTGTTTCCATCAATCTTTTCCCAACAAAACTTATTTTTCAATATTACTCGTTCTGTATAGATAATGATAATACATGACATTTATAGATGACTTTCTATAAAAACGGCCAAGGAATTTTAATTGTATTTTTCTGTGTGTAGGTCTTTAACTGATAATAAGAAAAATGTCAAACTAATCATTTTGACTCTAAGTTTATTGTTTGACATTTGTTTCACTCCTACAGAAAACCCGATTGAGGTGAGGTCACCTTTTTTTTTAAATTGGAAGCTAAAGATAGACATAAAAACTCGTGACTGGCAGAATTTATTTTTCAATGCTTTTGAATGAAGAAAACGCAAAACATGGCTTTTAAGAAGGGTGAATATTTCCCCTTGTAAAGCAAAGACACAATGGGCTCAGACTAGGCCTGGGCAGTACCAGCATTACTCAGTACTGAGAAGATACCAGTAATGAAAACTTGGATTCCCATTACCGATACCAATACCAGTACTGATAATTCCCAGTATTACTTGGCTTTCAACTAATGGGTTTACGAGAAATACTCCCCACAATCACCCCACTATGTACGAGACTGTCCATTTGTCACCATGAGCTTCCTGCCCAATCCCATGGTCTCGGTCTTAATACGGAGACTGAGTACTGGTTATGACACCGATACTCCCCCTCCCCCCCCCCTCTCTCTCTTTCTCTCTCTCTCTTTCTTTCTTTCTCTCTCCTCTTTCTTTCTCTCTCTCTCTCTCTCTCTCTCTCTCTCTCTCTCTCTCTCCCTCTCTCTCTCTCTCTCTCTCTCTCTCTCTCTCTCTCTCTCTCTCTCTCTCTCTCTCTCTCTCTCTCTCTCTCTCTGTCTCAAAATATTACCAGCAAGCTCAGTACCTCTATCACTGGTACTCAGTCTCAGTATTGCTCGGCACTAGCTCAGAACCCCTTTCCACACCAGTTTACAGCTTATGTTGTTTATTGTTACTCTCATTGAGGTTCATCTCATTACCATTTGAACTTGTAAATACTTAATTTAGCTCAAAATAGTTGATCTTTTCATGAGGATTACACTGAGGGGCCATTACTAAAATTGAAAGTTATTCAATATACAAACTGCACTGCACTGTATGTATGTATATATATATTTTTGGAGTGTTAAGACTTAGGGGTAGGAATTATAATAAGCAGACAGTGCCATTTTATTCCAATATATTTTTCACAAAAATGTGTTCTTGCCTATCTACGGTATATAATTTATGACTTCCTTCTTGTGTTTTGAGCTATATGAATATTCATGTATTCTTTTATACTTTCATCCACAAATACTTTATTCTATTTATGATAAGGAGAACGTCTGAAGTGTAAGGATGCATATAAGCTTTATACTCATTCATTATATCATACAACCAGTTCTTTAATTTTATTGACTATATCCTTTTTTCAAAACTTTTGGTCTTTGTTTTTCGGAAGAAAGAAATTGAATATGCTGCAGAGGTTATTGTGCTATTTATTAACATGTTTTTAAAGGATTATACTTTTTAATTTTACACATGTACAAATTTAGCTACTTACTAATATTGATTTCAACAAAACAGGGTCATAGAAAGAAACCTATATATGTACGTGTGAATGAAAAATATTCTTATGCAAAATTGGATTTATCATAAGTGTTAGTGTCGTTCGATGTATGATTCATAGCATTATACAAATGAACTCAAATGTACAATCATTTTATTAATTAGATGTCTATAATTTTGGTCCTTAATGTAAATATATATTATTGCTTGCAATTCTTGGTGCATTTGGGTTTGTTGTTTGTTATGTTTTTCCCATTATTCCTACCATTTTTAGTTGTGAATAATGGTTAAGCTCAGGGCAATGACAAGTTCTTTAAGTTGAAGATGAGAGATCTAAATAATCGGAAGATGTGGATTTTCCCAGGTTGCAGGGTTTATGGGTTTATGTAAAGGAGTCAAGAGCTCAACAGCTTTTATAAGGAACTGCTAAATTTAGAGTTGAAGTGATGCTAAGTTGCTAGAAGCTGTGGACTGTAAAAAGTAAATAAACAAAAAAAAAACAAACAATGAAAATATGAATACATTACTTAAAAACCAGATATCGACAGCAATCTCTGCCGTCGATCTGGTTTTTTAAAGTATTACGGTTTTCATTGCTTTGTTTTTTTTTGTTTTTTTTTTGTTGTTGGCTAAAGAAAGGTTTTTCGAGCCCAAAACATTCCGTGTTTGGTATTTTGTTCTTTTTGTAGCTGTTATATTCATTTTTGTTTATTACTTTTTGATGTAGAGTTGCTGTTCTTACAAAAAAAATTAATTTATAGAAATATTGAATGTCAGTTTTGAATTAATTTCATCCATGGTACAGATGCTTTTCCTCTTATAAAAATGTTTGTGCCGTGAAGCAGACTTTAAATCTATTTCTATTTTATTTATATCAGTGGCTGTTAGCTCATGGTTTATCTTTACAAATGTTTTCATCTCAAGAAGAATAAAAAATGATTCACTATGTTTATTTTGATGTCACCACTTAAATGTTTATCATTGGTTTGAATTAGAATCAACTTAATAAAACGATTAATGGATCTGAAGATTATTACTGTTAATGGGAATTTCAGGCTCTTCAGAGATTTACGTGCATCTCAGAAGCATTCATGGTTTATCTCGTCATCTTTACAAATGATGAGACAGTAATTGTTCAATCCCCATACAATCATTACATCAGGTCTATGATAATTTTTGGACCTAAAGCAGTTTGATTGTATCTGCTTCTGTAAAACAAAAACAATAACTGCAATCTTTCAGTCATTAACTAGGTGGGGATCCTGACCTCCCATAGTGGGCAGGGAGGTACTTACTGTGTCTTCTATCCCCCATAGATATCTATTTTCCAACTTGCTTTCTGTCTTTGTCTTGGAATGAGATTACTTGGTTTTGTCCTGGCCCTGTCAATGCCCTGGCTTGGGGGGAAATAGTCAATGTTTAGTTTTGGGAGATGATCTTTTTTTCCTTGTAAATCATCTCTCTGTTATGCACTGTATTATGTTTTGTTTATGTATTATATATGATTTGCAAACATTTGGGTATGTTCCTCTTGGTAGGGGCCTGTGCTTGTGTCTGGATGAGACCTTTAGGTGATCTCAAACTAAGTACACTGATGGTGTGCTCTTGGAATCTACACCTGTTCCCTATTTGAACCGCCGGTGGTTGGATGGGAGCATCACCCTTGAATCATATACCTATGATGTTCGCATGGGTGTACGATCCGATAGTGATGTCGTTTCTTCTTCTCTTTACTAGCCTATCCTGCTTCTTTGGTTTGTGATTGTATTTTTGACAGGGGATATTTTTTTTTCTGTAAATCTTCTGCCTGTTTGTTCTTGGTTATTTGTAATTTAACTTATGATATTTTTAGGTTATGATTTTGATTTACATTTGTACTATTTTTGTTAGATTGCTTGTTTTTTTGTTTCAGCGGTCTCTCATATAACCTCAATTGTGTTGGAAGAGACCTAAAGCAACAAACAAACAAAAAAACTATTTGAACCAATTCCCCTTTGTCTGCCTTATTCTTGGATGCTTTAATTGTAATTCTAGAACTTTTTACTATCCCATTGTCTTCCTTTTTACTGGCGCTGATATGACCTTAATGTGTTGCAAGCGTCGTAAAACCCTTAAAAACAAACAACAATCAGTCATTAAAAATTCTATCATTTCTAAGCATGTCAACCCAATCCACCCACAAAGCACAATTGTTGCGATTACTTTCAAAGATTGAATCTGCGATGATATGGAATGGAGTGTATGTATGTGTGTGTGTGTGTGTGTGGGGGGGGGGGGTTGCAAAATATAATATTTTATTTAGCTGTCTGTGGCAGGCCAGCTTGTGGACTGCATTGCAATATATCCTCATAAAGAACACAAGAATGGCTCAGAATGCATTATTTTGTAACACTCTTCTTGATGATCTTGTTTACAAATTGCCCTTCGAACCTGAATGCCTTTTCACCCTCTGATATTAAGATTGTTTTGGGGTTTGTTTTTTTTTTTGTTTGTTTTGTTTTGTTTTTCTCGGGTGGGGGGTTCTTTTTTGTTTTTTATTTGTTTTTTTGTTTTTCAATGACCTCCTGTGTAATATAAATTTTACACCTATACGTATTTATGTATTTTCTTTGAAATTTTTACTTGCTTTACTTTTCACTATTTTCTGTTTTATGCCAGACACCGACATGTTCAGTTTGCTATGATCTAGGGAACCTTTATTTATAGCTTTGAGCTCATTTAGCGGATGTTGCGCTTTATAAAAGTTCAAGTGGTCAGTAACAGTAACAGCATTATCTTTGAAAAATATTGTAATATTGTCTTACAAACGCAGTGTATCATCATGTCTTACATGTTTATATTGCTGTATTATTGGGAGCCTTTTTAAAGCACTTTTAGCACTATATGTTACCCGCTGTCTCAAAACGGTATTATGTTGGGATGAATGGGATCCCGAAAATTGGATTTAGAACTGAAAGGAGAAGAGATGTTAAATTTTGAGTATTTACAATCTGAGAAATTGTATTTATTTTCCATCATAATGTATAAAAATGAAACCCAAATTTCATGTTTGTGTCTATAAATTCAACTCCCAGCACACAGCTCATCCCAACATAATACTACTACCGCTTTGAGACGGTGGGACTCACCCAGAAAGAGAAACACAAACGCATTAAAATGTAAAAAAAAAAATTTTTTTTAAACAGAAACTGAATTATCTCAGAGCTTGACTTTATGATCTCCATGCTCTCATTTTTTTTTCTAAGCAACTTACTGTTTCCATTTCTTATTGTTGTGCTCCATCCTCTATATTGTTGTAATATTCTGTTTATGGCGTTTTTTTGTTTTTTTTTTTTTTTATTTTAACGTAGAGCTTGAATTGACCTGATGCTAATCTTATATTATTACTCTTTTATTTATAAACATTCTTTAAAACTTTTGAATAAATGTAGTGAAATGCTGGAACGAAATTTGCTAGAATATATTATATTAATATAAAGAGGTCAATCTCGTATTATATAAATACTTTTTGATCATCTTCAATAAAAATGTATGATTTTGATAAGCATTGAGTGATTTATCTTATTTTTCTCATTTCCCGTTTCCCTGAATAAAATTTGGGAGGTCAACTCCTATATCCCCCCCCCCCCCCCCCCCCCCCCCCCCCCCCCCCCCCCCCCCCCCCCCCCCCCCCCCCTTTTTTTTTTTTTTTTTTTTAAATAATAAAGTAAAGTGCAAAATCTGACAAACTTTAAAAACATAGACTGGATGTAACTGAACCTGTATAATGTGAAGGATGTTTCACATTTCCTACAGTAAGCAGGCAATCGTTGCCGCCCGTTATAACCGCCCTACATTGCGAGGCCTTCAGAAGGACTGAGGTGCGAAGAAAAGTATTGGACTTATTACAATTGGCGGGAAAGAGGAAGACGCCCAAAGACTAGATGGTTTGATCAGGCAAAGGATGATATGAAGGAACTGGGCCTGGAGGAAGATGATGCTCTGAACCGAGATGCATGGAGATGTGACATTCACAACCCTGCAAAATGTGGGATAAGCTGAAAGAAGAAGAAGGTATTGACCAAAGAAGGGGTTTGGGTTCACGACCTCCCATAGTGGTACATAGGGACAGGGAGCCTACTTGCTCTTCTATCTCCCTGTATCTGTTTTTCAATAGCTTTCTGTCTTTGACTTGGAATGCGATTACGTAAGTTTTGTCCTGGGTGGGGATCCTGACCTCCCATAGCGGGCAGGGGGTTACATGCTGTGTCTTCTATCCCCTTATATCTGTTTTCCAACATGCTTTCTGTCTTTGTCTTGGAATGAGATTACTTGGTTTTGTCCTGGCCCTGGCCCGAGTCCTGGCTGGGAGGGAAACAGTCGAATGCATAGTTATTGTTTTGAGAGATGATATTTTTTTCCTTGTAAATCATCTCTCTGTTATGTATTATTATATTTATTTTTATGTATGATGTAAGCATCTGAGTGTATTCCTCCTTGTTGGATTTTGTGCTTGTGTCCGGATAAGACTTATAGGCGATCTCAAGCTAAGTACATTGGTGGTAAGCTCTTGGAATCTACATCTGATCCCTATTTGTTCCCAATTCCCCTTTGTCTTACTCTCTCTTGGGTGCTTTAATTGTAATTCTAGAACTTTCGACTATCCCATTTTCTTCCTTTTTTACTGGCGCTGATATAACCTAAATGTGTTGCAAGCGCCGTAAAACCCTTAAAAACAACATAAACAAAACATAAGTTTTGTCCTGGAGGGAAACAGTCGAATGTATAGTTATAGTTTTGGGAGATGACATTTTTTTTCCTTGTAAATCATCTTTCTGATATGGACTTATTATTTTTTTTAAAGATATGATTTGTTAAACTTTTGAGTATAGCCCTCTTAGCGGGATCTTGTGCTGGTGTCTGGGTGAGACTTTTAGGTGATCTCAAACTAAGTACACTGATAGTGTGCTCTTGGAATCTACATTGTTCCCTTTTTGAACCATTCCCCTTTGTCTTAATTTTTCTCAAGTCCTTTTAATTGTACATCTAGAATATTTTAACTATCCAACTTTCTTCCTTTTTACTGGCGCTGATATGACCTAAATGTGTTGTCAGCGCCGTCAAACCCTTAAAAACAAACGAGCAAGTTCCGAGTTTGTTATTTTGTTCTTGTCTTAAAACTGATACAATCATTTTTGTATGCATTACTTCAGAACATTACTTGTTGCTATCGTAGCGATTGTATGTCGAGAACTGCTTTAAACTCTTGAACTGGGTGGGGTTCCTGACCTCCCATAATGGGCAGGTATGTACTTACTGTGTCTTCTATCCCCCATAGATATCTATTTTCCAACTTGCTTTCAGTCTTTGTCTTGGAATGGGATTATTTGGTTTTGTCCTGGCCCTGCCAATGCCCTGGCTTGGGGGCGGGGGGGGGGGGGGGGCAGTCAAATGTTTAGTTTTGGGAGATGATATTTTTTTCCTTGTAAATCATCTCTCTGTTATGCACTGTATTATGTTTTGTTTGTGTATTATATATGATTTGCAAACATTTGGGTGTGTTCCTCTTGGTAGGGACCTGCACAAACTACTAGGAGCAGATCAGACAACAGCCACTTTTTAGTGGCTAATCGCCGCCATCGTATTTAACCCTCTCGTGTTCAGATTCTTTATGGGGGAGTAGATAATGAGTTCCCTATATGCCCATGTCAATCATGTAGACATCCTTTGATGATATAAGCATACCCTTTGATGTCTGCAGTCGCCTTTTCGTTTTCTACGGTCACTCCTGGCTAAACTCCGCCCAGAAGCGATTTCATAGGTCCGTCCATCACCAAATTTCAAACTTTTGTTCTCGTGAGTTCTTAAGTTTTTTGATCGAAGGACGATTGGCTATTGAGAATCTTGACCCTTCAACGATTGGTCGTTCTGACAGCTCACGTGTCAACAGCCGTCAACAATGAACTGAATCATCCTTGAAACACTGGAAGACGCTCATGGCATAGCTGCTTCACAATCACCACGTTGCTGAATATATTATCCAGACACGGTTGATAGGTAAAAAAGCCAAATTATATTCTAGTTACATTTGAAACAAACAAAGTATATCACTGATCTCGTCTCATTAAGATATAAAGAATGATATAAAAATCAAGAAAATCGGCTGATAAATAAAAAAGTTGCTAAAAAAAATCGAAAATAAACAAAATCAATTTTTAAATTCAAATTTATTCGTAAAACAGTTGGTTTTCAACCGATTTTTCTGAAATAAGGACCAATGTTCTTTTTTTCAAGCTGATTTCAACAATGTGACTTTCAAATTCCTCAGAATTATATTTTTTACTTTTAGATTTTAGCTTTTAGGCCTACTCAAAAAGGTGTTATATTCCTTGCGTAACAATAGGGGCGTAATACATCGACGGTGAGAAGCGTCTTTGTTTCGGCCAGCTGGATAGATAGCCTGTGATTGGTCGAAGACTTTGAGACGCTTGATTCACAATTCTACACGAATGGACGGTGGCGGTAGATCAAAGAGGTGTACCAAATTTTTTTTTACCAACTACTTTAGTGCTAAAATTACAAAGTAATAATTTCGCATCAGAAAAAATAACTCTGAAGTTCCTATCTCTTTATTACAATAAAATTGATACCACGAATGACAAAATCGCCCCACATATAAGGGAGTTATAAATTATTCATAATCTTTTTTAAAGTTATTAATATAACCCGATCATTGGAGCCAAGTCTAAAATGTACAAGTAAAAGTGTAGTTTAATATGTCTAATTTGGTTTATCATAAACCTGGCCTTTTTTTCTATTTTTCCGTCCACAAATCAAGGTTAATCGAGCTCAGTCAAAGTCATTCATATAGAGATAAAATCGCACAGCGTCCCTGGTTGCATAGAAAAGAAAATGGCGGCGCTCGACCTCTCACTAGCCACTTTTGATGACGTTATCCTACCTGTTGTCGTATCTAGTCCTGTGTTATCTATGAGGGCCTGTGCTTGTGTCTGGATGAGACTTTTAGATGATCTCATTCTAAGTACACTGATGGTGTGCTCTTGGAATCTACACATGTTCCCTATTTGAACCAATTCCCATTTGTCTGCCTTATTCTTGGATGCTTTAATTGTAATTCTCAACAATAGGGGCAGCATGTCTCAGTGATACGTACGGTCTTTGCTTCCTACCCGAAAGGTACCGAGTCCAATCACCCGCCGCTGCGTTGTGTGGCCTTGAGCAAGTCACCTCGCCCTAGCTCACTTTGCGGCGCTGCTCTGCGGCTGACGCCTGGGTAATTTCCAGTCTTCCCTTGGAATAGACCATAAAGACACATTTTCCCTTGGGGATGAATAAAGGGAATTTTATTTATTTATTTTATTTTTTAAATTTATTTTAATTCTATAACTTTTTACTATCCCATTTTCTTCCTTTTTACTGGCGCTGATATAACCTAAATGTGATGCAAGCGCCATAAAACCCTTAAAAACAAACAAACATTGGCTCACAACATTGCCATCCGGGAGTATAACGGGCCAACACACAAAACTTTGTGTAACCATGAACTTTTATAGTCTGGATAATACAGTTAAGTGAGAATTACTCATAAAAGTGGGTGGCAAAAAACAATAACAAAGACCCGAGTGACGTCTACTTCATTCTATCTATATACGGACTTCGGCTAATTCTCATCAAAGTATTGTTTATCATAATTTTATGAATGGAATAGCTTGATAGAAATGCTGCTCTTTAAGAACAGAAAGAATGAACGGTTTTCATTTTCATCTTATAGAGCAGTAAAGTTAGGTGCCCCAAACGTAAACAAAGGTCGAGAAGCACGTGGCAAACCACATGTTCCTGTCTTGACAGCTCACGTTCCAATGTAAATAATAGAAAAAAATAACCTTTAAAATTTGGCTGTTAGGTGGCAAAAGAAACACATATTCATACATACTCGATCATGCATCAAATAATGTCTAGATATGGATATTTTATGGAACAAAAGGTAAAATTTTCTAAAATTTATCAAAAGTTACAGTCTATCTATTTTTAGACCAGAGCAAATTATTGCGCTGGTGTGAACAAAACGAGAATTATTCGGAGCCTGATTTTCATAATAATTTAGCCTTTATTATTATTTCTGCAACTGTTAGATTTTATGTAAACATATTTTCAATACTGAAAGTGTATTGCCTACAACTCAAACTACAAAATTGGGAGACCTATATTGTGCGTAAATTATTCCGGTCCCTAACGGAAATCACTAGCAACTTGTTATTGTTTACGTTTGGGGCACCTAACTTTACTGCTCTATCTGTCGATATTTTTTGAGTCGAGGAGTCGAGTAAATTAAGCCAGTGCTCAGCAGGTATCGATAGTCACGAATCCGTTAGACTAGTCAATATTAGAATCAACCGTAATCGCCCTGCCCACAGGTCAAAACAACAACAAACCACCACCCTCTCTCCCTTGTCTCCGTCTATGAAAAATGGATTGAAATATTTGACAGGAAAAAAATGATAAGGGTAAAATACATGTAAATTGCTAAGTAATATGTGACCCTTACAACTTTCATTATTTGACTTGTAAATAATAAGAGCACTCGCGCTAACTATCAATCACATCTCTCACAAAGTTGTCCAGTCACCGGGGCCCCAGGCAGGCCCACAGTCACAGAGTCACAGTCACAGATTCACCAGTCTCTATCTTTCCAGAGTAAACAGTAACAATGCAACAGAGAGCTTTATACGCTCTGTCATTTCTTGTATTTCACGGGATTGCTTTTCATCAAATTTTTAAAACATATTCTCAACAATATTAATTGTAATTTTGTTTACCATTTATTACAGTGAATGACATATCAGTCGGAATCAACTTGACAACCCTTGTACTTGTACATTGTCGGGAAATATCAAAGTCAAAGCTTAATTTCACTTCTAAATATTTTTTACAGCTAGTCAAGTTGAAAAAGTAGGGAAATTTGAGAAAAGTTGCTGGATACCTTTCCCATACATCTGACCATAACTTCATGAAAAATCCCCCGATTTACTTTCAAATAAAGATTAAATATGCTCTGGGGAGCATATTCTTTCAGAAAATGAAAAAAAGTGCAAATCCAAAATTTTCACCTTCCGACTGATTATGCCATGCACTGACACAATTCAGAATTAACTACTGAGACTACTGAACTGGTACTTATAATTAATATAACTATAACTCCAGTAAAGTTGCCGCCGATATGCTCACTGTAAAGTGAAACTCCTTTTTGGGACCTTTTCTGTTTTGTTTACTATCTATCGCATTATTTGTAAACCTATGATTATGTGGCTAATTTTGGTATCAGTATCAGTCAGTACACAAAACAAGCTTCTTTTGTTGTTTATTTAATTCTTAATTCCTGATTGTATTTCTCAGAAAGTGAATTACGTTGACAATTATTTATCGAAGCGGTAATTTGGACTTGAGTCTGAATAGTCTCCCGTGGCTATTCAGACTCAAATTCCAATGTTCAGTGAAAATCGAGACTTAAACTAGAGAGCAAACTAGAGCATTTATATAGCGCAATATCCACTTAACGTACTCAAAGCGCTTTACAAGGGGTCACTGACCAACAGCAACACTTAACATGTAGGACGTGACATGATGCCTGTTAGGCAATATTACAATTTTTTCTGACAGAGACAACGCTGTTAATTTTACACCTGGGTAGGGTGAGAGAATGTGAGTAAAGAGTCTTTTCCAAGGACTCAACTATGCACCGAGTGAAGTTCGAACCCATAACCTTTCGATCCGAAAACGAGTGTCATACCACCATACTTGCCAATTACCCCGATAAAATTTACTCCGATTTTTTTCTCCTTTTTGAGTATCCCATCGTAATATGGAAAACTCAGTTTTTTTTGGTTTTTTTCATCCATCATGTCTTGACCCCAAAACAAAGAGTTAAAAAAAAAAAAGCGAAAATGCGCAAAAAAATTTTCATGTTGGTGAGTGCAACTTAAAAAAATTTGTGGTACTAGGTAATAATCATTTAGGGATGCTGGGCAACTTTCATAAAAAGTATCGGATATATAGTGAAATGGAAGTCTTTCAAATAAAAATTTAGGTTTACCCCTATTTTTTTCCCCATACTCCTCTTTTTTTAGCTTGACTCCTATTATTTTTCAGCATAGGTTGGCAGGTATGTACCACTAGACCACATAGACACACTGTTGCTATACACACCCAATGGCGATTGAGCAGGCAATAACTTGAAGTTTTAAACATTTAAAAAATAAAAAAATTGCGTAATGATTAAGTAAATATGCATACACTGTGCGGCAGTGGGCAGAACTGATAAAGAAACATAAGAAAATTTCAGAAGAAATTCTGTTTTGCTCATGTCAGAATGAGTCTCATAAACCTTGCTTCGGACTGTAGATCTAAGGATTATTGCCTGTCTAACAGTGTCAGAATATGTTAAATAAAAAACAAAATTGTCCCGATTTTGTTGGATATTGCCTTGTGTTGTTAACAAAGCTTTTCCTTTAGACCACAGTTATTTTAACTGACTATTGTTACTTTTGATCAATGATTTTGTCTTTCTTATCAAATACAGTTACTATAATTGTTATTTGGATTTGCATGAATTGTATATTATCAATATTTAAAATATATTTTAAAATAAAACTATACTATAGAATGGAAGACTATTCTGATGAGTCCAAATAACCTGTTGATTGCACATGCACATTGGAATTTGAGTCTGAATAGCCAGGGGAGACTATTCTGACTCGAGTCTGAATAGCCACAGCCATTATTTATTTTCAAATTATAAGAACTTTTTGAATCATGGATACATTTCAATCACATGGTGCATCGTCAAGGATAGACAATTAAATGAAGAATATGGCTGAGTCTATACATACGTAATTACGTGCATGGATAGTATTTTCTATTCACACGTAATCGCGACCAAGGTTACCATATGGCCATGTATGTGTTTCTATCATAAATTCTTATTTCCTAGTCTATTATTATCAAAACCAATGCAATTTTCAAGGGGATCACAGTGTTAGTGGTGTTTAGCCATGTGAAGTTATATTTGGCCTCTTTTGAATTTGAAATTGGCTGCGAGGAACTTGAACCACCAGGCAGCTCTGATCGCGACAATCGCCATTTATAATAAAGGGTTAAGTTGATTTTAACGATCAGTTATTCCGCATGCATATTTACTTTTAATCATTATGCAATTTTTTCATTTTTAAATTGTTTAAAACTCTCAATTGCCAGTAGTGTAGCAATTGGTTGTGTATAGTAACATTTGATTGGTGTGCACGTAATTATATCATACATATAGACACTACAGAGGAATATCTCTGCCAAATTTAATTGAAATTGGTATTCTCGTACACTTTTATTTTACTAACCATACTCTTCAGGACAAGAACCTCATATTTCTTATCAGTTTTCACTTTAAAAAAAAAACAAATAAGTTTTTCCATACATGAAAATGAATTATATGAAAATAAAGCTTATTTTAAGAGATCTTTAAAGTGATTCACTTGTCAAGTATTTTTTTAATTGATTGACACAATTTTAGTGAATACAACAAGTGATCCAATTCTACTGCAAAACCCAAACTTTCCTGATTGCTGTGAGATGCTGGTTAGGAGAGCTCAGAGAGATCACAGATTATGTCTGTAAAATTGACTAAAATTTTTAACAGAAGAATATCAATAACTCTATATCGTAGAGAAATGAATAATATAAGGTATCAATTAAATATTATTTCAAGTCTCATCCACCTGATTGAGTCAAATTAAGATGTTTTGAGTTTCAGAATATGATGAAAGTGCCTATTTACCATTTCAATTATTATATGAATTTTAATGCAAATGTTTGAAAGGAAAAGTGAATTTTGAGTTCAACATGCACAGCGAATCTAGCATTGCCTTTGTGTTTTTCACTAGAGAGGTTTCCCTAGGACAAAGGAAAATAAAATATAAAAAAAGATCCCCAATTACTGACAAAGAAGTCAACTAATTTTCCCTGTTCACACCGGAGTCAGATTATATTCACTATGAATATGTTATTTCTAAGCAGAACATTTTTTTTTCATTAATAAATTCATTCATTTATCTCAAAATTTTACAAAGACTTGACAAAGCTGATACTAAGAGGACATTCTCTCTTGTTTCAGACTTGTATATTTTGTGACCATGAGTCAGGAACGATACTAATAACCATCACAGATTATTTTTTTATATAAATCAACGGCAAACGGGAGAAGAGATGCTTGTTAAAATTATTAATGTTTAATCGTAAAAAATAACTTTCCATTTGATATATTATTCTTTTTTTTCTTGTCTCAGGAATGTTTTTGCTAGTGGCTGTGAAATGAGATCAAAATGAGTGGTATAAAGTACGATGTCCAGTGGTCACCTGTAGATGATGATCTTTTCATCACATCAGGCTCTGCAATTACGTTACACCGAATTGTGAATGACTTCTCAACAAGAGAACTGAATCCAGATAGTAAGTCATGGATGAGAGGGTGTTTCTTTTTATTACTACCCAATAAAGAACTGAAATAGCTTAAAAACTAGAAATGATTGAAACATCTTGTTTTTTGCATAGTTTTCCATCACTTTTAAAGTTTTTTGGTGTGAAAATTACAGGAAGATGCTTTATACTGTTACAATACAGTCGTGCTTTTTGTAAAGGAAAAATTTGACTAGAGCAATTTTGTTGACGCAAAAATTGGAAGAAAAATAAATACACGTAAAAAAATTACTAGAGTCAAATTTCTTCCTTTTTACAAAAAGCGCAACTGTATTGTAACAGCTTATAGCATCTTCCTGAAATTTTCACCAAAACTTTAATCTTAATGGAAAACTATGCAAAAAATTAGATGTTTCTATCATTTCTAGTTTTTAAGCTGTTTCAGTTTTTTATCGGGTAGTAAAAAAAACAAACACCCTGTATATTTCTTTCCTTTAAGATCTAAATATTTTCTCTTAAAATTTTGACCAATTCATCAGAGTTTACCTCACAGAAATCAAATTATAATTTCTCCATTATTTTTTGTATTTTTTACCATGACTGTGTTAGCTGTTTTTAGCAAGAAAGCATATTGACTACTTTATTTTGAATCCCAAGACAAACTACGAAAGACGATATGTGATTCTAGGTTAAAGTAGAATGGCACTCGCCAATAACAATTGATGTAAAGCTGTGTTGCAGAAAATAACTTTTGTTGATTGCCTTTCAAACAACTTTCTTTTAGACTATGTTTGATACAATGAGGTTTTTGCTTCACACACAAAAAACAAAAAAAAAAAAAAAAAAAAGAAAAACCAAGACAGATTATAAAATAGGGAAATGAAGAAGAAATGGATTTTATTGTCTCAAAGTGCTCAGTCCAACACATGACTTGTTGCCGTAGTATTAACATATCAGATTACAAAAATTGGTGCAGACCAAATATCTTGGGGTTACACGCAGCATATGCATGAAATAATTGGAACCCACCAAGTACATGATATGTATATGGCCAATGAAACTAATAACACTCTTGGACGAGAAATCTTCAAACCAGAAAGCCAGCAAAATTTGCCAGTATACTAATACTAAACACTTAAGCGATCAACCATAGAATATGCTAGCCTAGTATAGAATAGGATCTCATCACAATAGAAGAGATAATCTTTCTGTAAAAATGCAAAGGCGAGGTATGCACTGGATAACATAAAAATGCACACAAGATATTACACATGAAATGCATGCCTTAAGTCTGATCCATTTGGAAAAAAAAAAAATAAAACACTCAAGACTATCTGTTTTTTATAGATCCTATCTAGGACAAGCAAGAGTCCTTAACCCTCTCCTTACCACCCATTGGAAAATCGTCACATTTGTTACGATCCAACCAGCACTTTTATCATTCAGATTTTTTTTGAAAATCACACAATTTAAAGAAAAATGTTTTATTATAGTTATAAAAACGGGACACTATGTTGTAGAGTTCAGTTTGCTGATCAAAATTATGCATAGAATGTATTTGTTGCTTTTCTGTTTGAGTAAGAATAATCTATTTTTGTGTTGGGTGGGTGTGAAATTTTGGGGAAAATTCTGAAAATGGCTGGTAAGGAAAGGGTTAACCATGCAAAAGTACTAATTTCATCATGCAGACATAATGTTTGTATTGAACATTTGCAAACTTAGAACAATGAGCAATCATCTACAACATGTTGACAAATGAGCTTTCATCCCAAGACCAAGGATTGGAATGCACTGGTAGATGATATTCTAATTGCATCAAACATTGTTCAATTCATACAATAGGGAACAATTGTATGACGTCAAAATTCTGGTTTCAATCTCATTGGAAGCGTGAAACTAGTCCCCCAGAGGACTGGATACATACCTTGTAGCTTCTGGTTTCAGAGTGATAGTATCTTATTTTCTAGCATAATTAAATGCTGGTCGTCAATATACAGATAATCCATCCTTGCTCTTTTATGCCCAATAATTATAAGAATCTGCCTCATCATCCATCGTGGCTTGTGCTCTTGAGCATGTTGCCGGTCAGTTGTCAGCCATTCTGGTCTTCAAGTTTAGGTTGTTGTTTGACACAACTGGTCGCATTTTATGGAACACGTTTTTTGCTATTGCTATTCTTTGTTTTATATCCTCTATGTCACGTGCGTCATGGATGATGATAGTGACTAAATATTTAAATTTCTTTACTTGTTTGATGGTCTCTCCTACGCTTGACAAGCGGAAGGTCGCGTTGTTGTCATTCTTTGAGACCATCATGCATTTGGTTTTCTTAATATTTAGTTAATAAATTAATAAATTGAGCTTTATATAGCGCAATATCCACTAAATGTGCTCAAAGCGCTTTACAAAGGGTCCCTAGTCAACAGCAACATTTAACATGTAGGACAGGACATACCACCTGTTAGGCGATATTACAATTTTTCGGACAAAGACAACGCTGTTAACGGCCAGAAACTCATTTTACACCTGAGTACGGTGAGAGAAAGTGAGTAAATAGTCTTTTCCAAGGACTCAACTATGCGCCGAGTGCGAGGCTCAAACCCAGGACCTTCCGATCCGAAAGCGAGTGTCATACCACAAGACCACATAGCCGCACATAGTTTCAGGCCCATCTCTTCACTTTTGCACACCACTATATCTAAAATTTTCTGCACGTGTTCTGGAGAGTAGGCCATCAGAATACCATTGTCTGCGTATCTTATGCTATTCATATTCTGCCCTCCAATGACGACGCCTTTCATATCTTCAATTTCTTTGAGTATTATTTCACTATATATGTTAAAAAGGTCCAGTGATAAGACGCAACCTTGTCTTACTCCCTTCTCGATGTTAAAGAAGTCCGATGTTTCATTATCCAGTTTGACACACGCTGTTCGATTCCAATATAAGTTTTTCACAAGTCGAAGGTCTTTACTGTCTATACCGATCCTTTCTAAGATTTTGAATAGCGTATCGTGCTGTACTGAATCAAAAGCTTTGGAATAATCAATGAAGCATAGATAAAGTGATTTTTGTTTTTCGATTGAACGTTGCATTAATGTTTTCAATGTAAAGATTGCATTTACTGTACCCTTTCTTTAACAAAACCAAACTACTCGTCACTTATCTCTGGAGAGATCTTGCTCCTCATTCTTTTCATAAGTATTCTTAACATAATTTTTGTGGCCTGGCTCATTATGCTGATTGTTCTGTGTTGGTCACAGTCAATAGTACCTTGTTTTTTGGGTATCGTAATGAATACCGATTGTCTTAAGATAGTAGGCAATTCACCCTTTTCATATAAGACATTAAAGGCTTTTGTCAGAATGTCTATTCCCAGATCGTCGAGGGCGTCAATCAATTCTATTGAGAAGCTGTCTTGCCCTACCGCTTTCCCCCTTTTCATCTCTTTGCAAGCAGCTTCTACTTCTTTTCGCATAATCTGGGGACCCATGTTCACAGTAGAGATTTCTTTATCCAAGCTCGTCCCTCTTTTGTCATCCGCGTATAGATTTTTTATGTCTACTGCCCAACGTTCCAAAATTTCGTTGTTGTCGATAAGTATATTACCGTTTGCATCTTTAACACATTTTCTTGCCACGGCTGGGCGTTTTCCACTTAGATCTTGTATTGACTGGTAGAATTGTTTGGTGTTAGATTGTTTTAGTCTTTCAATTCTGTGACATTCATGTTCAATATAATCTTCCTTTGCTCTCTTACACTCACGTTTTATAATCTTATTAGCTTCTTTATATTCATTGCTGTTGCGTTCTAGTTTTTGTCTTTCATTCATCAGTTTCAAGATCTTGTCATCCATCCACTTATGTTTTGGTTCGTGTTTTTTTCACAGATGGAATAGTTTCTCTTGCAGATTCTGTGATGCAGTTCGATACTTGATTCCAGTACTCATCTATGTTTATATCTGAGGTCAAGTTTTCACTTTTTTCTTTCAATCATTCTTTGTAATCATTTTTTATTTGATGGTTAATTCTCAATAGATCTAATTGCAGTTTTGGTTCCACTTTCTTTTTCTTTATTTGTTTAAGTTTATTTTTAGCGTGGCCTTGACAGGTCTGTAGTCACTATTACAATCTGCGCTTGGAATAGTTGTTGCGTTGCGTACGATATTTCAGAATCGATGTTGGACCAGAATAAAGTCTATCAGATTTTTATAAAGGCCACCTGGGCTTATCCATGTCCACTTCTTTCTATCGTGGTTTTTAAACCATGGATTGACAATAGTAAGGTTTTCCAATCTGCACCAGTCTACAAGTCTTTCCCCTCAATCATTTTTGGTACCTAGTCCGTGGGGGCCAACGATATTTCCAACTCTCTTGTTACCCACCTTTGCATTGAAATCACCAATTATTAAACGAATTTCATCAGATATACATTGTTTTAATGCTTGTTCCATATCTTGAGAGAATGTCTCAATTGTGTTTTCGTCACTGTCTGATGTTGGGGCGTATATTTGAATGATATTAACATTAAACAGGTTTCCTTTCAACTTTACTAAAATAACTCTTTCTGAGATTGCAACATGATCTAAATAGCACTTTGATATTGATTTGTCTGAAAGAATTCCAACTCCTTTTTCATGATGTTTTCCACCTGCATAATACAATACAAAATCATCTTCTTTAACTACTCCTTCTCCCTTCCACTTCGTTTCTGAGATTCCAAGGATGTTAATTTGGAACTTTTTCATTTCTTGAATAATGTTTTCAAATTTTCCTAAATGGTTTAATGTACGTATATTCCACGTGGCCAATGTGGTTGTTTCATTTCGCACCAGTTTGAAACGTTCAACGTGTTCGGGACATCTGATGTCCTGGGAAAGTTTGTTAGTGACGGTGGTTTTCTGTTGCCTTCCGTAATTGTTATTAGTAGAATTTAAATTATTGCATTTTAATTTGACTGAGTTGTTTTTGATTTTTTTCTTTGGCTTCTCCTGGTTTTTGTTTTTGTTTCCTTCCACCTTTATTTCCTCTTTTTGTTATTTTTCTGTATGCTTTGAATAATTCAAAAGATCTCAAAATGTTTACTATTTCTAAATTCGGTGTATTATTAATTGTGTGTCGTATTGTACGTAGGTGTTGGGGTGAATAGTTATAACAATAATTAGGTGTTGTCATTTTCGATGTTCATCGTCGACCGTTGTAATAAGATTAAAATAGCTCACTGTTGTTTTTTTTCTTCTTAAAATCGTAAAACATAAACAAAAATGGTCTCAATAGATGATAAAATCCTTGCAAAAATTTACAAAACTTTTAAATATTGCTAAATCAATTGTTTAAAATTCACGAAATTTTTCAAAAGCAGCACAAAGTCATAAGAAATCCTCTGAATATGAAATAAAATTCGTCCTGTATAGAAATAACACTTAAAACAGCCGTAAAATGCAATAATTTTAAGAGCTCTGTGAAAAGCAGCCTTCCAGCGCTGAACACATTACACAATCTGCCTACACATCCTGATATGAAAATAGTTTTGTAACCTTTTGATTCCATGTGTAACCTATTCATTATTAGTCCTCCGAAGAACTGGTTACATACACATTTCCAAGGAGTTTGGAACTGGAAGAGTAGGAGGTGTGACGTTACAGCTTCTCTGCCCTATGAGTGAGGATGCAGAACATAGTGTAGTGTTTGTTGTTAGCATGACAACTGTTAATAATAATAATAATAAGAAGAAGAAGAAACAAAATCTATAATTATTTATTGACAATTAATAATTGGTTTGAATTAAGGCATTTGATGTGTGTGTATAGGACTGAAATCTATGGATTTTTCTTTTTTTACTTTATTCCCCTCAGAGCGACACAGTTCTTCCAATGATCCAAGAATTGTTACTATAGACACTAAACCGCAACAGCAGATGAGGGTAGGTCATATCTTTAACTCTGAATTTTTTTTTCTGTATCTTTACTTTCATATAATATGAGGGGTTGAGGAGTCCTGATAGCTTAAATGGTAAATCACTCGTCTAACACTGAGTGAGGTTTTACCCTGGCTTTTCTCTCCTATCAGGAGTAATTTGGTAGTGGATTTGTTAGATTTATCGGAAAGTACATACTTTGCATTACATTAGTGACTTATTGAAAGACTTGCAAAAAATGTTTATCTTTTAATGTCACAGAAAAAGAGATAAGCTTTCACTCCATGGGCCTTAATACCCTTATTAACCAATTTTTTTCTGTTCTCTTCATTAATTTTTTTTTTTTTAATGTTTTTATTTTTATTTTTAACTCCTAAGGATGATTGTATTTTTTGGAAGCTATTGGCCTCAAATATTTTTGCTTATGGTTTGTTGAATATAAACGTGAAAAATGTTTTTTTGATGTCATTTTACAGCATAAATATATTCAACAATGGGTTTAAATTTTTTAAATGGCTGAACCCCTGTTTTTTGGGGGGTTTTCGAAGGCATGGAGGGGAGGGGGGGTTGTTTTGTTGTTTTTTTGGTCTTTTTTTATTATTATTTTTTTTTTGGCTTTTTATTATATATTTTTTGTTTTTTTTTTTTGTTTTGTTTTTAAAATCACTTTTAGGAGTCTTTGACATTTAAAATAAAAGGCTGATAATTCTTAACTTTCAAGGCTCAATTCCTCTTGAGTGGGCAACTTTTAAACTGAACAAACTGAGAAATTAATTTTTAAAAATATTAACTATATTCCAGCATGTTGCTTGGTATCCAAAAGCAGATCGAAGAAACGTCTTTGCTGTTGTACAAACTAATGGAAGGATCACAATAACAGGGTATTTATATAGTTTGGAAGTTGTTTTATAAAAAAAATCTTTGTCATTCATTTATCATGTTGATCAAGGGATTTAGAAATGTTCAAACAATTTACCAGCCATAGTGGAGAAAGAGTACAAAATTTTTTTATCTTATCTCTTCCCAAAAATGGACTTTGGATCTATAATTAGAAACTAAACAGTTTGAAACAAACCTCCATTGAAGGTATGAGATCTGGGGTTTATTCTCAACCAAATTTTTTGGTTTTGTACATTCTTTATATATTTAAAAAAAAACTCATTTATTTTACTTTGCTGCATATTCCATTTTTAATCAAAGCCACATCTTCTAAATAATTTAGGCACTTGGCAGCATGTTCTATACAAGCATTGAAAAGAGATCTTAAACATTTTTTATTCAAGAATTTAATAAAGTGCTGAATTAATCATCTCAAATATCATTTAAATGTGTAATACAAATATTAATAAATATTTTGGAATAATCAGTGTCATTGTTCATTTTAAATCCAGCTATTTAGAAATGTTGGTTTCAATGAAAGCCTTTTAAAATATTTTCCATCTAAATGATGCACATTTATGTGAAAAAGCTTATTCTCTTATTAATGAAAAAGGTTCTGACCACATTTGAAAAATGAAAGATTAGATATCAAACTGCAGACAACAACGAATATTACATTGATTCTCTTACAACATCTTAACACAAAAGTTTTCAGTTCAGTTTTTAATTTGTTACAGACAGTGAACTTATTAAGAATGTTTGATTCTTGGTAAAATTAATTGGTGACTGAAGAATGGCGCTATCTTTGCAGTCTCCTGGGTGCATTCTTAGGTAAATTGCCTAAGTGCTTGACTTAGTCATTGCATTTAGTTGGAAGATGTGAGCAGTTTAATGGAAGTCAGGGACTGATACCAAGTCGCTTTTGTCTAATTTTTATCTTTTGAAAGGTGACTAACAATATTAGTCAGTGACTAGGATCTATGAATGCAAAAATAGCAGCCATTGGAGATTAAGAGAGCTTCGCTTTGAAAGGAAAATACATTGGTTATGAATGATAGAGACAAAAAGTGTCCAGTTGATTTTGATCTGGCTTTTTAAAAGACTGGTATAACATTCCAGATGTTCAGAGTACACATTTTTGTATATAGAAACTCAAAATAAAATCGACTCTGATTTGGAATTGTTGGTGAGAATTTTGCTGAGACTAAATAATGTTCACTTTGAAAAAAAAAAAAGCAATGAGAAATTATACGGGAGATAAGTTATTCTACTATTATTGTGACTGATTTGAACAATGTAAAATTTATATGATTCAACTGAAAAACACTTTCTGATTATTAAAGAAAAAAATTCTGTGTTTATATGGGAATGCAATCAAATAGCTTCAATTGAGGTTTAACTCAAAATGAAAGTATGAGATAAAATATATTCTGTAGATAGATTTAAACATTCCATTAAAAAATGTTTCTTGTATTTTTTTTTTTTTTAATTGTGTTTGAAAAGTACTAAACACTTCTTTTTTTAAATTTTCTCTTCAGGTTAGACAATGCAAATAATGAATGGATCGGCAAAGAATTCAGTGAGTATAGTTATTATAGACTTAGCTTTTAGTTGACTATTTATTTTCAAAAGATTAGCTTTCAGCAAGTTATTTTTTGTTTGTTTATTTTTCCTTATATTTTATTGATTCACCATTACCTGCAAGTCTTTGCTTTATCATTATTATTTTCAGATTTATTTCAGATTCTAACATGTATGTAACCCGGAATCATGCATTTTTTATTCAGGCTACTTTAGTGATCACGAATATATAAACCGTCCTTTTCTTCCTTTTTCTTAGCCACATCTTTGTGTCAAGTTGATATTCACACAGCAAAGCATTTTTAAAGCCTATTTTTTTTTTAGATTCAGTTGATTGATGATAATGAAATATTTTCAAGCTCGACTTTATATTTTAAATGTTTTAAACTTATGTGACGCAATTACATGAAATATATTAAATTCACATCTCTATCTCCAGATATTAGAATTGGCCAGAAAAACAGTAATTACATCACATGGAACACAATAGAGTCAAACTATGTAAGTGACTGATGTGTTACTGGTAATTTCTCACTGTTAACAAAACAAATAAGACTATAGTCAGATTTTTTATTAATGGCGCATGTTTTTCTGGTTTTTCTCAGCTGTCACTCTATCAAAAGTTGTAAAAATTTGTGTCAACCTCTGATTCAATTTGTCTTAACTGAATCTAGATTTTGGACCGTATTGATGCCATATTACAAAATTTTTCTTCTTTAAGACCTATAAAAAACTACTTTAAAACAGCTGACACAAAATTAGAGATTTTACACTGTAAAAAATGAAAACAAGTTATGCACCACAAAGTATGAATGAATTCATCGTATTTCAAAAAAAAATCTTGTGCTGACGTAGTGATTATGAGTTCACGTCATACTTCTTTCCAATAACAACAAATCGCTTTAAGTGTTATAAACATACCACTTATGTAGTTTGTATTAAATTTGGAATGTATTATTTATGGCATATTATCTACATCATGTCGCAATTACCAAAGACTGATATGAAATCTCTCGCTTTAAATCATTTGAAATAGTGATTGTATACTCAATATTGTCAAATTAACAAACACTGTTTATATAACTTTCACAAATTTTTGTCTATGCCTGAACGTTTCACAGGGCCTTTAAAGGTTTTAAAAACATATTAGACTCTTAAACAACACGATACAGTACGGAATCTCTATCGGTTCCACTCTCATAAAGCTGCGAAAAGAAGTCTTCTTGTATCTATCGATAAGTCATTAAAGAGGACGGCAATGGTTTTGGAATTTCACAATCAACCATGAGAAGATCGTAATCGAAATATGACAGAGATATCATCAATGTAGAACGACGTGGCAGGAAAAGGATCATAGATAACTTTGATATGGATATCATTCAAAGATGTATGGGTGAGCGTAAATATACATCCGAAAAAATATTGGACGTCTGATTATTCAAGCAGAAAAAGGCCCATGGGTTCTGGACAGTGAATCATTGTTATTCTTGCAGGTGGTGATGATACCGGATATTTAAAAGGATGCCATGCCATTTTTTCTTCTCTGCATCATCTAGAATATTATTCTGGGGTCAATGCAAAGGTGTTTTAAGACTGACTAAATATCGTTTGCTGCCCTCCATTGAAGCACCCAGCTGTATTGTATTGGACAACGCTACCATTCGTTGGCCCATGGTCACTTTAAGGCTCCAACTTTGGCAAATATAAAGGCTGACATGATTTCATGCTTTCAATCAGATGGTACTACATATTCTGACCATTTATAAAAATGCTAACTATACTCCTTAGTATAAAAAAAAAAAGAAATGAACCAGAAACAGCTTTCAAAGCAGACTGTCTAATCAGGGAGTTTTGACCACGAGGTTGCACGACTTCCCCCAATCAAGGCCTAAGTAGAGGAAAAGATTGAGAGGAGGAACACAAATTTACTCTCACCGACTAGGCAATAAATGATAAAGAGTAGACTGAGAAAAGGCATGCCTCAACTTTCACAAACTAGAGGAAAATTACATTTCATTGGATAGAGTGATGCTCGTAATCTTTCTGTAGTCATTTTATTTCTCCTTTCCATCATCCTCATCATCAGACTGTGCTGAATGATGTGTCCAGTATTTCTTGAATGTTGTTGTTGTTGTTATTGTTGAACACATATTTGTGGAGACACTGTCTCATAATTGATGAATTTTTACTTTTGACCAGTCTACATAAATTTATGTAATCCTCTTTGGCATAAACACAAGCTAATTCTCAAACTTTTGCAATCAAAATTATATTGGAAGCGCATTATGTTCACTTTCATTTGTAATCACCAGTAATGTGTATTGATAGTTATAAAATGTAGATGTCTGATAGTTAATAATTGCCATTCGTTGCTTCATATTCAAATACTGCACGTATATCGTTTAAGCTTCAATTAACCGAACACTCCAGTTTAACGAATTCCTTCAAAATGGATATGCGGGAAATTCATAATTTTGGTAATGTAAATCTTTGAGTTCCGATCCTCACCTGTTATCGATTATAATATAGCTGTTATAAACGAAATCCTTTCCTATTGTTTTAAAATTCATGAAAAAAAAATTTTTTATTACGACAAATTGATTCAGAGGTTCATACAAATTTTTGCAGCTATGCATTTGGGGGCAGCTGAGAAAAAGAAGAAAAATACGCACCATTTATTTAAAATCTGACTAAAGTTACTCTCATACATGGTTTTAAAATCAAATTGATTTGCACACAAAAATGTGTGTAACCTAAAAGTAATTGGTTTTATAATTTCCTATACTATAATAGCTTAATTGCTGAAATGCGGTACCCTCTCCCTGGATCTGAGCATTGCAAACATAATGAACAAAACATTCTCAACACACAAAGACTGGGACATAAACAGCGGTGTCCTAATTACGAGGGCTCTTTCAGAAATAACCGAAAAATGCCCATTGCTCAGCAACCAGTGGAGATTTTTTAATTCTGTAAACGACATGATATTCCTTATTTCCTTACGGATATTCCCAGAAATTATGAAGTGCATCATTTTGCACAATGAATTTCTAGACGATTTTAAAGATGGCGGCCCACCTTGAATCTTGGTCAAAGGAGGAAATCAGAGCTGTCAAACGTTTTTTGAACGCCAAAAGTCTGAATCCTACGGAAATTCATAAAAAAAACTTCAGAGTGTATATGGTGAGCATGTTATAAGAGGTACACAAGTCTATCACTGGTGTAATTTTTGAAGCCGGCCATTCCGACTTGACATACAGGGAAGGGAGAGGGCGTTCGATAACTGCGACGTCAGAAGACAATGTGAAGCGAGTTGATGAGCTTATTCGTCAAGACAGGAGGTTGAAACTTCATGAAATCGCAAGCAGTCTTGAAATTTCGGAAACTTCTGCCCATAGAATTGTATTTGATGAACTTGGCTACAGAAAAGTCAGCGCAAGATGGGTTCCTAAGCAATTGACAGACAATCATAAAGAACAAAGATTGGACATCTGCAGGGAACTTTTGAGAAGAAGCAAGAGCTCACGCAGGGTTCACGGGCATACTGCCAACGCCGGCGGAGACTTTCTAGGGTACGACGTGACTTTTCTTGACAGCATAGTCACCGGTGATGAGACTTGGTTGCACCACTGCACCCCAGAAACAAAGCAAGATTCGATGACATGGAAACATCCATCCTCACCTGTCGCGAAGAAATTCAAAGTCATGCGGTCAGCAAAGAAAATAATGGGAGCTGTTTTCTGGGACAGTCGTGGTGTTATTCTGTTCGAAACCTTACAACCTGGAGAAACAATCAATGCTGCAAGGTACTGCCAAACTCTTGACAAGCTTAGGGAGGCCATTCGCAGAAAGCGCCCAGGGCAGTTGACCAACGGGGTCATTTTGCAACACGACAACGCTACACCCCACACAGCACGAGTGACGCAAGGTTGGCTAGAGAAATATGGATGGGAGATTTTGCCACACCCACCACACAGTCCAGACCTCGCACCATCTGATTATCACCTCTTTGGGCCACTGAAACGTGAGCTGGCAGGAAAGCGCTTTGATGTCGATGAAGAGCTTGTTGACCATGTGCGGAAATGTCTACAAAACCTTGACGGAAATTTCTTCCGAGAGGGTATCTATTCCATGGTGCGGCGTTGGCAGAAGTGTGTCGACAGACTTGGCTGTTACGTAGAGAAATGAATGACGAGTCAGGGTAAGGACACGTGCAAAAATTTTGTTGATAGCATAAAAGACGCAGATTTTACAGGCATTTTTCGGTTAATTATGAAAGAGCCCTCGTACAATACAAAAACCAGGAAAAACGAAAGGACCCGTAAACAACCTGCGCCCAATAACATTACTGAATACCATAAGAAAAACACTGTCAACTATTGTCCTCAACAGAATTAGACCGAAAATAGAAAAATATCTATCACATAGCCAAAGCGGGTTTCGCCAAGACCGAAGCACATCGGACGTTGTATGGACACATAAATGGTTGGCAGCAAAGGCACTCAAAGAAAACATATCCATAACAATAACCGGAATCGATATGTCCTCAGCCTTTGATACGATCGACAGAGGAAAACTTTTGGAGATATTAACAGAAATAGTAGACGAAGACGAGCTCCGAATAATCCGATTTCTCCTCAGCAACACAAAGATACAACCAAGGATATACGGGGCCACAAAACAGACGCAGTTCGAAAGTAACATCGGGACCCCCCAAGGAGATAGTCTGAGCCCGATTCTGTTCACAATATACTTAGAACACGCTCTGAAAGAAGTTCGAAAAGTCATTCCAAAACCAACGACTCATATTGAGAATGCAATCCCTAGAGAAATCGCCTATGCAGATGATGTCGATTTTATTGGATCAACACCAGCAAATATAGACATCATACAAAATACCCTCATGAAATATAACCTCCAAGTCAATGCCAATAAAACCGAATTTACAACAATATCGAGGAACAAAGAGGAATGGAAAAGAACAAAGAAAGTCGGCTCACTAATTGGAGACACCGAGGATGTACAAAGAAGAAAACAGCTATCAAACGCCGCACTCAGTAAACTCACCAATGTATGGATTAGAGGTGACAAAATAAAGAGAAAAACCAAACTGAAACTGTACCATGCTCTTGTAAAACCGGTACTTCTGTATAACTGCGGCACTTGGGCGTTGACAAAATCCGAAGAAGAACATCTGGATGCCTTCCATCGCACACAGCTAAGAAGGGTACTGGACATCAAATACCCAAAAAAGATCTCAAATGAATCACTATATAAGATCACAAAAGAAAGACCAATCTCCCTTGACATTTTACAACAACGATGGCAACTTTTCGGTCACATACTACGCAGGGACAAAAACATACCAGCTAACCAAGCCATGTCGGGATACTTCCAAAAACACGGGAACCTTTTCAGAGGAAGACCGATCACAACACTCCCTGTGATCCTAAACAAAAACCTCACAACACTTGGACAAAGCATTAGTCTCATAACGGCAGGGGACCTTGAAAATCTGAGAACCCTAGCAGAGGACCGGCAATATTGGAGACACCTCACACAGGAAATACTGGAAACAGCCAAGGCGACCCGATCTTTCGGTCGAGACGCGAAAGGCATCTAAGTCAAGTCAATACTATAAACTATTTCAGTTTGAAATATCTTTCTGACTCTGTCATTATTGAATTTCATTTTTGAAAAGTTTGCTCAGAACTCTTCAAAGTCTATTTGTACATCAATAAAAAGTCTTAAAAATTCAGAGTTATTTTTTACAATGTTTGAAACTTGCTCTTTATTGATTTATTTTTTATAATAATTCGGTGGAGGGGGTATATTAAAAATGTATGATTTGTATGGTTTGCAATAATATTAAAATGTTTAGTGACCAACTTATAATAATAATAATAATCTTTATTGTCCAAATTAAAGGCAATTCATGTGAGGTAAACAATGCTCAGTTTGGTTCATGGTATGAACATCAACACATTTACAAATACAGACACAGCCATACACGAACATACACGCTTGCACATTGTTTCTACACATGTATACAAAAGAAATGAGCGTACATACAAACACATATACATACATACATACATACATGCAGACATACATACAAACCAGCATATCATCGTATATGCATGCCTACATTCATACATACATACATACATACATACATACATACATACATACATACATACATATATACATACACACAGACACACACACAGACAGATAGAACGATACGATATATTTGCTGGGACAGCAGATAACCATATTATAAATATACATGGTTTATAATGTAGTTCTCTAGAACCATTAGGCCTCTTGAGTCTTTTCTTGTTTCTGTAGTGTGAAACAGACAAAAGTGATCACTTGTTACCCTTTGGACAGGGCACATAGAGTTCAGAAAATGAAATCTTGACTTCACCCAGCATCTATTCAAGTCCCTTTGTGTGTGAAGCGAGTGCTCCACCAACAGAGCTATCCCCCCCCCCCCCCCCCCCCCCCCCAACACCCTATTTACGGTTTATATTGATCTATAATTATCACTGCCATTTCAGCTTGCCCAAGGATTTGAAAAGAATAGGAATGATCCATGCATTCTAATATGGGATGTTGCGAGAGATTCCAATATGGAGATCTCAGACAGAAGCAGACACAGTTTCAGTGAAGGACCCATTGTGAAGCCTTATGTAGAAATGGGTGAGAGAATTTAATTTACTTTTTTTTTTCTTTGGCCGAAACTAGAATATATTAATTATTTTACAAAATGCATCTAGTGGAGAAGCATGTAACATCTGGATAATATATTTGATGTGCTTCTCTCATGGTCAGTCTTTACTAGAATTAAATTCATTTTTTTAAGAGGGGGGGGGGGGGGGGGGTGATGAGTCCAGGGTGTCTATTTGTAATATTAATCAACAATTTATATTTTTAAAATTTGTTTGTTATATATATATTTTTTAAATCTCATCATCAATATTATATCATATTATAGTATTATACTGTTATTTTTTTTTTTAAATTTTCGAAACAAATCCTGCCTTATCTACTGTTTTATAACGTTTTCAAAACTTTTCAGACTTTTTACACATCCTCATTGTCATATGAGAACGATTTTAATCTTTTATTTGTATTTATTTATTAATTTTTCTTCTTGTTAGTTTGTTTGTCTTACATTGGTATAATCTGTGCTATAAGTATATCGGAATATTTTGTTCAATTGTTTAGCAATGACTATGAAAATTTTTGTTTTCTATTTTTGTAGGAAATACTACTCTTAAATCAAAGCCCTATCTCCACTGAGTAAAAATCTTTTTGAATTTTGAAAATCCATTAATATATAACAAGTTGCAAAGGTGTCATTTATTTGGATGACTCACAAAGAGAAAAAAATTCGGAAAATATGGGATGCTTTTTATGCGTTTTATTCTGGTTTGTGGCTGTATCTCGTTTAATATGTGGAATTAGATATTAAAACTTGGCAATTTTATGGCAAAATTATCAGAAAATATGATGAAGACATCAGAAGAGTTCTAACTTGTATAGTTTTAGAGCTGTATGGCTAGGGTCAACTATAATTTTGTTTTAAAATATACATAATATTGATCATTTTGAACTTTTCCGAAGTGTAATTTTGTGTCTACAACCCATACAAATGACACAAAAAATGCCTGCTAAATTATCAATCAGTCCCGTGCGACCATGGCTTATGTTATTTCTAGTATTTTTTGAGAGAGAGAGAGAGAGAGAGAGAGAGAGAGAGAGAGAGAGAGAGAGAGAGAGAGAGAGAGAGAATGTGTTAATCTACTATCCCTATGATATAACAATGAAACAATACCTTAATTTTTTTAAAGCGCGCGAGGATTTGTGTCATCAGTCATCGCAAACAAGGTTGCCAATATAATTTTGTTTCTTTTATTAAATTTTATTCATCTATTTTTGTCTCAGTGACATTTATTCTAGTCTATTCAATTTTCTGTTTGTCAAAATTTAGTTCATTTTAGTTCATTTTAAGTGGGTCAGCCTTAATAGTGAAAGCCATATGATTTTCTATTTAGCCACTTTTGAAGTCGAATTTGGTCTGGCCATCTGGCAGCCTTGCCTCGCACACGTCATTTTCGTGTCACGCAATGGGGGAGCAAAATGGCCGTCTCCATATTTTCACTCATTGAAATGCAAATTGGGTTGATGTTTTGGAGAATACGGGAAAAGTACTTATCATAATCCAATGAAATTTGAAATATAAACAGAAGAGATGTGCATATATAACCTTATGAGCGACAAAATCTCTCCTCTTTGTAGTAAAAATCTATTTTTAACGGTCTTCTGGTAATCCTACGAGTTTTGTTGCTTTACATAATCTAAAATGACCTATTTTCTAACTGTGTGCCAACTTTCAGTCATATTCATCGATAAACAGTGATGTAATTAATTTTTTAAAATAGCATGTACGGAACAGCTTCGTCCCATATTTTGTCACGAATTTGGGCACTTCGTGAGCGAAAAAGAGGCCCAAAGATTTGTGCGGAATAGTCATTGCTAATTTGTTTTATTATTCTTATTATTTGTTTCTTTCTTTTTGTAAGGTTTTGGTGAGGGTAGTACTTCATTCGGTTGGTTTCCAAAAAGTGCCTCAAACTTTGTGACTGGTAACAGCACCAAGCATCTCAGAATCTATGACCTCAGAGGTAATTAGCCTTCATCTTATCACTTATGGGGGCCTATGATCATGCTTATTATTATCATGATTATCATTAATGTTATTTTTATTAGTATTATTATCATCATCATCATCATCATCATCATCATTATCAATAATAGTTGTAGTAGTAGTAGTAGTAGTAGTAGTAGTAGTAGTAGTAGTAGTAGTAGTAGTAGTAGTAGTAGTAGTAGTAGTAGTAGTAGTAGTAGTAGTAGCAGGAGTAACATGACTGAGTTGTCATCTCCTGTTTTCCTACGGCTGGGATTCTCCTGGGGTTATTTTTAGGATCTCAATTGAGATAAATTATAAATCCTTAGAGGAGCTCTAAAATCTTATTTTACCTTGATTTAAAAAAAAAAATTGTTGATGATTTTTAGATGTTAATATATGTCATATGACTAATTGATAATCTTTTAATGTTGTTTATGGCACATTTCTATTGGGCTTAAGTATGAAGACTTGCATTTCTTGATGTCTTATTATTTTGGAGAACCGGATTAGAATAAATTCTGATTTTGTTGAAATCAAAATTGTGATAGAACTGGCTTTGTGGCTTGGCAGCTCTTTAGTAGTTTTTGTTGTAGGTGTAGCAGCAGTACCAGGATTTAATTGACAATTATATTTTTTTTATAACCTTGCAAATTTTCTGTTTAGATGTTAACAGCTTGGTATTATTTGACTTCTTCCAGATCCAAACAAATGTCTGAGGGAAGCACATCACCGTTGTGTGTATGGTATATGCATGGATCCATTGGATGATTCAAGAATGGCATCTTTTAGCGAGGTTAGCATGAATCATAGATATCCATTAGGAACCTGATAAAAACTTAGGACTATGCAGTATATTATTCCTCTTTCGTGCATCAGATATTTTTAACCTTTTTTTTTTTTTCTTGTACATATGGCAACTATAATTGTGGAACTCATAGAGTGGCATGTTACAAATGCAATTGAAAAGGAAATTTCTCATTTTGCAATTCATTAAAATGTCAGCATTACATTTTGGATGTGCTAAGTTGTACCTTTCTCACTCATTTTTAATTATTTTGTTTTCGTCTTTGTTCACCTTTAAATTTTTAACTTAAGCAATATCATTTTTTGTTGTTGTTGTTTTTGTTTTTTAGTTTAGACTTTTTTTTTTGTAATTAAAAAAAAAACAATAGCAATATTTCAATATATTAATGAAAACTGTAAACAGGAGTAGTATAATATGTTCACATGTTTTCATTTTGCTGTTCACCTATTCCAGTCAGTAGGTTTTTCAATTCAAATTGACAGCATACAGAATTAATAAAAATTTCTTTTTAATCATGTCTTCAGAACCAAGTTGCTGTGTGGGATATCCGTAGTTTTGACAGACCTGTATCCTTTACTCTTGATTGTTAATTTATTGTTATCTTTAATGAAGAACAAATGCCACATCTCATTACAATCAGTTATGATGGAAATGGTTGTATGGAGAAACAATGTCTTTATTTTCTGAAGTCAGTGATAGGATACCTGAAGCTGTGGTCTTGGAATTCTTCAAGGAAAAATGTTGAATAATATGAGTGCTTAAAAAAAGAGGTATCGAGGACTCAAAGCTATCTTTAGCCAAAAACATAAACTTTAAACTGTAGTTCTGTTGTTGTTGTTGACTTAGATAGGATGGCGCTCAAAATGATAATTACTACTTTAAAACAAAAAGTTTTTATTCTTTATTTTTGTTCATTGTCATTATTCGGATTGCTTGTATGATCAAATTTTGGATTTTTTTTTTAAACTGAACATAATACATACAATTGTACATTTCTTTAACACATCTGTAAGATCAATGTGATCACAGAAAACAAAAATGTTGTGAAAATGTCCTGGTGCCCAACAAAGTAAGACCACTTTGATTATATTCCGATCTCTTGTTTTGTTTAATTACATTTAAAATTTGTATGTTGTCATCACAAGAATCCATTCATTTTATATCAGAATTCGTTGTTTTAAACTGAATTCATTTCAAATGAATAAAAGTCTATCACTTTAATGATATACCTCATTATTTTTTTTTGCCCTTTTTATTTTGGCTAAGTATAGGAGGGTGCACATTGCTTAAAGGTAGGGAGTGGTGGGGGGGGGGGGGGGGGGTTGGGCGGGGATGATGGATTTGCAATGTGTAATTTTTGCCTTCTCTTAAGAAGCAGAAAATGTATGTTGCTGCCCAAATGCTTTCTTTTAATTTTGGAAATGACATTGCCTGTATAGAACTGTTTTAATTCTGTTTGCAAGGAGTAATATAAGACATTTTTATAATGGCATACTATTAGTACACCATTGAAACTGTGTCATCCAAGTGCCAGTGAGCACTTATGTGTAAGTTGAGTGCTATATAGATAACTTATTAATTAACTTGGCTAATTATTATTACTTGTTTTCATCTGCTTTAGCCTTGGAATGTTAGCCGTCCTCACTAAAGATTCCTCCCATGTCAAGTTGCATGATATACGTCATTCTTTGTTTGGATCGGATGAAATTGAGCAGGTGTCTATTGAAAGGAAAATTCAACGTAAGTTTGTAATGAAAAGAAATATATGTAGGTCTCCGTTTATAAGCACAATCTGCTCTATAAGCATACTTTGAATTTTCACTATATAAATTTACCCCCTTAAAGCACACTCACAGAAAAGGACTCTGTTTATTAGCTCACATAATTTTCTGACCATCACTTTATTTTATTTATTTTTTAAAGAAAATAGAAATTGAGTAAATAAATGAAAAGAGAAACATTGCTAATACAAAAGATTGACAGCGTTAACTGAAACCATCAAAATGCTCTCCAAGTCAGATTTGGTTCACACCTCACTACTCCATCATTATCTCGCTTGCACAAAACAATGAACACTTACGTGATGAGACAGACAATGCATGTCTGTCATTTAATCTTAAATGATAATGTTTGGCAGTTTTGTTGGCAGCTTATTAAAACAGTATTCGGGTTGGGGTGGGGAGTAGGCACGTTATTTACTTGTGGTGACGCTGACATGATGTAAAAGTGGGGTAAGGAAAGGAAGGGCTCAGATCTTCACAAGATGTGGTCATAAATAATCATTGATCAAGATAGTTATTTTATTTCCTAGAGTTTAGGTTACAGATGTGTTAATTAAGTGTGCTTGAATGTAAGAAATGAAGATACAGTTCGCACCTGTACTCTTTCTCCCATAGTGGGCAGGGAGGTACATGCTGTGTCTTCTATCCCCCCAACCCGTTTTCCAATTGTTTCCTGTCATTGTCTTGGAATGAGATTACTTGGTTTTGTCCTGGCCCTGGCCGGAGTTCCTTAGCTGGGAGGGAAACAGTCGAATGTATAGTTTTAGTTTTGGAAGATGATATTTTTTTCCTTGTAAATCATCTCTCTGTTATGCATTGTATTATGTTTAGTTTACATATTATATTATATGATTTGTAAACATTTGAGTGTATTCCTCTTAGTTGGGACCTGTGCTTGTGTCTGGATGAGACTTTTAGGTGATCTCAAACTTTGACGGTGTGCTCTTGGAATCTACATCTGTTCCCTATTTGAACCAATTCCCCTTTGTCTAACCTTTTCTTTGTGCTTTAATTGTAATTCTAGAGCTTTTAACTATCCCATTTTCTTCCTTTTTACTGGCGCTGATATGACCTTAATGTGTTGCAAGCGCCTTAAAACCCTTAGAAACAAAAAAAAACAAGCACCTGTACTCTTTGTGACTTTCTTGATTTTACGTGTGCAACTTTTGACAAGTCTATTTTGTGCTACATACCTGCACTCTTCACCATCAACCTCAGATGTTAAACAAGCAGTTAAAACCATCAGAATTTATCTTCAACTCGATGCTTTATCATGTACATGATGTCATCCATAACTCCTTTTTTTTTTCTTCTTTTCAGCATTCAAATCTGCCATGTCATCATTTGCTTGGCATCCCAAGCAGGAGAACAGACTAATGACTGTCATGCCCAATGGACAGCTAAAGAATATGGTGTTCTTTGAACGTCTCCCAGTGGTTTGTTCATTTTTAATTTCTTTGAAAATTATTTTTTTAAATAGTCAAATTTTGGCAATAGGTATTTAAATTGAGTTGTGATTATTCTTTTATGATATTTATTTTGTCACAGACATGATAATTTTATATAATTTTACAAAATAATTTTATATTCTTTGTCATTGCAGTCATCATCAACTTTATCATTGATTGTGAGCAACAATAAATTATCAATTTCTACAATATTACCTCATTTTCACCTATTTCTCCTTGAACTTTTTTTCATTCACCAGAAATGGTCATCAAATCCAAAAATGGCAATGCGAATTGACAAAGCAGTGGTGAACTGTGCTGAGTATTCTAAAGAAGAGGATATCATCGTTACAATGAAGAAACGCTTGTCGCAGAATTATGGGCAAAATGTAAGGAATGGCAGAGAAACAAGTGAATTGGAAGGAGGATGGCTTTATTATGAAACTTAGTTTAAAACACCATGAGATGTTAAAAGTATTTGAATTTACTGTTTTTGCTTGTATAACTTGCACAACATTATTAATGTTTAAATCCCCTATTTATGTAAGAAAATGTTTTTTGTTGTTGGGATTGGGGTTTTTTTTTTTTTTTTTTTTTTTTTTTTTTTGCCTTGTTATTTTTTAAAAAAATGTTTTCAAATAGTTTTTATGGAGAATTGGGGAATTGTTGATAACTTGATTGGTTTAATCGTCTTTATAATTATGAGAGAGCTAACCAGTAGTATTTGAAAATGAGTAGTGGTAATTAAATTTGCATTTATTATGCTTTGCTCAGCCACAGTTTTATTTCTTTGACTTAACAAAAACGTTTGATTAAGATCGACTTTCATATTTATAGATTCTTAATTTTTATTTTTAAAAAACTAATTTGCGTCTATTTTGGGTTTTTTTTCTTGAATTTGACAGCCCAACAATATTCATGTGAGTATGGCAGCTATAGAGGGAGAACCTCATCTACATGGCCTTTGGAAATGGATTCACAGTATCCTTTTTACTTGATGATAAAAGCAAACATTTTGGATGCACTTTTTTCTCAGCAATTTCGATGTGGCTAAGATTAAACTGACATCAAACAAAACATGTAAAGTTCACAATCATAATAATATACCCCTGCTTTCTATATATTCTGTTGGTCCCAGGTGGGACACAACAGTACTGAACTCTTCCACCATAGCAGGATATAGATCATTTCTATCAATAAAGTCAATAACTGTCCTGTGTTTCTTTCACATATTGTCACCATGTCTCTTCTATTCCATCTTCCTCCCTCGTTGGTTCTAATCAGAGTATATCTGGTTTCACTATTAAAATCCTCTCACAGGTTGTGTCTAATCTTAAGTTTATTTCCTCCTTGACAAAGTAATTCAGTTGATTTTCTTTCTGAGTTCACTGTTTAGAGATTTTGTCAGTCTATTTGTTTTAAAAATAGAGCATAAGCGTTTTTGATGATGACTAGTTTTTGAGGTCTTGCAAGTTTTTGAGTCCTGCATAAATATTATTTTACTTTAAGTTGTAATTGTAAATATTCAGTCTTACTATAGGCGGATATTGCGCATAAGTTTCATAATGGCCTTATTACAAGGAAAGCATGTCTAGCTATTTGAATTCTGTATTTATGGTCATCATCTGTCCTGGAAGTGGTGTTCACCTAACCTGCAATGGTTATGAAATTTTTCAATTTTATTGAGTTTGTTCTTTTTTCACTTAAGGACTGTTGATAATTCAAGAAGGTTTTAAGTTGAAGGGAATGAACAAAAACATTCAATTACAGTGTTGTTTCATTGTCTAACAAAATGACTAAGCCTTTAAAGGGGAGAGGCGTATTAAAACAATAATTCCTTTGCATTTAAATGAAGATAACCACATACCTAAAAGTTTTCACCATAAGGACAGTGACTACTATATGACTCAGGTCTTCTTTTAAAACAGGCTTGCATTACTTCTACTGCTGTTTGGTGAAAACAGTAAGATTAATTTCAGGTCAGAATAAATTCAAACTGCCCTATAAAGTCTTAAGTTGAATATGTGATCAACAATGGCAAACCAGGATAAGGTATTGAATCATTTCTTCATTCCATTATCTATAAATTTACCCTACATTATATTTTTTTGCTGAGGGTAGGAAAAGGATGTCCATCCTATTACATTATTTCATTGATTCAGAACATTTACCCCATTAAAAACAATACAACACCCAATAGTTGTTAAATCAGTGCAGTTTTGTAATCTAAATATGGTAATTTTTTCTTTCTTTCTTCTTGTCGTCTTTGTTAATGTTGATGGCAATGCATTGTTTAACATTTTTTTCTCCTAGTTTTATTGAAGATTATAGTGATATTACGCTTTTCCTTGATGAAATACCAAAAGATGTACGATCTCTTCAGCCAAGTTTGGAAGCTAACAGCAAATGCAAATTGTCACCAGCTGACATGGGTATCATGTCTGTTTTGAACCTGGACAAGCCTGATGCACTTAGAAGCGAAGTTGTACCCACAAATTGGAAGACCTCTCAAGGGGCAAAGTATGCCAAGAGAACCATGTATAGGAGTAAAGAGAGGTTGGTTTGATGAGATTTGCTTGTTTGTTTTTTTGTTTTTTCTTTTAGCATTTCTTTTATCAAGCTATCGTGTCTGAGACATTTAACACATTTTGAACTTGTGTAAAGTACTGAGACATTATGTTGTTTTTTTTTATTTTATTCTTTACAATATGTTTACTCATTGATAATTATCTCACATCTATTATAAGCCATTGTTATTGATCTTTTTATTTTTAAAGGGGGGGGGGGGGTTATTTTGTATTTTCAAGTTATTCATTCTTGTAATTAGAGCATCTCTTGGTTAATTTGAAAATATGTGTGTCAATAACAGTAACGACTATTGAAATATCATTTTAAAAACAGGAATCTAGCTTTAAGGATCTGTCGATGGAGTCCTGACCCTTCTATGGAGAGCCTCCAGGGATTTTGTGATAGGTAAAGTTGCAATGAATCTCTTCATATTAATTTTTAGCTTTAAAAAAATATGTATAAATAGAATATAAATATGTAAAATTATGCGGGACATTTTATTTTGCTTCATGTGCTTTTGCTGGTCGAACCAAATGTTTGATTTATAGAGTTGCCTGATAATCTTTGCCTTTTTTTCAAATAATGAACTAATTCAGTACAATTTTCACACTAATTAATTTATGTTTGTTATTTTTCAGATCTCATTAAATTGTATTAATCAGAATATAAACGTTTAAGGTTTCACATAGTTTTGTGTTTTGTTACGTTTTATCCGGCTGGCAGATGTTGTGAGTTTTTAAACTAAGTGCATAGCATCAATATACCCTAGTAGATGCTGTATTGGATTGAATGAATTCTATAAACATTAATTAAATTTGCAGATTCTGTATAAATGAGACCAAAAAAAAGTCAATTTATATACAACTTGATAAATTCAATTATTAAAAATTTATTGTCTCAAGTTTGTTCAAATAAAAAATTCTTTGTTTTACTTTGAAGCAGGACAAATGGAGTCGAAAGATCAGCAGCCATGGATGTCTTTTACTTAGCCATAGATTCAGCATTAGAAACCCTCAGTGAGTCCAGTCCCTCTGCACCCAGTTCATCTGGAGGTGAGTTACCTGGAGTAGGCATAAATTGCTGAACAAATTTCAAATCTCAGTAGTCTTTATTTGAATTGCCTGTGTTACATTCCAATTGTTACATAGCGGCAAGGTCAGGCCTCATATACTTCGTCCTCAAGCTTAATTTGAAGGGGGTAATATATTCTTACATACATTGGGCAAATTGATAATTTAGAATAATGTGTACATTGTTTCAAAATCTGATTAATCATTTGTGATTCTAAGATAGATATATTTGTTCCTTGATAGAATGAGAAACAAAAGAATAAAAAACAAGAAAAGAATTGTTTGGATAAAGAAAGTGGATTGATATGTTGATCACTAATGATCTCTTTATGTCGTTCTGAATGGTGTAAGCTGCAGTTGCACAATGTTTGATTTTCAGTTTTGTATTTACATATATTTAGGTCAAGACATAAAGGTTTTAAGCAATAGAACGTTAGAAATTGACATCAGGTAACTTATTTTCTTTTATATTATAGATAAGCCATCTCTTCAGGCTGTTGCTATGGCACTGTCTGGTTACACAGAGGAGAAAGACACTCTGTGGCAAAAGACATGTGGTTACGTGCGAACACAGTTGGAGAACCCATATCTCAGAGCCATTTTTACATTCCTTGCTTGTGAAGATGACAAGTATGAAGAAGTTTTGGTATGTATGTGACTTCAACATATATGTATATTTTACTGTTGATTTCATCCCAACAACAATAGAGGAAGTACAAGTCCATTTCTGCATGGCAGAATATTAAACAACGCATAAAATTTGGTAGGAAAAAAACCCAAGAAACCTGAGTAGAAGAGAAATAGGTGCCAAATGTATTCGTTGAAATAAATTGAATAAACAGAGACCCCTATGTAGCAGAATTCCGTTATCCTCGGGATAGGCCAGACGAGCATGGTGCTCAGTTTGGCAAACAATGAGAGCACCCTCTTCTTCATCCTCCATCCCTTAAACTTATTGACCTGCCATTAAAGGTATGAAATTTGATTTTATGCCTCAAATGATGAATATTTTAAAGTAACTGAAATATATATGCTAAAATTATGGTGTTGTGAAATTACGGGTATCAGTGTAGGCTGATTTATTTGAAATTCTATGCATGGCATACTATTTCCTCCTTTTCATCTATTTTCCCTCCTTTTTCGAAATTCTAGAAAGGGGCCTCTGATAAAGCAGTGAATATAAATGATCAAGAAGTATGAATAATGGACACTCATGTTTTTTCTTTTTTTTATTTATTTATTTATTAATTCTTTTTTTTTTTTTTACAAATGCTATAATTACTTTTTTTTTTTGTCTGGTCCTGTCGATGTCTCTGTAAAGAGGTTGCACTGTTCGATGCTCGTTTTGAAATTCAATGAACATGTTCAAAATCTCTCTTATTTATTAAGAAAGCTAAAATAAATTTTTCTCCTTTTTATTTACTTATTTACTTAGTTATTCATTTCTTTTATAATATTAGGAATAAAATGGACAAATTCCTGTTTCTTCACCCCAATGGGTTCTTTTTCAAGGTAAGACTGATATAACAGGGTTCTGGACTTCTTCATTAATGCTCTCTTTGTACACAGTATTGACTGACAAGATATGATAATTGCAATGATTTATTCTTTTTCGTCATGGCAGAATGACACAGAAATGTTGGTTGCTGATCGGGTGGAGTATGCTCTACATTATCTATCAGATGCTAAGGTATTGTTGGATTTATGATAACTGATTTTTTTTTTTCAACAACCGTTTTCAGAAAAAAAAATAATAAGATGAAAAAATGTAATCTAAACTAAGATTCATATTGTATATATTTAAGCAAATCGACATTTGAGTTTTGAAGAGACTGCATAAAATTGAAATGTATTTTAGTAAGCTGTGGTTCATAAAATCTGTTATTTGAAGAGAAGAAAAAGTTGCTAATAAAGTTGTCCTATTAATTTTTATACATCATCTTACCAAAAGCTCATTACTTGCTTTAATCAAACTATTTTTATATTCATCCTATACTCGAACTTTTTGTGGTAAAATTTTTACTTGCTTTCTTGCTGTCTGCATGTTTATCTTTGCTATCATTTTTGTTTTCAGTTGAAAGTCTATTTAACAAATCTGGTTGATGAATTGACAGAGAAAGGTGACCTTGACGGAATTCTTCTTACAGGTAATTGTAATGATAGCAGATTTATATAGCACCTTTTGCACTTTTATAATAAGTAAAAATAAATTTAAATAACCATACACACAAACACACACTAAAGAAGATAAAATAATTTTTTTTTATTGAAAGAAAAACCTATCCCAGGTACATTGCATTTCTGATACAGCAAACTCTGAGCTAACGAAACCTCGGATTTAACTAATTTTTCCACCTATTTGACACTACTTAAGGCGCCTCACATTCAACTAATTTCATAACTAAACACCTAGGCTACGACAAATTAATTGAAACTGCAAGAGCATGCCACAGGTGGAGTCACGATAAGCATTAAAAAAAATCTTGCATTGCTTTCCAAATTTAGCTTTATAAAAAACCTGCATTGTCTGGTAGACTACTTTCAAACTAGAATATACTAACAATCAGGGCATTGAGATAGGTATAGCATGTGTGAAGGTTTAGGGCGAGCTGTGGTCTGTCAGCTCCACTTATGATAACATCGTGATGATTCTGTCTCTCTTGGTGTGACTGTGCTAGTAGGTTGGGTGCTTATGTGTATCATTGTGGAAGATACTGGCTTTGGGATGTGAAGAAGATTGGAACTCGTGGGAGTGAGGAGATTACATTTCTGAGATGATGCAAGCCATAGGGGAAGGGAGAGTGGGGTGGGGGGAGGGAGAGAATAACTCATCTTAACTCTTTAACCCAGTCAAGAAAGAGTTAAGGTCAATCCTACGAAAATTAAATGAATAGCTATTGATCAACACCTGTGGTGTTTGTGGAGCAATTTGGGCAATTTCTAGAATGTAATAACACTTTACAATTTCTCAATCAGGTATGACGAGACAGGGAATTGATTTACTCCAACGATATGTCAACTATACATTAGACGTCCAGACTGCGGCTATTGCAGCTTCCTTTTCATGCTCACTATCTGTCATGAAGGACCCAAGAGTCAATGAATGGGTTGATGGGTATGTCTTTGTACTTAATGAATTTATTGGGTTTTTTTCTTTTTAGAAAATGTGCAGTTCTGTCATTTTGTTATTGTCGATATGCATTAATTGGTCTCTTTGTATGTTACTATTCATATTAGTAAATTCAATTTTATTATTAATGATGATAAAACTAATAACAATTTAAGTTTTGGTTTATTTACCTATCCAACCTTCATCAAAATATCCATCCTGTCATTTCCTAATATGTCCTCTTATTTATATCTCCATTCGATTTACTCAATCTTTCAAAACTTGTAGTAAAAATGCTTCCTTCGGGATTGGTCACGGAGATGGAGTACATTATATGGCTGAGTATTTGACTCGTGTACAAAATGAGCTGGTTCCATTCATGTTACGTCATGGATTTTTTTTTTTCACTGGTCTCCCTGTCCACTCAGCAGTAACTGGGTTGCCAATTCTAATAATAAATCTGGGATAGACTTTGAAGTCCTACTCACAGGATATTGTGCATTTGACAAATAAGGATTCATATCGTAGAAATTGGGATGATTCAATAACCTGATGGGCATAGGTGACCACTGCTAATTTGAATTTTCCATTTGCCTTAAAGAAATATTTATGTCAGTGTGAAAGAACTGTAAAAACTTTACAGAGACAAAAGTTTCATCAATCGCTTTCATTCTAAGAGTTCTCTCTCTATCTCTCTATTTTTTTTTAATTTGACAAAAGAATTAATTATCTATTTTCCAGGTACAGGGACTTGATGGATCGTTGGAAATTATGGCATCAAAGGTAAAAAGATATTTTGTAAATGGATTAATTTGTTTCAGTAAAACCTTATCCTCTATGACAATGGAAACAAGTAAGATATTGCTTAATATCCTTCCCTGTAATTATTCTTTGGTGTTATCTGTCTATTTACAGTATTCCATCAATGAGGAGGAGGAGGAGGAGGGGTGAACTATTTTTGATTATTTGAATATTAAGTGATTATAAATTTAAGATTATTCTCTATCTCCTGAAATATTGTACATGTAATGAATCACTCTCTGTTACACAACGTGAGACAGACACCAATATAAGGAATTTGAGATGAATGTGTTGGTTATTAATTCCTGCATCCAACTACATTGATATGTGCATAAGGATTTGTTTTTAAATTAGAATTGTGCCATTCATAACTGTTTGTACGAGTGACACAAGGAAACGTTATTTTTAAAATATCTATCATGGGTTGTTTTTTTTTTAATATCTTAAATGCGCTTAAAAAATAATAATAAAACAATTGAAAGCCTTTCCTCACTGAAGTCTATTGAAATCATGTTAACTGTAAGAGCATCTGAATTTTTTATTATTCATTGTATTGCAACGTCACATCAATTTGAAAAACTTTTGGTACCAAATGTCAGTTCACTTCATTTATTTTACCTTGTCCCAATAACTCTTTTAAGATTAAGAGACTGTTTAAAAATCGATGTAATTTAAGTCAAATATGATTTCCTCCTTTAAAGTGAAATACAAACATTTATGATATATTGGAATGAAAAGATATTATTTGGCATTATGATCTTACAGGCTACAATATTTACCAGAGGAGTTATTTTATAGGCTGTATTTTATTGTAGATAATAATTTACTAATCATTACTTTACTATTTTCAAGGCCAACGGAATTCATATGAATTGTTCATTGCAATAGATAACACCTCATTTAATCCACATTTACCAGAGAAGGTTAATAGAAGGAGTAAAAAGCCACAACAAGAAGGCAATCATTCTATACGTAGACTTTAAGAAGGCCTTTGACTCGATACATCGCCCTACCATGATGAAAATCTTAAAAGCATATAGTATACCTCCTAAACTTCTCTCTGCTATTAAAAGAATGTATGAGAACACACGGGCAAAGGTTATCTCTCCAGATGGTGAAACTGAGCTGTTTGAGATCAAAGCAGGGGTGCTTTAAGGTGATACATACATTAGCCCCCTATCTCTTTGCAATTGTCTTGGACTATGTGATGAGAAAGACCTACGCTGGCATGGAGAACGAGCTGGGCTTCACTCTGCATAGACAAAGAAGTAGGCGCAATCCAGCTATGATTGTCACGGATCTAGATTTCGCAGATGATCTGGCTCTACTGAACGAGGAGATGGACCAGGCACAAGAAGTCCTCAACAGACTTGAAACTGAGGCTGAACGAGTAGGACTATGCTGTAATGCTAAGAAGACAGTATTCCAAACCTACAACCAAGAAAGGCCAATTAGCATACAGGTAAAGAATGGAGAATTGCTGAAGGAAGTTGACAACTTCAAGTACCTAGGAGGTTGGACCAAAAGCAGTTCCTCTGATATTTCTGTCAGAATAGCATTGGCTTGGAGTGCCTGTCACAAACTCAGGAAAATCTGGAGTTCAAACCTACAGAGGGAAATAAAGAAGAGACTGTTCCTGGCAACAGTAGAGTCAGTACTTCTATATGGAGCAGCGACATGGACTCTTACAAAAGCCCTGGAGAAGCAACTGGACGGCTGCTACACCCGTATGCTGAGGATGGCCCTCAATGTAAGCTGGAAAGAGCACCTAACAAATGAAGAGCCCTACAATGAACTCCCCCCAGTGACCTCGAAGATCCAAAAGAGAAGACTGAGACTTGCGGGGCACTGCTGGAGACACAAAGAGGAGATTGCAAACAGTCTCGTTCTATGGGAACCACCTGAGCGAACCAGAAGCAGAGGCAGGCAGAATAAAACCTACACACAGGAATGGACAACACCCGGGAGCTGCGTACGCTTATGGAGGACAGGACAGAATGGCAGACTTGTGGCTCATGTTGGGCGCCCCAAGGGGCGGCCTAAGTAAGTAAGTAAGTAAGTTACCAGAGATAAGGGAATTTTAGGCTTTGTTTCGTTTGCTCATCGTTACTTTTGTATTTGCGTGTGACGTGGAATTTTGTGATTTTTAAAAGTTGGATATACTAAGCATTCTAATTATATTTTTTTTTTCAGGGCTGTGTTTGACAATGTCCGCCAAAGTCTAGTGCCCGACAGTCGAATCAATCCTCAAATCTTGGTCAGCTGTAACTTTTGTGGCAAATCCATCTCCTCTATGGCTTCCAACTTGTCACTGATGAATAAATTCCGCAGTCACATATCAACAGCACTTAGAGGTCCTCAACACAGACCAAAAGTAGGACACATTGTTAACATATTCTAAATTCACCTTGTATTTAAGAGAATGAGACTGTAAAAGCTTTGAATTAATCTAACTCAGATTATCAGCAAATTGAATTGTACATTTTGAGATAAAAGTGACAGCTTATGAGAAAGTTGTTAAGTAATTTGCCTATAGATTTAGAAATGGTTGTCAAGATTTTTTGTTGAAATTACAAGCTATTGTCTGATTGATAAGTTTTAACCTCTGAACCGTGACAGTTAACAATTCAAGTATGTAGTAATACAATGTTACTCCAACCCTTCCTTGAATTATCATTTGAAATAAACAAAACCTCAAGATTAAAGGAGGAGAACAATCATAATCAACTGCTTGTATTTTCACCTTCATTTGAGCTTTAATGACCTATTTACAATTATTCTATTTCAGATTACATGCTGTCCTAGTTGCAGAAAAGCTCTTCCACGCTGTGCTATATGTTTAACACATATGGGAACCCTGTCTGGTGCTATGGCAGAGACAAGTATATCTTTTAATCCTCATCTCTTTTTTATTATGTTTTTTTCTTTCTTTTATTGCCATACTTGTGTATAAATTAATTTTTTTACATTTTCAATATTAAAAAAAAAGTTTCTAAAAACAATACAAAGTGTTGAAAGATAATAATAATAATTAATTAATACAATAATCACTGGACTCTAGCACACCGAATTCCAGCTTGTTCTGCAATACGGCATGCTGGACCTGGATGACTGAATTTTATCTATAATACAATAATAAGTCGTTACCTCCCATGAGCATTGGATTTCGGCATGCTCAGATTCTGCACGCTTTTAGGTTTCTCCTGATAGCGTGCTAGAATCCAGCGAGCACTGTAAGAGAAAGTTTAAGATTAAGTCAAATAATGATCTTTAGAATTAACACGAGTTAAAATACAATAATTTGATAGTTTAATATGTGTAATATCTATGCCATGAATGAGTGTGTCATAGATTAAAGTGTATTTAATTCTCTAAAGATTGGGTTTGATTCGACTCTTACCTGATGTCATATCTTATCACATTTACTAAAAGAGCAGTAACAGTGGAAGCCTGGGCCTCAAATGGCTGTTGCAGCTCTCGCTCTCATTACAAAAAAAAATGGTCAGGTGCACTATTGTAACCATGGAAAAACTTATTAAAGGGTTGATATCATGCTATATTTTCTTTCTTTTCATATTTTCTTTTATTTGACTGAATTTGTGTTTTTGATTTATTTTTAAGATTCCAAGAATAAGTCCTGTCCCTTTGATGAATGGTTCACCTGGTGCCAAACATGCAGACATGGAGGCCATGCAGGTCACATGACTGAATGGTTCGGGTAAGTTGCTTGAATTTTTGTTTTTCTTATCATTTATAATTTATCAACAGTATTTGCTCATGGAACTAAACAATTTATTATAATATCGCCTTAAATGTTTCAGGTCTCGTTGGTTTAGAATCTCTTTAAATGGTATGAGAACAATTAGCAGACATTGCTTGCATAAAATCTTTGACTTTTTGGATTATTTTTTCTCATGAGTTAACGTATAATTTTTTTTTTATCATCTCCTGCCATTGATATATATTTCACAGCATTGCTTTTAGATTCTTAAAAACAAAAATTCAAATATTCCTTGATAATCTGTGGCAGAGAGTGGGGTCTTTGTGTTGTTATTGATTTGGTTTTTTTCTTTTGTTTCAGAGAGCACAATGAGTGTCCGGTGACTGGATGTACATGCAGTTGTATGTCGCTGGATGCGGTCAGTCAAAGCTCAAAGCCAATCCCAGTGTCTGCTGTCAAGGAAGACGATTCTTGCAAGGGATGAGAGACTTGTCTTCTAAAGAAATAAACTGTGATTTTTGTTCCTATGATGTGGATTTGTGAGAGTACAGTGGAACCCATGTATAAGGAACTGTTCACGTATTACGTCATGAAAAGTTTACCCCCCCCCCCCCCCCCCCCCCCCCCCTCTTGTCATCACTTGCCATCATTGGTCTGACCCCCCCCCCCCCCCCCCCCAAAAGAGGACATCATCATACAAAAGAAAGAGTAATTGTTTTTCAATATTCCCTTATTCATTTTATAGAATATTATGTAACATTACATAAATGAATTAAATCACAAAGGAATGTACAAAGGAATCAGCTTAATGGACATGATGCCATTCAATTTTTTTTTAAAAGGCATACGGGCATCAAGTGATAAACATACTACCCCAATTAAAAGTAAATGATCTATCCTTGTAAAGCTCTTTGAGCACGTTTAGTGGATATTGCGCTATATAAAAAGCTCAATATTTTTTATTCTTTTTTTTTTTTTTGGCCAAGTACTGTAGATTATATTTGTTGTTGAAAGTGCAGTATTAGTGGGATGGGAAATAAAGCGCTATATAAATGACATAATATTACAAATTTTATTTTTTTTTCCACCTTTTTGTTATATTTTTGGAATGCTATTTTGATGAAGGTTAAATGGGTACTTTTTGATGACATCTTTATTTAGTCTGACCCCCTCTTCCACATGTAAGCACGTCAACATTTGGCAGACCTTCCTAGTTGATGACGTAATATGTGAACTCTCCCTATCAGGTCTGCTTATAACACGGGTTTTTAAATCCCCATTTTTCTCTCCCTCTTTGCCTGTAGTAACATTTTCCAGCTATAGCAGGGACTTTTAAGAGCCTAGTCGGTTATAACAAGGGCGTGGAAACCCACTCAATATCTCCAAATACAAAGCATTAGCCCACATAACACTCGGGTAAGCTTACAGCTAAAGGCAACTGAGAGCTAGACTAGGCCTAGTTCGTGAATACTGTGTGTGTGTGAGGGGTACTTACTACTATGCTACGTCATCGTCATTTTGAGTATAGCACAGCACTGCTGAAAGCTGACAAATGTAGCACAAAATACTCACATACACTCACACGTCAGTTTGAAAGTAGCGTATGTGTGTTTTGTTAGAGAGAGAGAGAGGCTGGTCCCACCATTACTGTTATACTGAAGGTTCCACTGTTTTTCTGTAAACATCCCTACGAGTCAGATAAATTACAATCTCTGTCTTCCAGTTACAAATCAGTAATGATAGAGATAAAATAATAATAATATATCATTGGTGATATGTGAAATCAAGTTTGCCTTTTTTGTGTGATTGTAAGTTGTATTAATGTAAATACCAAACAAAATTGAAGACATGCTTTTATGTTTTAAAACAAAAGTTCCATGTCACGGATGAATGCAAGTTATTACAAAATAAAGGTATGCTTTCACTTGAAAATGAAGCCATTATGAGTTCATGATTTCTGTGAAAACCTATCCATCTATTTTTAAAACTGTTCCTTTTCTTTTTCATTCCTTGTTATAGTGATGGGCAATGCAGACTAATTCTAACATTTCAACTGGTAGCTTGAAATTGGAATCAATACAGTGCAGAAATCGGAATAAGTTTCGGATTTTGTCAGCCTGAATGGCATGATTGCCTTAAATAAAATGGGCACATGCGCCTATGCCTGCCATTGAAATAGATTGAAAAGATGGAATCATCAGATCTGTTTGGTTATCTAGTGAAGACGTGAATTCCTTTGAAAAAAAAAATGGCATTTTTAATTCCCCTTTTTTCTCATGGCTGAACATCGTGTTATCATGTAGTTTCAGAATAAATTAACTTAATGGGAAGTTTGGGCTTAGTTGACATTTATTGGAATGTGGATGCAATAATTGATATATACATTAGAATTTTTACATGACATGGCTAGCAGGTTTTTTTTTTTGCCTATTAAAAATACTCAATTTTGATTTTAAAATGTTGAGATAGTACCTTCTAATATTAAATTCAAGCTTTTTTGATGAGAAATTATGCTAAATGTATTGCGATAAGTTTTTGATTTTTCAGAAATCTTACAGAGTTGTTCAGTGTTACCACCACTACCTTTCTTCCCCCCTTCCTCCTCTCTTTCCCTCCATGAGATTGAATAGTATTTATTTTAATCAGCACATTATGTTTGATATAACTTCATTACCTTTCTTTAACATACATAAGATCCTTTAACTACCTACACAAAAAAATTGTGACTTTTTTTTAATGTAAATGTGAAATTGAAATGACGATGTACTATTTAGAAAATGAGTTCCATGAATAAATCTATGCCTTAAAACTTATAATTAGGTTGTTGTGAAATCATATATACGGTACTAACAAGAAAGACAGTAAATCTGTTAATCAATGCATAGCTAAAACAATGAAATCCACTCTGTTTCAAGGGACCCTCAAACAATCACAAGGGTTCAGTACTGTACCAAAAAAAAAAAAAAAACCCTTTTTTTTTCGTCAATGTGTAAGTGTTTCCTAAGGATTTAATCAAGGCTCCCTAGCGAGTTTTTGTTTTTGTTTTTAAGGGTTTTACGGCGCTTGCAACACATTAAGGTCATATCAGCGCCAGTAAAAAGGAAGAAAATGGGATAGGAAAAAGTTCTAGAATTACAATTAAAGAACCCAAGAAAAGGTAAGACAAAGGGGAATTTGTTCAAATAGGAAACAGATGTAAATTCCAAGAGCATACTATCAAAGTAAAGTGAGTGGAGCAGGCACTTATGTTGGTAACAACAAGATATGAAGTGAGTAGAAAAGTGCCAGAAGACAATAGAGAATAAAAATTTTTCGCGGCGGTGGTGGGGTTTGAACCTGCGACCTTATTGGTACGACAACTCCGCCTGGCAGGTGAGAGCGTGGCTCTACCGTGTGAGCTATCCACGAACACAAAAATATTCGTTTCAAACCCAAGTCATTTCTAGATCCTCTCTCACCCACTTCTGGGACCGCCGATTCGTTCGCCCACCACCATCGCGAAGTATTTTGACCAGCAGTTAAGCTTAACAGCCAATATTCTCAACACAAACATATAACATAGAAACGATTGAGACATTGAGTATGCTCCGGTGTATGGGGTGAATTTTTAATTCAGAAAAGTGAGTGGAGCAGGCACTTATGTTGGTAACAACAAGATATGAAGTGAGTAGAAAAGTGCCAGAAGACAATAGAGAATAAAAATTTTTCGCGGCGGTGGTGGGGTTTGAACCTGCGACCTTATTGGTACGACAACTCCGCCTGGCAGGTGAGAGCGTGGCTCTACCGTGTGAGCTATCCACGAACACAAAAATATTCGTTTCAAACCCAAGTCATTTCTAGATCCCTCTCTCACCCACTTCTGGGACCGCCGATTCGTTCGCCCACCACCATCGCGAAGTATTTTGACCAGCAGTTAAGCTTAACAGCCAATATTCTCAACACAAACATATAACATAGAAACGATTGAGACATTGAGTATGCTCCGGTGTATGGGGTGAATTTTTAATTCAGAAAAGTGAGTGGAGCAGGCACTTATGTTGGTAACAACAAGATATGAAGTGAGTAGAAAAGTGCAGAAGGACAATAGAGAATAAAATTTTTCTCTGCTGGGTCCCTCACTTCGATGTTGGTCGACAATCCGCCTGTGCAGGTGAGAGGGGCTCTGAATGACTGTGGCTTAACCGAAACATAAATATGTTCGTGATATCAACCGTAAGTCAGTTCTACTCCTCAGTTGTCACCATTCGGACCGCATTGTTCAACCCACCACCCGCGCGAAAATTTTGACTTATTGCTTCTGACTTTCTAATATTCATAACATATAACTAGAAACATGAGGACTGCGTATCTCGTTTTTGAATTAAAAATAATCCATGAGAGGCACTTATGTGTACAACAGATATGATTGTGTAGAATAGTGCTGATTAAGTTAATGCTGGTCAAAATACTTCGCGATGGTGGTGGGCGAACGAATCGGCGGTACCAGAAGTGGGTGAGTGAGAGGGATCTAGAATGACTTGGGTTGAAACAAATATTTGTTTCAGAAGCCACACGTATTTAGACCCGCTCTCACGCCAGGCGGTTTGGACCGTCGCGTTCTCAACCCCACCACCCCGGAATATTTTTGACTCATTAGCTTACGCACATTTTCTACACTACATAAACATTAGTACAACATATGAGACATTGGTCATCCGTTATTGAATTTTAATTCACATACAGTGAGCAACTATGTGTCAACATTCAGATATGATGAGTTAGAAAATGCGAAGCATAGGATAAAGACTTAATGTGGTCAAAATACTTCGCGATGGTGGTGGGCGAACGAATCGGCGGTCCCAGAAGTGGGTGAGAGAGGGATCTAGAAATGACTTGGGTTTGAAACGAATATTTTTGTGTTCGTGGATAGCTCACACGGTAGAGCCACGCTCTCACCTGCCAGGCGGAGTTGTCGTACCAATAAGGTCGCAGGTTCAAACCCACCACCGCCGCGAAAAATTTTTATTCTCTATTGTCTTCTGGCACTTTTCTACTCACTTCATATCTTGTTGTTACCAACATAAGTGCCTGCTCCACTCACTTTTCTGAATTAAAAATTCACCCCATACACCGGAGCATACTCAATGTCTCAATCGTTTCTATGTTATATGTTTGTGTTGAGAATATTGGCTGTTAAGCTTAACTGCTGGTCAAAATACTTCGCGATGGTGGTGGGGCGAACGAATCGGCGGTCCCAGAAGTGGGTGAGAGAGGGATCTAGAAATGACTTGGGTTTGAAACGAATATTTTTGTGTTCGTGGATAGCTCACACGGTAGAGCCACGCTCTCACCTGCCAGGCGGAGTTGTCGTACCAATAAGGTCGCAGGTTCAAACCCCACCACCGCCGCGAAAAATTTTTATTCTCTATTGTCTTCTGGCACTTTTCTACTCACTTCATATCTTGTTGTTACCAACATAAGTGCCTGCTCCACTCACTTTTCTGAATTAAAAATTCACCCCATACACCGGAGCATACTCAATGTCTCAATCGTTTCTATGTTATATGTTTGTGTTGAGAATATTGGCTGTTAAGCTTAACTGCTGGTCAAAATACTTCGCGATGGTGGTGGGCGAACGAATCGGCGGTCCCAGAAGTGGGTGAGAGAGGGATCTAGAAATGACTTGGGTTTGAAACGAATATTTTTGTGTTCGTGGATAGCTCACACGGTAGAGCCACGCTCTCACCTGCCAGGCGGAGTTGTCGTACCAATAAGGTCGCAGGTTCAAACCCCACCACCGCCGCGAAAAATTTTTATTCTCTATTGTCTTCTGGCACTTTTCTACTCACTTCATATCTTGTTGTTACCAACATAAGTGCCTGCTCACTCACTTTTCTGAATTAAAAATTCACCCCATACACCGGAGCATACTCAATGTCTCAATCGTTTCTATGTTATATGTTTGTGTTGAGAATATTGGCTGTTAAGCTTAACTGCTGGTCAAAATACTTCGCGATGGTGGTGGGCGAACGAATCGGCGGTCCCAGAAGTGGGTGAGAGAGGGATCTAGAAATGACTTGGGTTTGAAACGAATATTTTTGTGTTCGTGGATAGCTCACACGGTAGAGCCACGCTCTCACCTGCCAGGCGGAGTTGTCGTACCAATAAGGTCGCAGGTTCAAACCCCACCACCGCCGCGAAAAATTTTTATTCTCTATTGTCTTCTGGCACTTTTCTACTCACTTCATATCTTGTTGTTACCAACATAAGTGCCTGCTCCACTCACTTTTCTGAATTAAAAATTCACCCCATACACCGGAGCATACTCAATGTCTCAATCGTTTCTATGTTATATGTTTGTGTTGAGAATATTGGCTGTTAAGCTTAACTGCTGGTCAAAATACTTCGCGATGGTGGTGGGCGAACGAATCGGCGGTCCCAGAAGTGGGTGAGAGAGGGATCTAGAAATGACTTGGGTTTGAAACGAATATTTTTGTTTCGTGGATAGCTCACACGGTAGAGCCACGCTCTCACCTGCCAGGCGGAGTTGTCGTACCAATAAGGTCGCAGGTTCAAACCCCACCACCGCCGCGAAAAATTTTTATTCTCTATTGTCTTCTGGCACTTTTCTACTCACTTCATATCTTGTTGTTACCAACATAAGTGCCTGCTCCACTCACTTTTCTGAATTAAAAATTCACCCCATACACCGGAGCATACTCAATGTCTCAATCGTTTCTATGTTATATGTTTGTGTTGAGAATATTGGCTGTTAAGCTTAACTGCTGGTCAAAATACTTCGCGATGGTGGTGGGCGAATGAATCGGCGGTCCCAGAAGTGGGTGAGAGAGGGATCTAGAAATGACTTGGGTTTGAAACGAATATTTTTGTGTTCGTGGATAGCTCACACGGTAGAGCCACGCTCTCACCTGCCAGGCGGAGTTGTCGTACCAATAAGGTCGCAGGTTCAAACCCACCACCGCCGCGAAAAATTTTTATTCTCTATTGTCTTCTGGCACTTTTCTACTCACTTCATATCTTGTTGTTACCAACATAAGTGCCTGCTCCACTCACTTTTCTGAATTAAAAATTCACCCCATACACCGGAGCATACTCAATGTCTCAATCGTTTCTATGTTATATGTTTGTGTTGAGAAATTGGCTGTTAAGCTTAACTGCTGGTCAAAATACTTCGCGATGGTGGTGGGCGAACGAATCGGCGGTCCCAGAAGTGGGTGAGAGAGGGATCTAGAAATGACTTGGGTTTGAAACGAATATTTTTGTGTTCGTGGATAGCTCACACGGTAGAGCCACGCTCTCACCTGCCAGGCGGAGTTGTCGTACCAATAAGGTCGCAGGTTCAAACCCCACCACCGCCGCGAAAATTTTTTATTCTCTATTGTCTTCTGGCACTTTTCTACTCACTTCATATCTTGTTGATACTATCAAAGTACTTAGTCTCATCCAGACACGAACACAGGTCCCCACTAAGAGGAATACACTCAAATGTTTACAAATCATATATAATATGTAAACAAAACATAATACAATGCATAACAGAGAGATGATTTACAAGACAAAAAATATCATCTCCTAAAACTATACATTTGACTTGTGTGTCTATTGTGTATCTCTTGTGGCAACGGAACATTGCGGGTGTATGGATACAGTATGATACACGCAGAGTCACATAACCCACTGGTGTTTCACATAACCAACACCTCCCTGCTTATTCTTTTCAGTTTGTAGTTGGTTCCAATCTGAATCCATGATTTGCTAATGCTTGGGTACGATGGTAAATAAATGTGACATAGCAATCCCCCCAAATCCCTTGTGACAAGTCATCTCCCTCAACATATCAATAAAGTAAATAAATAATAAAGTTTCCTTTCTTCATCCCTAAGAGGAAATTTGCCTTACAGTCTATTCCAAGGGAAGACTTGAATGACTAGGGTGTCAGTGTCAGTCACAGCACAGGTGAACTAGAGAGAGGTGACTTGCTCAAGGCCACATAGCATGGTGGATAGTCGAACTCAGTACCTTTTGCATACGAAGCAAAGACCTTAATGCTGAGCCATAATCAAGTTGTAATGGCAACATCTAGAGGTGCCTAAATGAGTCTATAAAATGTATACCGGCAGTAAAATAAAGGGAGTAAAAATGACTCATAAAAGACACAACACAAAGTAAACACACACACACACACATTTTTAACCCTAATGTTTTCTTACCCTCTTTTTCTCATTTATTAACCATAATGAAAATATGTAATATAACTAATATAACATATTTCCTTTTCTTGTTTGCCTGAAGAAGGCCAATGGCCGAATATCATTTACTTTGTGTTGTATCTTTTACAAGTCATTCTTACTCCCTTTATTTTACTATACATGTTATGGCAAGACATTGACACAGTTTCCTCCAACTTTTTTTTGTATGTGCGAGGAGGTTGTTTTTGTTTTAAATTTTTTAAAGGGTTTTACTGCGCTTGCAACACATTAAGTCATAACAGTTTTAGCGCCAATTTTTTTTAAATGGGACGGTCATAAAGTACCCAGCCATGAAAAAGTAAGATAAAGGGGAATTGGTACAAATAGGGAACAGATGTAGATTCCAAGAGCATTCCATCAATGTACTTAATTTGATATCGCCTAAAAGTCGGATCTAAGAAAAGAGCACAAGGATCCCACTTAGAGGAATGTACTCACATGTATACAAATTTTATTTTTAAAGTATAACTATCAGTATGTAGCAGATGATTTAAAAGAGGGATAAAAACTAACACTATACATTTGACTGCTTCCCTCTCAGCCAGCCAAGGACTCTGGCAAGTGCCAGGACAAAACCAAGTAATCCCATTCAAAGACAAAGACAGAAATCAAACAAATATAGAGGAGATAGAAGACACAGCAAGTGACCTCCTGCCCACCATGAGAAGTTAAAAGACCCCATCCAGCCGAGGAGGTTGAGAAACCGTACTTGAGTGTACTGATTTTTTGTAATTTGCCCAAGACAGAAAAGCATTTTCCAAACCAAACACCTCCATCCGCATAAAATCAAATTCAAATTGAGTCATAATATGTTGTCAAAAACAATACACTTCCTGTATTTTCATTAACAATGTTTATCATTCAAAAATGTTCACTTCACACACTCTCTAACTAATTCTTTTTTATCCTTTCACACATTCAGAGCATGTACGCTTCCTCAACCTGTCGCACATTCATTACATACTCCCTTCCTCTAATAGTTTGCACAACAATAATATTCATATGACACAAAGCAATGATCATTTTTTAAAAAAAAGAAGAAGCAATATTAAAGTCATCAAACAAAAGAGTAATCTTTTGTGAAATAATATAAAATAAATAATATAAAATAAATTGATAAATTAATGATTAGTCCTCAATATTTCCTCCTTGAATGTATAGGTTGGAACATCTCTGTGTATATTCCAAAGCTTTCTGGTACAAAGACATATCTGGTGAGGACAAAAATATTTCAATAAATTACCAATTACCTATTTAAACATCGATTTAATTTTGTTTTCCCCCAATTCATACTGTATCCATCTTTGCTTAGTTCCATTTTTTTCATGTCCGGAATGCCTTAATCCCCAACCTATTGATTACATAGTCCTTCAGAGACATTAGGCTCATGGAGCTGGAGTTTATCCCTGTTTCTATAGCCTGAGATGGACAATAGAAATTGCTTGCTACCTTTTTAGATGCTAATCAATCGCATTGTACTTTCCACCAGATCAAACAGACCAGCTACATACCCCATCACTGCTGGGTGGACAAGAAGTGAGTGTATGTAACAGTGCTAGACAGAGCAGATAGAAAAATACAAGAAAAAAACAATCCCAAAATAATCAGCCTGCCTCATCCTCTCTTGTGACTTGTGTTCTATGTGTTTTTTTTATGCAGTGAGGGTTCACAGCGGAAATGTATATCCTTGAGAAGAATATAGGCATTAAATCATCTCAATTATTGGGTAACCTCTGTGGTGTAATGGTAGCACATCTGATCAGTAAATAAGGCCTGAAGTTCAATCCCCAGTTGAGGCAGACTGATTTTATGGGATAATTTATTTTTTTGTATTTTCCTCTCTGCTTTGGTACTAGTTTATACAATTTTTTTCAAATCGTTATCTTACATCAGTGCATGCTCCCTAATTTGTCACTTTGACTTTGATATTTTTAACACAAGTTTACGAAGTTCTAAATCTACTTGTTTAAAAAAAATAATAATGTGTGCGATGGAAATGCATAGACGGTAGGTAATTGAAATATTCAAAATTTTAAGAAGAAAAAGTTAATGAGTGGAGGGGCGCTGTGACAAAATGATGTAATTTAAGGTTCATATACATATATATATTCTAATTTTTCAGTCAATATAATCTGAAAACAGCATGTGAAATTTACCTACATAGACACAAAAAAAGTTGCTGTTACTTACTGAAATTGGCTGCGACTTCCTGTGGAATCACTACATACTCATCACAGATGACAGAATTTGGTGACTTGACCGTACCATAGACTTCTGTTAGACCCGATACAAGTTGGTTCACCTTAGGAAAATAAAAGGGTTTCTTTTTAAGACACTTTTAGATCAGATGAGCACTTAAAAGAAGGACAGTGACATAATCTTAAGAGTTTCCCGCATTTAAACCCAGTTTGGTCACAAGAGCCTAAATATTGAAGACAAAGGAAATTGAAAAACTCACAAGACCTACATGCTATAATTTGATCAAGTGTACCATAACAAAACAGGTCAAAGGGGAAAATAAACTGTGAGTGTCATAATTTAAACACCATTTGCTGCCAGCAAAGGTATTCAAAGTGTGTATCTATAATTTATGATTAATCATGAATGAAATGAAAAAATGAGAAAATAGCACAAGAATGAAAACAAGATATGTACAGTGCAACCTCTGGATAACGACACCCCTGGATAGCGACATTGGCCTTTGGTCCCGAATTTTTTGCTATATGATATTAGTAATAAAAACCCCAAAATAACGACATACATTTTAGTAAAACCCCTGTTTTTTGTTTTGTTTGTTGCTTTAGGTCTCTTCCAACACAATTGAGGTTATATGAGAGACCGCTGAAACAAAAAAACAAGCAATCTAACAAAAATAGTACAAATGTAAATCAAAATCATAACCTAAAGATATCATAAGCTAAATTATAAATAACCAAGAACAAACAGGCAGAAGATTTACAGAAAAAAAAATATTCCCTGTCAAAAATACAATCACAAACCAAAGAAGCAGGATAGGCTAGTAAAGAGAAGAAGAAACGACATCACTATCGGATCGTACACCCATGCGAACATCATAGGTATATGATTCAAGGGTGATGCTCCCATCCAACCACCCGCAAACTTAGCGACATCGTTATAGCAATAATCGGCAGTTGATACATAAAAACATTGTCATCTCGTACTAAACGCCTTTTTCCCCCTCCCAATGAGATTGCTTTGTTACCGACCAATCAGAAGACATGTTTACTAGACTGCGTGGAATCTGCGATTGCTCACAGCAAAAGAGGTTTATCGGTGGATGGTACTCTCAAGGTCCATTAACCATCCACGATAGCTACCTGTCTGAGGTCAGTTGAGGTTAGCTGATGATATCAGTATCAGGCAATGCTGTGTCCAATGGGGACAATTAAGGATATTTTTATGGTCATACGTAATATGCTGGAATAGCCGGGAAAGCAGTAACAGCCTCTTTCACTTTATTATACATCTTTTTGTTTGTTTGTTTGTTTTGTTTTATTTATTTGGGGGGGGGGGGGGGGGGGGGGGGGGGGATAACTATCGCAAGATTTAGGTCTACTAATTTTTAAGTGCTTGTAAATTTTGGTGCACTTATTAAAAAAGAATCTCGGTATTTAAATATCAATAGCAGTATTGTATGGATTTATTTTTTACTTAAAATCAAAACTGTCTCGATGTGTGCATCTATGTTCTTGTGGAAATTTATCATATTGGTGTACTTGATTTTCTTGCTTTATTCTTAGTTTTGTTAAATGGCGTTCGAGCACTGCTTATCACCAAAACAAAGGCAATACACATTTGAAGGTTCAATCGAAACTGGTATAGATAGAACGAAGTTGACATCACTCAGGCATTTGTTATTGTTATTTGCCATCCATGATTTTGAGTAATTCCCACTAAACTGTATTAACCAGACTATAAACGTTCAAGGTTACACATTGTTATGTGTGTTAGTCCATTATTTTTCAGGATGGCAATGTTGTGAGTTTCTTAGCCAATCGCATAGCATCTATACCCTTTGTAAATAGGAGAAATACTCATTCTAACGGTTTTGGACGTGTCTTCTTTCAGGCACTGGACCGCACATCGCACTGTTAGGTATTCATAGGTCTCACCCATGGCAGACTAAAGTACTATAGTTACGTCATGATCTCACCACACCCCCTTTGTCCGCCATCTTGAAAACTCCGGAATAACGACATAATTTTCCGGTCCCGAGCAATGTCGTTATCCAGGGGTTGCACTGTACTAAAAAGTGAAATAGATTTTGGTTAAAGGGAAGAATTTAAAATGATTAATTAAATAAGTGCACATTGTACTATTAGTAATAGTAAGTATGTAAAATTTCGTTCTGGCAAATGCTAAATTTAGGTTCTTGTATTTCAGTTTTTTCATGACGAAAACCTTTTTTTCTTCTTAAAATAAAGAATGAAATGTTAAAATAATCATGTGTAATGAAATTGAACATAAACGCTTACCGGTTCCTGCAGCATGACCTTGACATCTTTATTATCAGAAGTAGTCAATGTAAAGAAGTTGCCACTATTATCCACCTACAACATTAGAAAACAAGTTTACAATTAATTTATAAATCCAATTACAACACAATATTACTACAAACTGGGTACCACAAAGACTGTCACAAACAACAAATGCGCATCACATGTTTACCTGAACTCTCCTGCAGTAGCTGGGTCTGTCAGCCTGTCAGCTTTGATGGCAACACTAAGTGCCAATTAAAATTAATGCTAAAGCAGTGCGCTTCATAGGGCATTCCATAAAAATGGCAATGAATCGACTTTCTAAGCTACGATGTTATGAAAGAGAACATTTTGTAAATCGAGAGATCCCTCAAAATCAAAGGTAAGTCTTGTGATTTTTTATTTTTACATTGAAATGTTATATGACTTGACTGGGATAAGTTTAAGATGTCATTTAGTCGGCATTTATATGTCTGACTGAATCTGTGCCTCACCTCTCTCATTCACCTATGTGCTGGCTAAAACCATAGCTTGGTTAAATTAATAATCTCTGGTGTTTACATAATTTGATAAATTAACCACCAAAAAAATAAAAGAGCCGATTGTGAATGCTCTAACAATCCCCGTTTTCATCCTAAAATTGCAACAGAAAGATGGGAAATTTTAGTGAGCAAGAAACACAAGTCACAGATTTTTATTCCTGAAAAAACTCACTTGAAATCTAAAAAAAATAAATAAATTCAACCATCTCCCTTTGCAGATACACTCCAGCACTGATTCCTCGAACTCATTCGAATGTCCCAAATTTTTTCCTTATTATTCTTTAACATTCCATTCCTGCCTCGAACTAATTTTTGCCTCAAACACAGTTTCCTCAAACAAATTTCACTCAGCCAATATAAAAAAAATAAAATGGATTAATGATTTTTTTTTTTTATGAGCCAGGTGATTTCGATTGACAGTTGCGTATGTGTTTACAATATGATACTGATACACATGCAGACATGCACAGCCACTCATACATCCCATCGCCGTTACGCATAACCGACACCTCTCTGCTTATTCTTAGCACTTCGCCATTCGCTCTATACTCAGTGCCACGATTGGCTACAACAGGAAATGAATTTGTCACTAACAACACCCCCCCTTCCCTTCCCTACACACAAACAGCTTGTAATATGGCATATATAGTTATCTCCCTCAAGTTCACTTTCTTCATCCTCATGCTGACATTTGTCTTAGGGTCTACTCCAAAGGAAGACTGGAATAACCCAGGTGTGAGTTGCAGCGCCACAAATTGAGCTAAGGAGAAGTAGCTTGCTGAAAACCACATAACGCAATGGATTATGAACTAGGTTGCGAAGCAAAGTCTATAATGCTGAGTCTCACTGATCCTGAGCACGGTGAGAGAACATGAGTAAAGAGTCTTTTCCAAGGAAAGGACTCAACTATGCTCCGCGCAACTCTAACCCAGGACCTTCCAATCTATAAGAACATATTTACCGTGTCATTTTTACAAACTCCTCTCTACTAATACAGTGATCGTTTAAAGAAACAGTTCCTAACCAAAAATACAGTTGCCAAATCGGTTGATTTTGGTTCGGGAGACCAAAATCTTGGTCTATCTGTGGCCACTTGACTGGGGTTATCAAAGTGCCTAAAATAACAATAATGATAGAGTAACTATCAACAGGTAGTCTAAACCCGCCTTATTTGATGTGAAAGACAAAATCATTGAACAATTGGAAGTCACGTTAGATACAGCGGAACTCTGTTACAAACAATGGGACTATAAAAAAATCCCTGTTGTAGCTAAGTCCCGTTACATCCATGCATACAGTATCTGAAGGGAAGCAATACTGAGGGAAATAAGAAAGTTATCTCCCTAAGTAAATAAATCTGATGACGTGATTTTTTACTTCTACTTCTATCCCTCTACCCCCAACCCCATAAATCACCATTCTTAACCCCACCTTCCACTTACTTCAGGATACAAGGGTTGGAACAATACAACAGTTAATTCTGCTTTCCACCCATTCCAACCTCGCCACTGACAGCCACTACCTCTACTAAGTGCAATTCAAAACTCAAGTAGCGCACCTAGCTTCAGGCTTAACAAAGAGCTCATCACCATCTCACTTCTCATTGGACAGTTACCAAACCAGTCAATAGACGCACTTCCCTCACTTTAATCTACACCTAACTGAAACTGTATCAAGATGTTGATCAGTCAGTCACAGACCTTTTGTTGCATCATTTTTGTGGATATACACAAAGTACACAGAAAAACGTTGTTAGTACACACAATAACCGCAATTGGCCCACACCCTTCTATCTCCATGCCCTATAAGTTATGTGTGTCATGTGTGCCTTCCTCTTTTCTTCTTGAGTACCTAGCTTGTCTCAACTGGGTACTAAAATTGCAGCTCACACACCCATTGTAGCCATGTTCTAAGACAAGAAGTATTACCCCATTATAGCCATGCATGATTTATATGAATTATAATTATAGATGCGTAGCCCAGTTTACATTGTACCAAGGCGCCCTTGTACACAAGTAGTTTAAAAAGAAAGAGTAAGAGTTCCCTTCAAATTCAAAAGAAATACAAGTCAGTTAATGACAATGTGCTGTAACTGTGGTCTAAAGGAAAGCTTTTCTTACATCTTTATATAATATCCAAATAAAATCACAACAAAATAGTACGTATACCTGTTTGTATGCTTTGTAAATGACCTACCAGAAACTGTCCACTCCACAACCTACCTTTTCGCAGATGACACAAAACTTTTTGCCCGTGTACCCGACCAGGTAGTCACACTCCAGGAAGATTTAAACAGACTGCAGTCTTGGTCAGATGTGTGGCAATTGAAATTTAATGCTGCCAAGTGTAAGGTCATGCACATTGGGAATAATAGTGAAGATGTTGAATATAAAATGGTGTCAAATGGACAACACGTTCCCTTGGAGAATGTGCAACTCGAAAAAGATCTGAGAGTAAACTTCGACAAAGACCTGAAGTTCAGACAACATGTAAGCATCCACGTTGAAAAGGCAAGTAGGCTCCTAACACTTCTAAGGAGAGGCTTCACAACATTGGACAGCACGTCTCTACCAGCCCTGTACACATCAATCATTCGACCTCACCTTGAATATGGAAATGTAGTATGGCATCCCCGATATAAAGGAGATGAAGATCAACTTGAGTCAGTCCAATGCAGAGCCACCAAGCTAATCCCAGAACTCCAGAAGGTTGAGTACAGTGAGAGACTGAAAAAACTAAACATGCCATCACTACACTACCGTAGGGCGAGAGGTGACATGATCGAAAGTTTCAAATATTTGAAAGGCATTAACAGCATAAACGGAGACCTCCTGACACTTGAAAGGAATTCAAAAACCAGAGTCTCAAACTGAAGAAACCCTCTGTAAAAACATCCGTCAGACAGAACTTCTTCAGTGTCAGAATAATAAATCCCTGGAACTCCCTTCCAGAAGATGTTGTATCAGCACCATCCCTAAATGCCTTCAAAAACAGACTGGACAAAATTTGGAGAAATTACAAGTTTTGCCTTACATCTGAGTGGTTCCATGCACCAAAAACTGACCAAACTAAATTGCAATATGAGCATGAAAACAACGAAAAAGAAGAAATAAGCACTGAAGACAGTAACAACCGGCTGATAGGCGATTAGCCTGACTACAGCTGTAACAGTAAAGTAAGTATTCGGATAGTGTTAGACAGGTAACAATCCTCCTAGTCGAAGAAGGGATTTTTAGCTGAGTCAGTCTGAAATGGGCAAAACAGAATTTCCTCTAAACGCTTCTTCTGCCTACTGTCTGAAGTGTCTGCTTTGTGTTTGCGCACGTACATTGTAGTTTTGAGTCCGAATAGCCGGGAGGGACTATTCAGACTAACTAAGACCGAACTGCCACTTGATATTGATAGTGATAGATAGACGGTCTAGAATAGAATACCTAGGGTCTAGAGTTCGAGAGATACCGTCAACTTACGTTTTTCGCAATCCCAAGTAAAGATACATTTTTGCCAACATAATTAGGTAAAATGGATGCATTAATCCGTGGTTTCATGTGCTCGTCGATTGACATTGTAATCACAACTGTTTTCCTTTTTTAAAATAAAAATCAGAAAAAACAGGACTTTAAACTTTTTATCGTCGACCTATTCTTCTCAGATTCTACGACCCGCGGAAATCTGATTCTTGAGAGTTATCGCGCTTTGTTTAGACATTTCTGACCCTGTGAACTTGGGCTAATGTCAAGGTTAAGGATCTTATGTCGGTTTCACTGAGGACAAGGTCGTTTGCTTCGTTGTCCCTTTCTCTGACTCTTCTGATACACGACTGACTATCAGGAAGATTCCCTTCGAAAATAAATAATCATGACAACGAAGTATAAGATTGTACTTGTGCGACATGGTGAAAGTGAATACAATGCAAAAAATCTGTTTTGCGGATGGTATGATGCAGATTTATCCGAGCATGGCGTGGAGGAGGCTCAAAAGGCAGGCCAGGTTAGTTTGAGTATTAACAATTATTATGAAGGCTAGATACGTATTATGAATGTGAAATTAATGTGACCTGAGTGCCCGAGTTTCACACCTGAAAGACAAAACCTACTGTGAGAGATTGAAAGAATTAAATCTACCGACCTTAGATTACAGGAGAAGAAGGGGAGATATGATCCAAACATATAAAATAGTAAAGGGAATAGACAGGGTAGAGGCAGGATTCCTTAAACCAAACAAGAACATTCAGACACGAGGAAACAGCAAGAAACTGAAAAAAGAACGTTTTAAAACAAATGAAAGAAGGAACTTTTTTTCATCTAGAATTGTAAATAACTGGAATAAACTACAAGAAACCACAGTATCAGCAAAAAATTTGAATAAATTCAAAGCAGAGTTGGAGATAAGCAACACCCTAGGAAACAAGTTCAATTATAAAAATTGGTCCAATCATTAATAGATGAGGAGGAGCGAAGGAGACTACACCAAGTCTAAAAGCTCTATACAGAGGTATCCAGGTATCCAGGTATAATAATTATCTGTTTGAAAGAAATGTATCATCCAAAACAACCATCCTTTCCTATAAATAGTGTAACTATTCTTAAGTTAGAATAATGATGACCGTAAACATCATTGTCATCAGTCATAATCAAGAAGTGATCATGTCATTGTCATTAGATAGCATTGAAATTGGACTCTGGATTACTCAAACAAGACAGAGGGACCATTTTCCATAACTACAACCAACATGTATGCTTTGAGATGCATCACAGCAGTCTTTTCACTTTGCATCGTTAACTTCAACAAAAAGTACATTTTAGAGCAGTTTTGAAATACAGTATCTAGACATATTTTATGAAATAATCATCTTTCTTCCCTGAATCTGAGCAAATTTTAAGTTTGTCAACTTGCCAAAAGCCTTCACAAATGAAAGTTGGGCAAAGTTCAAGCAGTTCAAATCTCAGCAACAAAAGGATGTAAGAAGTGCAGACTGTTAATGTAACACTCAATGAAGGTGGAAATAAATTGTTGGAAACATCTAACAGAACGGACTGATAACATCCTTTTTTTACCATGAAAGCAAAAACAAAGCAAACATATTTAATGCATAGCCCTTCACAAATGAAAGGCCAACTTACATATGCCAAATTCTGGCTTAATAAGATCGAGAGAGGGAATGGGGAAACCCCTCTCAAGCACATAATGAACGGTGCCCCTGTTTTGAGCCAAAATAAGTCCCAGCAACCCCTGTACTTAGCTTGCCTGGCCTTGGACAGTTGCCAGGCCTCTGTACCAGCAAAAGGAGACAATAGGTGGCAGCGAATGACTTCGGTCGAGAACCTGCCTCAAGGTATCAACGCTCATCAGTAGGGACTTTCCACCTGTCTCATTGTGGTCAAGAGCCCGAAACGGCAGAGCATTTAGTCAAGCATTGCGTTGTGAGGAAGCTTCCAGGTGAGTTCGTGACTGTACACGAATGTGGCGATGAATTTGCAGCTGGATAGATCATCATAACATAGTAGTGTGATACCATTAGAACCTGCTGCCAAATTCTACAATGCCCAGGTACCTCTATACCTCTAGAAATTTCAATATCAGGAGTTTATAGCCTTTCTAATATTGATACAAGAAAAGCAACTGGACCTGACAAAATTCCAAAAACAGTGTATGCCGTGGAATTCATTCCTGTGACAAAGTTGTCAACAGAAGGTACTCAGTAACACTGCTTGAAGACATTCAAAGAGCTTGCATATATCGGGTGCTGGAAAAAAATAATTTTTAATTGGAAAATTTAGAAGCCTTTAGCCAGCTGACTATAAACAGACCTGCCTACCTGGACTTGAAAAATTCGTAGTTTTCAGGGCTTTTAACATAGTAGACTCCAGAACTACTAGTAAAAATTACCAATTTGTCATTCATATGTTAAAAGATTTCTTTTAACTCCCTTATAGACTAGAGCAACAAAACTTTGTTTCAAGAAGTTTTATCAAAGATTTTTTTATAATTGTCAGTTTGGAGCCAAAAATCTGTAGTTCTACGAAAATTTCGTAGTAGGAGGCAGGTCTGCTATAAATGATGCAAAAGACTGATGTCTTACTCTAATCAAAACAGCGTATTGAATGTTATGTGCACAATTTTTCAGGGAATTACATTGAAAATATTAACTGAAATAAACGAACTGCATGATTGTCATATTGAAGATTTTGGACATAATTCTCTCATTTTTATATCATCTGTAGATCTCCCATTTTGCTTTATGACGATGCATAGCCCTTCTCTCTCTCTCCCCCCCCCCCCCTCCCCCATGATCCAATTTACTTTCTAATGTTCTGCTTCTGTGTAAAACATTGTATGACTCTTATAGTTATAGGCCATGTTGGACATCATTGATCGAGTGCTGTAGTTCATTGGATTCAAGTCAGGACTCATTGGGGGCATTTTATCTTTAGAAATGAATCAAATGTAATTTCTGCTTTGTATTGAAAATTGTGTAACATACTGAGGTAGCTGCTTAAGTTTTTGGCATAGATTTTACTATATACTAATAAATTAGAAGTCTTTGGTATTGTATCTTAGAAATTATATTTTCAAAGTTTCAGTCTTTCTGATGAGGAGTTAAAATGAAAAACTTATTTCATCCTTAATCCATGTTTGTAAATTAAAAAAAAAAGAATGTCCTCATAATTTTCTTATTTCTTTTGTTTGAAGGCATTGAGTGACAGAGGGTATGAATTTGACATAGCATTTACGAGTTTGTTAAAGCGTGCTATAAAGACCCTGAACATCATCAATGAGGCTCTTGATTGCCACTGGATACCTGTTGTAAAGTCCTGGCGTCTGAATGAGAGACACTATGGAGCTCTTCAAGGTTTGAACAAAGCAGAAACTGCTCAGAAATACGGAGAGCAGCAAGTGAAGGTATTTTACCTTTAATAGACAACTAGTGGAAGGGAACATAAACATGCCCCTCGGACATTCTTTAGAATATAAACAATGACAATGGCAGTTTAAGTTGAGCTTTTATATAGCGCAATATCCACTAACCTTGCTCAAAGCGCTTTACAAAGGGCCCCTGACCAACAGCAATACGTAACATAAAGAACGAGATATGACTCCTGTTAGGCGATAATACAATTTTTTTCCAACAGAGACAATGTTGTTGACAGCCAAGTACTCATTTTACACCTGAGTACAGTGACAAAATATAAGTAAATAGACTTTTCAAAGGACTCAACTATGCACCGAATGAGGCTCGAACCCAGGACCTTCCAATCCGAAAGCGAGTGTCATATCACAAGACCACATAGCCACACGGTTTGTGCTAAACTAAGCAAAGTACACAGCACAGCACAGTAAGACATGCTGAAACTGAACATTTAGCAAAAAGCCCCCAGTTTCTGAGGGTTCCGCTAGCTGATTACAAGAGATAAAGCAGTCACTGAGCAATTAATTTCCACCACAGGCGACTGAGTAAGAGGAGATCACTGAGTTAGAAATTACAAGCATTAAACATGCATGTAATAACTATTCTGTAACTTATCAAGTCATGGGTCATTTATTTCTTCAATTTATTAGTGTATTAACCTTGCCTCTTTAAAACTGCTTTTAAATTAGAATATTTCATCCAGAAATAAATTATGAGGGTGTGATTTAATAAGACATATCTAAAATTTTGTATGTACTTTAAGGACGTTGATCATGTAAATGCTTACGGTAGAGAGAAGGGGAAGGGAGAAAGGAGAGAATGAGAGAGGGGTGTTAGGAGGATGGATTTGAGGTGGTAACATTGCCATAAGATATGCTAAGAATTGTTTGGTTTGGGTATAAAGGGATAAAGATTTGTGCATTATACTGTACAGTATATACTATAAAGGTTATTCTTATTTTTTATATTGTATTTAGACTTGGCGTCGATCTTATGATATCCCTCCTCTTGAAATGGAAAAGACTGACAAAAATTGGGCTGGGAAACAGCGACAATATTCTGTAAGTAAAATTATTATATATGCAAAATCTGCCATCACATTTTGGACCTGTTGCCTCAAAACAGTATTTTTAAAAATTAAAATAGCCCTTCTGCTATGGTATCATTAGATACCATCATATAGGCATTCCTTGAAGGAATATAGATAGTCCATCAAACAGGATGTCTGATGGTAACAGGAATCACCCAAGTGGACAAAGTGAACTGGGGGATTAATAATCTTGCCCAAGGAAAAAAAACGAAAGTGTCTGATGCAGGGCTCGAACCCGAGACCTTCCGGATCACAGTGCAGTGCCTTAACTACTCGGCCAAAGGTTAACTGTATAGCCCTATTTCTTAACTTTACATTGTAGATCCAGATTAATAAATATTGTAAGTCACTTGATTATATGCTATTTTATTTACATTTATATAATCAAATTTCAAAAAAGAAATTATCTGGAAAACTTATTTTACAATTCTATAAAAGTATATTTAATTTGTGAAGTTTCAAATTACCTGCAAATGGAAATAATATAGCTTAACCTTCCCCCCTTAATACATTTTTATCAGCTTAAAATATAGATTTTTAAAATCTCCCATTGTGGCCAGGGAAGTCGCTTTCTGTGTCTTCTTTTCCCCCTATATCTGTTTTCCAGGTTGCTTGCAGTCTTTGTCTTGGAATTATATTTTCTTGGTTTAGTTCTGGCCCTGGAAGGACTCTATAGCTGAAAGGGAAACAGTCGGCTATATAGCTATAGTTTTCAGAGATGATATTTATTTTTCCAAGTAAATCACCTCTCTGTTATGTATTATTATATTTTTGTCTTGAGTATGTATTGTAAACATTTGAATGTAATCCCTTTAGCGGAATTCTTTACTTATGTCTGGATGAAACTTTTAGGTGATCTCCAACTAAGTTCACTGATAATGTTCTCTTGGAATCTCCATTCTTCCTTTTTACTGGTGCTGAAGTGACCTAAATGTGTTGCAAGCAACGTAAAACCCTCAAATACAAAATCAAAACAGATTTTTAAAATAAAAAGTAAATGCATATTAAAATGATGTTTACTGTTTTTCAACCCTTGCCTCTGTTCTATTTTTTTCTATCAGAATATGGATGAAGGAGTGATCCCAGGTTCAGAGTGTCTTAAGGACACAGTCGCAAGAACTTTACCCTTCTGGCATGATTCAATTGTACCTGCTATCCGGGTAAGGTATAAAAAGAGTAAATTGCTACCATTATAAAACAAAAAAAAAACAAAAATTGAGCTTTTATATAGCACAATATCCACTAAACGTGCTCAAAGGGCTTTACAAGGTGTCCCTGGCCAACAGCTACACTTAATATGTAGGGTGTAACGTGACACCTGTTAGGCGATGTTACAATTATTCGGACTGAAACAATACTGTTTACAGTAATGTTAGTTGTGAGGTGGTATTTTCCCCCTTTAAATCTATGAAAATGATTAGATTTGTTGTTAACCCACAAAATTTGCAAGCACCTGACTTACAATGGATGTGTGGATGGTGATATAAAAAGAAACATAATAAAGGAGGATTTTTTCAAGTCAACTATATTTCTACAGATTTTTTTAAAAATGTAACAAAACACCTCTTTCAAACTTTTTTGTTATGAGTACATATTTTGTTGTGGGATACAAAAAAAAGTTGAACTAGAGAAATTTCTATTATTTTATTACTATTTCAGTACAGTCCTTATCATGCCAACTAATTTTCGTAACTTGTGTCTACCTTGAATGTTTTCATATTGATTTTTAGAAAGGCAACATTTCTTCTACAAAACTAAGGAAAAGTTCAGTCATTTGCTTACAATTTTGAAGTTTTGTGTAGAGTTGACGGCAGGATTAATGTTTGTGAATGGGGAAAAGATTTATTATCTACCAATGTTTTTCTTTTTGCTTTTACTGCTTTTAATCAGTTTTTATACTTCATCATCATCATTACCACTGTTTTAATTACTTTTTTTCGCCAATTACAACAGCTGTAACCTAACAATAATTGCCTATTTGGACAATAAAGATTATTATTATTATTATTTTTTTATTATTATTATTATTATTATTATTATTATTGTTATTATCATTATCTGACAGTCTGGACAAAGAGTATTAATCTCTGCCCATGGCAACAGTTTGAGGGGATTGGTGAAGTACCTGGATAACCTGACAGAATTGGAAATTCTTGAATTGAACATCCCTACAGGTATGTTGCATTGTTGCATATTGGCTCAATAGCTGCATTTAATAACGATGTGTAGTTAGCAGAGAAACCTTTTGAATTTCAATAAAGTAATTCATTGATTCAGTCGTTCATTTGCTGTAACTGGCATTCATTATACTGTGACTGACAAATATTTTCTACCTATGTGCAATCACCTTGACAATGAACATTGCCTTTTGTTTTTGGTCTTCTCGCTTCAATATGTAAATGTGTGTTTGTGTGAGAGGTAGAGACAGTGTGTATTGGTATGTGTGATTGTGTGTGTGTGTGTTTGTGTGCATGCACACTTACCACCAACTTGATGCTGAGCACAGGCTGTGTTAAATAATGATAAATTTAGTTGTAATATTCCCAACTCGTTATACCCGCCATTTTTCTAAGGTTTCTAAAAGTGCTCCTAGCACAAGGTTTCACTGTACTCATATAACCCACCGCATCAATCTGATATTGTTGGACAGAGCCAGATAGTTGAGTTTTAACTAAAAATATTCAGAATCAGAAAATTTAAGATTTTGAAATTGAAGACATGAACCCCACTCTCATCAAAAAAGGCGTTTATCTCAAAGCTTACAAAATAATCCTTTAGAACCATAAAGCCCATAGAGCCAGAGATTACCCCAGTTTGGTTTTTTTAGTGTTAAACGGACCATAGCAACTACTGGGTGGGATGCTAGTCTATCGCAAACTATTTTCCACGAGATCTAGCTGACCCAGCTTCCCATTCACTGATCATAAAAAAAAATCTGGACTTCACTTCAATTTTAAACATCAGGGTCACTACAACACAATACTTTTTTGAGATGAAAGGTCCCAAATGGTTTTCAATGTACTAGAATTACATTTTTAAATTTCTAGAAAGAAAAGATATGATAGTAAAAAGAAAAGATAGTAAGTGCAAGGGCTTGGAGTGAGGTGTCAAACATTTTTTAAAATATGATTTGAGAATAAAGTATCAATGCTCTGAAAAGAGTTATGGTTCACTTGGCCTTTTTCTGAGTGTTATATAGCAATGACTATCCCGCACAAATCTTTGGGCCTCTTTTTCGCTCACGAAGTGCCCAAATTCGCGACAAAATATGGGACGAAGCCGTTCCGTACATGCTATTTTAAAAAATTAATTACGACGCTGTTTATCGATGAATATAACTGAAAGTTGGCACACAGTTAGAAAAGAGGTCATTTTAGATTATGTCAAGCAACAAAACTCGTACGATTACCAGAAGACCGTTAAAAATAGATTTTTACTCTTTGGAGTACAATATTTCTAAAACTACAAAGAGGAGAGATTTTGTCGCTCATAAGGTTATATATGCACATTTCTTCTATTTATATTTCTAATTTCATTCGATTATGATAGGTACTTTTCCCGTATTCTCACAAAACATCAACCCAATTTGCATTTCAATGAGTGAAAATATGGAGACGGCCATTTTGCTCCACCATCGCGCGACACAAAAATGAAAATGACGTGAGCGAGGGAAGGCTGCCAGATGGCCAGACTTTAACCTGACCAAATTCGACTTCAAAAGTGGCTAAATAGAAAATCATATGGCTTTCATTATTAAGACTGGCCCACTTAAAATGAATTAAATTTTAACAAACAGAAAATTGAATAGACTAGGATAAATGTCACTGAGACAAAAATAGATCAATAAAATTTAATAAAAGAAGCAAAATTATATATTTGGCCACACACGTGGCCATCTGGCAATCTTGTTCGCGACGACGGATGACACAAATCCTCGCGCGTAAATTAACGTAGTGTTTCGTTGTTATGTCATAGGGATAGTAGATTAACACATTCTCTCTCTCTCTCTCTCTCTCTCTCTCTCTCTCTCTCTCTCTCTCTCTCTCTCTCTCTCTCTCTCTCTCTCTCTCTCTCTCTCTCTCTCAAATAAATACTAGAAATAACATAAGCCATGGTCTCATGGGACTGATTAATAATAATTTAGCAGGCATTTTTCGAGTCATTTGTATGGGTTGTAGACACAAGATTTCACTTCGGAAAAGTTCCAAATGATCAATATTATGTATATTTTAAAACAAAATTAAAGTTGACCCTAGCCATACAGCTCTAAAACTATACAAGTTAGAACTTTTCTGTTGTCATCATATTTTCTGATAATTTTGCCATAAAATTGCCAAGTTTCAATATCTAATTCCACGTATTAACCGAGATACAGCCACAAACCAGAATAAAACGCAGAAAAAGCGTCCCATATTTTCCGTATTTTTTTCTCTTTGTGAGTCATCCAAATAAATGACACCTTTGAAACTGCATAACTTTGTTATATATTAATGGATTTTCAAAATTCAAAAAGATTTTTACTCAGTGGAGATAGGGCTTTGATTTAAGAGTAGTATTTCCTACAAAAATAGAAAACAAAAATTTTCATAGTCATTGCTATGTTATACTGTGACCAAAAAAAATAAAAAAATATAGCATTCACATTGTCACAATTTAATATTGATGAAATCATTTTCCCCTTTTCTCTAGGAATGCCACTAGTTTACGAGCTTGACGAGAATCTTCGCCCCGTGAGACACTACTACCTGGCATCAGCTGAGGAAGTAGCAGCAGCCAAAGCCAAGGTGGCAAATCAAGGGAAAGCCAAATAGATGTTCATTTTTTTTTTACACAACTAAATTTTGGTCACGATGAGATTGACAGTTTTGTCCCTTCTTCTTATACTAGTCTCCCTCCCCCATTCCCTCTCATTACATTTTTTTAATGTTTTGGTTTGCTTATTTCCTCATTGTAAGCTTGTCAAGCCAATCTCTGGAAAGGAGATCTTTTTACTTTTTGCTCTGAGTCTTGCTCTGAAGCTTCCATGTGATGTGTAGTCAATGTAGAAAATTTTAAATAGTAGGCAATTGATAATTGCATGAGTTGGCAATGGTTTCAATTGCAGTTTGATCACTCTTCATATTTTGTTCTTTGTCTTAACCACTAATATCACGATATTTATTGGATTTTATTAAATGTTCCGGGTCACTATTTATTTATTTATTTATTCATATCCATAACTATTTGGGAGAATGCCATTTTTAAATGGGGAAAATGGATAAATACGTGTTTTGTTTTTTGTTTTGTGATAAGAGATTATTTTAGACTGTTACTCCTGAGCACCACGTTACATCCCAGTGAATCTTTTTGATAGCGAGTACAATTCAAGCAAACCTGAAAATTTTTTTTTAAAGAACTCACTAAACGGGATAGTTCTAGTGCTTGTGCATACGCAACTATCTATTGAGGTAATCTACAATTTATTAATTTTATCTCTTCCCCCCCCCCCCCCCCCCCACCCCTCTCTTTTTAAAAAAAAAGATATGTAGGTACCATAGGAAATCATGATTTTGGGATGAAAGCAATGTCATTAGTGTCATGTCAGTATCTTATTGATTGTAATAGATCGTATTATATTTCATAATCAAATAAATTTCCGTTTTTTTCTGTCAATGAAGGAACTGTTGATATTGACTTTTTCCAAATGCGCACTTTGGACCTCCCATGGTTAGCAGGGGGTCACTTACTGTGTCTTATATCCCTCTATAACTATTTTCTCAGTTGCCTTCTGTCTTTGTCTTGGAATGGGATTACTTGGTTTTGCCCTGGCCCTTGTTAGAGTCCTTGACTGAGAGGGAAGCAGCCAAATGTATAATGTTAGTTTTGGGAGATATTTTTTTCTCTGTAAATCATCTCTCAAATTTGTGCTGTTGTATTTGTTGGTTTTATTATACTATGATTTGTAAACATTTAAATGTGTTCCTTTTAGTGGGATCCTGTGCTTGTGTCTGGATGAGACTTTTGATGATCTCAAACTAATACTAATAACCCTGATAGTTTGCCCATGGAATCTACATCTGTTCCCTATTTGAACCCTTCCCCTTTGTCTTACTTTTTCTCGTGTGATTTCAACTGTAAATCTAAATTTTTGTTTACTATCCCATTTTCTTCCTTTTTACTGGCACTGAAATGACCTAAAAGTGTTGAAAGCCCCATAAAACTCTTAAAAATAAAGAAACAAACAATTCTTTAAAAAATAATACAAAAGTTAAACAATACAATGCACACCTCATCTGTAGATTTGCAGTGTTTGTTCTCATTCGATTTTTACTCAGTCAAGGATATGCCCACAGGGATGAGTAATGGGTGGAATCTTTTGACCTCCCATAATTTTGTCCTGACCCTGCCAACAGTCCGTGGCTGAGAGTCTGGGTGGGGCCCCTGATCTTACTTGATTTTGTCCTGGCCCTGACTGGGAGGGGAGCAGTCAAACGTATAGTTTCAGGAGATGTTATTATTTTGTCTTGTAAATCATCTCTCTGTTATGCACTGTATTATTTTTGTTTTATATAAAATTTTACTGTTTTTAGCTTTCAAAATTTGGGATTCTTTTTTTTTACTTTCAAAAAACCGCCATGTCAGATTTAGAAAAAACAAGCTGTGTTAAGTGAAGGTGAACTATCATTAAGCATTGTAATGAAATAAAGAGGAAATTCCACGACATCCTCAGCCTACTCATTCTTTTCTCCTTCATTTAAACAGACTGACCTCATTTAGTAACTAGTAGAATACTTTTCTGAATAAAAAAAATGGTAAGCAGGCACATTCCACCACGGAATGTTCATCGAGTGAGTGCAGAAGACTATCAGAATAAACATGAGAGAGAATATTTAAAGTTTAAAACACACCACGACTGCCTTGTTTGTATTTCATTTGACTTCATTCGGTTTAAACAGAATCATGCAGGTATTCGTCTATTGGAATTTTAACCCTTTCACAAATAGAATTCTATTGAACTTTAACTTGAAATCAGATCTTAACGTTTTCACCAAGAGAGCAGTAACAGCAGCGATGTGATTCCCAATCCTACGGAGACAAATCTTCCACAGTCTCTTTGTGGTTATTAACAAAGTCTGCGGAAACTTAAGTGATAAATTGTGGTTAAAAATATGACTGAATACAATATCAGTCTCACTATTAAAAAACCTATTGAAAGTTAGAACTTTTTAACAATCCGGGCATCCCGCTGCTGAGCACTATATGGCCATGAGTCTACTGAGGATTGAATAAATTATTGACACTCCATGAGGGGAATGTCCAGTCGTGAAGGGTCAAGTAAAGGTCAACCAGGCAGGTAGAAAACACGGCTCAAACTATCAGCATGGAGAGAAATAAATTGGGTTTTATTGGTTTGTTTTCTTATAACCTTTCCCCCCCCCCCCCCCCCATTAATCTCTGGGGGGGGGGGGGGGGGGGGAGAACGAAGTCCCCTGATTTTTCACAATAATAAATCTTCACCTTTGGTGATGGCAGATTTTGCCAATCCACTGATTGCAGCTTAGATTATAGGTGGGGTTCCTACTTCCCATAGTGGGCAGGGAGGTACTTGCTGTGTCTTCTATCCCCTCTTATCTGTTTTCCAATAGCCTTCTGTCTTTGTCTTGGAGTGAGATTGCTTGGTTTTGTCCTGACCTTGGTCGGAGTCCTTGGCTGAGAGGGAAACAGTCGAATGTATAGTTATTGCCTTGGGAGATGATATTTTTTTCCTTGTAAATCATCTCTCTGTTATGTACTGTATTATGTTTTATTTACATGTTATATTTGATTTGTTAACATTTGAGTGTATTCCTCTTAGTGGGGGCCTGTGTTTGTCTGGATGAGACTTTTAGGTGATCTCAAACTAAGTACTTTGATGGTGTGCTCTTGGAATCTACTTCTGTTTCCTATTTGAACAAATTCCCCTTTGTCTTACCTTTTCTTGGGTGCTTTAATTGAATTCTATAACTTTTATATCTGATTTCCCATTTCTTCCTTTTTACTGGCGCTGATATGACCTTAATGTGTTGCAAGCGCCGTAAAACCCTCAAAAACAAAAACAAGCAGCTTAGATTCCGACTCAAAATTTTGTTTGTTTGTTTGTTGCTTTAGGTCTCTTCCAACACAATTGAGGTTATATGAGAGACCGCTGAAACAAAAAAACAAGCAATCTAACAAAAATAGTACAAATGTCAATCAAAATCATAACCTAAAGATATCATAAGCTAAATTATAAATAACCAAGAACAAACAGGCAGAAGATTTACAGAAAAAAAAATATCCCCTGTCAAAAATACAATCACAAACCAAAGAAGCAGGATAGGCTAGTAAAGAGAAGAAGAAACGACATCACTCTCGGATCGTACACCCATGCGAACATCATTGGTATATGATTCAAGGGTGATGCTCCCATCCAACCACCCGCCCGACTCAAAATGATGACTCCATGTTTCATCAACTATAATGACTCAGCATATGACTAATTTATCTTTGACAATAAGCTGCAGCAAACTGGTACGGCAGCCTATTCTATCTGTCTTAAAATGAGAGGCATTGTTGAGTGAATTTGGTGAATGACATGTGAATTATAAAGCACCACTGAGTACTAATGTGGAAGTTGAGCATTATTCAGTTACATATTCTCAGACAAAGATAGAAAACCACATGGAAATGATAAAGTTTGTTTTAAGGGTTTTACAGCGCTTGCAACACATTTAGGTTATTTCAGCGCCAGTAAAAAGGAAGAAAACGGGATAGTAAAAAGTTCTAGAATTACAATTAAAGCACCCAAGAAAAATTAAAACATAGAGGAACTGGGATCAAATAGGGATCGGATGTAGATACCAAGAGCATACCACCAATGTACTTTGTTTGAGATCACCTATGAGTCTCATCCGGGCACAAGCACAAAATACAACAAAGAGGAATACACTCAAGTGCTTACATTATACATTCAAAATAGCAAATATAATAATACATAACAATACAAGGAAAATAATATCATCTCCCAAAACAATAACTGCATTTGACTGTTTCCCTCCCAGCTAGGACTCCGGCCAGGGCCAGGACAAAACAAGTAATCTCATTCCAAGACAAAGACAAAAAGCATGTTGGAAAACATATAAGGGGATAGAAGACACAGTATGTACCCCCCTGCCCACTATGGGAGGTCAGGAACCCCACCCAGGATAAAGGATATCAGTAAAATAGAAGAGATAGCTAGAGTGACCTCTACATACCATGATGGGGGTAAGGGGGTCCCCACCCACAAAAGAAGAAAAAAAGTAAACAAGATAATTGAATTGAAGCTACAATCATTTTATTGGAGAGGAACACATGAACTTGGATCGCATAACTTGTGATGCCCAAAAATTATTCAGAAAAAAAAGTCAATATTTAAACAACATACCGAATTCAAATAAATTGTACGATATATAATGCTTCGAAAGGGACAATACTCAATAGGGACAACTCTTACTCTTGAAATGTGGAGAATATTTCTTATTGTTCCAAAAATAGTCTTACATTAAATGGAGGCTTATCTACAATAATGAACAAAAAAAAAAACATTGCAGTTGTGCGTAACAACACTACCAATAAGGTTTGTAATGAAACATTGCAATAGATCTTAATGAGAATAATGTTCATCATCTATACTGTATAGAAGAACCACATTGTAGACATTTGGGCTCCCTTTGAAGGGCGAACATTTAAGAAGTCTAACGAGCAATAACTCAACCTAACAAAAAGCCAGCACCTTAAATCTCATGAAATCACAACAGTACCTAAACTGACGAGCAATATCTCAACCTAACAAAATACCAGCCCTTAATTCTCATGAAATCACTATAGTACCTAAAAAAAAAAAGCTAAAATGAAAAGGACTGAAATCCTAAAATTGTCGTGAAAAAAAAACAAATTAATGTTGGCAACAAATGTATCTGTATGTAATTATGATGTTGGGACTTGGCGAAAATATATTACAAAATCCACATGACAGTTAACACCATAGATATTTCAGTTATTTAATTTTCTCTTATTGAAATAGAGGCCACAGCCATTAGGACCCATTGTATATATCTTACATTTGAAAATAAAAACAATTAGATTTATTCATGTGAACAACAATGGCAACCTTTATAAATTATAAAAAGAGTGAAAAAGTAGCAAAATATTCAAAATGAGACTCAAAAACAACCTAAATAGGTAAAAAGCTGTCAAAAATAATAGTCTAAACTTAAGACAATTGCATGAATGCGAAACTGTTTTGAAAATTAATTGAATTTTGTTTCCTTCTTTTTAAAACAAACAACAAAAAGACAATAATGAAATGAATATACATTTTAAGCCTAAAATTTTTGACGGTTCAGGCATTGGAAGTACCAGTTGCACCTTCTGCTTCTTTGCGGTCTTTCTTTTCAGCACCTATATTTCAACGAGAAGAAATAATTTCTAATATTAAACTTGATAGTAAATCTTGATTTGAAGACCTCAAAATGTCAAATGACAAAACACCATCACTGAATAACGTTTATGAAATAACTTTTAAATCTTCAAATCCTATTTGCACTAGCAGTCTTACATTATGTTTGGACGTATCAGAGAAAATGGTGTTTTGTCACTCTATCAAATATGTATATGTTTGTTGTGTATCTCAAATTATTTTTTCCCAACTGATCACACAGATGAAGACCTAAAACTGAAAATAAGGTACAAAATTCATATCACTGCATTTGAATTATGAATTATATTAACTACACTTAATTTTTATTTTGCCTTTATCATTTGTTACTCGTATTATCAACATTGGTAACAGATCTACTGAGTGAATATGTAGATATTTTAATAATAGTGGTCATACACCATCTTTTATCTAACCTCTAAAATGGATTACGCAATTTATATGAGAGAACATCATCTGATTTAATTTGTGGAATGCAAATAGTCACAAAAAAACACCCAACAAAGGAAAATTTCAAGTAAGTTACATAATAATAATACAGTAAAAACCGGTTAAACTGTAATTCAAGGGACTTGGAATTCTATTTCGATTTAGGTAAACCTCAAAAAGTTATGATTTTCAAGGGATAATAATATTATCCCACTGTCAAACAGAATGCATCAAATTAAATTGTTCAATTGTTGAAGAAGTGTAGCGTGTTTCTGTGCATGTGTGTGTGTGTGTGGGGGGGGGGGGGGGGGTGTTTGTACCTATATGTGTACACAAACGAGCATTGTGATAGTAGGTACCAAAGAGAGCAATCGTGTTATAACTCGAATGTCATCTTTGGTAGTTACAACATTACTGCTCTCAACCAGCAGAGCATATTGTGTTCTCATCATCAAGTAAGAATGTGTAGTCAGGGTGGGGTTGGTAGAGAGGGGGAGAAGAGAGGCAATAGTTGAATAAGGCACTGTGGATTAGTGTGGGGATGGGGTTGGGGAGTTGGTGGCAAAGTAAAGAGGGTTTCAAAGGAGGTGTGTGAGCGGTGTTGAATGGATACAAGAGAGAGCATTGTGTAACGGTTGTAACAGGAATTTTGTTCGGTTATCAGCAATATATTTTTCTTAGCTTATTGTTATTTGACAATTGCTTTTCGGCTTAAAGATAGTTTGAGCATAGTACTTTCGGTTTATCGATATTCGGGTAACAGAAACTAAGAAGAAAAAATGACAACATTTTGATTCCCTTTCTGTTTAGCAATCTTTTCAGTTTTGACATTTTTGGTTTAATTGGTTTTTACTGTATTAAAGAAAAGGTAAAATTTAGATTTTTAAAAATGTATCGGTTAATGACAACAATAACACATTAAAATTATATAATGTGGATGCCACATATTAATCACATCATCTCCTAGCTGAAAGATCAGTGAAAGCGGAAATTAAGGACACAAAATGAAATTAGACTGTTTACAGTGAGATAGATTGAGAAGGATTAAAAATGTAAAGTGTAATGACAACCCTGTAACAAAACACATTAGTATGAAATGTCATTTCCTTATTCGTGGAGGTTCTTCAGTACCAAAAGCCCATTGCTTAATTGGATTTATGTCAAATAATCATGAAAATGGATGAGAGGGTTAAGGTATTGCTCTGGGACTCGGGAGGTCTCGAAATATAAGCCATGCTTTAGGCAATTTCTACTTTTGTTTTTTCTCTTGGGCAAGATTATTGATTCTCATTTGGATCACATAATGGGTTATTCCTGCACGATGCCACTTGGCGTGTGTATATGATATGTATATATATATATATGTATAGAGAGAGAGAGAGAGAGAGAGAGAGAGAGAGAGAGAGAGAGAGAGAGAGAAAAGAGAAGAGAAGAGGAGAGGAGAAGAGAAGTGTGAGAGAGAGAGAGAGCGTATGTCATGGAAATGAAAGAGCTCATATTAGCTAATAAACAAAACTTTGAAATTTCCTTATTTCAATTGAAAGAAAGGACTCACCTTCCTCCTCTGTACTATTAGTGTGTCTTCTCTTTCTATTATTAAATCGTGGCATAGGCAGCATATCCATACCAAGAACTTTGTGAACTTGTCGGAAAGCTATGAGTCGTAGGGCATGCTGTGGATAATTTTGTCGAACATACAAATGTGTTTGTATACATCAACTTCAAAAAGTACAATACCAATATTTCAATATTTGTCACTTTTCATCAGTTTCACCTAATATAAACAAATTGCCGAAAGCACTATTGAATATTACAGAAAAGAAATAGCTGGTATATAATCAATAAAAATTGTTAATAACTCAATCCACACTAACCAAGTGTCTAATTAATATACATATATGATTAGTATATTGGATTTTTGAAAACTTTATTTATCAAAGTAAGTTATGATCAAAGGGGTGTCACCCTACCTGAGCAAGAGCAGTGATATCTTCTCTTTGTTGATTAGTTAGCGTGGCTGTCACATCATAAGCTTCTTTTTCACAGGGGTCATATAAACCAGGACCACCTTGTAAAGAAAAAGCACAGTCAAAATCACTATGGCATCAAATCAGACAGACACAAAGCGGGCAAATTAGTCATAATGCCCACGTGTTTCAACAAAAGGAATTAAAGGGTTGCAATATCAGCCTACATTGAGCATATTTGAAAGGGCAATCTAGGTTTTGCCAGTGGGTGATATTTATAACATTTGACTCGAAAAGACATTATTTTAAGGTTATCTTAAAAAGCTGAGTAATTACTTTAGTCTTCATCAGTTCCTCTGGGAGGATTAATGATAAATAGCCCAAAAACTTTGGGTTTACCACCATTAGTATTGCCGTTATAATTATTTAAAGTGTCAAAAAGGGTAGACAAAGCATGGAAGCTATTTCTGCTATCATTTTGGTGCTAGACTATCAGTTTTTCATCTTCATCTCAGATTAATAGATGAAAATTTAAATTTTCAACAGCTTTTCAAAAATAATAAAGTTTTTTTTTTTGGTCAAATGTTAGGAAAACGACCTTTTGACACAGCCACAATTATAGAATAACCATCTTTTATAATAATGTGTCTTGCCCTTATTACAGAACTCAATATCAACAAATTGACAAAGAAAATTATTTTTTTTAAAATACGCCCTTTCGCAACGGCACCATAAGATCCCATCACCTGGGCATTCCTTGAAGGAATATAAAAAATACATCAAACAGGATGTCAGATGTCAACAATGCTTTTGTTTGTTTTTAAGGGTTTTACGGCGCTTGCAACACATTAAGGTCATATCAGCGCCAGTAAAAATGAAGAAAATGGTATAGTAAAAAGTTCGAGAATTACAATTAAAGCATCCAAGAAAAGGTAAGGTAAAGGGGAATGTGTTCTAATAGGGAACAGATGTAGATTCCAAGATCAACCTATCAGTGTACTTAGTTTGAGATCATCTAAAAGTCTCATCCAGACACAAGCACAGGTCCCCACTAAGAGGAATACACTCAAATGTTTACAAATCATATATAATACATAAAACAAAACATAATACAGTGCTTAACTGAGAGATGATTTACAAGGAAAAAAATATCATCTCCCAAAACTAACTATACATTTGACTGTTTCCCTCTCAGCCAGGGCCAGGACAAAACCAAGTAATCTCATTCCAAGACAAAGACAGAAAGCATGTTGGAAAACAGACATAGGGGGATAGAAGACACAGTATGTACCTCCCTGCCCACTATGGAAGGTCAGGAACCCCACCCATCTGATGTCAACAAGAATCACCCATGATGTCCAAGTGAGCAAATTGGGGGTTAATAATCTTGCCCAAGGAAAAAAACGAAAATGCCTGAAGTGGAGCTCGAACCCAAGACCTTCCTAATCACAGTGTAATGCCTTAACCAATCGGCCACTTCTACCCCCTTTGATTGATACCTTATGAAAAATATTTCACACTTTCCTGAAAGTCAGCAGACTTTAAATTGATGTCAAATAAACCACTTCTTTTTCAAAGAGACTAATGAACAATTCAAGAAGATGGCTGATTCTTTTTCTTAACAACAGTGTACAGGCAGATTGAAAATTTGGTCAACAAAATATGTCTTGTAAAAATTTGATCCAGATAAAATGAAATGTAATGTCTTCCTTCATCTTTTTGTCGAATTTCACTGTTTCCTCAGATGAGCAGGATGTTATAATTGGATTATTCTAGTTTCTGTTTTCGTTCTAGACTCATGTAGATGTTAAGCCTTACCCACTCTAAGAGTTGAAGGGAAGGACTTGTGATGTCAATATTCATTGAGAATTAAAATAATAAGCTAAATAATTCTTTATCAGAAAAGACTCTCAAGCACAACTATATTAAATGTTCAAACCATTATAAACAGAAAAGCTCATCATATGACAAAGTTCCAATTTTATTCTACTCAAGAGCAGCAGACAAGGACAATACAAACTGACCTGGCAACAATATTCCAGAAGCAATACATTCAAATACTCTGCGGAGAGCTTCTCCTGGAGCCATGGCATTTCCTCCTGTACTCACACACTTCTCTACCAACAGTTCCATTGCCTGAATTTTAAACAAAGTTGTAAAACAAATTTGTTTATGTAAAGAAGGAGTAGATAAAGATAAATGAATAACCCTTGACAATTAGACAGTCATTTTTTCCTGCTCATTTTGACATTAACATCTACACATAATTTTACCAAAAATAATTCAAAAGCAGTGGTCTCTGTCTAAATCGACAGCTGCCATGAGGAAATCAAAACTATCCTCTTACAGAGCACATAGCAGATTGGGCAATGGGAGTCTGACTTAACCCACTCAACCCTAACACCGACTATATCCGTAGTTTACCTGGGTTACTTTTACCCCATAACTATTTATTACACTTTTATGAGACAAATTATATGCGTAGTGTCAAAGCTAATGTTTTTAGTTTTTACATGTTAATGGTAGTTGAATAAAACTATCTATGCACATATTCATTTTTAATACATTTTCCAATTTTGAAAAGTATAAAAAAACTCTAGGATTGAGTGAGCTAAAATAGTGAATCAGGTGTGTATGCCTAAAATAGTGAATCAGGTGTGTATGCAGCTGCTACTGCTGGTTTTCTCTTGTATACTCTGGCCTGGATGACGACTCTCATCTTATGAAATGACACTTTCAAAACATCATTTGTGTTGTCTGTCAGGTCTATGGGACAATCAGTGTTTTAAGATCCTACACCAAAAGGTACACCCTTTCAAGAATTTAATGAAGAGATTATTATGAACAGAAATGGCAAACTACGTGAGAAATATTTTCCCTTAACATTTTCCTTCCATTGTATTTCATTAATTCATCTTCAATCAAAGAAAGGTGAAGAAGCAAATTGATTTTCCTGACCCAGCAAACATTAAATGGACTAAAACTCATGTTAAAAGTGATTTTGAAATTTTGGTCTTCTGGTACTTAAACTAGGCTGTTATGTCCATGGTTTTCAGGAAGTCGCCTAATGTGTAGACAAGTTAATTAAAAGTGACCACTGTTATTAATATAAAATATAAATAACCTACTATTTAAATGTGCAAAAAAATTATCATCATTTTATCATTGCTTGGGACACACTCATCTTTCAATTGCTTCAAAGCAAGATATTATTACACCTCTTATTTATGAGAGAGTCAATTATTTTTGTTTTAACAAATGTGTGCCTAAATGTTTGTATATTGATTCATATTTGATTAGTTACAATTAATCAGAAGAAATTAAGTTAATTTTGCTCATTGACGTTAAAAGATAAATACTGACAAGTAATGATACTGTGCTCACATATAAATTGTTAGGTTAAACCACCAAGCCCTTAATTCCAATAAAACAAGACAGACAACAGAGATCAGTTAGTTTCTTTGAAAATAAAAAATAGTTTAAGAAAGATGTTTTGCTCTTTTACATTTGGAATTATGAACAGGACAATGTGCAAAATCATAACATTTTTTATAAACAATAAGAAAAAAAAATAAACAATACAAAAAAACCCCAAACCACTGCAATTTTAAACAGATTAATAAGAAACTGCGATAACAAACGGCAGTGGTGGAAAATGTCTAATTTGATTACAAAATTAAGAAAATCATATATGATAACCTGAAGACTAAGAAACAGTTAAGAATATGAAATTAAATATGCTGCTAACCCATTCATTTAGTGGTGACCATGCAGGAACACGATGACACAAGTCTCTTAAAATGCGTATGATGATAACACAAGATGGTAACCCATTCGCCCTAGCCTGAAATAGGTAAAAAAAAAAATTATAGTAAATTAATACTAAACCTTTTATAGTGAAAGTTGTTTCAAAACACTGACATCACTAATTTTAATTAAATCTGAAACTAAGTCAATGCATATTAAACTCATGTATATACAGAATTAGTTTAATATATTCTATAAACAATATATACATTATCTGTGAAAAATGGCGTGACACTTGAATGATGGAATTCTAACATCTGACTTTCCAGCCTCATGTACATCTCTTTGCTTTAGACCTGTGCTCATGTCTCACCAACGATTATCAGTTAAGAGTTGACTAATGTCAGAGAAAGGCAGTCATTATACATTTGTATGGATCATGTACGAAGCATGAAACATATGGTTGAAAAACATATGCCCAATAAACAGGATTGGAACATGAGAGATCAGCCAATAAAAAAGTTCCTCGCATAGTTCATAGTTCATTCGTTTCAATTCAAAACATGTTCTTCCAATAGTCAACATTGCAAAAAAAAAAAAAAATTTTAACCCAAAAGAATATGAAAATATAATAACAGAATGCACTTTCATAAGAACAATAAAGCTGACGGTATTACTGCAATGATTTATCATTTAATTTACAGAACACATTCTAACAACCCTATACTAAGTACAATATTTTTGTTTAAGATCAAATAACACCTTCTATCTCTCCACCCAGATCATTATTTTCATTTGACAACTAATACTAACTTCATAAGGCTGCAAAGTATAAAGAAAAGTGCCAAACCTGGAACCACTTAGCGTGTCGAAGAGCGGCTAGAGCATCAAGGCATTTCTGCCTGTCGAGGACATCAGGAGGATCTTTGACGCTAACAGTCTCTAAAGAAAGGCGAAGTACTTCGTATCACTGGACTGCCAGGAATGGGTGTTTGACCATTACAGCACATAAAATGTGGGTTTAGGAGCACAATAATGCCTCTATCAAGATACAATTTATACAAATAACAACACAAACATCCCCATCCAAAAAAAAAAAATTTTTTTAAAGTACCAAAGCCAAGCACCGTTTTAAACTAGAGAGATAGCCTTTTAGGCTGTTTTTCAACTCTTAGAGAGAGCCATTTTTATCAATTTTTAAAAACTTGAAAATATTGTTACTTGTTCCTTCTCTTTCTTAACAATGGGTAGAAAGAAAAGAGATTTTAAAAATCAATATTGATCAATTGTCTAAAATTTCAACTAGGGGCAAATAAAGAAAAGAAAAGAAAGGGCTGCACATGAGCAATAAAACCATTTAAAAACAAGAATTTCAACAAGATAACGAAACAAAACAATGCATCAAGAGGATTGTTCTTGTGCTCCCAAAAGCCAATCTGAATGGTCAAAAATCCTTCCACGTTCCATGAGTTTTTCAATCACACCTGTGGGTACTTAATAATCTGTGTGCAATATTTATAGCGAGAGCATTAAGATAAAATATAACAATGAGCTTAAAGTGTCAAGGGGGAAGCAAGCAATTGGTGATAGTTAAGGAAAATAATGAGTAGAATGATCATGTCCTAGATATTTGTTTAAAAATGAAGAATGAATTAACCAATCAACTTGTTAAATAAATTCACCAGTTGCAACATATCTATTTCCATCATATATGTCCCAGTTATCCTATTCAGCAATACATGACAATTTCTTGCTTCAACGGATTAATTTTAAAATAATGCAGTCCCCTAAATTCGTATTAGAAGGAGGTTTTAATATGATTCACCAAACTTTTAGTCTTTCACGAGTAATTCAATAACATGAAAACTCATTAAAATTTCAAAATACAGGATGCTTTTTGCTTTAATTTCAATTGATCAACAAATCAATGGCTTCAGTCATAAACTGTTCAATTCAAAGAATAAGCGGTTTTCTAAACAATAGGCCAAGATGGCACCATATCTACATGTATTTGGATAAAATGCTATATTTTGAAACTAGACAAAACCGTTCATTCCATTTGATCATTGTATCATTGTTTTTTTATTCAAATCTCCTGCAGAGTCCGGATTTTCCCAAATCAAACAGTTTTCACCCAAGGCCATCAAAATGATTTTAAATGAACAATCATTTAAGAAATAACACATTTTTCTTATTCAAATTAAATAAAAACCATTGAAGTTTTGTTTGATATGAAATTCATTGATATTTACCTCTCTTAAAGTCATGACATTATAAAGTAATAACAATAAATGAGATGAAATGCATGAATTGGATCAGAATCAAATCTGACCTTGTTGGCATGACATTCTTTTCATTGTTATGGCTATGGAATTTCTTACATTTATCAATATCACTTTTCCATGATAGTCACCATTCCCTGCAACATCTGAAGCCTTATGCGGTACTCAAAGATGTTTATATATGGTAATATGGTAATTGTCACAGATCCAGTTTCTCTTAATTCCTTACCAAGCCACCATAAAAAAACAAACCATCAAAACCATATGGCAGTACAGTATAGATAAAAGTACACCTCTGGATTCCATCGAGGCAAGGTGATATCTTTTTGTTATGAAAGTTGCATTACAAGTTTTGGCTTGTCATATCGTACAAATATCAAACAAAACTTTTTAAAAAATGATTTTATCAGTGAAAAATCAAAATCCACCCTGTTTTTTTTTCTATTTCCCTTCATGAATACAAAAACTGGGTTACATATACAGTTAGGAGAAAAATCATTATTAATTGCAGATCTGGTAATACTAGGTCTTTCAAAGAGAAAAACAACTTTAAATACTTATTTGAGAGCCAAAGTAAACAAAAAATATCCCCCTCTATTAAGCGAAGGTAAAAAAAAAAAAAAACTGATGTTACTTCAAATGCTCAATATTTATTCTAGTTTACATCCTCAGCTTGTTTACTTTAGATCTCAAAGACAAGAATAAGTGTTTAAAATTGTAATGTCATTTTGAAACACCCTGTATTTCACCGACACACTATTAAGAGCTAAAAACATGACCAGTCTACTATGCATTTGGTATCCGTTTACATAAATGAAGAGACAATTTCCAACCCTGACCCTTAAGCTCTTTGCTCATCCCACAACCCAAACAAATATGCAGGAGAGGTCAATGTGAGATAGTGTAGCTTATAAATTGCTCGACAAGTATACCATACTTAAAAAAGTCTGCAGTCCTATATATAAGAAATAGAAATGTTACCTCCATCAGGAAGATTGGCTTCTCTCATCACAGGAGAAGTGAGAGTGATAGTGCAATTTGTGGGTGGCTCAGAATTACTGCTCACGATGATTGCCGCTTCCTCTACACAGCGACGAACCTCATATTCCTCTTTTGTCACATTCTGGTTGGAGGAAAAAGTGACCATATATGCATACAACTATGCAATGAAGCAAAACATATTTTCATGTTTGTTTCTTGTTTCAATACAATAATTCACATCAACCTTAAAATGACATCAAATTGAAGACAGTGAAAGAACAAATAGGGTGATGATCATGTCAATGACTAGCAGTTAGGATATCTCAACTCACTCAACCCAAGCCCTCTACCTCAGAGCTGTCCGCTCTCCCTAGAAAACTTTTATTACTTTTCAAAATTGAAAAAAGAAATATGCTCATTTACTCATGGCAAAAGAATATTGCCATGTACATAGTTTTATTCAACTACCAATTTCATGTAAAAAATAAAAACAGTAACTTTAATAATATTTCTATAACTAAGAAAATGTATTTAATGATTAGGTAAAAGTAACCAGGGCCAAATACAAGGTGTTAGGGTTGAATGAGTTAAAGCAATTAGGGTATTTTGATTAATTCGGTCCAATAATTGAACTGCATAATGCTAATTAGTGGCATGAGAGGGGTAAAAAATTCTTGCACATCATCATACCTGTCATACCCATTATTTATACTTTTTAATTTCAAATCTTTTGTTCACTCTGTTGATGAAACGATTTTTATTCTAAAAATATATACAATGTTCGTTGTTCTGATTCAATATAATTTACCCTACCCTTCACTTTCTTATCTTCTTCAAAAGTCTAACCAAATCACATTATATTAATTCACTAAATATGTTTCGATCTAAAGTTATTTCTGATCTTGTATTCTAAAGCCAACATAATCTAATTATTTGAGACATCAGTGTCACCAATACTAATACATTCTCACCACAAACAGAATGAGGACTGGAAAGCTAAAGGCTAAGAAAAAAAGCAACATAAAACCCCAATAAACCCCAATGTTTTCTAGTTGACACTGCCTTGAATAAAGAATGTTAAGAAACAAACACAGGATCAAGAAGAGTGATTCTGCATGGCAGTATGTATGACTAAACTTAACATAACAAGAAAATAGAGCTTAAACATATTTTTTTTCCACAAAACTATTAATTCTTAAAGCAGGCTTAGTTGGCATTATTCTAAGCACTGTCAATTATAATGTTAAATACCTCATGGAACATAATTTAATTAAAAAGATAACTGAAAACATAGATACTCACAGCCAATTGTTTAGGAAGAGAATCAGCAACTCTTTCAAGCATGGTACGAGTGGGTTTTTCAGAGCAGAGGACGACAAGATTTACATTTAAGTCTCCATGAAGAAGTAAACCCTTGGCAAGTACTCCTACACGCATAACACCCTTCAGCACACGATTTGAAGTTGCATCATCTTTTTTATCCCTGGATGAGCACACAAAATGACAATTAACCCTTTCAATATTTGTATTAAATTAAAAAAATAAAAGAGAGAGAGAGAGAGAGAGAGAGAGAGAGAGAGAGAGAGAGAGAGAGAGAGAGAGAGAGAGAGAGAGAGAGAGAGAGAGAGAGAGAGAGAGAGAGGAGAGAGAGAGAGAGGAGAGAGAGAGAGAGAGAGAGAGAGAAAGAGAAAGAGAGAGAGAGAGAGAGAGAGAGAGAGAGAAAAACAGAGAGGGAGGAAGAGAAAGGGGGAGAAGGTAGATTACGTGAAATGCTTCATCTCATGAGGCACCAATGCTTCATCTCATGTGGCAACCAACGTCCTCCATTGATAAAGAGATCCAGTGCAAAATCTCAAAAGATGTCAATAACTATTCATGTCACCATTACTTTGTCCTTACTATAGGACTCACCCATCTTCTTCCATTTTGACATCTCCATCTGCAGCTTTTTTGTCTTCCTTCTCTTTCACAGGAGCATCACTGTAAACAAATAATAAAATATGAATTTGCTTTCTCTGGAAAATCTACATGTTTTCACAGCTACAAAATATGCGAATTCAAAAACTTGGTACTGTTCTAAAATCATGTTCTTTCATTGGACATGACACAACCTTATTTGAACAAGATATGATCCCTAAATAATTCTTTCTTTAACATTTTCTTCTCTTTTTCTTAACACCATCTACTTGTTCCTGCTTTCTTATGTGTAAAATCCTTTGCTCTTATAAAGGGGAAACCCAAAACTTCAACAGTCATTTGTCTTTTTTATTTATTACAGCTCAATATTTCTTCACATTAATTTTTATTTGAAAAGAACATGCAACTTCATATTATTTCCTTTTAATGTCAATTTAGATTTTAAAGTTAAATCGTTGTTTCCAATGATCCAATTGATACATTATTGAAACCAGTAAAATTGTATCAATATGACACTTATACCGGCTATGTGGTCTAGTCGTATGACACTCGCTTTCGGATCGGAAGGTCCTGGGTTCGAGCCTCGCGCTCGGCACGTAGTTGAGTCCTTGGAAAAGGCTCTTTTCTCACATTCTCTCACCGTACTCAGGTGGAAAATGAGTACCTGGCCATTAACAGCGTTGTCTTTGTCCGAAAAATTGTAATATCGCCTAACAGGCGTTATGTCCCGTCCTACATGTTAAATGTTGCTGTTGACCAGGGATCCCTTGTACAGCTTTTTGAGCACATTTAGTGGATAATGCGCTATATAAAGCTCAAAAGCTCAATCAACGCTTTTATATTTTCATCCTTCAAGTTGCCAAGCTGAATCAAATATTTAGTGAAAACACACAAATTGAAAATACCAGGTTAAAAATGCTGAAAGAAAGAAAGCAAACTTCATGAAATAAATTTTATGGCATCAATAGATTTAATATAAAAAATAAGAGATTGAATTAAAATTGTTTCAAAGGCAAAATCATTAGGACAATGATAAGAATAAAACATAACTGGACATGATGTGTGGTATACATACCTGTCCGCCAGGAAATCTGACACTTGTTTCAATGATTTTTCACAAGCAGAGACAATATTCTGAACAGACATCAACTGCAATAGGATTGTGACAAGATGACAATATTAAATACTTTCAGTCTTAATGGCATAAAACGATAATTACCTCAATATAAGAAAAATCTCTAAAGACAATGGGTAATAAAATGACTTAAGAAGCATTACAACGTTTCTTATGTAGTTACATACTTCAAGCACCTGGCAGGATAAGATATAATACTTTATTCATTAAAAAGAAATTTGTTTACAAGTGTGCATGTCGAGCACACACATCTGCTGTCGCCAGAGGCCAGTGCCAAAAACCAGCAATTTGAAAAAAGAATGGAGTTGACATATCTGTTTCCTATATGTTATCTTCATGTAGTCCTTCAGAGCCATTAGGCCTATGGAGCCGGGGAGTATCCTAGTTTCTAAAGCGTGAAACAGACAAAAGCAAATGCTTGCTACCCTTTGGATCGGACGCTAGTCTATTGCAAAGGAACTTCCCACCAGATCAAACAGACTGAGCTACCCAATCACTGATGGGTGGACAGGGGGATCAGAAAGGAATCTCGACTTCACCAAGATCAATCTCAATCCCTTTGCATGTGATGCGAGTGCATTACTAACTGAACTATTGAGGCCCCCAATTTTATATCTTCATAAATGCTAAATATTTACCTCCTCCTCTGTTGGATAAATAGCATGGTGCTTTGTCATTACATGTCTGTCATCTGATGATTCTGGTCTTCGCATCTGTAAAACAAAGCCATAATGTTGTTTTAACATTGTTAGAAAACATCTTTTGTATACAGATAACAACTTAATGCACATAGTACAATATTTTAACAAATATATACAAATGTCCAAATTTTTGTTTAATTTAAGGAATTATTATTGCTAATGGTAATTCAAACCTTTATCTCTGTGGAGTCAAAGGGCCAATAGTATTTTGTAACCCATATAACTTCTACGGGTTTTATAGAGATCGAAGAGGATATTGAAACAAAATACTACATACCACAGGAGGCATAGGGAAAGGACCACGAATCATGGGACCCATTGGGCCAAAACGTTGCCAATCCATGAATTCTGGAGGCATAGGACCACCCATCATTTCCATACGGCGATGACCCCAATAAATGTCATCTTCCATTCTGCAAGAGAGTACAAAATAAGTAAACGCGGTTGATATTATATGTATAACAGTGATGAAAGATTTAGGTTTGTATTTTTGTTTGCTGTTCAGTGGCTGTTAAATTGTGCCTGTGAGTCTTCGGATAAAAATATAAAAATTTAATTTTCAATGCAATAACAAATTTATTTATTTATTTTTCAGAATAATTATACACTAGCCTTTTGTTTGAGAGGATTAAAATCAAATTCTTTTCTACAAAGCTTTTCATTCACAAAATATGAGAAAAGTTTGTAAAAAGATCTTTCTTGTGCAATATTTTACCACTATAAATGCTTTATCTAAATATTCATTTATGCCGAATTTTTAAAAATGAAAAGGTAAGTAGTCCTTCAGAGCCATTGGGCCCATGGAGCTGGAGTTTATCCTGGTTTCTATAGCGTGAAATGGACAATAGCAATTTCTTGCTATCCTTTGGATAGGCTATCGCAAAGTACTTTCCACCAAATCTAACAGACTCAGCTACCCATTCACTGTTGGGTGGACATGGGGGTCAGAAAAAATCTCAACTGCACCAGGAATTTATCTTGGTCCTTTTGTGTTTGAAGTGAGTGCTCTACCAACTGAGCTATTGGGAAAAGGTATTAGTGAAAAACTGGTCTTTCATGAGCAACTGAAATTAAAGAGACAGTTTACAATCAAATATTTCCCGTATTCCTGTGCAATATATATGGGGCTGTTAATAGAGAAGTGCTATAAATTACCAATACTGAAATGGGATTTTCCAAAAAAAATAAAAAAATTATATCCATAACTGGGAGATTTTAATGACCGGCTAGAGGACAGGAGATGGTCAATAATCCCTGGAGACTCACGCATTTTCAGGGAGGGTTGGCAGCTATACTAATGGTCATTTTAACCATTTTATACTAATGGCTAATGGTCAATTTTTTATCTTTCAAAAGTCAATAATCATTTCATTGATTTATTAATGTTCAATTTCAAAAAGTTTTTTTTCCACACCAAATCTCAAACTTATCTTTACTTCACAATAACACGAAACCAGAATTAACCTGAAAATAGTTGTGAATCATTTAAATCCATATTCACGTATCAGCTGTGAACCAATGAAAATTTTAAAAATCCTGGAATTACACTGGCCCGGAAAAGTTGAGCTGTAAATGTATTAATAATGATTCTGGTGGAAGCTGAATTTTTTTTCTTACACTCAGGATTGTATATTTGTTGATCGGAGCAAGTCTGGCCATCAACCTGACTATTATTTAAATATGATTAAACAATATTCCAAATTACTCTCACCTCATCTTCTCTCTGAGACGTTCCTGTTGTTCCTTCCTACGCCAAAACTCTTCTTTTCGAGCCTGCATTTTTATCTTGTATTCCTGTAGTTTTCTGACTTTAATGCTAGGCTTTACCTCTACCTGTAGATTGGGATCCACCTTTTTCTAAAATGAAATAAGATTTTTTGAAAAACGTTGTTAACTGATTGTTTTGTTTGTTTTTAAGGGTTTTACGGCGCTTGCAACACATTTATATTATATCAGCGCTAGTAAAAAGGAAGAAAATGGGATAGTAAAAAGTTCTAGAATTACAATTAAAGCATCCAAGAAAAAGTAAGACAAAGGGGAACTGGGAACAAATAGGGATCAGATGTAGATTCCAAGAGCATACCACCAATGTACTTAGTTTGAGATCACCAATAAGTTTCATCTGACACAAGCACGGCCCCCACTAAGAGGAATACACTCAAATGCTCACATTATAAATTATAACAAATATAATAATACATTAACAGAGAGATGATTTACAAGGAAAAAAATATCATCTCCCAAAACAAAAACTATGCATTTGACTGTTTCCCTCCCAGCCAGAACAAAACCAAGCAATCTCATTCCAAGACAAAGACAGAATGCAAGTTGGAAAACAGATTTAGGGGGATAGAAGACACAATAAGTACCTCCCAGCCTACTATGGGAGGTAGGAACCCCACCCAGGTTGTTAACTGAAATCATTAACAAGAATTCCTGTTCCAAAAATAACAATGACTGATTTTGACCTACATCCACTGATGGATAAGAAGATCTTCACATTCATAAGTTACATGAAGCCAGAGTTTACCTTGAATTTTGGAAGACTAAATTGACAGTAAAGATAACTTGCATACCTGTTATGGTCTAAGAGAAATAACTTATTTAGTTTATTTCGTAATCACCATATTCGTCCTTTGTGCTTACCTCTATGTAATTAAATCTTTCTCCCTCTCACATATTCTCTCTCTATCTTGGCTCACTCAGGCCTGTAAATCATCTTTTTTGAAAGTGTCTGAGATTTTTTTTTTTAAACATCAGTTACCCGAGCCTCAACAGGCGTTAAAAATATAAATTATGTCCTTCCTCACGACATCCTGAGATACCGTTGCCGAGGCATTCCATGAGGTAAAGGAGTATTACAGACAATCTATTATATTTTCCATACTATGTACAATAACAATTTTTCAATATTATCATTATTATATCTCCCTCCATTTCAAAGACCCATTCCCCATTCCTTAGAAAAAAAGAACAAATAGAAACTGCCGGCTACTTTTAAATTAATTCTAAGGGCACACACCAAAACACAGAGTTACCAAAATTTTGTTTTTCAGTAATGCCATGAACAACAAAATCAAATGTATCAGTTACTGAGCAGACAGATGATGACATGTAGATAAGTTGATCAAGGAGATAAATGAAAACAGGCAGGAAGTAGAATAATTCTGTTAAGTATGATCTTTGAGTTTGATAGTAGACTAAAAAGGCACCCTTTAAATTATCACAAGCATTTAAATGCTATTTATCTGTTTCTTTTGTTTATATTTAAATGAAATGTGTACAGATTGTAATAATTCTTAAGTTTAAATCATCAGGAGGTTGAAATGAAAAAGTAAATTATTTAACAAATCCATAATAAAACATCGTCCTTCACACACACATATATATATATATATATATATGCCAGAAAAAATATTATTATGATATTACCTTGTATTGAAGCCTATGGCGCCTGCCCTTGAGATGCATTTCTTTGGCATATGGATCATTAAATTTGCAATCACACAGTTTGCAATTGAAGCTGACGACTTTGCCACTGTCTGCTGTGATTTCTTCAATGTACTCATGTCCTTAAGAAAGAAAATAACAAAAGAGGCCTTATATATTTTTGCAACCATCTAATTACTGGGAAAAGATTTAGGTGACAAACATTTTTATCCCAAATTCTGAACATTTGAACACCAATAATAGAAATAATGATGCATATGTTAGTAGTCTTAAGAGTGGAATAAATATAAGATAACTCACCAACAGGAGTAACATCTTTCTCAGGGGTATTTGCATCATCTGAAAGGGAAAATAGTCAAAACACCATAAGAGAGATGGGTTTGAATCAAAATCACAACAAATTATCAAAAAGCAAAAACAAAATGAACATGCACTGATTCTGTTATAAGAAAACCACTAAATAATAACTGGGCCTTGAAAGTACAAGAAATTAAGAGATTTGAATCCTCACTCTCATTCTACAGTTTCATGTTTACTGACCAATTTGTTAAAATTGAATATTAGCAGTCCGAGGACATATGGAAAAAGTATGGAAAATGGGGAGAAGGGAGAAGGAAAGAATGAATTTTGATTATTTAATGGCACTAGTCAGTAGGTAATAAAAAATCTTGTGTTTTCTTTTTTTTTAATCTTGTGTTTTCATGAATAACAAGAACAAAGAAAAAACTCAAAACAAAACAATAAACATGACACAAACAAACAAAAAAAGAAAGAGAGAAAACGAGAAAAAAAAAACAAAAAAAAACAAAAAAAACTTAACTCCCTCCCCCTCAAAAAAAAAAAAACAATCAAAGAAAAATCTATTCTGATTTATATTGAACTCGAGAGATTTAATAAATGTCGTATTATAAGCAAGGATGGATCACAATAAGGATCATAAAGTGAGTTTTCATTTTAATGAATTTAAAAAGTTGAACCTTCATCATCAGACATTGCAGCTTCAGGTGATTCATTTGCAGCTCCTGTTGAGACTGTTGTGTTTGTCGTAGTTGACTCGATTTTTTCTTCACTAGTTTTTATTCCAGTGCTTTTTAACTGAGTTCCACCTGAAATAAATATTATAAAACGAAAATAAATCACCTTTGTATTATTTTAAAATATTAATCTTTTTCAAGTATTTATGAGACATTTAAAATTCAAATCTTTATGTTAAAATTTAATAGAAATATGTTTACACAATATTTAAAAAAAAAAAAAAGAATCTCAGATTGAGTCAAAAAACAAATGTTAATTCAGTCAATAGCATTGAGAAAGAAAAAAAACAAACATTGTAGCTTTAGGACCCTATAAAAGGGACTATATACACTGTCACGAAATGTTATTACGACTGTTTTCTTAAGTTTATTGTGTACGCTAATCCCAATGTTATTCTTAGTTCGTAATGTCCCGATGTGATGATCATATCGCATTCGTCCTTTTGTGGTTGACTTCTCTGTAATAGATAAAGGGACATAGGGACATGGTGTTGCGTAGAACCGTTTTAGTTGCTTTAGTTTGAGGTCGGAAATACTATGTCACAGGTCGTGGATTTTCCCTTGAGTCATTTCCGGGCACACAAAGAGAGACCATTCCTTTAAGTATTTCTTTTCTTTTAAAATTCTGTTTCTTGGTTTTTGTAAAACTTTCATCCTCCCCATTCACCAGTTGGCCGTCAGACGATTCGGACGTATTTTATTCTCTATGCAAAGTTCAGCCGATGCTGTTTTCCAAGAGTTTTACTTAATTTTATTAAAATCAAATTGTGATTTTAATTGTTGCAGGCCTTGTGGTTGGTGGAATTATTCATTTGATTCAATCTTTCTGCTTATATTATGAGTTTATTAATACTAGTGATTTTCTAATTTAGTAGTTTGTGCCAAGCACGTAGGGCAGTGACCACGTGTGTTGAGAAGCTTGTAGTGTTGTGATATGTGTAAAGGTGATTTAGTTTAAGTATTATTGCTTTTGTTTTTCTATGGTAATTATATATTGTTTTCTTTCCCATTCTAGTGGGCCTGTTGATTTGGGGCCAAAGCCAAAGAAACTATTTAATGAATTAACTCTAACCCTGTTGAATTTTGGGTGTAAGACATTTCTTTTTTTGATTTGTGGCCAAAGCCAGAACATTTTAATAGCCTTATCCTTGGCTGATGCCAGCGATTTTATACCCATCTATCTATATTGATCATATCCGGCCAAAGCCGTGGACATTATCGTATTATTGTTATAAGGCCGACGCCTTAGATTCCAAGAACACTCTTTGAGTTTGGACATTACAAGTTGTGACATTAGAGAGAAAGGACGACAGATAGCATCATCTCGACTAGGGGAAGAAGCCCTGACGTACCTGTGACGGACAGATCATATCTTTGTTCTATGTGTTCTGTAAATGTAAGGGGCCCCACCTTCTTGTGAAATCTGTTTTTGACTAGTGTGTATACCTGTGCAACGTTCATTGTTACTGTCTAGTGAATTGAGTGATCGTCATTACATGTGCGAATGAGAGAGAGTGTGTGAGAGAGTAATTTGCATCAATAAATTTGAGATATGAAAATTTACTCATCATTCTTCGATTGTTAGTTTGTTGGGCTGGTCAATTTGTTGGACGTTAGCAACCCTTTAAGGCCATTGACTGGGATGGAGGTTCTGCAGACCACCGACTCACTCTTTGGCATTGTCACTTTGTGACATACACAAACGGGCAAAACCAACAAAATAAAAATCTGTTTAAGAGACAGTGCCAGACAAAGCATCAACAACAACAAAAAAAAGCCGTCCTAAAAAATCAGCCGAGGAAAGCCTCATATTTGGGATGATTTTTTTTCTTGTAGTTTTCCTTCTGCTTTGTTGTTTCACTGTCACATTCACATGTTTTTCAGTTTTCATTTTAACTCTTATCCGCTTCCGAACTGTCCCCCATCCCCTCAAAATAATTCACTTTCACATTTAAAAAAAACAACTAACAACTAGGGAAGATTAAAATAAAATAAAATTCTCACCAACAAAATTAATCTTTGGAGTAGCCAAAACTTTCTTGGAAGCAGTGGCAGACTGCACAACCACAGACTTTCCAGAGGCAGCCTTTGCGGGTGCTTTGGTAGAAGCTGGAGTTAACACAGGCTCAGCTGATGGAATTGGTTTGCCTAGTTTAGTATGTAATTTCACAACCTATTGGATAAAAAAAAATTGTTTAAAGAAAAGAAAAATTAATCCTACATCAGATTAAAACCAAAAATCTATATTTAAAAAATAAAACTTCATGAAATACTTATCAAATCAAAAACTTATGTCAACATCATAAATTTGCTCTGTGTCTTGTGGAATATCATCATAGGAATGCCTGAATATTTATTTCAAAATAAAAGGTCGGATATTTACCTTCTGATGCTTTGCACCTCTGATATGAGCAGCGTAAGAATCCTTTCCAGTACAAGTAAGATCACAGAGTTCACATCTCATCTGATTTTGTGGTTGCCGTCCTGCAGGTTGGGTGGCTTTCATTGCAGCTTCTTTCTTCTTATGCTTCTGACCTTCTAAATGTTCTCTGTATGTCTTGATACAAGAATGAAAGAAACAATTCTTGTCAAAAGTGAAACCGTTTTAATGATTTGCTTTATTTTTTTTAATATTTTAATTTACACATTCTTAGTAAAAATCAATTTGAATCTCTGACAAATCCATTGAAGTGATTCTACAATAAAATATTACATGTGGAACTTATCTAAAAAAAAAAATAATTTAATATGCAACTAAAATTATCAGATTTTATATTTTGTTCCTGAGTCTGTGTGCTGTAACAATGTGTATAGGGTTATATAGAAATAAACCAAACTATTCACAGACAAAATTCTAGAAAATTTTGGGGCAAATAAGGGATATAAATGATGATAGTGATGATGAATGATGGTAGTGATGGTAATGATGATCATTTTTTCTGGAATAATAAAACACTATGTAAAGCAGGATATAGCTGGAAATTGGGGAAATCGGGAATATAGATAAATATCAGGAATTTCCCAATAAAATCAGGACAGTTGGCATGTCTGGATAAATATAGATAACAAAAAAGACATACAAAAGCATAACTACGACTTAACTTAGAAAAAGGCAATAAACTAATTGAAGGAAACTATCTGTCTAAAATAATCAAGAGATCAAGAGAGTTTGAATTTTTTGGCACTAAGACAGGACCACAAAAATGAGTTTTGTTATAATGCTTGTTTCTATCAATATCTGATTTGCGTGACAGTACATTTTGATCCTGACCCTCTCATATATCGTAAATTAAATACGTTATATTCCTCGTTTTGGTGAATGCAATTTTATTTTATCTTCAGTTTTCCTTTTATCCCTGATTGGGATGAGAAATCTCTGTTTTTGCTCCCCAAAATCCTTTGTTTGTATAATCGCATGTTGGCAGTTCTGTGTATGTGTGTGTATATATATATTTATGAGTGTTGGTGGGTACTCGTAGGTACGAAAGTGCTCGATAATGATGGTTAGAGCTAATATAAAATATAAATTGTCACTCACATTATATGGCCAAGACATTCGTTTCTGTGGCTTTCGTCCACGTCTTCAGTCGTCTTCAGATGCCGACTGAAGATGTGGACGAAAGCCACAGAAACGAACATCTTGGCCATATAATGTGAGTGACAATTTATATTTTATATATATATATCACAAAAGATTATTGGATGTAATAATCTGCAGTTATTCTTAAAACTTAGAAAACCTTATCATTGAACATTTAGTCATATGAATTCAAACTAAAAATGTACATCAGCATCTCAAATTTTTAAAAAGAAAAAAAAGAGTATTCAGCATCTTCTTTATGCTTTGTAGTATACAAATTGGCAATGCATTTCAAAATAAAAATTACCTGCGGTCCAACACAACTGATTTTGCACACATCACAATAATGAAGTTGGGGTGTCTTAGGGGGACCTTTGGGTTTCAACATCCATGATGCAGTGCCACTTTTTCCTTGTCCATGCTCTTGCTGGCTGTAATAATTTGTTGCAGCAGAGTACAATGCTGCATCATAGCCTATGAATAAAAAATTTGGAAAATCTAGTGAATCTGAATCTACATACAGCATGAGTTGCAAAAGGCACTATGTGTGCCCATCACCATAACTGTACAGTAAGAATAAAAAAAGACATATTTTGACATACAAATTCTGCTCCATATTTTCATACACATATATTCCAAGAGGTAAGAGAAAAAAAATTAATATCTTAGACCAAATGTAACTTACAGTAAGTGTCTAATGATGTTTTGAATGCGCATAAGCTTGCATTGTCTACTATTTTTGTGGTAGCACTTTCGAGTCCTGATAGTTCTAGGATAAAAACTGTATTTATAGGTGTCCTTTCTAGTGTCTGGTTGTGTGAGTTTATAGGTATTGCTATGTCTGGAAGTGCAGTTACTCTGCTATGTGTATTCCGTAGGGATATTCAGATTAGCACGAGTGGTTTTTAAAAAAAAAGAAAGAAAATAAGCAGGGTTGATTTTCTACAGTCTCTTAATGATTGCTATCCCAGTTGGTTCAAAGCGTGTGTGACGCATACACTTGATTTCTGGACTTACAATAAGTTACAAATTTTGCAGTTTGTCTACTGATTTTTTTTTCTAATTTCTTAATGTGTGTTTCTCACTTTGGGTCTGCTCCATATTTTCATACACATATATTCCAAGAGGTAAGAGAAAAAAAATTAATATCTTAGACCAAATGTAACTTACAGTAAGTGTCTAATGATGTTTTGAATGCGCATAAGCTTGCATTGTCTACTATTTTTGTGGTAGCACTTTCGAGTCCTGATAGTTCTAGGATAAAAACTGTATTTATAGGTGTCCTTTCTAGTGTCTGGTTGTGTGAGTTTATAGGTATTGCTATGTCTGGAAGTGCAGTTACTCTGCTATGTGTATTCCGTAGGGATATTCAGATTAGCACGAGTGGTTTTTTTAAAAAAAAGAAAGAAAATAAGCAGGGTTGATTTTCTACAGTCTCTTAATGATTGCTATCCCAGTTGGTTCAAAGCGTGTGTGACGCATACACTTGATTTCTGGACTTACAATAAGTTACAAATTTTGCAGTTTGTCTACTGATTTTTTTTTCTAATTTCTTAATGTGTGTTTCTCACTTTGGGTCCCAGATAACATAGAAAATTGAAATGGATCACTACCTGATGAATCACAAGTATTAGGTTCCTTTGTATAATTCACTTACCAGATATATTTGACTGGGCAGCAGTGGTTGTTGTATATCCACTGGTTGAATAGGTGGTCACAGTGGGAGTAGTTGAGGAATACACATAGCTGGTACCAGATGATGAAGCTGGCAAAGCCTGGGCTTTTGGTGCTGCCACTGCAGTCTGTCGAGGTGTGCTAGCATATGTAGCACCAGTGCTGAAAACTGGCTTCGCTGTAAGAGGAGAAAAAAAAAGAAAAGAAAAAAACTGTTTTACATCAACTTTCTATGCAGACCAGAGTGTGCACAAAGGCATTTCAAAGAAGGATGTCATTTGTAATTATTGTTATGGAGATAAAGGGTCAATGTTGTTTAACAAGTCAACAACAAAAAATGTAGGGCAAAATTTTAAACAAGGTGCATCTGCTTATCCATCCAGGCATCTAACCTCCTAAACAATAATGACAAAAGTTTGAAAAAGGGGAGAGCATCTTTTATGAGCTGAATAGAATAAATAGAACAAATCAGTAATCCCAATTATACCTAAAACACTAACATTAATGAAATGCGCTATCAGTTTCCATTCAAATAAAGCTATTTAGGTCTGACCTGAGAGAAAAAATATACAGCACGTATTCTTCATCTTTGCTCTGACAAAATATTTAAGTCAAATCCGTGAAAAAAAGGAATAGGTGAAATTTGTACAAAGAAAATAGGTAAATTTACAAATTTTAGATATTATATATTAGATTGGAAACTGTGAAAACGAAGAATAACAGGCAGAGAAATGTGTACTTCACCGTATGCAATAAAAATACATCAATCCACTTCTATTAATCATAATCAACATCTATCCAATCCATATAGCTGCCTTTATTTATTTTGCATAATAATCAATCATTTTGCTTATTTGAACATTTTTGTTGAATATGTGCTTGACTGTTTACTAAATTTATTACATACTCCCTTGTGTTTTTTGCTCTATAAGTGACAGATGATTAATGAATTTGGTATCAGAAATGTGTGATATAGGTAATAAGCAAAACTCACCAGCTTGAAACTGCGGATCAGAAGATGCTGCATATGTAGCAGCAGGAGTAGGTTGGTAATATGTTTTAGTTTGGTCATATGTCACAGTTGGCTGAGGGAAATAAAGAGCAAAGCCATACATTTGTATTAGAATTCAAGAAGGAGAAAATATAATTTTCATTCCAATAATTATTAAAATCATCTTTGACTAAACATCATTCAGAGGCCTGTCTTTTTTATATTTGGTTGGTGTGTGTAGAAAAACTGAGCTTATACGTAACAACCAGACTCAACTCAGACCTATATATCAGCAATATTCTTGAAGCATTCCATTTATTTGGAATCAGAAAAATCAATAGTGGTGATATTCTAGCATGGTAATGCCCCAGCACATAGAGCTTGACAAACATTTGCTTTCCTAAATGATTCAAATGTAAGGTTGATGAACCCGTAGCCAGCTGTGTCACCAGATGTGAATCCCATTGAACATATGTGGGATTTGTGAAAAGAAAGCTAAAAAATAAAAAAACAAGAACACTGTTCATCAGTTTTTGTTTGTTTGTTGCTTTAGGTCTCTTCCAACACAATTGAGGTTATATGAGAGACCACTGAAACAAAAAAACAAGCAATCTAACAAAAATAGTACAAATGTAAATCAAAATCATAACCTAAAGATATCATAAGCTAAATTATAAATAACCAAGAACAAACAGGCAGAAGATTTACAGAAAAAAAAATATCCCCTGTCAAAAATACAATCACAAACCAAAGACGCAGGATAAGCTAGTAAAGAGAAGAAGAAACGACATCACTATCGGATCGTACACCCATGCGAACATCATAGGTATATGATTCAAGGGTGATGCTCCCATCCAACCACCCGCTCATCAGTTTTAATACAATTTGGAATGATATACCAGCAGAAACAATCCTTCAGGTGACATCACCAATGAGGAGAAGATTTGTTGCATTGATCAATTCTAATGATGGGCAAACAAGATAGCTCACATGTGTTGATTTCAATCTTGTGCTCAATTTTGCAAAATCATGTTATTGTATTGTCCCAACCGAACTATTAGCTGAAACATACTGTCTAGTTTCTTTTGTAAATGACTGTATATGACATGTATATATACTTTCTGGTTGCTACAGACAGCAATAGGGCCATTCCATGTCAAGTGGACCAAGGGTGGGAACCACAACCCTTTTGATTTTCCTCAAACTTGGCTCAGTTGAAGATACTTATGAGACATGAAGAAAACCAAATTTTCAGTTCAGAATATGGATATTTGAATTAAATTTTTTTAATTGAAATTTTGTCTCAAAACGTGTCGAAATCAAATTCGCTCGTGGGTCCATTTTTGAGAGGCTAAAACTTTTTTGTTAATCAAGCTAAATCTCTCAAATTTGGTAATTCTGTACAACTTTAAGAATAGATTTTTTGTTTAACTTTTGGAGTTATCTGTCCTAGAACATAGCTGCGCATTCTGTATGCCAAAATATTGAATTTTTTCCATTTTTTTTTTCATGACTTTTATAGTTTATCTTTGGTCATTGATGATGTATATCTCAATAAATAACATAATACATCCAAAATATGGGTCTGGTACTATAATGTTGCCAACAATAACTCATAGCATAATGCGACGCTCACAAAAATTGAAAATTTTCGCCTTCAGTATCTTCAACTGAGCCAAGTTTGAGGAAAATCAAAAGGGGTGTGGTTCCCAATTTTGGAAAATTTGGTCCTCTTGACATGGCCCAATAAAATATTTTCTGACTGTGTCAGAAAATGGTGAGATTTACAGATATCCCACAGGATGCCCTCACTGCCTGTGGAATGATACCTGTTGAGCTCAAGTTCAGGAACACAAAAAAGCCCTGACAATGAGGTCATCTTTGTCAGGTCACTGTCAAATTTCACAGGTCCCGTTGGGTTAAAAACTAGAATCTATGGCTGTCCGTCACTACTACTACTAGTGTATTTTTCAACTTTGCCACAGAAGATATAGCCTGGTGGAGTTTATTGGTTCAGATTTCTAGGTTTTGGCAGTGTGAGCTACACGTCATACTATGAGCAACATAGAAGTGAAGAACTAACATAGAAAGGAACTAGTGCGAACGAAATGGTATTCAGAACAAAATCAAATAAATGTAATTTTGTGCGAGATTATTCAGCATTGCAAAGTTCCGGTACCTGATTACTCACCTCAAATAAAAATATTAGTATTAGAGTAATAGAATGTGTTTTCAATAATGCGCAAGTACATTATTCGATTCTACCACAAATTGTGTGCCGGGTGGGTCAAAAAGAAATTGCTAATAACCTGGTTTTTCTAAATAAGCCGTGAAGAATTATGCCACTGCATATATACGGATGCTGTGGCAGTTTCAATTTTCCTGGAGGGACAGAACATAACCACTTTGAAATTGTTTGCCATATGAGCATAATTTAAAGTTAACAATAAATCATACCTGTAAAGGCTTGCAGTGAATTCACTTACCGTCACAGCAACCTGAGCCCTTGAGTAAGCATACTGTGTAGTCGGGTGGACAGCAGGGGTTGCCGTTGGGTAACTCTCATACGTCTGGCCTGTTCTTGGAGCAGCAGTTGCATAAGCAGTTGGTTGAGGAGCTGCTGCTACATATGCACTTTGAGCCGAGGGATATGCAGCCTGAGCAGTAGGGGCACATTGTGCCATGGGGTTTGCAGTTGGATAAACAAAGTGAGCCATTTTCTGAAAAGTAAATAAAATATAAATCACTACAAAATTAAAAATTGAAACTCAAGACACATGGTCAAAAAGAAAAAGAACTGGGATTTCTTTATTCACACTGCTGAGTAGTGAGCGGATTGGTCAGCTACACCCTTAAATATCAATTGACAATTTATGGCAAATTTAGAAAATCAAGCAAAACTATTGGATGAATTCACATGTTGATAATCTATGCAAAAGTTTTAATTCACATCTGAAGAAAATTGGCAATGTCGATGTACGGGCATACTACTACTACTATCTAATCTACACTAAATAATGTAATGAAATTAAAAAACTAGTACTACTAGTAACAACATTTATTTTTTATCAAGATTAAATTATTATAATTCTCTTCTGACTGGTGGGATAACTAAAGAAAATCTTTTGAAACTTCAAGGGACTGGTAATTCTCACCCAGTGTGAGAATAGAGCTACCAGCCCTTTTCACTATTTACACCCAGCATTGGGTCGCTGCCCCTTTCGCTATTCTCACCCGGTGTTAGGCCACAGCTTCTCTCATTATTCTCACCTGTTTTTCCCAATTTCTGATTATGTAAATGATTCGGTTAGGAAAACCAAAGAAAATAAAACACTGAGCTGAATTGTCTGTAGTGGCCCACTACGTTTATAAGGCTGAATAACATTTCAAATCAAGCTGAACTGAGTCAGTAGCTTTCGAATCAAGGCCGAACAGCATTGGTCGCCATTTTGCTCATAGGGATGTGAAATAATCAATACCAGTCAATATTGACGGTACAAGTGAATAAGTAAATTCAATATCAATAGGTAATAGAGGAGAAAAAAAAAAAATGAAGAAGAAAAAAGGTTACCCACATTATCGATTAGTATCATTTAATAAAGCAGCTAAAATTAGAAAATTAGCAAGTACTTATTAAGACCCGCAGTTGATAACTGCTTTTATAAATTAAAGCCCATCCTAATGCAAGTGGGCACTGGGCACTACGAACTGCAAACCTCATGGTTGGTAGGGTAGATTCATCATTCTCGAAAATGGCACTCCACCTGAACAATTAAGATAAAACATTCACCCAATTCACTTTGAGAACTACAGAAAAAATACCAGAGAGTGACGCAATTGCTGCCAAACAAAAATACAGCATGCTGAGATAACCGTGCAAGCAAGGGAAGGCGGGTCAGGATCCAATTATCGTAGACAGTGAGGACAGCGGGTGACATGACCTGTACTGTGTTAATTCAGCAGATGAATCTTTCGTGTAAAATGTATTGCTGAAATTGCAAATTTTCTGATTCTGAAAATAATTCTTCCATACTCCTTTTTTTAAAAAGATGTATAATTCTGCTGTTTTACTTTTCTCCTCCTTTAGTTGTCAACTCTTTTGTTTTCTTATTCTTGCTTCTAAAGTGGTGGGGGTTTTTTGTTGCAATGTTTTATTATTATTATTATTATTATTTTATTATTATTATTATTATTATTATTATTATTATTATTATTATTATTATTATTATTATTATTATTGTTAATTATTCTTTTCAAGACTCAAGCTGCAATAGCAGCAAATCTTGGCCTTTTTTCTATTTTTTTTTTTTTTGGGGGGGGGGGGGGGCATCATTTCACTTTTTTTGTAGCATATTTTGGAAAGAAAAATACCATTTTCCCGAAGGGACAGTCATGTTTTATTGTGATTCTTTATATGTCTCACTAAACGAAGTTTGATGCTTGACAAAAATCACTTGGTTGTTGAGTTTTCACCTGGGCTCATATATATGAGCTGTCTCAATTTCAAATTCACACATTTCCCAGGAAATAAGAGCCTTGGTGTCATACTGTGGGGTTGCACACAATTGACTAGACACATTAAGAAAATATACACTGTGAACTGAAATTAGGCTATGACTCGACTATGATGGCCCTTTCAAACATTTGAGTGTATTCCTCTTGTCTCAGTGGGAACCTGTGCTGGTGTAAGGATGAGACTTTTAGGTGATCTCAAGCTAGTGTGCTCTTGGAACCAAGTCCCCTTTTAGCACCCAAATGGGGCTGTCATTGATACAATTATCCACATTCCAGAATATGGAATGTTTCCAAATGCACATAGAAATAAGGAAAGTTAATAAAATATATATAAAAACATAAAATTAACCAACATTAAATCAGTTATTACTACATATACACAACATGCGTCGACTTCGAAGTGGGTGTCATGGCCGAATGGTTTAGTCGTCTGCCCTGGAAGTTTTACCAGAATCGACGTTGTGGGTTCAAATCCTGGTTCCGCCAGTTTTTTTTTATTTTATTTTATTTTACTTCTTTTTTTTTTTAAATTCCGTCTTCTTTTTACAGAACGTTGCAAGGGATAAATGTTCCATCCACCCTCCCCCCACCTTTTATTTTTCTTTTAAATTTTCTCTCTCTCTCTCTCTCTCTCTCTCTCTCTCTCTCTCTCTCTCTCTCTCTCTCTCTCTCTCTCTCTCTCTCTCTCTCTTTTCCTTTCTAGTTTCTAGCAAATTGTCCAATTCGTCCCCACTCCAATCTCAAAAAGTGTCTAAAAAGAATAAATAATTAAAAAGCAAACAAACAGACATATTCAGGGAGCGACCAAATGGTCAGATAGAGGAGAGAAAAACAAACAATAAATATTTGTTTTAATAAAAACAATTTTAAGAAATTCATGCCCAGAAAAGGAACAAAAGGCCAAACAAAAAGAAGAAAAGAATAGACTCGCTCAAAAAAAAAAAAAAGAGGTGGGGGGAGGATGGATGGGACATTTATCCCTTGCAACGTTCTGTAAAAAGAAGACGGAATTAAAAAAAATAAAAAAAATAGTGGTGGGACCAGGATTTGAACCCACAACGTCGATTCTGGAAAAACTTCCAGGGCAGACGACTAAACCATTCGGCCATGACACCCACTTCGAAGTTGACGCATATTGTGTATATATATGTAGTAATAACTGATTTAATGGTGGTTAATTTTATGTTTTTATAAATATTTTATCAACTTTCCTTATTTCTATGTGCATTTGGAAACATTCCATATTCTGGAATGTGGATAATTATTTAAAAGAGCGGAGTTTCAAATATGTGTCTGGGAATAACGAATTTTCATTATCCCCAGACAGGTGTCTGGGGATAATCACAGCGCCCAAATGGGGTTAACTATCTAGACAATTCAGGTAGACCGTAGAAGAGTAATAATGAATGAACACTTATCCAAAATGTGGTTTTGCATGAAAAAAAATTGCTTTCTTTGAACATTTCTTATTCTTACAGTTACCGTAGGACAGGCCAAAAATAAAACAAAATTTCAATTATTTCATGTTATTATTGTTGTCTATATTTTCTTTTCATTTTTTCTCTTCTTGCAACTGAATTTGTTGAAATGGGAGCGATCTATATTCGTGTTTTCGTCCAACCTTGTCATTGATCACATGATTTGTTGCTGTACAACGATTGGACATTTCTCTCTCTCTAAACAATCTGATTTGTTTATAAAAGTTGTAAACATTTCAATTTCATGAGTCATGCTGAGCAAAATGACCAATTGTGACGTTGGATATTTCTCAAACTGTGAACACGTCGTTTCACTAACGTGAGTCATTTTGAGCACACTTTGCAATGTGACCAATGACCTCGAGCACATGGAAATGTAATACAGATCATGCCCATTTAACTGAAATCTAGCAATGAGCTTAGTGATGGGAAGAGTTGCCTTTTGATTTGCAGACTCCGACTCAGACCACTCGGACACTGCCAGTGCAGTGGGCCTGTAGCCTGTAGCCTGTGTAATCTCCTCTCTCACTCTCTCTCTCTCTCTCTCTCTCTCTCTCTCTCTCTCTCTCTCTCTCTCTCTCTCTCTCCCTGCAACTGCAATGATTACAATGTTTGTCATTACAACATACCTTAATTGTTACAGAACAGTAACTGTATCAGTAAACGTTTTCCAATGTTCGTCACATGAGGTCAAGATTAATTGGTGAAAAACATTAAAATACGACGGTACCAAAAAAAGGATATGATAATGAGACCGACCGAAGCTTAGATTCGCCGAGAAGTTCCGGTTCGGGGTGACGTCGTAGTGGCCAAGTATGGGAACCTGGAAGATCCAATTTACAATTTACGAAGGTGGCTAGCCTATTGGATAGAAATGATAAATTATAACTTATTTACCCGGTTCTTTTTCTCATCGTCTGACTTTGTTTATAGTAACCAGCAGAGATGATAATAGAGAAAAGAATAATATATAAAATCGCATGTTTTGCTTACACTATACATAATTGCCTTCACTATACATCACCTGAATACATTGAATGCCTTGTGAGGGAATATAAACCAACTCGATCTCTTCGCTCGTCCTTCGCTAATGGAGAAAAACATCTCAAGAACAAAGTTTGCTGAGCGTGGTTTGGCATTTTCGGCTCCAGTCATATGGAATTCTTTACCACCTAAAACCCGGGAATGTGAAAGTCTACCAGTCTTCAAACGGCTTTTAAAAACCAATATTTTTCATTCTGCTTATATTGATTCTTTGTGAACTTCGAACAAGATATAAACATGAGCTTTTATATAGCGCAATATCCACTAAACGTGCTCAAAGCGCTTTAAAAGGGGTCCATGACCAACAGCAACACGTCACATGTAGAACGATACATGATGCCTGTTAGGCGATATTAAATTTTTCGGACAGAGACAACGCTGTTAACGACCAGGCACTCATTTTACACCCGAGTACGGTGGGAGAATGTGAGTAAAGAGCCTTTTCCAAGGACTCAACTATGCGCCAAGCGTGGCTCGAACCCAGGACCTTCCGATCCGTAAGCGAGTGTCATACCACAAGACCACATAGCCGCACAAGTTAAGTGTGTGACTGTTGTGGTGATTTTGTAGTCGAATGAATGAACTTGTGTAAAAAAAAAAACAACTATTGTTAAGCACCTCTGTGCACCGTTTGTTGATACTGGCGCTATATCCAATAATTAAAATAGAAAGAAGAAAAAAAACACTCACACAAACACGATACTCTCCTTGCGTGCATATTTGTTCAGAGAGAAATGTCTGAACCCCACAACTTTGAACATTCTCTCACATTTCTTAAAGTAATCAATCAGGTGAGCTTGAAAAGTTATTGACAGTCCAATTATTCTTGTATTTGTATGAAAGACGAAAAGCTATTCTGATAATTGTGAGTGTCATGGTCTCAAGTGAGTAAAGAGCTACTCGACTATGCATAAAGATATATGTAGAATGAGGCCCCAGAATTTACTAGTTACTATAAATGAAAAACAACTAACGATTTGTTTACAATGAAATAAAAATAATGATGAAATTTAATTAAAAGAGATAAACAGTGATCGTGGCAGTTACAAATAGAGATATGAATATTTTACGTAACTTATGATAATATCTCAGGTTCGTAAGTTTACGTTTCCAGGCAGTTGATGGGCTTGGATGATCTATTCCTCTGATAACAGGATTGGACTCGTAAAATTCCACTTCCAGGCAATTGGTAAGAGGTTATAGTGTAGTACAGCGGGCTTGGGTTTGATCCTTGAAGATTATACAATCAAAGTTAAAAGCTCCGGCGTCTTAATGGTGTAGATATAATATCTACAAAGTCCCAAAAGATAAAAATCTTACAATATATATATATAGGAATAGAGTGACTGGCCGTCCGGCATAGATTGTGGAGAGAAAGTGAGTGTAGAGTGTTAGACCTATCAGCTTTTATAATAAGTGGCTACGTGACAGAATGTAGAACGAATAGTATTCACTAATTAGAAATTAATTCGAGGGAAGGCTATAAAAGGAAAGACGATCTAATATTAGAAGGTAAAGTTTATCTAAGCCTACCGATATATAACTGGAGTGAGATGAATTCAGTTCTTAATAAAATAAAATTTAATAAGATAATTGTGAACAATCTTTACTGTGACACCCCCCACCCACGTTTAAAATATACTCTTTAACCATTATGGGAAAGATAGATTTTACAAACGGAAGTAAATTTACTATCATGATACTCTAGCATTAATCCATTGTTATGATTTGTGCTACAATTAAATTATTTATTAACTAGACATGGAAATGTTTATATTAACGTAGGTATATGAATGGGTGACAATAACAATGAAAGATTGTGATTACAAATCATTGTGATGAACGACATGATGGCAATGTGATTACAAATCATTGTGATAAACAATAGTGATGGTAATGAAGCATGATTTAAGTCGATGATATGAAGGTAATTTTCTGAATGAAATGAATGAAAATGTAAATGGAATATTGACATTTCAATTATTAATCATAAATGAGTGAAAATTCATAACAATAATAGATAAAGAGAAGATTTCCCAAATCATGAATGGGTATGGTATATATATCCAAACAATACTCAATGTTACATTAAGTTGGGTCATCATGTTTACAAATAAAATTATCGAATTTGTGTGTTCTGATTTGGCATAATTTTCGAGGTAACTAACAGTATGCATGAGAGGTTAAGTTATACCCTTCTCACGTGTTTACACTAATCGAGAAAGTAGGTCGGCGTGAATATTTTCACAACCTGGTATGTGAGAGATACTGAAAGTGTAATTTTGCAAAAATAGACTCCACCTTAGTACTCTACTATTATTCATTTTGTTATTTCTTATGTACGTGAGTGGTTTATGGTCCGTTTCGACCACAAACTCTTTTAGCAGTAGATATCTGCTGAATGTCTTTAAAGCAAAGACGATGGCCAGTCCTTCACGCTCTATTACAGAGTATCGTGATTCTCTGTCCAATAATTTTCTGCTTGCATATAAGCAAGGCATTAGAGTTCCCTCATGTTCCTGTAATAGTACACCTGCGATGCCCTTATCAGACGCGTCAGTTCTTACAACAAATTCTTTTGATATGTCGGGTAATTTAAGAATTGGTTCTGAACAGAGTAATGCCTTTAATTGGTTAAAGCTATTCTGACACACTTCTGTCCAAACAATTTTGTTCGGTGACCCATTCTTTGTCAGATTTGTTAGCGGTGTCGCGATGTGCGCGAAGTTGTAAATGTATTTCCTGTAAAAATTTAGGAGCCCAAGTACTTTGCGTACTTCTTTTTTTGTCTTAGGTGGTTGCAATTGTGCGATTTTTGTTTGTTTTTCTGTCTCGGGTGTCTGTGTCCCATGACCAACGGTATGATCAATCCTGCATTTGAAGCTTCGATATTAGTAAACATAGGTTGCGACACTGTGTCTCTATCAAAATACTTTTTTAGCATGTTTGTATGGAATGTCTTTGTTGTGTTGTTAATTTGAATCTCGTAATTAACATTAGATTTTACTGCTGTTATTTTGAATGGTCCTTTCCATGTAGCTAAAAGTTTACTCGAGTCATCGGGTAAGAGTATTAGTACTTTGTCACCAATCTCAAATTTTCTTGACTTGCTTTTTCTATCGGAGTATTCCTTGTATTTCTCTGCTTTTTTTTAGTGACGGATTCCTGTGCTAGCTTACATGTGTCCTCTATTCTGTCTTTCAGGTTTCTTACATATTCGTAAGCAAACATAATTTCGTTATTGTCCTCCTCATTCCCTTTACAAATGTCGGCTACTATATTGATCGGGCCGCGAGGTGATCGTCCATACATCAACTCAAATGGGGAGTAGCCTGTAGATTCTTGGGGTATTTCTCTATATGCAAATAGGATTGCTGGTAAGTATCTGTCCCAATCATCTGGTTTTTCTGCTGACACTTTTCTTAACATATTCTTTAGAGTGCCATTAAATCTTTCACAAAGACCATTTGCTTGGGGGTGGTAGGGAGTTGTGAATGAGTGTTGGATTCCCATGAGTTTCATGGTTTCATGCATCATATGTGATGTAAATTGGGGTCCATTGTCCGACAGTATCTCATTTGGTATGCCTATTCTAGTAAAAATTGTCATCAATGCTTCAGCTATGTGATCCGATGTAGTTGATTTCAATGCTATCGCTTCTGGCCACCTGGTTGCGTAATCGACTAGTGTTAGTATGTGTGTATGGTTTCTATCTGATTTTGTTAAAGGGCCTATAATGTCAATTGCAACTTTTTGAAAAACTTTTTCAATAACTGGGGTTGTCTCTAATGGCAATCTCGGTATTCTGCCTTTTGCGACTCTTCTTTGGCATGTGTCACACGATTTCACATATTCTCGGACGTCTTTAGTAATTCCAGGCCATGTGAAATTCTCGGATATTCTCTTCAATGTGGAAGAGCTCCCAAGATGTCCAGAAGTTATTGAATCGTGCGCTATTCCAAGGATTTTGTTTCTGTAAATACTCGGCGTGACCAGTTGTTTAGCTATTTTGTTTCTTTTCCTATGTAACCTGAACAGAATATCTTTTTCAATGATGTATTCAACTTTTGATTTCGTCCCTTTGTTTGCGATATTGAAATATGAAGTTAAAGTCGGGTCCTTTTTCTGTTCTTCAATGAACCTGTTCCTGTCAAATTGTTGTGGTTCTAGAGAAATAGTCATTGGCTTCTCTGTTGTCTTAGTCATCTTTCTTGTTTCTGCTAGACAAGCTGTTTCTTGGGTTAATGACCATTCTTTTACATCTGTTGGGTTGTCTTTAAGACCTTTTATATTGCCAACAATAACATCAGCGACGGGGTTGGGAAGTATACAGCATTCCACTATTCCTGTATAGTATGGGGTTTCTATGTACACATTAGCTGTTTCAAAGGTTTCGACTGTGCCACTGAATGTGATGCATTGTACCGTTTTTCCAGTTTTGTCTTCGTCATTGATCAAAGATGCTTTTATTCCTACTGTACTGCATCCTGTGTCTCTCAATATTTTGCAATCAGTTCCATTAGCTTTGCCTTCACAAAAAAATAGCGATCCTGATTTGTGAGTTTGTGTTAAAAGTGACATACCTTTCACGCAATACACATTTATATTTTCTCCTGACATTACTCGTGTCTGATTGTTTACACCTGTTTGGAGTGATGCATTTGCAGTTTCTTTTGGATATCCCACGATTTTGTAACATTTGTCTGCTGTGTGGCCTTTCATTCCACAATATTGACATTTAATTATAGGTTTGTTGGTTTTCTTATACTCAGTATTATTGTCAGTGCTATTTCTTGTTTTGTTTTGATAGGGTCGGCTATGGTCTCTATTGAACTGTTTGTTCCATGGTTTGTTACTATGATCCTCCTGTTTCACTTGCGTGTTCCGAGTGATTGATCGGCTCGTTCTATAGAGCAGTAAAGTTAGGTGCCCCAAACGTAAACAATAACAAGTTGCTAGTGATTTCCGTTAGGGACCGGAATAATTTACGCACAATATAGGTCTCCCAATTTTGTAGTTTGAGTTGTAGGCAATACACTTTCAGTATTGAAAATATGTTTACATAAAATCTAACAGTTGCAGAAATAATAATATAAGGCTAAATTATTATGAAAATCAGGCTCCGAATAATTCTCGTTTTGTTCACACCAGCGCAATAATTTGCTCTGGTCTAAAAATAGATAGACTGTAACTTTTGATAAATTTTAGAAAATTTTACCTTTTGTTCCATAAAATATCCATATCTAGACATTATTTGATGCATGATCGAGTATTTATGAATATGTGTTTCTTTTGCCACCTAACAGCCAAATTTTAAAGGTTATTTTTTTCTATTATTTACATTGGAACGTGAGCTGTCAAGACAGGAACATGTGGTTTGCCACGTGCTTCTCGACCTTTGTTTACGTTTGGGGCACCTAACTTTACTGCTCTATTTGAGTACTGAACTTTAGGTGTACATGGACTCTGAGCAGCGGCAGCGTAGTATGGTTCCTTCAATGTTCTGCTAAGGGGTGTCAATGGATGTGCGCTGTTAAAGTTTTCTGCGTAGATTTTTAATTTGTCCAAGTTTTCTGGCTTTCTCTCTTTAAAGAATGCGACTAAATCTGGGTTGCAAGCTTGATAGATTCGATTCTTCAGCGTGAGATAGTAAAGGCCTGCAAAGTCGTCTTGTTTTACGTTTGCCAACTCAAGCCACCGATTTAGAAATTGAGTAATTCGGTTCACGAATGTATTAAAGTCTTCTCCATTTTCCGGTTTTGCAGTGTGAAACCTTTCCTGGTAACCATCTTCCGTTAATCTAAATCTTTTTAGTAGAGCGTCTTTAATTTTACCATAATCATCTGCATCTTCAGTTGTTAAGGTATAGAAAACTTTTAGCGGTTCTCCAGATAAGCAGTTAATCAAGGCTGTGGCCCATTTGCTTTCTGGCCAACGATAACCTTTAGCCTGAACTTCGAATCGGTGTAAGAAGGATTCTAAACAGTCTGATCGTTCATCGTATGTTGGCATGCGTGGAAGTTTCACGAAAAATTCATCACTATTATTATGTTTTTTTTCATGACCGGTTTTTGTTTTTTCAATTTCCAGCATCATTTGGGTCCTTTTGGTTTCTTCTTCTGCTAATGCTATTTGTCTTTTTAGTTCCCTTTCTTGGACTCTTTCTTCTCGTTCTTCTCTACGTATTCTTTCTTCGTGTTCTTTTTCTTCTCTACGAATTCTTTCTTCATTTTCTTCTCTACGAATTCTTTCTTCGTGTTCTTTTTCTTCTTTACGAATTCTTTCTTCATTTTCTTCTCTACGAATTCTTTCTTCATTTTCTTCTCTACGAATTCTTTCTTCATTTTCTTCTCTACGAATTCTTTCTTCATTTTCTTCTCTACGAATTCTTTCTTCATTTTCTTCTCTACGAATTCTTTCTTCATGTTCTTTTTCTTCTTTTACTTTCTCTTCGCACCATGAAAATATTCTTTCCTGGGGTATTTCTAAGTCCTTTGCGAGACTTAAGTATCTTTTATATGCTTCCATGTTGTAATAAATTAGTTACGATATTTTATATATATTATATTGACAGGATACTGTTACTGACTGTTTTATTTATTTACACTTACTGGAATGAACTGTTCTATTTTTAGAAATCTCTCTCTCTTATTTCAACTTATTATGTATGTTGAATTTGATGCCTTTTATCGTTATATCTTATAAAGCAATGTGTCAATACAATGCGGAGTTATTATGACTTGTGTCAATAACAATGTGTCAATCGCGTGTACTCTAAACTATGTTACTACGAAAAATGTATCACCAATGTGTGTGACTCGTCGTTAGTTTGTGTACAATTATTCGCAATGACGCTAATATACTAGAGTGTGATAACAATAATAGGATGCCAAAATAATCCCAAGTTATCTATCACTAAATATAACACGACGGCTAGTAGACTCCTTTTATTATTATTTAGTTTTTAAAGACTCACTTTTCAGAACATAATATATAAGTGGTTTTCGGTAACAGTAGTATGCCAAAAATGCATTTAAAACAAATCACTATGCAAAACAAATCACGATGTCTATAGTTACTATGTGATGCCCAACTCATGTAAAAGAGAATAATGAAGGATATATTTACCAACTCAGTTCGTGGCTGGGACCTCTCTCTTGTTCAATGGTTGTTCAACAATTGTAATTAGGCATTGAAGAGTGTTTAACAGTGATGTCTGAAATACAAAACAATAAAATATCGTAAGATTTACAATAGTTACAAAATGTGTTCACAACACTGAGTGATTGGATGACAGGTGAATGAATCGTTATGGAATGTAAACATATTGAAAACAATTCATGAATGAGGCAAACAACAAAATGAAATGAGTGATATAATAACAAAGTGGACAAGGAATGAATGAATGAATGAAAAACTGAGTGAATAGATGAATGAATGAATGGATAATGTATGAATGAAAGAATGAAGGGAGGACTAAATGTATGAATGATTGGATAAATGAGTGAATAAACGAATGAATGGATGAATGAATGAATGAATGAATGAATGAATAAATGAATGAACAATGAATGAATGAATAATTTATAAATGAATAAATGAATGAAGGAATGAATCAATAAAATGCTATTCAATTTGAATGAAAGAATGAATGGATAAATTGCTATTCCATTTAAATGAAGAAATGAAAAAGAAAAAAAAATTAATCCTGTAAATAGGGAGTTCAATTAAAATATGATCAAGTGGGGCAATTAAGAGTTTTACAATTTAAACTTTAAAGTTAGATGAAATAGATATAAGTAACTAAATAAATTCAATTCTTTATATGTGTCCCCTCCAAAATGTCATGGTCTCAAGTGAGTAAAGAGCTACTCGACTATGCATAAAGATATATGTAGAATGAGGCCCCAGAATTTACTAGTTACTATAAATGAAAAACAACTAACGATTTGTTTACAATGAAATAAAAATAATGATGAAATTTAATTAAAAGAGATAAACAGTGATCGTGGCAGTTACAAATAGAGATATGAATATTTTACGTAACTTATGATAATATCTCAGGTTCGTAAGTTTACGTTTCCAGGCAGTTGATGGGCTTGGATGATCTATTCCTCTGATAACAGGATTGGACTCGTAAAATTCCACTTCCAGGCAATTGGTAAGAGGTTATAGTGTAGTACAGCGGGCTTGGGTTTGATCCTTGAAGATTATACAATCAAAGTTAAAAGCTCCGGCGTCTTAATGGTGTAGATATAATATCTACAAAGTCCCAAAAGATAAAAATCTTACAATATATATATATAGGAATAGAGTGACTGGCCGTCCGGCATAGATTGTGGAGAGAAAGTGAGTGTAGAGTGTTAGACCTATCAGCTTTTATAATAAGTGGCTACGTGACAGAATGTAGAACGAATAGTATTCACTAATTAGAAATTAATTCGAGGGAAGGCTATAAAAGGAAAGACGATCTAATATTAGAAGGTAAAGTTTATCTAAGCCTACCGATATATAACTGGAGTGAGATGAATTCAGTTCTTAATAAAATAAAATTTAATAAGATAATTGTGAACAATCTTTACTGTGACAGTGAGTAATTGAGAATTGCTGCTCCTTATTAATGCAAGTCACGCCATAGGTCTTTTTTTTTTTAATGTTATGATGGCGTCTTTTTAAAAAGAAAACAAAAATTTTTACAAGATATTCCAATGTTTTAAAAAATAATTTCGAATCGTAAACGTATATTATTTAAATGGATACTGTGTGGGTTACCATTGTACAAAACTTAACATGCAAATATCTGGAGTTTTAAGCCATTTGTGTTGGTATTTTCGAGTATTTCCTCCTTTGTTGAATGATAAATATCATAAGTCGAAGAATTTGGCGAATTAAGTACGCCCATTACCATAACCGTGAGCGTGTGTCTACCAAAATTTGCCGAATTACAATACCTCACTAACCAGTTGGTCATCAAAGCAACTGCTTTTGAAATTGGGTTAAATGAAATATATGCAAAGTGATGATGAACGGCAAAGAAAACATCGAAGATCAACATCTGGAAGACGTAGCATCTTTTAACTGGGCTACAATCACCAATGATGGCTGCTCAACAACCGAAATTAAAAAACAAGATAGGAATAGCAAGACTGGATATAGTATGGAAAAGCAAGAACATGACACCCCGTTTTAAACTTTAAAAATATAAGGCAATTGTTACATCAATCTTCTCATATGGTTATGAAATCTCAAAAATGATACAACCATTTGAAAACAAATGTTATGAGCGCATTTTAGGCCCCATCTGGACAGACTAAATGTCAAACGGAGAGGTTTAATAAAGAGTTGTTTCTCTAACAGAACCACACGAATCCCTCCTGTCTATAGTAAAAAAAGAGAAAATTGTTTTGGTTGGACCATATTATTTCTCGCCATGAAACATTAGCAAAAACCATTATGCAAGGGACTTTGGAGGGAGCAGGAGGGGATGGCAAACATAATGTTGGATGGACAATGCAAAGGAATGAAAAAGGATGGACAGCTCATCACTAAAGAGGAAAGCCAAGGACAGATTTGAATGGAGACCCTTACTACAAGATCATCGCTCATGATTCCTCGACATCAGTTCAGGAAAGTGAGGTGAGGTGTTATTCATGATTGTTAATAAAACATATTCCCCATTTGATATAGAAAACTTGTCCGATCTTTGGAGTAAGATGGGATCGGAATGCATTTTGGTAAGGAAGTTGGAGGTGGTGTGCGTTTGTGGATTGTGTACTATCACAAGCTTACAATACAAGAGTTTGCCAGTTAAGTTTTGAATGATGAAATCTATTAATTTATGCGCCTCATATTTGCATTGTCTCCCAAAATATATTCCATGCCAAATATCTGATTTCTGTCAACATCCTTTTCTCCAATTTGAACTATTGCTATATCCTTGTATATCAAAACATTCGCTCTTTGGTAAAACACTTTCTATGGTAGGGAACGCAAATTTTTAAGATTAAAAAAGTCCAGTATTGAGGTACGTACAAAAAAAGCCAATCTCGAACACTCAATAAATTGAAATGCTTTTGCTTTCCTATCTTGGTAATTGTGCGCGTATTACAACTTAATCGACTTAAATAATCATGCTACCAGTACCAGTAAACAATAGCGAGAAATATTGAAATGTAAGCTTCAATTTATTAAACAGAGACAGATACTGGGGACGTTTCGGGTTTCAATTGACAATTTCAGTTATGTCTCTTCACATGATGTCAGAATGTAATCCCACATTTTGCCCTACAGCGGGATATACATATTTTTATTAACTGATGTATTTGAACTCACATTAGAATTTATCATTAGTCAATTATAAATTGTATCCTCAATTGTTTCTAGGCGATAGCAAGGGACCTCCTGCTCCTGCCCACCATGGGAGGTCAGAAGATCCCACCCAGTATTTTGTTTTTAAGGGTTTTACGGCGCTTTTAGGTCATATCAGCGCCAGTAAAAAGGAAGAAAATGGGATAGTCAAAAGATTCCAGATTTACAATTAAAGCACCAAGGAAAAGTAAGGGAAATTGGTACAAATAGGGAACAGATGTAGATTTCAAGAGAATACCATCAATGTACTTAGTTTGAGATCACCTAAAAGTCTCAGATCACCTAAAAGTCTCATCCAGACACAAGTACAGGATCCGACTTGGAGGAACACAAATGCATTATACAACTCATATAACAATACATAAGTGAAAGATGATTTACATCAAAAAGAAAAATCAACTTCCAAAACTATAACTATAACTATAACTATGCATTTTAATGTTTCCTTCCCAGCCAAGGACGCCGTCCAGGGAAAGTTTGTTTTTAAGGGTTTTAGGGCGCTTGCAACACATAAAGGTCATATCAGCGCCAGTAAAAAGGAAGAAAATGGAACAGTAAAAAGTTCTAGAATTACCATTAAAGCACCCAAGAAAAGGTAAGACAAAGGGGAATTGGTTTAAATAGGAAACAGATGTAGATTCCAAGAGCATACAATCAAAGTACTGAGATCACTAAAAGTCTCATCCAGACACAAGCACAGGTCCTTGCTACGAGGAATACACTCAAATGTTTTACAAATCATATATAATCTAAAGAAAACATAATACAGCATAACAGAGGGATGATTAACATGGAAAAAAAAATATCATATCCCAAAACTATAACTATATATTTGACTGTTTCCTTCTCAGCCAGGGCATCCGACCAGGGTAAGGACAAAACCAAGTAATCTCATTCCAAGACAAAGACAGAAGGCAAGTTGGAAAATAGATATAAGGGGATAGAAGACACAGTGAGTGCCACCCTGCCCACTATGGGAGGCCAGGACCCCACCCAGGACCAGGGAAAGAAGACACCAAGTATACTGAGACAAAGAAAAAAGCAGGTTGGAAAATAGATATAATAGGAGTATATACGACATAGTAAGTGACCTCCCTGTCGAAGATGGGCGGTCAAGAACCCCACCCAGCACCCTGTATATGGAACTAGTTCAAACAGGGTACAGATTAAAAGGTCTATCCAAGTGTCTAGATGAGACCATCTAAAAGCCCTACCTAGCCAATCCCAGTGGCAAAGGATCCCGTAAAAAGATGGTTATACAATTAATATTAAAAACTGAATATATAACAAAGATATGATTGACATGGAAAATTATATCAGATCTCAACAAAATATACGATCCAACTGTCCCATTACCTTGAAAAAACACAGGGGTGGAGCCTGAACAAAATAAAAATAAAATGGGTCTCACAAAACCATATGGAAAGGATGAATGGTAAAGAGAAAAGCAGACAGCAAAGGATGACTGATTTAGCAAATTTTCTCCATATATTAGGTAAATTCCGATCATGGCAGAAATCCCCTATCCAGATCCAGAAACTATCAGTTCTTGAGTTACAACATCCAAAACAAAAAACAAAAACAACAAAAAACAATAATAAAAGAAAACAGAGAAAATTGGGTTAAGAATACAAATGCTTTATTTAACAAAAAGAATTGGTAAAATGACCTGTGTAGTGATAAGCTTGGCTAAAAAATTAAATCTCTTACATAAAAAAAAAAATTTAATGGAGATCTGCAAAACATCAAGTTGCGAGCAGGATTACATAAGTTCTAATAAATTTAATCTCACTACAATTTAAAATACACGTTTTTCAAACAAACACCATGAAAATAAAAATTCCACAGGCTCAGATTTGTCTCAATTTAAATGCAAAATTTTGACAATCTTATGGAATGAAAATTCAAACCTCAAAATTATCCAAACAAAATATGAAATGGAAGTGAGTTTAAGAAAAAGAAACCCAAAAAGTCCCAAGCCAAGATAAATGTACCCAACAGCATACCAATGCTACATATTTTTTATCCAATAGGAAGAATATTAGGTAGGATTGGTGGAGCATGAGAGGTTATCGGCAAAAAGACACATGACAATGCATTTTGAGGTAAAACAGTAAGCAATTAATAAAAGCAATTGAAACTTACACACACACAAACTTACGGGGAAATCAGCTCTTACGAGCCACGAATTTACATCAGAGAAGTAGGGGGGGAAAAAATCAGAGAAAAGAATAAAAAAGCACAATACAACACAGCATGTATTTCCTTTGAGATTATTGATTTTGTTTGTTTTTAAGGGTTTTACGGCGCTTGCAACACATTTAGGTTATATCAGCGCCAGTAAAAAGGAAGAAAATAGGATAGTAAAAAGTTCTAGAATTACAATTAAAGCACCCAAGAGAAAGGAAGACAAAGGGGAACTGGGAACAAATAGGGATCAGATGCAGATTCCAAGAGCAAACCATCAATGTACTTAGTTTGAGATCACCTATAAGTCTCATCCGGACACAAGCACAAAATCCAACAAAGAGGAATACACTCAAATGCTTACATTATACATTAAAAATAACAAACATAATACATAACAGAGAGATGATTTACAAGGAAAAAAATATCATCTCCCAAAACAATAACTATGCATTTGACTGTTTCCCTCTCAGCTAGGACTCAGGCCAGGGCCAGGACAAAACCAAGTAATCTCATTCCAAGACAAAGACAGAAAGCAAATTGGAAAACAGACATAGGGGTATAGAAGACACAGTATGTACCTCCCTGCCCACTATGGAGGTAGGGAACCCCACCCAGCTTTGAGATTATTGATTAATTGGTTTACTCAGTAACAGCCAAAAACTTTTAAGCCTCATATCAAAACAAGGAAGAGCCTTATTTTATTGCTTTCTGAGAAAAACCACTGCAACAAAGCCTGCTTCTTCCACCACAAAATCATGTGATAGTATGCCACGAACACTAGAAGAAAGCGAACATTTTATTTCATTGAATTTATTGAGTACATCTCACTTTTTTGTTTTGGTAACCATCATATTCTCTGACGTATTTTACAATGGATCAAGTAGAATTTCGAAGTTTTTCTAAAATCCATTTAAAAAAAGAAGCCAGTAGGTTAAGGCCCAGTTTCATCTGTTAACTCCTTTTCATTTTAAGATATGACATGTCCCCTAAATTTAATTTATAATCAAATTAAGACAATGAACTGTGACGAAGTGTTATATACAAAGTGTTACTCATAGATTAATACATAGAGAAGTAATGTCATTCTAAGGAGGACACAAGGTCGTTTGAGGGGTGCAGAGCCATTTAGCGACCATGACAACAATATAAACAAAATTTCATATGAAATAGTGAACATGCCTATTACTACAAGGCCCGAGAAGAAAATAATATTCATACCTTAAAAAAAAAATTTATAAGTCATAAAAACAACAATAATTACATATTTTACAGATTCAAGACATATTCAAAATCATAGTGATCATTACAAATTAGATGAAATAATGTTAAACAAATAAATATTAACATCAGCGACTTCCAACAATGATGCAATACAGTGTCTTTCTTTCCTTTTCTATTGTTTAAGAAAGAGGGGGAAAAACACTTAACAAAACAAAATATATATTATCAATTTTATTAAAAAACATATGTGAAGATTTGCTAAATCAAGTCGTAGTCTACGTTGAGGTAGAGGTAGCATTATCAGATTCCTTGCGGTCTTTCTTCTCACCTCCTGGTTTCAATGAAATGAAGATAAAACTTTTTGTATTAACTTGAGAAGTAGCATTCTTTAGGATTATTCTAACTCTCAATAATATAACACCTTTACAAAAGATATCCAATGTATTTCCCTTTAAACAAAAGAAATCAATAAGTTTTATAATAAAAATTAATGAATAAAAAAAAATAATAATAGAAATAAAAAATATGATAAAAATAAATTAATATTTAAATAGATAGGTAATGAAAACTATTGATGGGTTCTTAATTCCAAGCTATACTGTTGTTTTTTGTTTTTAATTTCTCATTTGCTCTCAATGTCCCTGACATCAAATTAAGTGTTTTAAAAAAAATTGATTCAAATGAAGAATGATGTAAAGAGAGAATGGAAGGCTTACCCTCTTCCTCAGTGCTGTTGGTGTGCCTTCTCTTCCTGTTGTTAAATATCTTCTGGAGAAATTTCGGCATAGGCAGCAAATCCATACCAAGGACTTTGTGAGTTTGATGGAAAGCTATAAGTCTCAAGGCATGCTGAGGATGAAGAAAAAAAATTGTTCCAAGTTCATGTAACATAATCAATTATTGTCTATCAGTTTTAACTATTTGCAGCGAACTTCAATAGAAGAAAATGTGTAAGATTGCTTTTAAGAATAAATTTTGGAGAGAAAGTGTACAATGTGAAAATGGAACCCTTCAGTCAACTCGTTCCCTTCCATTGGGTAATTTTGGAGATAATTAATTCTTGTAATAAGTTTGTATGGGTGACAACTGTCCACAAGCTTAACGAAAACTTGAAAATAAAATTACTGAGCAGTGCAAACCATAAAACCGATCAAACAATAATTGTTAAAATATCTATTGTAGGAAGCTTGGAGAATACCAAAAAATCTAATGAGAGACAAAATACAAACAGCTTTTTACATTCAATGTTAAGATTTGACTCTCATAATTTTTTTTTTTAAAGTACACTGATAGAAAAAGCATACAATCTTACAAATGAAAAAGAAACAACTTACAAATCCCTTTATTCTTTTTTTGGCTTACAGCTGAGAAGGTAGCCTTGCTATTTGTTTTAAAGGCATAAAATACCCAAGAGGGTTAGTTACAAATTAAGTGGATGATTAACAAAAAAATAATTCCATTCAACTTGGGCTTGATCAATTTACCTGAGCAAGAGCAGTGATATCTTCCCTTTGTTGATTTGTAAGCGTGGCTGTTACATCATAAGCTTCTTTCTCACAAGGATCATACAAACCAGGGCCACCTTGGAAAGAACAAACACATAAAAGAATGATTATTAAAACATAGCGGCCAACTTTTCAAAGAGCTAAATAGGGACACCCTTACGTACAATACCGTCATGACCCAAAACTCCAGTATGTTTGGACTATTATATAATATAATATAGATTTAGAGCTTTTTTCTGCTCCTTTTTTCTAATTTTCTAGTCAAAAAAGCATAATCCTGGGACATCCAAGCATCTTTTCCATACATATAACAGTTCAATGTTCTGTTTTAGAAAATTTCTCCTAATTGCCAAATCGGAACATCCCCTATTTTATCAGGACAATTGGCAGCTATGTAGCAGTCAAAGAGAGAATCGGAAACCAGGCAAATTGGGGGAAAATCCCAGGAACAGAAATTTCTCTATCAGAGCTACCAACACCATCTGATGAGAATGTGTACAATGGGACCTCAAAATGGGGGAGATTTCATAAAAATGGGTACAATCCTGAAATCGACGGAAACTAACCATTGTGAAAGTAAGAGGAAGGTATACTTTCATAAAGTCACACAGCACAAGCTCAATTGCAGCAACAATGATGTTCCCAAGATTATAATCCAATCCTTTCAGAATTCTACCTCCCAGCATGAAGATCATAATTGGGCAAAAAATATATGAATACCCACTTGGTCACCAAGGTGTCTCAATAGGCTAGTAATAATATGAATAACAGAGTAACACAACATCCATACACTGAAAATGGGTACAATCTTGGGGGAAATGCGTACAAGCGTACAATCGCTGAAAATGCGTACAATTCCGCAATTTTTGCGGTAGGTTGGCAGCTTTGCTCTATTTAATTTACCCCTGGGAAAAGGTCCCCAGCTAATCAGGCTGAATTTGCCAGAACCTGGCATTCATTGTGACGATTTAATCTCACCTTTTCCTAATTCTCCACCTTAAAATATTATTATCTCTGTATGATTTATTGGATAATGTAAAAAAAAAAAGAGAGAGAGAGAGAGAGAGGGAGAGAGAGAGAGGGAGGGAGAGAGAGAGAGAGAGAGAGAGAGAGAGAGAGAGAGAGAGAGAGAGAGAGAGAGAGAGAGAGAGAGAGAGAGAGAGAGAGAGAGAGAGACAGAGAGAGATTTGTTTGTTTGTTTGTTGCTTTAGGTCTCTTCCAACACAATTGAGGTTATATGAGAGAACGCTGAAACAAAAAAACAAGCAATCTAACAAAAATAGTACAAATGTAAATCAAAATCATAACCTAAAGATATCATAAGCTAAATTATAGAGAGAGAGAGAGAGAGAGAGAGAGAGAGAGAGAGAGAGAGAGAGAGAGAGAGAGAGAGAGAGAGAGAGAGAGAGAGAGAGAGAGAGAGAGAGAGAGAGAGAGAGAGACAGACAGAGAGAAAGGGAGAGACAGAAAGAGAGGAGAGAGGTACAGGGGGAGTGGGAGGGAAGACTTCTTTACTAGAATAGTTTATGAATTGATCTTATAAATTCTATATTTTTTAAAAAGAAAGAAAGAAAGAGAGAATAAAAAGGCAACAGGCAGCTACAACAGACAAAAAAAATCTCGACCCATTTGTCCCTACCCTTCCCCTTCAACCATCAACTAATCAAAGATCACCACTGGGCTGTGTCAAGTGTGACATCTGGAGCCATTATGTCTGGCCCGACGTCATAAAAACGGACCGTCACCAAATTGAACGAAACTGAGCACAGGTGTCAAAATATGACATAAGACATAATGGTGAATTTGAGGAAAATGTTTGACACGGCAAATTCAGCGGAAGATTTCTGAGAAATTCCCCAAATCCCGGAATTCCGCGGAAGATTATCATAACTGTTTTATAGTCAATTGAACACTTAGTGTTAATGTTTTTAACAATTAAAATAATATCCCTTTATTTTCTAAATTCCAGGCTGCTTGCTCTTTGGGGACAACTTTATTTCCAATTAGGCAGCTGTCACAGCAGCAACCGATTTTTAAAATTAAGGCAGTGATAAGGGTTTACTGTACGAATGGGAAATTGTTTTGATAGATAATAAGGGAGATGGTATCTTTCAACTTCCTTACATTGTGACACTATCAAAGGGTGAAAAAATCATTGACAAATACACACAAGTTTATTACCTGGAAGCAAAATTCCAGAGGCAATACATTCAAAGGCTCTGCGTAGAGCTTCTCCAGGAGTCAAAGCAGTTCCACCAGTGCTTACGCACTTCTCTACCAATAATTCCATGGCCTAGAAAAAATAATATACAAATATTATATGAACTCCAATAATAGCTTATAACTAACCAAGTATTTTCAATAGTTTAATGTAGAAGACATAGTGCAATGTTCAGTAGTACTCTTACATAGGACACTATTATGATAATTGCATAAATCAAAGGAATCCCAAAAACTCCCAACAACCAATTGGTTGACCAATGAACTCACAAGTAAAAGGACCACTTTCAGGTTGAGAAAAAGTATCTTTCTCTACCACCCCAGCAGTTACTGAGTATCGGGTCTGAGTACTTTGCAATAGACTAGTGTTAAATATAGAGAAAATGAAAGTTAAAAATTAGGGAGGAAGTACTGTTACAAGATAAAAATCTGAAAAGATGTATATGAAACTAGGCCAGCAAAGAAGATACATGTGTTCCTGTAATTTCCCATGATGTCTGGACAGCAGTAAGTGTCCTATCTCTTAAAAGATCTAAACAATTCCACAACTTTGACAAGAACTAGTCACTGGTGGCCATGGCACCTTAGAATTTTCAACAAAAGAAATATTTGCTAACCACTTTAAATTTAATATTACTCACAGTACTGCGATATGTATCCGTCTTGCCACGTCACATATTCAAACATACCTACAGCACTCAGTCATAATATTTTGGTCATTCGAGTCATTTTGAAATTTTGACAACGGCATTAAAATTTTATAACAAATGATTACAGGAACAAATTTTATTGTTTTACATGAGCTGGCATTTTTAACAAGTGCAAAAAAAGAATAAATAAATCACACAGCTCTCAATGTATTCTGTTAAAGTGAGTTTAGGATATTTCATACAGTGCACATGAAGGGTTTGTTTGCTTTTAAAAATAGAGAAACTAAAAGTTTGTTTTCAAGGGTTTTACGGTGCTTGCAATACATGTAAGTCATATCAGCACCAGTAAAAAGGAAGAAAATGGGAAAGTAAAAAGTTCTAGAATTACAATTAAAGCACCCAAGAAAAAGTAAGACAAAGGGGAATTGGTTCAAATAGGAAACAGATGTAGATTCCAAGAGCACACTATCAAAGTACTTAGTTTGAGATCACCTAAAAGTCTCATCCAGACACAAGCCCAGGTCCCTACTAAGAGGAATACACTCAAATGTTTACAAATCATATATAATATGAATACAAAACATAACACAGTGCATAACAGAGAGATGATTTACAAGGAAAAAATATCTCCCAAAACTATACAGTCGAATGTTTCCCTCCCAGCCAAGGACTCTGACCAGGATCCGGACTAAACTTAGTTATCTCATTCCAAGACAAAGACAGAAAGCAATTGGAAAACAGATAGAGGGGGATAGAAGACAAAGCGAGTACCTCCCTGCCCACTATGGGAGGTCGGGAACCCCATCCACGCACATGAAGGGAATAAGAAGAATGCAATATTCGTAGTTCATTTACCTTGTTACCAATAAGAAAATTATAATATTGCCTATGTGTTTTCACGTCACGCCAATTATTCAAAACCTGTGCATTAGAAATGGCAATGAAAATGGGTCTGGCACTGCTTCATACACATCTTTTCAAATTTTTATCTGACAAATAGCAAGTAATTGTTATTATATTTTATTTAATGCTACAGATTAAGGGCTCCATGGCTTTAAATGACTACTTAATGCATAAAACAAAACTAATACAACCAAAAAAAAAAAACCATTGATAATGTCCTAATCTGAAGAGTAAGAAAATAATTACCCATTCACTCAATGGAGCCCAGGCAGGAACTCGTTGACGCAAATCTCGCAAAATACGGATAATAATCACACAAGATGGTAATCCATTGGCCCTAGCCTGAATCAAGGAAAGAAAGATATGAAACGCAAAATTAACAACATGTTGTGATTGGGATTCATTAATATTCATTAAGAAATAAAATATGGAAACTAATTACCTTAGAATTATCTAATATGCACTGTCTGCAAAAAAAAAAGGTGTGACACTTCACTGTTGGAATTCTAACACCCGACTTTCCAGCCTCATGTATATTGATACATATCATACCAGCCCTCATGCCCATCACAATATTCAACAGTTAACCAGTGTCAAGGTGGGCAGTTCATTTCATATCAGCAAGATCATGTTTGCAGCATGAACATATGTTGTATTAATAATGCATTGAAACACTCAATTGCACATAGTCAAGATTTGTCTTAACTTTCAACGACTTCAGTTGTCCCACTCATGACAATAGTTAACAAAAAGACACAATCAAACGCAACATCTAAAAATCATTAGATTTGACAGAATTACATACAGTGGAACCTCTCTATTTGGGACAGATCCCTAGGAAATATGTGACTTAATAAATCTAAAGAAATAATTCAGTTTTTAATCCTGACTTAATAAATCCCCTCACTTTTTCGCTCTTTTTTGTCATGCTCCCAATTTTTAAAAAAATCCAGTAAAATAATCTAATTTAACACAGATTATGGTGTATCATGAGTATATCCAACTGAAATAGGAAGTTATGGTGTAATTTAAAGAGAAAAGGGTGTCCACACCAATTTATTGTCTACACTTTCAAAACATTAGAAATTTTGCCTGATGAAACTTAACATTATTTGTCAATCATGAAACAAACAAGACAATTGATTAATGATTATATTCAGTTAAGTGACAAACATTAACGATTTGAACAAAAACAGAGAAGGCTATCTCAGATGCTTTACAATCCTTCAAGCCTGGTATATCTACTCAGCGATTTAACAGCTGGGTAATATTCAGGTCTGATGGATACAATTATATATTGTGATAGATTTGTGCAATGTCCATACTTATCCAGACTATGAAAAAAGAAAGAAAAAAGAGTTTTAAAAAAAACAACAAACATGCAGCTCTTTAACTCTTTACCAACTGACTGCAATTCTTCAGGATCACTTCATTCCCAATTCGAGAGGTTCTACAGTAATACTAATACAATTGGGGCAATGATTTGTATATGAATTATCTCACTTACTATTTTCATAGAAACATTGTAAGGAAACAGGCACTGGGAACTGTATTTAAATAATTATCTAATCGAACTAATTCAGTTCCCCACCCAATTTCCTTTTTTCTTTTTTTTGGGAAATTTCATAAGGCTGCAAAGTATAAAGAAAAGTGCCAAACCTGGAACCACTTAGCGTGTCGAAGAGCGGCTAGAGCATCAAGGCATTTCTGCCTGTCGAGGACATCTGGGGGATCTTTGACGCTAACAGTCTCTAAAGAAAGGCAAAGTACTTGTGTCACTGGACTGACAGGATGGGTGTTTGACCATATATACACACGTTAACATGTGTGGGTTTGAGAGCACAATCAATCCTTTGGCAAAAAAAAAATTTAGCTAATTTCCACTAAATTTTATAGCACACCTCTCCTCAACCACTACAACCCCCCCCCCCCCCCCTCCCCCCCTCAAAAAAAAAATCAAACAAAAAACAAAAAACAAAAACACATCTAAAACAACATCTTTTGTCATTAATAACATGGATGAAAACTGGACAAAACTAAGTAGTATTTGAATTTAAAACTATTCCTTTTTAGATAGTCAAGATAAACAAAAACCAGATTAGTAATGGATCTTGTGCTCCCAAAGCCAACCTGTGGTCAAAAATCCTTCTGTACTCCATTTTTTAAAAATTCACATCTGTGGGTACTAAATAATTTTGTGTATAATATATATCAACAGCATCAAATGAAAATATATAACGTGTCGAGAAGAAGCAGACAAGCTTTAAATGAAAAAGTAGGAATACACAGAGTAGAAGAATTCACAGAGTAGAATGATCATGTCCTAAAATTAACTTATACGAATGTGTATATTAACATTGTGAGTTTATCCAACACGGTCACAAATAGGCTAGCATGTTAATAATCCTTACATTGTTTAAATTCCTAACTCAATCACATAATGGATGATAAAAAGTAAAGTTCTAACATAGCTTTTATTGGAAATATTTTAACAATCTAAAAACATGACCAGTCTACTGTACTTCTCCAAGCTAAAGATAAGAGATTTTCCAGCCTTAATTCTTCTGCTTTTTATACCTCAATGAATCCAAACTCAAAAATATGTAGCATAAGGAAAGGGATCACCTTGAAATGAAATGGAATTAAAATTGCTTGTTATGATTATTCATATGAAGTACATGTGAATCAAAGCTTGTAATTGTAAAGAAATTACCTCCTTCAGAAAGATTGGCTTCTCTCATGACTGGAGAGGTGAGTGTGATGGTGCAGTTTGTGACTGGTTCTGATTTACTGCTCACAATTATTGCTGCCTCCTCTACACAGCGACGAACCTCATATTCCTCTTTTGTAGCATTCTGGGTGGAAAAACAAATTGGTTGAATTTAGGATACTTAATTCTCATCGGGGAAAAACCAACGCACATTCACACCTTTGTGGATAAAAGAGCGTAAATCAAAAGGAAAGATTTTGGACAGAAAATATTGTAAATTTTATAATCAGTGATGATAATGGCAATTTGTCAAAAAGGAGGAAAGAGTATCGGTCCATCAGTCTAACTCAAATGAAAATGGTTACTTAATAATATGTAATGTATTACTATGTACTATTAGTGTGCGTTCATTCTCATCATTAGAGATATAACTTACTTTTTGTAAACGTTTAATGAATTGCCCTTTACTTTATTGAATGTAAGCTTCAATTTAATTATAAAAACAGATCAAATGAACGTTTCGGGTTTCCCCTTTATCAACAAAACAGGATGAATGAAACACCACAGATGGGTGAGATGATGTGGTAGTGGCATAGTTAAGATGAATAAACAAAACATTGGTTGGCAAAAATATTAACATTTTCATCCTGTTTTGTTGATAAAGGGGAAACCCGAAACATTCATTTGATCTGTTTTTTATTTATTTCTTCGAGCTTCGAGCAGCAACATTTACCTTTACTTTAAACAATTTTAATGGCCTACAATATCCAATTCTTCCATTTCTTTGTATTTATTAAATATCTATTTTTATCATGCCAAATAACATTACCAGCTTACGAGTATGTGTTAATGCACAATGAAAAAATAATGAGTTTAATAAATACAAAGAAATGAAAGAATACATTTATTCCACACCTCCAAGTAAAATTCTAAGATATTTCGTGACCAATTGTATGGTAGCAGTACTTCCAATCACCATAATTTGTGTTTTTCTCCATCAGCTTGAATGACAATTAGAACCAAAAAAAAAAAAACGTTGGATTTGTATTCATGTGCATCAAAGATTGCTTTTAATTGGCAATCAGCTGTCTTTTACACTTTATTTTAAACCAACAAAATAAGCGAAACTATTCTACAATCGTTGAATAAATTTTTAAATCATTAATTAGTAATTACATACTATATAGAGAAAAACCAAACTGAAACTGTACCATGCTCTTGTAAAACCGGTACTTCTGTATAACTGCGGCACTTGGGCGTTGACAAAATCCGAAGAAGAACATCTGGATGCCTTCCATCGCACACAGCTAAGAAGGGTACTGGACATCAAATACCCCAAAAAGATCTCAAATGAATCACTCTATAAGATCACAAAAGAAAGACCAATCTCCCTTGACATTTTACAACAACGATGGCAACTTTTCGGTCACATACTACACAGGGACAAAAACATACCAGCAAACCAAGCCATGTCGGGATACTTCCAAAAACACGGGAACCTTTTCAGAGGAAGACCGATCACAACACTCCCCGTGATCCTAAACAAAAACCTCACAACACTTGGACAAAGCATTAGTCTCATAACGGCAGGGGACCTTGAAAATCTGAGAACCCTAGCAGAGGACCGGCAATATTGGAGACACCTCACACAGGAAATACTGGAAACAGCCAAGGCGACCCGATCTTTCGGTCGAGACGCGAAAGGCATCTAAGTCAAGTAAGTCAAGTCAAGTCATACTATATACTAAGAAATGATAGGGTATTGCAATGGGAGGGTTGGAGTAATATTACTTATACCAACTACATCAAGGGGTTATTTTTGGTAAAACGACCAGAATTTAATTGTTTTACTTTACTTACCAAAGCAGGCTATAATATCTTTGTTACTACAACTTCATGGATAATCTACCTAGTAAACTAAGCTGATCGTCCTTGCTCATTGCAATATTATATGTTTATAATCAGATAAACATAGCATCAAGATAAGGTTGGTTGGGAAAGAAATATGAATGATGAGAAAGAAAGAAAGAAAGAAAGAAGCATATCCTTTCCTTTCTGTTCACTATTGCTCTATCAACTGAAATTTTTCACCAATTTCGATTAAAATTGACAATTCTGAAACAGACAAAATTCTTTTAAAATTTCAAGCTTATCATTCTCCGTCAAATAAAATTAATTTAAGTATGTCCGCTATAATGTTACTCAAATATCTTATGATTATCGCTAATCAAACACCTTATTGAAAGAAATACAAAATATTGGTATTTAAGATTCGAAAATACTTGTATCTACAAATTCAATTCACAAAACTGTACTACAAATAACTTACAGCCAATTGCTTAGGTAGAGAATCAGCAACCCGTTCAAGTATGGTTCGAGTGGGTTTTTCAGAGCAGAGGACAACAAGATTCACATTTAAATCCCCATGAAGAAGTAAACCCTTGGCAAGTACTCCTACACGCATTACTCCCTTCAGCACACGATTTGATGTCCCATCATCTTTTTTCTCAGTTCTGAAATGAGAAAACAAAAAAATCAGTTTCTTCTCACAAATGTTGTAAAATTTATTAACAAAAATGTGTCGCGCAAGACATTAATATTTCTATGAATCATCATTTTGTGCAGGGTCTGCTTCACTGCCAATTTAATAATTAATTAAATGTTTTCATTAATATATACATGTACCATCCATTCCTTACCTAAATTTCTATGGCTTAACATATCCAAAGGTGTTATTATTGTTATATACATGTTAACAAATATGCACAATTAAACTACTAAATTCTAAAATCATTAATTATTATTTATCTGTAAATATCTCTAAGAAAGGTATAAAAGCTGATGTAACGCAATGATAGTTCAACAATAAAGGCTTGCTTACCCATCCTCTTCCATTTTGACATCCTTTTCATCGTCAGTCTTTGAGTCTTCCTTTACAGGAGCATCACTAAGGACAAATCACATTTTTTATTTGTCAACATGCCTATTACAAAGCAACAGGTGACATAAAATAAAACTTTTTAATTTTAAAATATATTTTGCAAGGGCATTTGAAAAGTTCACAGCAATATTAGGAATGTCCTAAGCATACATTATATTATCCCGAATTTATTTATATACTAGGGATCAAATGAAAGTATAAACTTGTTTTATCTACAAAATTGGTATGAAATATTTATATAGTTTATTTAAAAGCTATGTGTGATCATAGTACTATCAATTATCTCTCATTTTGAAAAATTAGGATGTTCATGAAAAAATGGAATAACTTGGGGTTGGAAAATGTGCTGGATGTACCTTGTACCGGTTAGGGATACATTTACTTGGGTAAGTAGAAGGGTAAAAAAATCATCTCTCAAATAAAAAATATGACGTTTCCCTCTCACCAAAAGACTCCAGGAAGGGCCTGGCAAAACTATGGTTAAACATTCCATAACAAAGAGACAAAGCAACAAGGAAAAGACAAATGGCATAGGGAGGGGGAGTAAAAGAGACAACAAGGCTGTGAAGAGCCTAAGCCAAAAGTTGGACAGCCCAAAATAAATGTCAGAATTTTAACATAAAAAACTGCAATAAATTCTTTATCTTTAAATCTGATCCAGTTTTTAACTACGCTTTCGTGAAATGAGTATAATACATTAAAATGAATAAATCATACATAAAGAAATTCTATGACCTCTGGACAGATGGAATCCACAAGCCCCAAAGCATTTTATTTCCTGTCTGATCATTCTAATCCCACTTATGTCTTCAGTGTCTTATTCAATGTCAATGTTATCGACATCAATTGTCTTTGTGAATTAATTTGAAGCTTTCATTTTACTTTTTCATTGATCTTTTTTGTTCCTTTTTCGAAAATCGAGCAGCATCATTTGCTATACGAAAGAGTTGGATATTTAGCCTTTATAAAAGATGAAGCAATTGTAATAACGAAAATTTGTATAATTATTTTTGAACTTTTTTTATTCTTTGCAATAACCTGATCCATTAATTCAATAAAGGTGGCACAAAGACCAATTTAAAAAAAGGTTCATTTGGATGTAATGATTAACAGAAAGTTTCAGAAATCAAAATATATTTATGAAACTTCTGTAACAAAGCTGATACACCTAGGACTGGCATCAACATTGTTGTAAGCTTTGTAAAATCTATTCAAACTAGTATGCAACTACAAAAACAAAACAAAACAAAATTACTTGTTTATAGAAAATACACATGCCACAAAGTTTTTAAACACTCATTTGAAAAAAAAAAATTTCTTTGAAACTACCCTCTTCTAACAGAAAACACTTACCTGTCAGCCAAAAAATCTGACACATGCTTTAATGCTTTTTCACAAGCCGATACAATGTTTTGAACAGACAGCAACTGCAACAATATGGCAATAATATACTCATCAATATCAAATAAAATCAGAATATTTCACAAATAACACCAATATTCAATACGATCACAAGATAAATATAACATTATCAGTGTAACCGTGACGAAACTAAAGGACTAACCCCACAAATTGAATTCTTTTAATAATTTTACTGAAGCCAGCAAGAACAATGTAAGATGTACACAAGTTGATTGCTGCTAATACAAATAAGTAATGAATCTTGCATTTTCCCCCCATCTATATTGATTTAGTTAAGATAGTTAATTAATCACAATGTACCCAACCAAAACCCTAGGCATAGTCGAGCACTTTATCACTCACTTACAAAAAATTGCTTCCCTTGTTGTTTAAACCTTTTTGGATCCAAAATTGAATTTGCACAATTCACCAGATAGCATTTTGACTAATAAAAATTTAAAACGATTTTTTCAGGCCTATCAGCTCTGTTGCGAAAACAAGCATATTATCCACTTAATATCCCACAGTGCTTAACCTGTAATGTATTGCTCTCTTACATATTCAATGATCTAATGAAAAACTTGGATCTGACAATGGCTCAGGTCCAGAAATGAAATAAAAACAAACAACTTGCATGCTCCATAAAGCAAGAATTTGATTGATTTTTAAAGTAATAGAAATAATATTTATTAATAATTTACCTCCTCTTCTGTGGGATACACTGCACGATGTTTTGCCATCACATGTTTATCGTCTGATGATTTTGGTCTTCGCATCTGAAAAAGAAATTGTGTTCAAAAATTGTGAATAAAATTTTCATTAAAACTAGCCTGTATTCATGTCTGGCAAACATTAATCAAAAGAGAGAAAGAAAAAAAAGAAAAAAAAACAAAGCTGAGAAATGAAGCTTTTTCCTTGTTCTATTTTTTCTCCTTGTTTTGTTATATAAGAAAAGAAATTCTAAAGGTCAATGGAGTTTTTTCCCCCTACTATATCAAATAAATTATGCATTGATTTCGCTTTTATGGTTGTTTTTATTTTAAAAGCAATTAAAACGTTTTTCCCTAAAAACAAAATAAAAATTGGAATCCAGAAGTCAAGATAAAACATGTCAAAAATCAATAATCATTCCTGATAGCTTGCAAACCACAAGGAGTAAATTTGAAAAAATAAATTACAAACCATGGGAGGCATAGGGAAAGGACCACGAATCATGGGACCCATTGGACCAAAACGTTGCCAGTCCATGAACTCTGGAGGCATAGGACCACCCATCATTTCCATACGACGATGACCCCAGTAGATCTCATCTTCCATTCTTTGAGAAAGAGAAAAAAAGTATTTTTGTTGATTAAAAATAATGTATCCTGATTGGTTTACAACATTCTGTGAAGGTGTGTCTAACAAATTTAGTGGTGACAGTAGTAGGATCGTTTGGTTACACCTCCATCTGGGAGGACTTACTCTTAGAATCCATTCCTTGCTGTCAGGATTGTCTCATATCCAAAGTTTGTAACAAGATTATGAAATTACTAGTGGCTGTATCCTATACAGAAAAATCAATGATGGAGACTCAGCAAGAGAAGAGGAGGGAAGTGGTTACAGGTTAAAATTGTTAAGAAAGGTGTGTCATTTAGGGCATTGCACAAAGCATTTGAAATGAGGGAACACTACCTATGTGCTTCACAATATAATTTACACTTCAATATTCCATAAAATAGAAAGTTTTACCTCATCTCTTCTCTGATACGATCCTGTTGGTCCTTCCTACGCCAGTAATCCTCTTTCTGTGCTGCTTGATAAGATTTTCCAGCTTTAGATTTAACTTTCACTAAAAGATTAGGATCCACCTTTTTCTGAGGATGCAAGAAGTGTTGAAAAGTATTCTATATAATTTGCAATTTTGAACTTGTATTTTTGATTTTATATTATTGTTGAGAAATGTGACAAAATATAGAAGAGGTGGGTTCCTAATTATGATAACAGCAGAGTAAAACATGACACACTTTGAATGGTTATGCACAGCATACATGTTGATTGCTAGTGTAGTATGAAAATGAGTGATAGTAAAAGCTAGTGTAGACTGGACAGTGGGTGTCGGAGATGAAATGTAATTAATTAATCCCACAGGTAAAGGGTGGGAGTGGGAATGAATCATTATCAAGTGGTCTTTACAGAACACAGAATTTGATTCCCTTGAGAGGGGATAAAACAAAAATGAGAAGAGATATTTAAAAGAGAGATTGGAGAGAAAGAAGCAGAGAGGGAGAAAGAGAAAGAAAAGGAAAGAGGGGGCCCAACAGTATGAATTTGACAGTGTGTAATCTACTGCTCTCTGAACATCTTAACAGGGACATACCTTGTTAGTAATAATAATAATAAATAATTACCAAACACACAACGATAGTAATTGTATCAGTATTCACCTTACAGATTCATCCTTACCTTGTATTGAAGCCTGTGACGCCTACCCTTAAGATGTATTTCTTTGGCATAAGGATCATTAAATTTGCAATCACATAATTTGCAATTAAAGCTGACAACTTTTCCATTGTCAGCCATAATTTCTTCAATGTATTCATGTCCTGGAGAGAAAATAAGGGAAATTGGATTGTACAACACACTTTAACTTTCATAGATGATTGACTGATTACATTACATTATAAAATCAATCAGCAGCATTTGATGTTACAGTACCCGTTTATGGCTGTCCCTCAATCTCATATAATTCCCTTCCCTTGAAAATTTTCAAGCAAGTATGAATCAAATACAGAAATGAGCTATTTTAATTTTGTTCCATACGTTTTAATTGATAAAATACAATGATTCAACACTGTTGTACAACTTTATGATCATTTGGTCAAATCTGTCACTTCGAACCAAAATTATTCCTGATTGCAACAAAGTTATTTTGAAACGAGATTTCCAATTCTGTTCCGAATTAGCCAAGGCTTGAATTTTTAAAAGAATTTTAAGTGTGTTCTGAAATGCAAATACTCTCACAACAACTGTTTTTCTTCAAGTTAGACCTAAGCACAAAAATGACAATAAAATCTAATCAAACAACTAAATCATGAAGAAAATCACAACCAGTGTAGTGATAAAAATGTCATTTTGTTTTGTATTTTGTCATGTTTGGGCCCATATGCACTATACTATTTTGTTGTATTCAATAAGTTTTGGTAAAATGTATTACTTCATCATGTTATCTATTTTTACCCCCCCCCCCCCCCCCTTTTTTTTTGTCTAAATTAAAATAACCTAAATTCAGAAAAATTCTGAAAGATTTACATAATAATTCACAAAATTTATAGACTTTGTATCAAAAACTGTAGAAATTAACTTTCATTTGTCAAAAATTAACAAGCTGAGAAAGAAGTACTTACAACTGAAATGAGAATTTTCAAGTATTACATAAACTCACATTACCAACTTTTAGAAGGAAATTTACAACCATTATGACCAAGATATTAAGTTCACAACTTTATGACATCAATTCCCAAAAGAGGTCTAAGAACTATACTGTGATTTACTCACCAACTGGAGCCACATCATTCTCTGAGGCATTGGCATCATCTGAAAAGAATGTTACAATGTCAGAAGGGAACGGTAGGTTGGGACATACCTGAGTATCTGCCAGAAGCTTAATCTAAAGGCATCCGATTTTATAATCTAAGAAAAGTGCAATAAATTCATCTTTATCTCTAAAATGTGTTTCAAAATGTCAGATGATTTAACCATTTGTGATAAGTATTCTCTTACAACTATGAGGCCATAGAACCGAAACATAGCTGGTTTCTATATAATTAAGCGGAAAGTAGCAATTGCATGCTATCATTTAGGTAAAACACCAGTTTCCACAAAGTACTTTCCTTTAGATCTAACTCATCCAGCTCATCTGGGTGGACAGGGTGAGCTTTTATATAGCGCAACATCCACTTAACTTGCTCAAATAGCTTTTCAAGGGGTCCCTACCCTAACCAACAGAAACATTGTAGGACACCTGCTATGAGATATCACAATTTTTCAGACCGAGAAAAAGCTGTTTACGGCCAGGTACTTGTGATACATCTGAGTAGGGTGAGAGAATGTGAGTAACAGACCTGCCAACCTTCCCAGAATGAAAAGTGTATTGTGTCCCCACACAAAAATTTATATATAAATGTTAACACCAAACCCAAATCAAAATAACTCTTGATTTTCATCATTCAAACACTCATTCATAGCAATCTCTAGTAATTACAAAATGATCTGGTTTATCAAGAAACTAATCTAAATGAGAATATTAAATTAGTATAAGGCTCATAAATTGCAATAACTAAGGATGTTGCTTTCGAAAGACTCAGAGACCAAAAGACCCTAATCATGTTGGTGGTATTGATGCTCGTGTCAGTGGAAGATGGTGAGAATGACTAGGCTCAAAATAGGAAGAAATTTTTCAGCGCGTGATCATGACCCGTTCAGGGTGCGACTATACTGAGGAAAGAAAAAAAATTAAACAACTAAAGATCAAGAATGAATTATAGCTTTACAAATGAAAAAAAAAACAACCCAGCAATAATCACCTTCAGCCGCAGGTGTAGCTGTATCAGATGATTCATTTCCTGCTCCTGTTGTTTCCATTTTCTCCTCTGCTGGTTTGTTTCCAGTGCTTTTTAATTGAGTTCCACCTGAAACAACATAATGAAAAGTTACCTTTTAATATGGATTGCTTGTTTTTGTTTTTAAGGGTTTTACGAAGCTTGCAACACATATAGGTCATATAGTGACAGTAAAGAAGAAAATGGGATAGTCAAAAATTCTAGAATTACAATTAAAGCAGCCAAGAAAAAGTAAGACAAAGGGAAAAATGGTTTCAATAGGAAACAGATGTAGATTCTAAGAGCATGCCATCAATGTACTTAGTTTGAGATCAGCTAAAAGTCTCATCCAGTCACCAGCACAAGATCTCAAGAGAAATACACTTAGCTATCAATACAAAACCAAGAGGTGATTTACAAGGAAATATCTCCCAAAACTAACATTATACATTTGACTGTTTCCCTCTCAGCCAAGGGCTCCGGTATGAAACCAGTAATCCCATTCAAAGACAAAGAGAGAGAACAACTCGGAAAACAGATATTGACCTCCTGCTCACCATGGGAGGTCAAGACACACCCAGAATATGGATTGTAATTAGACATTAAAATCAAAATTTGAACATAATTCATTCTCTCATTTTGAATTAATTTTAATAGGTGGCAGGCTTTTTTCAGATATCAGTAGCATGAAATGATTTGTTAGTTACAAGTTATTTTTAGTCTATCAAAATGTCATCCCCACAAGACTTCAATTTTATCCAACTACCAAAGTACTATCACACTACTGCTGGATGAGCAGATGGGGCCCATTCTATAAAAGAATTCCTTACCCACAAAGTTTATCTTAGGTGTAGCCAACACTTTTTTGGCAGCATTGGCAGATTGCACAACCACAGATTTTCCAGGGACAGCCTTTGAGTCTGTTTTAGTTGGTGCTGGAGGTACAACTGGCTCAGTAGATGGAATTGGCTTTCCAAGTTTTGTATGTAACTTAACAACCTGTAATCCACAAAATAAGAACAATTATTATCCTTTTAAAACAAAAATATTTGATTAAGAGCGTTGTCATGAAACGAGATTATTCAAAAGCAAAAATAAACAATTTAAATCATATATTATGGATTAACCTGTTTTAGGCCCAAATTTTATTTTTTTTTAAATCAAACATATAGCACACTACTAAATGTAACTATGGCTTTAAAATGAATGTCTTACTTTCTGATGTTTAGCACCACGGATATGAGCAGCATATGAATCCTTTCCAGTGCAAGTCAAGTCACAAAGTTCACATCTCATCTGGTTCTGAAGTTGTCGCCCTCCAGAGGGTTGGGTGGTTTTCAAAGCAGCTTCTTTCTTCTTGTGCTTTTGTCCTTCCAGATGATCACGGTATGACTAAAATAAGATGGGTCATTAAAAGATAAGATTTGTTTGTTTTTTAAAAAGAAATTTTGAAGTTGATATCAATTCTAGCATCTAGTACCTATTTCATTGGATTGAAAGTTCTGTTCTGTTATATGTTCCGACCCCCCCCTCCCCTATTATGACACCCAAAAATAAAAATAATGTGCTTGATCGATATCATATCATATAGCATACGTCCATGAGGTTTAAATAAGTTACATAGTTTTAGATTATAGTTTAGCATGCTGCTTAGTGATTACCAAGTACGTTTATTCAATGATAATAAATTAAAGAATAAGGTAAAAAGATACATGGCACACAAATATTGATCTCAAATAAATAAATAATCTTAGAAAATTAAAATCGAAGTTTTTTTTAACATGATAAAAAGTTTTTGAATAACTATAACAAAAAAAAATAAATAAAGAAGAAATCAAAAAAATTTTTTTGTCTACAATGAGAATTGAACCCAGTACTTTCAAGGTTAAAGTCTGTCAGCTTGTCCATTGCGCTACGGAGCCACCTGACTGTTCATCACATTTAATAAGGTCTTTCTAAAACATTACTTTACCTTCAATGCAATTCTATTTTCTGGTTTTATATTTCGATTTTTTAGATTATTATTATTTCTATGTAAATTTATTAACAAAGACATCCTACAGATGTCACAATATAACTTTCGCCATGTCCAAATACAGAAACACAATATCGCTGATGAAATTGGGTGGGATGCGCATGCGTGACGGAGGTGTATAAAAACGATCCGTTAAGATACACCGTCAACGAAGGTGCATAAAAACACTACGTTTCTTTTTTTTTTTTAGTTTTATCCCTGCCATCGTTAACAGTCATTAAAAAAAAGGCTTCCTACCCAACACCCCCCACCTCATCCTCATAAAAAGATTTTTAAAAAAATTAATTTCAAGAATAAAATGTGTGACAACCTAAAATGAAAGTGTTCAAGACGTTTTCACCAAAATCATTTCTTCAATAAGGAAGAGGAGAAAGAGAAGAAGAAAGAATTTATTCACCTGCGGTCCCCCACAACTGATTTTGCATACATCACAATAATGAAGCTGAACTGTTTTGGGTGGGCCTTTAGGCTTCGGCTTGAATGGTGCCCCCCCTGTTGTCTTCTTCAACATCCATGAAGCAGTTCCCGGCTTTCCATGATGTTGTTGGGTGTAATAATTAGATGCAGCAGAGTATAAAGCAGCATCATAGCCTGAGGATACATTTATTAAAAACTGGTCTCATTTGATATCAAAAACCATAAACCTTAATCAACATTTGTCGTAAAAAAAAATCCCATATCCTGTTAGCTTTACAGTCAAGAGAATAATACTAATAATAATGATGATAATAATAATAATAATAATAATAATAATAATAATATATTATATAAACGAATAAATAAATAAACAAATAAATCACCCACTATTTAGTGATAACTATATAGTATACTGATCCTAATGAAATTTAGGGGACGGAAAAAAATATATTATTGCAGTGACTGTGCACCCTCTGATCAGATAAAGAGTTCATTCACCATAGAACATAGTTTTTATCTAAGGCCTTTTAGCAAGAGATATGACATAAAGAAGAGATCATTAACTGCCTTCACCACAACATTATGACTATACATCTCTATCTATTCTGATCTGATTTGATTTGAGAGGCGTTCAAATAAATTTATTTATCAAGATAAAAATCTGCAAAGTTTATGTGTTACAGAGACAAAAGACAAAGACGAAAAACAAGGGAAAAAAATTATCACAAATAGCCACCTTCCGTGACAAAACACTCAGGCTGGATTGCCAAGCATACGTATAAATGCTTTCATTACACATTACTTATTGTGTTATGCAATGATGTAGTGTAAAAAGGTAAAAGTAGAACATTTGTCCAGCAATCTCCAGTCAAGGGAGGCTAATTTTTTACAAACATTTTTTAAATTAAATATTTAAAATATTTCTGCTTTCCCTGACAAGAATTATGTTTAAACCAGTGACTGCTCCTCAATCTCTTACTTATTTATCTCTGCGATATAGAAAACTAAGATGGAGATGAGATTTTAGCCAATGGTTTACATTTTATTTATTGTGAATTGAAATTATTATCTTTATTTTGCTCAATGTTCTATTTCAAATCAAACCCTGCCACCCATTTTCCATTGTGTAAAACTATTGAAAACTTCATAAATAAAACACCTCAAAGAAATCATTTTTTTTTAAATAAAAAGGAAGACAATAAGCTGAAACAAAGAGTAAAAAATCTGAATGATACAAAGGAACTTGGAAACACAGAATGTTCTGAATTGCTTTAGTATTAGAACCAATAATCTTATTGAATTATTAATATTAAGTTATACACATCACAAATATTGAAATCTATACTCTGAATGTCTTACAAAGCAGCTTCACTGTAATATGTTTAAATTCATAGTACATATAAAAGACCTTAAATGATAATTCATTTTTTTTAATGACTTACTTAAAAAATTAAAACAGCATGTTTATGACCAACAGAGACAAAAAAAATTTTTATGCTCACATATTGAAGCACCTTAACCAGAGGCTCCTATCCCCAATAGCCCCAAAGAGAAATCATAGTACATAAAAAGCGGAAAACTAAAAAGCGGAATCAACTTACAGAGATCAACTATGACATGATTTGCTGCAGATAATATAATAGACAACCCAAAGTACTCAAATGATACAATATGAAATGTGTACAAAAGTGCAGATTGTTTAAAGACTAAAAAGGGGGTCAAATAATAATAGAGGACACAGGCCCTGGCAGTCAGAGTAAATCATTGAATGGTTGGATTTAACCTTGTCAGGACCCCCCCCCCCCCCACTGACACACACCTAATCAAACAAACGCTCCTGCCGGCACACACGAATACACAGGGCTAAAATTAAATAGGTAAAGAAGCCTACTCAATAATACTACCGATTGGAGCCAACATACAATATTATATAGGTCATTGACCTCACATAGTCTGCCGTTTTTATTAAAGAAAACAGTATGTGCTATTTGGTTAACATTGCATACACTGTGTTTTTAACAACAACGGCAGTATTGGAGCCAACAATAATAATAATAATACTTCAGCCATTGGCTCTCCCCTACCCCTCCCTAAACTATAATCAACTGCACACACTATGAAGGGACTAATCAGACACACAAAATGTGTGTTGATTGACCATAGAGAATGATGATGAAATAAACCATATCTTAACATTTTTATAAAATTTTCTTGATTGAAAAGTGAAATTTTTGCGAAAAGCGGAAGGGTAGGAGCATCTGCCTAAACTATTTCAGATTAATTGTGAAAACGGGTGGCATATTTTTAAAAAGTTGTTTCGGTTAATAAGGAAAGTTTTTTGAAATAGCAATCTCCACAGAGGCAACTTGTAAAAAAAACAAAAAAACACATGCTAGAAAAAATGGGAAAATTGGAATGAAAATAAAACTGCACATAATTTAATAGAAATCATGTTATCTTTGTAAAATTCTTGAAATAACAGTTATTAAATTGTCAACAATTTGAGAAGCTACTGATGCTATAAATTTGATGCCAGTGCCTCAGTCTCTGGATTATTAGTCAATATTCAAATTAAGAGATCTGATAAAAGTTAGATCAAGTTCAAAATAATTGAACTCACTGAATCGTAAGCTTTTTTAAAAATTCCATATTCTGGAGTCTGCACAGATCAGTGGTATTTCAAAAAAAAAATATTCAATCAACATAACAGAAACTTTGTGGATATATCTAAATAATATTTAAATTCTGATGCCAGAAACAGATTATAATTATCATTATCAGCTTCTCTTGCTATATATTTTTGAAAATGATTACATTTTAAAAATTTATTTTCATCAGACAAGAACAACAAAAAATTATAAAAATAAAAGTTACACTTAATAATTTTGTTGTTTGTATTGTTAATTATTATGAGTAGCGGCTACACCATCTCATAGTAAAAAATATTGAAACAAGACTCAATGGACTTTGGTTTCACCATGGGAAAAAAAAAAATAGCAAAACCAAAAGAGGAATATTATCTACATGAAAATTGTCCAAAAACTTAATTGCTGGAAATGGTTACCAATACAGTTATGGTTGATTGCTGCAGCTTTTGCAGGGAAAATATTAACACTGGACTTCAATAAAGTTTGATATTCCGGGTTGCCAGATAATCCAACATAATATCTGCTTTCTTAAGGAAAAAGAATATATATATGAACAAGTATGTGTATTTGTAATCTGTAGGCACATAGTCTTTTTCCTTAAGGTGAAAATCTGAATGACATCCCCCAAGAAAGACTGAAGTGAATTCATATTTTAACCATTTTGTATTGAATGTTACAAAAATTACTTTTAAGAAAGCCTCATATCACTGAGCAATCTTTTCTGTCTGTCTAGTCTCAGACTACATACAAGTCGTTTGCACACTTGGGCACAAGACTTCTACCAACAGGGATAAACTCAAATGATTGCAATTTCTTTTATCTTCAAAAATTGGACTGCACACCTTGATTAATCCTTGGCCGACATGGTTAACTTACCAGATAAATTTGACTGGGCAGCTGTGGTGGCTGTATATCCACTGGTTGAGTAGGTGGTCACAGTGGGAGTAGTGGAAGAATACACATAACTGGTACCAGATGATGAAGCTGGCAAAGCCTGGGCTTTTGGTGCTGCAACTGCAGTCTGTCGAGGTGTGCTTGCATATGTTGCTCCAGTGCTGAACACTGGCTTAGCTGAAGACAGATTAAAGACAGGATAATATAAACAAATAATCATATATGCCAGCCAATTTATTTTAAAGAAAAAAAATTGTTTCATGTAAATATAAATTTATTCTAGATTAGCTTTAACGATTTATCAGCACTGGGATTATGACATATTGCCAACAACAAAAAACTGAAAACGAACACAAGTGAATTGTTTGTAATGAAGCCATTGATTTAAAATGTTCACAAAAAAGGCAGCTTTTAGTTATAGGTAATAACACTTTATCTGCATTCTGATGTATGAATGGGGGCAACTTAAAAAAAAAAGACCTAGACTCACCACTGGGTTGGAGCAATAGAAGATCAAATGTACAAAATGTTACTAATCCAAAAGTGTAAAAAACTGATCTACAGACTTGAAATTTGAAAAAAACAAAAAATAAATAAATAATCAAAGTTTTCAGGAAAAAAAGAAAATGTAAGAGTAAGTGACACAAACTCACCTGCTTGAAATTGAGGGTCAGTGGATGCTGTATAGGAGGCAGCAGGAGTTGGCTGATAATACGTTTTAGTTTGATCATATGTTACCGTTGGCTGGAAGAAATATTAGAATTCAATAGGCTAAAAGCAATAATTTGATATAAAATCTTATTAGTAACTCTCATAACAAAGGCAGTCAATATAACCAGGAGATAGAATTTTACAGTAACATTTAATATTGCTGAAGACATCATTTTGAGATTTTAAATGTTTTAAGGGATTTATGGCGATTGCAACACATTAAGGTCATATCAGCACAGGTAAAAAGGAATAAATATATATATGTAAGAAAACATATTGCAGTGCATAACAGAGAGGTGATTTACAAGGAAAAAAATATCATCTCCCAAAACTAACTGTACATTTGACCGTTTCCCTCTCAGCCAACGTATCCTCCCAGGGCCAGGACAAAACCAAGTAATCTCATTCCAAGACAAAGACAGAAAGCAAGTTGGAAAACAGATAGAGGGGGACAGAAGACAAAGAGAGAGAGAAGGAGACTGACAGAGGAAGGGAGAAAAAGAGAGAGGGGGGGGAGGGGAGGTAAAATTAAAAAGGACTTGGTGTATTTTAAATCATATATATAAATAAAAGAATTTTATACAATTTTGCTGATGAAACAAACACTTACTGTGACAGCAACTTGGGCCCTTGAATATGTGTACTGTGTTGTTGGGTGAACAGTAGGTGCTGCTGTGGGATAACTCTCATAAGTTTGCCCAGTTCTTGCAGCAGGTGCTGGCGCATAAGCAGTTGCTTGAGGTGCTGCTGCTACATATGCACTTTGAGCCGAAGGGTATGCAGTCTGGGCAGTAGGAGCACATTGTGCAATTGGGTTTGCAGTAGGGTAGACAAAATGTGCCATTTTCCTGAGGAATATAATACACAAATAAAGGTTCCTCCTATTTTGCCTCACAATTTTTCCTACAAGAGAAGGCTAAAAATTTCGAAAATCCCACCAATATGTGTTTTTTGTTGTAAACACAAACATCCATATACACTTACCCGCATATACATGCAATAGTTAAGGATGTCAAATATTATCCCCCCCCCCCCCCCAACCACACACACATTCTTTTGTTTGTTTGTTGCTTTAGGTCTCTTCCAACACAATTGAGGTTATATGAGAGACCGCTGAAACAAAAAAACAAGCAATCTAACAAAAATAGTACAAATGTAAATCAAAATCATAACCTAAAGTTATCATAAGCTAAATTATAAATAACCAAGAACAAACAGGCAGAAGATTTACAGAAAAAAAAATATCCCCTGTCAAAAATACAATCACAAACCAAAGAAGCAGGATAGGCTAGTAAAGAGAAGAAGAAACGACATCACTATCGGATCGTATACCCATGCGAACATCATAGGTATATGATTCAAGGGTGATGCTCCCATCCAACCACCCGCACACACACATTCTAATTTCTTTGAAAAAAAATTATAAATAAAACATTGGTTATATTAATTGAAAGTAATGATGGTGATGAAGTGGTGGTTGTAGTGATCATGATGGAGTGGTGGTTGTAACTTTACAGGCCTGTAAATGGTTGGTGAAAAAATTGTCGGAACTTTTTGAACACGTGAATAGTCAAATCATGTCACTTTCCCCTACTTATTTATAACGAAGTCCTTATTATATGGTACCAAAAAAAAAATCCCAATTATTTGAGGGCCCAGGTCTGAGTTAGTTGTAAAATGAAAGGAAGAGAACATTTTCTACCCTTTTGAAGGATGTGTATCTTCACTCCTGTTTGTGTTAAATGTTTACGCTGATTCTTTCGTTTATTTGGATTAATTCTTGAAGAAGAAGAAGAAGAAGAAAGAAGAAGAAGAAGAAGAAGAAGAAGAAGAAGAAGAAGAAGAAGAAGAAGAAAGAAGAAGAAGAAAGAAGAAGAAAAGAAGAAGAAGAAGAAGAAGAAGAAGAAGAAGAAGAAAGAAGATAATAGAAGAGAGAGAAGAAGTAAAAGAAGAAGAAAAGAAGAAGATAGAAAGAAGAAGAAGAAGAAGAAGAAGAAGAAGAAGAAGAAGAAGAAAGAAGAAGAAGAAGAAGAAAGAAGAAGAAGAAGAAGAAGAGAAGAAGAAGAAGAGAAGAAGAAGAGAAGAAGAAGAAGAGAGAAGAAGAAAAAGAAGAGAAAAGAAGAAGAGAAAAAGAAGAAAGAAAGAAGAGAAAGAAGAAGAGAAAAGAGAGAAGAGAAGAAGAGAAGAAAGAAGAAAAAGAAGAAAAGAAGAAAAAGAGAAGAAGAAGAAGAAGAAGAAGAAGAAGAAGAGGAGGTGGTGCGAGAGCTTTCGAAGAAAAATAATTATTTCGCATTATTTTTTTCCCGGTCTCACACCGGTACGGAACCAATAAAATATAGAAAAAACGATATGAAAACCGGAGATATGCATGTGTGTCGGTAGCAAAATAGAGAGAAACCTTCCGGTCCGGTTCGACACACTTCTGTGTGTGCGTTATTTCCTGACTAGGTGTGTGTGTGTGAAGATGACTCGCGCGAACTTCGCGACCTCTCTCTCGCTGGCTATGGCACAGTAGCCAGGCAGTGAATACATCCACGGCTAGCGGAATGTGTAGGTGGCATGATAATATTATAGCTTTTGTTTTGTCTTGTCTTTGATGCGACAAATAAAAAATTTTTTTGTTTTGTTTTTTTTAAAGTCGCCATTTGAAACGGAATAAAATCAAATTTTTTTGAGGAACGAAATAAAAGTCTTTTATTTTCTTTTTTATTGGTTCTGTTCTTTGACATTACGAATTGTATCTTTTTTCTTTTAGCACTTATAGAGCAAAATCGTACTGTCGGAAATCCGACAATAGACGGAAGAGTTACAGGCCTGACTTTATTAGCTGTAAAATTGATGATGATGAACCAATGGTAGGGTTGTTGGAGAGGTGGCAGAGAATCCTTATCATGTTGATGATAATGATGTGATGTAGTAGCGATGACAGTGATAAAAGATGATGATTCGGTGGTGGTGGTTGCAGTAATGGTGGTTGAGTCAATATATGATGATGATGATGATGGATGATGACAGATAATGATGATAGTGGTGTTGAAGTGGTTGCAGTAGCAGCGGTAAGTAATGATAATGATGGTCATTTTAATTTCGTAGTGTTTTTATGCACCTCCGTTGACAGTGTATCTTAACGGATCGTTTTTATACACCTCCGTCATGCATGCGCATCCTCCCCAATTTCATCAGCGTTATTGTGTTTCTGTATTTGGACATGGCAAAAGCTATATCGTGACATCTGTAGGATGTTTTTGTTACAGTCCCGTAAAGATGGTTCTCGGGGCTATTTTTACAGCCCCGTAAAGACGGTTCGGGGCTATTTTTACGACGTTGCGGTAACAGATTTATAAATAGTAACAGATAGGCTGAGTAGACGCCCTGGGCTCTAAAACTCTCACTTACTTCATTCAGATGCGGCTAGTTAGCAGCCTGTCTCTCTCTCTCTCTTTCTTTCATTCTTTCTCTATGCCTTTCTTTCTTTCTCTTTCTCCCCCCCCCCCTCTCTCTCTCTCTCCCCTCTTTCTTTTTACAATCTCTTTTTTTTTTTATATCTCTTTCCTTCTTTCTTTTTTTTCCCCCCCCCCCCCCCTATCTCTCTCTCTCTCACACACTCTTTCTTTCATTCTTTCTCTATCCCTTTCTTTCTTTATCTCTCTCCTTTTCTCTTTCTTTCATTCCCTCTCAATCTCTTTCTTTATATCTCTCCCCTTCCCCCTCTCTCTCTCCCTCTCTTTTTTCTTTCTTTCTCCCCCCCCCCCCCACTCTCTCTCTCCCTTTCTTTCTACATTCTTTCTTTGTTTCTCTCTCACAATCTTTCTTTCATTCTTTCTCCATTCCTTTCTTTCTTTCCCTATCTCTCTTTTTCTCGTCTCTCTCTCTCTCCCCCTCTCTCTTTCTTTCATTCTTTCCCAATCTCTTTCTTTCTCTCTATTCCTCTCCCCCCCCCCCTCCTCCTCTCTCTCTTCTCTCTTTTTCCTTTCTCTTTTTCTCAATCTCTTTCCCTAGTGGTACCTCAAAGTCTAGGCAGAGGGGTCTGACCACAAGGTGAGCACCGCTTTGGCGGAGAACAATAAAACAACCTCGTGAAGGGAGGAGCAATACAGAGACCACCCTTGTCTGGTCGGAACAATCGCTGGGTCAATCGGTAAAGGAGTAGGAGCAATGTGATGGTGGGACCAAAGCAAAATTCCCTCTCCACCTCGGCGCCCTGATGAGGATCAGTCTTGGGCACCTCTATTCTTTTGGATCATGACCGCCCATGGTAGAGAATCATCATCATTATTTACTTTCTTTTTTTTTTTTTTTTAATTATTCAAGAGAACAATATGGGGTGTTTCGCAATGTGTATCTTTACCATGGACATCCACATGGGGGGGGGGGGGGGGTAGTCATTTGTCCACAATATGGTTGGGAGGGGGGGGGGGTTCTAAAATGGTCAAAATGTGTCCAATTGGTTTGTGAACGGCCTCTTTTCTGAAAGGGGATTCGAACCCACATACACATGAGAAGACTGCACCCTGAATGTTACATCTTTTAAAATTGTATAAACCATTAGTCCTTCCTGACTGGTCGAGTTCAAGCAGGAACTAATTATACTTTCAGTGTTTGATAAACTAGATCTATATTATGTCTGTTTGACAGAAAAAAATTCAAGACATACAACCTAACCTGCCCACTGATTATAGAAAACGGGCTGTTCTGTACTTATGCATAACTTATGCATAAACACAAATTATATGTCATAAAAATGACAGTACAGCAAAAATCGCTAAGAGAATTGTCTTTACATTAATTGTTTGTTAATTTTAGCTTTAGATCTAAATATGTTAAATGAAATTAATTTTGCTTTCATTCACCGCCTCTAGATCTGTACATCTAAAATCGGGAGAAATAATATGTGAAGTTTTGTGAATACTGCAAAAAGACACGTTTACATACATCTATAACTATGCGGATCAATAACTGTGAACCGAATTGCATCAACGCCGTAAAAATAGCCCTGACAACCGTCTTTACGGGACTGTAAAAATAGCCCTGAGAACCATCTTTACGGGACTGTAAAAATAGCCCCGAGTACCATCTTTACGGGACTGTAAAAATAGCCACTGCGATAAAAATAACAATACTTTTTAAAAATAGAAATATAAAACCAGAAAATAGAAGTTGCATTGAAGGTAAAATTACGTTTTAGAAAAACCTTATTAAATGTGATGAACAGCCAGGTGGCTCTGTAGCGCAGTAGACAAGCTGTCAGACTCTAACCTGGAAAGTACTGGGTTCTTTTTGTTTTTCAAAGACTTTTTATCATGTTTTTAAAAAACTTGGATTTTAATTTTCTAAAATTATTTATTTATTTGAGATCAGTATTTGTGTGCCATGTTTCTTTTTACTTTTAATTTTAAAAATTATTGTTATTCTTTAATTTATTATCATTGTATAAACATACATCGGTAATCACTAAGCAGCGTGCTAAACTACAAACTAAAACTAAACCTGATCACCGCCAATGGAGGTGCATAAAAACAGTGCATTTTTGTACACCTCCAACGCAAACCCAGTAGCAATGCAACCTTTAAGGGGCGAAATCTTCTTTCATCAAAAGACAAGTAACGGCAAAACGATTATAGACAATTGAAGTCCGAGTTGCGATAGTCTGACTGCTCTCTTGGTGGAAACGCTGTATTCTCTGTGAGCAAAAAATTAGCTTCGCTGTTAAGGGGTTAAGAACACCTGCGAGCATCCTTGACATGCTCTACATCACCAAGGTCACCAAGCGACACGTCTCCCTTTCGTCTTCATGCAACCCCTCCCCCCCCCCTCCTCCAATCTCACGGTGGTGGTGGCGGCAGATAAAAAAGGCCGTTTTTTCTTTCATTCAATCAACTTGACTGCTGTTGAACCCTAGTCCTCTCTAAAATGGAGATTAAAAAATAAAGTGAGTAGATGTGACTCATATTATATGAGTCACATCTACTCACTTTATTTTTTTATCTCCATTTTATTGGCTCATTTAGACACCTCTATCTTTGGTTCCTCTCTAAAAGTACAAGAAATAATACTCACTTTTTTTCTGCTCCAACGAAAATATCTACCCCCCACCGGTCTAATTATTTGTAGCAGACGACAAATTTCTCAAAATGGTCACGTGACACTGTAAAAACAACACAGGAAGTTCATGAATGCTTATTTATGGCATTTCCTTTAAAAACCGTGTAAACAACAAAATTTCGTTTTCATTCGACTCTCAACGGGTATTTTTTAACGAACTAAAGTTCTGAAAAATCAAAATGTTTCTTAGAAAGTTTAAAGATGCTAGTTTTTGAAAAAGAGGTAGGTTTTTAAAAAAATATTTATCTTTTACGGGAATGAGTGAATGCATGCTCAGGCTCAAGGCGAATTGGACATTCAGCTGAGGTTGGTAATGGTAAGCCAAAGGCGAGGCTCTCTAACACTAACAGAGGTAGGTTTTTTAAAAAATATTTCTCTTTAACTAGAATACATTACATGCTCAAAGTCAAAGCGAATTGGACTTTTCACGGACTTGGTACGCAGGCCTAGAAGCACGCCTCTCTATTTGTTGGTTAATGTTTTATGATTTTATGTTTTTATTTTTAATTTTTATGTGATGTGCATTTCGAAATTTTCGATATTCTGGAATGTGGATAAATGTTTTAAAGTAAAGGAAGTGGTTATTCAGTATCGGATACTGAATAGTGCTTTGCCACTATTCAGTATCCATAAGGAACTCTTTTATTATAGAGAGAGTGAAAAGTGCGACAATCTCAGTTGAATGTAAATAAACTGCTGACCTACTACCAGATTGAACTCGTGCAGTAACTGACAGCCCGATTCAAAGTTGTAGAAATATTTTGACCGTTATTTTTAAATTTCTGCTACTGTGCAATTAACATAGTTCAAAATATCAAAAGAAGAGTGGCATTCAAATACATTTTTTAATGTCTAAATAGACATGATTAAATGTCACTAAAATTTCAGTGACACCATGGCTTGGTGGATAAGCTGTTTGACTCTGAACTTAAGGTTCGAGAGTTCAAATCCCGGCCGGGTTAACTTTTATTTTTCCCCAATATTTTGTTTTAATCATTTTATTTGCTTGTAATATATTTTAATGTTTATATTATACTATTATTATTATTATTATTATTATTATTATTATTATTATTATTATTATTATATTATTATTATTATTATTATTATTATTATTTCTACTTACTATTATTATTATTGTTGCTGTTGTAATCGTCATCATCATCATTATTATGATTATGATTTTTAAATCAAGTAGTAGGAGTTATTTAATCAGTTGTCGATTTATTACGAATATCTTTTATGTGTTATAATCTCATTGTTGTTTTTCATTGATGTGCTCTTCTATTGTTCATTACTTTTTAAAATCTTGCTTTTTTCTGTTTGTCACATTTGTTGTTGTTGTTGTACTTGTTGTTTTTGTTTGTTTGTTTGTTTTGTTATCTAAGACAATCCCGATTCATTATAAATATGTGGCCAGACTTTCTGCCATTTTTAATTGAATGATGTACTTCCGTGAATTAATTGCAGTATTATATTAAAATTTACGTGATAATAATAATAATAATAATAATAATAATAATAATAATAATAATAATAATAATAATAATAATAATAATAATAATAATAATAATAATAATAATAATTTAAACAGATAGTGAATATTAGACTACAATTGACATCTATTTACTGAATACACGTGGTATTTTTAGGGGTGTTTCTTTTTTTACGAAACCTGAAACCTGCCGAAACACGCCGATACCTGACAAAGTTAGGGGAAGCAGGCAGCAGTGGGGAGTGAACCCGGGACTCAGGGAAGTGTACACCATTGGGGAGTGAACCTGGGACTGGGTTTCGTAACAAAAAAGCAATTACTTTTTTACGAAACCCAACAATATCCAACAAAGTTATGGAAAGAAAGTAGGCAACAGTGGGGGAGTGAACCTGAGACTCAGGGAAGTGTACACTATTGGGGAGTAAACCTAAGTATGGTTTTTCGGTGGGTTTTGGCGGGTTTCGTAAAAAAGTAATTGCTTCATTCTCGTCTGGTACCCAACTCCCATAGTCCCAGTTTAATTTCCACTGATATCCTCTTCTCACAGTCCCAGGTTCACTCTCAACCAGTGTGCACTTCCCTGAGTCCCGGTTCATTGCCCAATGGTGCCCACTTCCCATAACTTTTGATAATTTCGGTAGGATTCGAAATAAAAGTACATTCTGAGCTCACTGTCCACTGGTATCAGCCTCTCGCAGTCCCAGGTTCAATCCTCATCTGTGTCCAAATCCCAGATTCACTCCCCACTGCTGCCTGCTTCCCATAACTTTGTCGGGTTTTGGCGGGTTTCGTAAAACAGTAATTCCCCCTCCCCCTTGGTATTGTCTTTTTACAATATCCAGTGTCCCAGGTTCACTCCCCACAAGTGTACACTTCCCTGAATCTCAGGTTCACCCCCCACTGTTGCCTACTTCAATAACTTTGTCGGATATTGCCAGGTTTCGTCGGGTTTCGTAAAAAAGTAATTGCTTTTATATGAAACTCGCTGAAGCACGCTGAAAACCAGTCTCAGGTTCACTCCCCACTGGCGTACACTTCCCTGAATCTCCCATAACTTTGTCGGATATTGCCGGGTTTCGTATAAAAGTAATTGCATTTATATGAAACTCGCTGAAACCCGCCGAAAACCAGAGTCTCAGGTTCACTCCCCACATGTGTATACTTCCATGAATCTCAGGTTCACCCCCCACTATTGCCTACTTCAATAACTTTGTCGGATATTGCCAGGTTTCGTCGGGTTTCATAAAAAAGTAATTGCTTATATATGAAACTCGCTGAAATTCGCCTAAACCCAGAGTCTCAGGTTCACTCCCTACTGGTGTACACTTCCCTGAGTCTCAGGTTCAGTCCCCATTATTTGCTTACTTTCCATAACTTTGCCCCAATTTGTTGGCATTTGGCGCATTTCGTAATCAAAAAGTAATTGCTTTTTTAAAATAACAAAATCCGCCGAAACCCAGTCCCAGGTTCACTCCCCACTGGTGTACACTTCCCCGAATCTCAGGTTCACTCCCCACTGTTGCCTACTACCCATAACTTTCTTGGATATTGCAAGGTTTCATCGGGTTTTGTAAAAAAATAATCGATTTTATATGAAACTAGCTGAAGCTCGCCGAAAACCATAGTCTCAGGTTCACTCCCCACTGGTGTACACTTCACTGAGTCCCAGGTTCACTCCCCGCGCGTTGCCTACTTTCCACTTCTTTGCCGCATATTGTCGGGTTTCGTACAAAAGTAATCCCCCCCCCCCCCCCCCCCCACCCCCCAATTTGTTATTGCTTTTTTATAAAACCCAGAGTCCCAGGTTCACTCCCCACTGGTGTACACTTCCCTGAATCTCAGGTTCACCCCCTCCTCCCCCCCCCCCCCCCCCCCCCTCAGCCTCTACACACACACACACACACGCGCGCTGCTGCCTACATCCCATAACTTTGTCGGATATTGCCAGGTGTCGTCCGGCTTTTTATTACGAAACCCGCTGAAACCCAGTCCCAGGTTCACTCCCCACTGTTGTACACTTCTCTGAGTCCGAGATTCACTCCCACAGCTGCCCTCTTCCCATAACTTTGTCGGGTTTCGGAAAAAAAAACACCGTATTATAGTGCAAAACCACTATTCAGTGTCAGATACTGAATAGTGCAAAACCACTATTCAGTATCAGATACTGAATAGTGCAAAACCACTATTCAGTATCAGATACTGAATAGTGCTAGCCTAAAGTAAAAAGCGGAGTTTCAAAATAGTGTCTGTGTATAACCGTCCCTCGTTATTGCCAGACAGTGTCTGCCAATAATCATTTTTTTCTTATTGGCAGACATGTCTGCAATAAATCACGAATCACAGTGTTTGATTTTGAGTTGAGGCTGAGGACGACGCCATGGCCATGCGACCAATTGCGCAGCATCAGAAATAAAAATCATTTTGTTGATAAATTGTGTCAAATATAAAATTTTACCTTAATGCAACCGTTCAGTGGATTCGGACGTCGATTCCAGCCACAGATACTTTTTAATAAATGCTGAGACTCGAGAATTGATGATTAAATTCAACAATAACGTACAAAGAAAAGGACATTCACGATGCCACCATAACGAGTTACGCCGGTTGATTTCCGGTTTCCTTGACCTGGTTACACTGAGAGTATGGAAACCTCGATAGTCATTTTTACTTCTTTTTATTTATTTATTATTGTTTTTTTTTTTTTGTTTTTTTTTTTGAAAGTCATCGTTATTTTTCGATGACAGGCAGGGGCAAAAAAAATATATTTATATTTAAAATAAGACAAAACAAAAAAACAACAAACAAACAAAAAAACTTGATGGATAAATGTATGCATGAATATCGGTGTGTATGCTTAAGGACTTATTGGCAAAAAAAAAAAATCATTAAAAAAGACAAAACAAAAAACAACAAACAAACAAAAAAACTTGATGGATAAATGTATGCATGAATATCGGTGTGTATGCTTAAGGACTTATTTCGACGTGTCCATATATGCAGGTCTGACAGCCGAACCCAAATATGGGTCTAGTTTAACAAGGTTGCAAACATTTTGCGTCGTTTTTTTTTTTGTTTTTTTTTTTTTAATCTATTACAACAATGAGCCCATAATGTTCATAAGACCCGCAAATAAGTGCGTGTCGACTTATTTTCATGACCTGTCCGTGGATGAAAGATGCGATGAGCGCCGATTTAACTTTACTTCACTTTTTTTAGGCTTGTTTCAAATCATCGAGAGGGGAAAAAAGGGGAGGGGGGCGGGGGAGTTAAGGACCGAGTACCCTTCGGCCACTCTACTTGGGTAACAGCATTAGAAGTGACCCCTGAAAAGAGTCACTAGTCCCAGTAGTTGTGGGTTGGGCTTAGGGCTGACAATTCTATCCCATTTTTTTTATGTTACGTAAACAGCAACAAATAAACACCACTACAACTGAAGGGAGCCCTATCTGGCATTTCTCTAGAAGTCTCGTATGACTGGCATTACTAAACCGGAATCATTTAGAGGAAGGGGTGGGTGGTTAAGGACCGAGTACCTTTCAGTCATTCTGCTAGGGTTACAGCATTAGAAGGGACTCATGAAAAGAGTCACTAGTCCTCGAGGTTGTGGGTTGGGCTTAGGGCCGACAGTCCTATCCCATTTTTTTATGAAACGGAAACAGCAACATATGACACCACTACAACTGTGAAGGGGGCCCTACCTGGGATTTCTCTAGAAGTCTCGTATGATTGGCATTAACAAAAAAAATCGGAATGAAGCTAATGATACAATAATGGAGAACCTCAGCGCAAAATGCAAAATAAGAGTATAGTTCTGGAAGCATGTGAATGATGTACGAGACAGACAAATTGACCCAAGTGACAACGGAAATGAGGCGCTACAGCCTGCTCATTCTAAATGTAAGTGTACACTGGTAGACAGACTTATGGCAAATGACGATCGCGCCTGGTGAACCAGTTCTTTTTTATTTTCTGGAAGATATGATGATATACATTCGAGGGTGTTGTCGTTATTCTTTAGCATAAAATGGATAAATTAATGCCGTGTAAAATGGAAACCTGTCAACAACCAATTGATTACAATTAGATTGAGAGGAAAATATAGCAACACAATCAGTATACAATGAAAGAAGAAAACATGAACTTTTTGAGTGAACTGATATTGGCGGAGATAGTAGCAGCTCCATCTTTTAGAGTTGGGAGATATGACAATATGAAGATAGATGTGAAGAATATATGAAGGTGTGTAAAGTGTTGGATGGAATCAAACAAATTGAAGTTAAATGATGAAAAAACGAAATTGATGTTATGTGGAAATGCCAATGGAAAAAAAAGAAGTTTTATCAACACAATCAGTATACAGTATAAGAAGAAAACATGAACATTTTGAGTGAACAGCTATTGGCGAAGATTGTAGTAGCTCAATCTCATTTATTTATTTTAGAGTTGGGAGATATGAAAATATGAAGATATATTATATTAAGAATATATGAAGATATGTAAAGTGTTTGATGGAATGAAACAAATTGAAGTTAAATAATGAAAAGGCGGAATTGATGTTATGTAGAAATACCATTGGAAAAAAATAAAGTTTTATCAACAGCCAGTCTGAATATCAATGGATGACCGATACAGTCCTTTTTATGTGTTAAAAACCTTGGTGTCTTTTTTTATAACAATATATTCATGCAGACACAAATCGATTATAGTTGTACAATTTTAAATATTTATCTAAAGAAATTTGCCACTTTCAGAGATTGTTTGACTTTTCAGGTAGCCAGTCAGCTTTTACCACGTTTATTTTATGACGCATTGATTACTGCAATTCCCGTCTTTTAGTGTAAGTTAGATAAATTCTCTCGTCTTCAAGTCATTCAGAACACTGTCGCAAAATTAATTTTAAGAAATGCTCGTATGTTCCACTCCCTCCCAATTCTCTACGAACTGCACTGGCTACCAATCAGAGAGAGATTAACTTACACTTACTTAAAAAGTGACCTACTTAAAAAAAAAACAACAAAAAACAAACTATTACATCCTTATACACCTCCAAGTTCACTGAGGTCATCATCTGATAAAACTAAACTTTTCGTTCCTCTTTTCAAATAAAATTATTTAGGCGAGCGATCCTTTCCTGTTATATCCCCAGGTTTTGTAACATGATTTTTAGACTTTCGAAACATCGTTTTGTTTTTATTCACTTTTCGATCACTGATGTTGTCACAATAGTACACATATGTTATTAAATGACACACCTCATTTTCATCGAACGTTGAGAGGTTGGCGTCGCAAACAAAAACAGCTTTCTGTACATACTGGCCACCGTCTGATTCAGCACTGCATACCTTCTCGACCCCCATCAACCCTTATATGTGTTGTGAATAAAAATAACAATGGCAACAAGTAAATATGTGAGAGCGTTAAAGTAAAGACAAATGTAATACATAATGTGACAGAGAACAAACCTCGTCGTCGTCATCATTGCCATTTTGATCTTCGTTATCCTCCTCCTCCTCCTCCTCCTCACCCTCCTCATCATCATCATTATCATTATCATCATCATCATCATCATCATGATGATCAACAACAGCAACAACAACAACGATAACATCGTTTTCTTTTTTTCTTTTGTTTGTTCGATTTTGTTTAGTTTTTCTCCTGACTCCTATTGTTATGTACCTACAAGGAATGCACTAGGCAATAAATTTTCACGTCTCACGTGAGTAAAAGTAAATAAATAAAAAATGTTAAATGTCAAGTCACCAGGAATGGTGTCAACGTGTTGAATGTGAAAATTAATAATTTTTTGACTGGTATCCCATTTCTTCCTTTCTACTATCTCTCTCTCTCTCTCTCTCTCTCTCTCTCTCTCTCTCTCTCTCTCTCTCTCTCTCTCTCTCTCTCTCTTTCTCTCTCTCTCTCATCTCTCCCACCCCCACTCTCTCTCTCTCTCTCTCTCTCTCTCTCTCTCTCTCTCTCTCTCTCTCTCTCTCTGACGATCCCTCAAACATATTCAAGACCCTATAACTATAAAGTTGCTCTCTTAACATTTTTTTTTTGTTTTCTTTTGTTTTTGTTGTTTTGTTTGTTCGTTTTTGTTTCGTTTTTCTCCTTACTCATATTGTTACGTAAAGGAATGCACAAGGCAATAAATTTTGACGTCTCACTGTGTTCTAAATGAAAATAATAATATTAAAAGTGAGTAAAAGTAAATAGATAAAAAAATGTTAAATGTCGTTTCAAGCTCCTCAAGTCATCAACGTGTAAAAGTTGAAAATTAAGAATTTTTTGCCAAGGGAGTACAAAAAAAAAAAAAAAAAAGAAAGAAAGAAAGAAAGAAAGAAAATACTATGCCTAGAAAGGAGCTCGGCGCCCCACCTCGGTTACAGACGCTGTGCTAAAACAGCCGGCCACCTCGCCTTCTCGCGCTCGGTCAAACAGTTTATTCTACAACACAATTGGTCGAATTGTGAATTCATATGAGTGATGAACCATCCATTTACCGATCACTTGGAATCTTTCCGTCTAACTGATCACACGCATTTTTGGTCTCTCTCTCTCGTATTGGTGACGAGAATTATAATACTAATACTACCCAGCTATTGTAGGAATCTTTACTTCTTTTTGTAACTTTTTATTACGTTAATGATGTGTTTAATTCTTGAGTGTATTTCAGTGGATTATTGTGTATCGTGTTTTAAATAATTCGTTACATTGATTTAATTTTGTATAATCACTGTGTCTGGAGATTGAGAGTAAGTTGCCTCATTTAACACCCTGCCTTTTCCATGATTATACAAGCATCGCCGTTTCTTATCTTTATTACGTTTTTATATATATAATTGATAGCTATTCAGTAGCTGCTATATGATATTGTTGTTATGATTTTGATGAGTTCTATTTAGTTATTTATATGTTTTAGGTGTTTTTGCTCATGGATTGTTTAGTTGTAGGAACTTGGCTGCTAGATAATAGATTTTAGCATACTTGAGGACCAATACGATGAGGGCGCGGTTGGACATTATTGCACAACCCGGCATCATCAGTGTTCCTCAGTCCCCTGTTGTAGGGGGTTCAAAGGAACTGATTACGTCTTAGACGTGATTTCCACACGTCTTTTTCTGGTAGGGATGTTCCTGAATCCACGGGAAATGACATAAGTTACGTCAGGACAGAACATCAGAGGTTCACATTAGTCTTGTTTCAATAATTTGTCACATCAAACTATGGGCATAATCATAATATTATGAGGGGTGTGGCCATATCGGGGACTAAGGGTGTGGTTTAGTTTTGGAGCGGTCTGATTCGAGGGATATAGACGGAATGACTACACCCAAACACAGCGAATGTTATGAGGCTTGATCTAATCAGTCAGATGCATAGCCCTACTATAACTCTTTTAGTACGCCATGGATTTAGCCCGTATAATTATAATCTCTTCCGGTGGACTGAATACACAGCTGTGTATTCAGTCCACTGGTGGACGGAAAACACGGCTGTGTATTGAGTCGACTGGTGGACGGAAAACACTGTTCCAACAAAAAAAAAACAAAAAACAAAGAAAAAATGCATCTTGATCGAATAATTTTCATGCTGGCATTTGGTATCAGATCAACTGATTTGGTATCGTCTGAATTTATTCCAGACTTATTTTACCGTTCGAGTCTGCTTGACAGCGTCCGAATAATTATTCGCGGTTTGCTTCTCGAGCTTCGCTCGAACTCGAAAAAATGCAAACGAATAACCTAACACACACACACACACACACACACACACACACACACAGAGAGAGAGAGAGAGAGAGAGAGAGAGAGAGAGAGAGAGACACTGTCGCTTACACTGTTGTCAAATATATTTAAGGGGATTTAACGTTTTTAAATAACATGACTAGATTCACCAGTCAATGCAGGCCTTAGCAGATTGAGTAAGTGACACTTTCGATAACAAAATAATCATGACATTATGAATGGGTTTGAAGATTTAGAGGGATTGAAAATGTTTTTAGTTAAGCGACTGCACAGTCGCCCTCAGCTTGGAAAATGTCAACACTTCAACACCTTCTACTTTCTATCTATTTCTTTCACGAAAACAAATACAAAGTTTACGATGTTCCCATATTCTATTCATGTTAAGAGGTAGTCTAACTTCACGATTGTTATTTTTACCGCGAATGTCTTGTCATTTAATACGACTGTCGTCGTTATTCAGTTTTATCTAGGATATCTGTCTAACTAATATCTCAATAACGATGAACGACGATTATTTATTGCCAGACAGTTGAGTAACTCAACAGTAACTTTGTTTTGAGAGGTTTTTTTTTCATTAAAAAAATCCTCTATTGTACTTAACAATAGTTATTAGTTTTGAATATATTGTTGTTTGTAAAAATTTGAGTGTATCCTTTATAACGGAATCCTTTGATGGTGTCTGGTCTAGGCCTTTTACTTTTAGGTCATGTCAAAATAGGCACATTGGTCGATTGCTCGTGGAATCTTCCATTCTCTACTTGAAGTAAGTAACCCGCTTTATCATGCATTTTCTTTGGTTCTTCTAATTTCAGATTTATAACGTTTCCTCTATCATCTTCCTTTTTACTGGGACTGAACTGACTTAAATATTAATATAATTGAATAATGGCCGCATGCAAGCACTACAAATTACAAAACCTCTAAAAACAAAACAAATCGAAATTGATTTTAGAATCAAAGTCAAAGTGGACCCCTAAAATTATCCTGGCTTCACAGGTGACTCATTTGCTGTATTGATAATTGGACGTTGTAGCACTGAGCACATTCCACTATTTCAATATACTTTGTGCCCTTCAAAAAGCTTCGTATATATGTACCCACAAGACCATCCAGAACACCAAATTTCCATCTCAAGCAGTGCAAGGAACCTGTTTGTGCTTTAAAAACAAATTCATGCTCTTACAATATCTGTCTGGAATTTATATATATATAGAATATTACCTAACGACACAATTAAGGGGCCACTTTTGCAAATATTGTTTTGAGCCAGTTTTTATATTATAAAAGAAATATTACCCATGGAGTCACTGATCATGCTTAATACTATTGTAAGGTCAAACTCAACAACAATGTTGTCTACATACATAAGCTAAATCAAAGAAGCACTTTCTGCATCATGCTCCTTGTCAAGTTTTGTCTATTACTAGTATCTTCTTTTCCATGCTCACTTCCGTCTAACACCACATTCTTATGCATCTTATTTTTGCATTAATATCCCTTTGATCTTAAGATCACTAATCACTCACATAGTATGTGGAGGTCGTCTCTCGCATGATTCTTTATGAACTTTGTTTTGTGCATTTCAATGTATTCATTCTGGCTTCCTTCATTCTCGTCTCTTCCACATTCAGATACACCCTCCTCTTCAGCACATTTATTGTTTCTTCCAAACCCCTCAATACTTCCAATGCATCAAGAGTTATTTCACTCAGTATTTCCATCATTTGCTGGTTTACCACCATATGGATCACCCAGTGTAGCATAATGGACATCTGCCACATGCATATTTGTTTAATTTACTTTAATCACCAGCTTAGACACAGCTCCTATCACTTTAGCAAGCTTTCATACATTCTCAAACTTAGCATTCACTGGCTTTACAAACACCCAATCTCCAACTGTGTTGATACTGTGACTTACACTTCCTTTAGCACCACTGGCAGCTCCACTGGGCAGATTTACCACATACGTATGCATGCTTTCAGCAGGAACAATTCCATTTACATTTGGAGAATGTTTGTATCAGAGCACTATGTCCTCTATATTACCCCCAGTTTTTGCAACTGCACTTTTCACTTTCTGATGGTTTCTTTCAATAATTCCATTCCCTAAAGAACAATATGCACAACTGAAAATATGGTGAACACCTGAACTCTTAACAAAAGCGTTTATCTTGTCACTACTAAAACAAAGTCCTCTCTTAAAATGATTCTCAGTTAATCACATACCAATTCTGTGTTTTTGTTTCTTAGCAAATCAACTCTGCCCACAGTTAGATAAGGAATCCCTGACACATGGGTTTTATCTGCTGTAAGACATGCCAGACTGTCTCACCGCTCAAAATATTTACAATCTTCGTAGGCTACTAGATGAGGTTTTACAAACTTGACATCTCTTCCTTACATGTTCTACATTTTTTTAATTATACAGGCTAAAATGCCTATATCTTTATACATTTTTGAGTTGTGAGTAAGGGATTTCAGACAGACAACCAACACTGACATTCCCACAAAAAAGAATGCCATATTAAACCTGTTTGCAGAGTTCACAGAGGGATAGACAGTGGCCCACGAAAACTTTGAAATCGGAACCATTACAGATAAGCACACTAAGTGCAGACAAATATATTAAGTGGCTATAAATAATTTCCCCAGAAATAAAATTGTTTTGTAAATTAACATGTCTTTATAATCAAAGTAAATCTGACCACCATTTTATTGTCAAATGTAAGTGAGAGTGGAAATTTTTATTTCATCTTTATCATTAATTTTATTATGAAGGTCAACTCCTTTGATAGACATACGAGCCATATTATAAAGTGCTATTTCTAGCAGACCCCTATTACAGAAACACAACTTAACAGAGCGATTCTACAGGTTTAAGAGATGACTTACTATGTAAAACGCCGGATCTGTCAGGAGCATGTTTATATAAAATTAAATAATTAAATTTTTAAAATCAAATTTAATTACAATCATTAAAAATATTCAGTCAGATCAAGACTTTCCATGGTGGTTACGGGGTAGATTTGGATTGAAACATCAACTGGAACCCCATTTACAAATTCACATTTCAATAATGGTGCTGTTCAATCAACGAATCAAGTCTTTTCAAATCTGAAATGTACACATCATCAGATTCTCGACATTCCAACCTTCTTTTAAATAAAACATCATATGCTTCCTAACAACAGTTCAGTCCTAATGCTCGGGTCAGTTTTACATCCAATCCAGGACAAGCATTTTTGTCTTCAGTTGAAACTTCCTTGTAGATTGAAAATACCAAACCGACTAGAAATAGTGGTAAAAATTTATATACAGTAAAGTTACTTTAAACCGAAAGAAGCTAAACCGAAAAATACCTTAAACCGCAAAGAATTTAATAAATTGTACTAGTTTCTTCATTATCTGTACTAATTCTTACGATGAACCGAAATACTTCTAAAAAGGACTTTCTTTAAACCGAAACAACTTGAGAGCACCTTCCTTTATTCTCTTTCTATTTTTCTTCAAAGATTGGGGAAGGTAGCCACACGTAATAATGCCCGGCGATATTAAACACTAAGTGCAGACTTTCTTTAAACCGAAACAACTTGAGAGCACCTTCCTTTATTCTCTTTCTATTTTTCTTCAAAGATTGGGGAAGGTAGCCACACGTAATAAGGCCCGGCGATATTAAACAGTTCGACAAATGGATGATGCCAAGTCTGCAAAGATAGATCATCATCAAGCCCTACTGCAACCTCCTCGTGGTGTCGAACGGTAACAGGTCAAGCTGGCCAACTGCAGAGGGCGACAAGAATAGGCAATGGCAAACCATTCTTGTAACTTTGCCGAGTTAACTGCATGAATAAGTCCAAAAAGTTAAACGGTGACAGCGTAAAGGGGAGCATGTTTTCACGGAAGACTGCTGCCTCGCTCGGTTGGGAGCGTGATGTTCGTCAGGTCACACCGAACCGTCAGCCAGTTACTAGGCGAAATAAATTTAACAAATGTGACAAAACCAAAATTGGGACATGGAATGTCAGGACCTGTGCCCAAAAAGGAAAACTAAACAACATTCTGAAAGAAATGAAACGGCTCCAAATAAATATTCTTGGCCTGGCAGAGATGAGATGGAAAGAGCAGGGAACCATGTCAAAACAAGAAAACAACATGACATATAAGATCATATGGAGTGGTGGAACCTCTTTCCAAAAAGGAGTAGGGATGATCTTAGACCAAAAATCAACCAAATTTTACAAAGGGCACGTAGCAATCTCAGACAGAGTTTTGCTGGTTAAGCTAAGAGGACCTGTAGTTGACACCAATATTATTCAAGTTTATGCACCAACAGAAGAGGCGACAGATGCAGATATGACAGAGTTTTACCATTCACTAGACAAAGCAAAACGAATGTGTAAATCACAAGAAGTCCTTATGGTAATGGGGGACCTAAATGCTAAGATTGGCAGAGGCAGAGATGGTGACATAATCGGACCACATGGACTCGGAGACAGAAATGAACGAGGAAACATCTGGGCAGATTGGTGTAGAACAAATAAATTAATGATTTCAAACACCTGGTTTCAACAACACCCAAGAAGAACCTGGACATGGCAATCACCAGGGGACAGAGCAAGGAACCAGATAGACTTTATAGCAGTATCATCAAGATTCAGAAATGGCATATTAAATTGCAAAACCTACCCAGGCGCCGATGTAGACAGTGACCATGTCCCAGTTGTTTGTACAATAAGGATAAAGTTTAAAGCTATTCAGAGAACAGCTGGTAGAATAAAGAGGGATTACAGGTTATGCAAAGACAATGGCATACAAACAAAAATGAGAGAAGAATTTGAAAATGCACTCATGATACAAAGCCAAAGTGAACCTGATAATGAAAAATGTGAAAAACAATTTGATATATTCCAAAAGTGTGTCAAAGCAACTGCAGAAAAGCATTTACCAATAGCTCAAATAAACAGCAAAAAGGAATGGATGACAAATGAAATTCTAAACCTATTTGAAGAAAGACGAAAATGCAACAGAGGGTCTGCAGAATACCAAACATTGAACAACCACATTAAATCCAAATGCATCGAGGCACACGAGAACTATCTAGACTGGAAATGCTGCGAAATCGAAAGAGAATACAAACCCAACCCCCAACAAGCTCACCAAAGAATAAAAGAACTATCAGGGAAAAGGAAAAGCAAAGCAGCAGGAAGTTGTATCCAAAACAAACAAGGGGAACTGCTATTTGAAGAACAACATATAGAAAGCCGATGGGTAGAATACATAGGCGAACTGTACAATGATCCAAATAGAAATGAACCACCACTGAAATTCAAAGAACCATTAAGCGGACCAAACATCACCAAAAGTGAAATTGAACATGCCATGGAACGAATGAGGGATGGTAAAGCAACAGGCCCTGATGAAATATCTGTAGAGGTATTAAAAAGCCTAGGAGATCTAGCAATTGATGAACTTCACATATTATTCAACAATATATACAATACTGGGAAAATTCCAGAAGATCTCTGTAACTCTATTTTCATAGCAATACCAAAGAAAGCAGGTGCAGTCAGATGCGAAAATTTTAGAACTATAAGTTTAATAAGCCACATCAACAAAATACTGTTGCGTATAATTATCAACAGGCTAAGGAATAAGATTAACCCCGAAATCGCAGAAGAACAATATGGATTCCAACCTGACAGAGGGACAAGGAACGCAATATACCTCCTCCGTGTTTTAAGTGAAAGAGCTATACAGGTTCAGACCCCACTATACCTCTGTTTTGTCGACTACAAAAAAGCTTTTGATAGAGTACGCCACGAAGAAATACTAAAACAACTGCACTCCATTGGCGCTGATGAGAAAGACCTCAGACTCATGCAAACATTATACTACACCCAGCAGGCATCTATCAAAATCGGAAACTCTACAGGAAATTCCATTCCTATTAAGAAAGGAGTCCGTCAAGGGTGTGTTGCCTCACCAGATCTGTTTAATCTATACCAAGAAACAATCATGAGGGGCATAAATAATATGGAGGGAATAAAAGTGGGAGGTCACAACATAAATAATATAAGATACGCAGACGATACGGTACTCATTGCAACATCAGAAATCCAACTTCAAAAGATTGTTGACAAAGTGGTAGTAGATAGTGAAGCCAAGGGAATGGAAGTGAATATCACCAAAACGGAATGCATGGTAATACAGAAAAACCCTGAAAACAACAACACCTGCAATATAACGATTCACGGCGAGCAACTTACCAACGTAGAAAGTTTTAAATACCTAGGTTCAATAGTGACAACAGATGGAAGATGTAACCGAGACATACGAGCAAGAATAACTCAAGCCAAACAGGCCTTCATGGACCTGGGAAACATTTTGAAAAACAAACAGATGTCGTTCGGGATTAGATTCCGAGTCTTGAAGTGCTACGTGTGGCCAATCTTGTTATACGGATGCGAAAGCTGGACTACAAATGCAGAAACACAAAAGAACATTGAAGCTTTTGAAATGTGGTGCTTGAGAAGGATGCAGAGAATATCGTATACTGCACACAAAACGAACGAAGAAGTGCTAAAACAAACATACCAACAAAGGAAACTAATGCCCTTAATAGTGGATCGACAACTATCCTTTTTCGGACACATAGTAAGGAAAGATAAGAATGAATACCTGGCAAGTTGTGGAAAAATACCTGGTAAACGCGCCCGGGGGAGACAAAGAAAAACACTCATAGACCAACTGAAGGGCTTCACCAGCCTAACAATCCAAGAGCTGTTTGAAAAGGCAAGAGACAGGGAGGAATGGAGAGAGATAATTCATGCAGTATCCGAAGCCTGGACCAGGCATGGAACCTAGAAGAAGAAGAAGAAGATATTAAACAAAGAGCGTAAGTATAAGATGAGGGTGATGGGTGGGGTGGGGGTAGGCAAACACTTCAATCACTGCACTTGGGCTTGGCCAACACCACAATCACACAGACTGGAAAAGGAAGACAGCGGGTGACTGGCAGGCGAAAAATGAGGAAAGAAGGGGAGTTGGGGTGTAGAATCACGCAAGCGAGATGTTCTCGCTCGTGTGTTGATGCTTTGGAACTGACTGGATTTTCAACACGAGAATAAGGAAGGGGGGGGGGTAGACAACTTACTATTGACATGGCATTTCATTTCCAATTTGTTTCAATTTGTGTGTGTGTGTGAGGGGGGGGGGGGGGGAGGTTCTATGTAATTAGGCCTTTGAACCTAATGGCTTTTCAACAAAAGAGAGATGCCTAGTAGACAGCTTAGCATTGACACGCCTTTTCATTTCCATTTCACTTCACCTCTGAGTAGCTGCGCGTCATTCATTATCAATTATCGCACAAGAACTTTCGATCTTATTTTAGCTTTGCATTTTACTAAAAGATGTCTAAAAGAAAGCATTGTGCTTACACGTTGGAGTTTAAAATTAAAATACTATGTGAAGTCGATGAAAAAAAAGTTGATCAAGACGGAGATATGTAAAAAACACGGCATCCCGAACTCAACTCTTTCAACAATTTTGAATTGAAAACGAAAACCTCCAAAAATATTTTTAAAACACAAAAAAAAAAAAAAAAAAAAAAAAGTTCATGGTTACGAAGACGGCATTTATTCAACAACTCCATTTAACGGGAAACCCATGATACGATTAAATGAGCAAATTCCTTAAATAGTTACTACCTGTGAAAAACATTGCAAAACGGGAACTTGCTTTAAACCGAAATGGTTTAGAAGGTCCCCAAAATTTCGGTTTAAAGTAATTCTACTGTAATTTGGATACAGCCTACAGCTGAGCTACTAATTCCAATTTTTTGGGCCCACTCATTGAACTTACTACTGACTTCAACATTTTATTAAGGCTTTACTAAATCTGTAAATCTTACTGACATATTGTTGATATAACATAAATAGCTTGTAAAGTCAACTACACATGCAAACTAAACCAAAGACAGCACTTTCTTTATTTATCTTCCTTTCCATGTCTAATCTCTTTTATTTTTCTGTGCTCACTCGTTCAACACCACATTCTCATGCATCTCATTTTCGCATTAAAAATAACATTTTACAAGGCTCTGTCCTCCTTGACAGGAATTTCATCTTCCTTTCTTGTTTTCAGCAAAGGATGGAATATATTGTGAATGTGAAGGTAGGGAAGGAATCTGTTTTGGGGTTATAATATTTTTAAAATGTTTGGATTATGTACAAGAACTGTTATATAAAATCATCTTTTACATTTAGGGACTTCAGTGTTGTCAAAGAATTGGAGCTCAACATCAAGAGTGTTTAATCATGAAATGAATATACCGTGTCAATGGAATCCAAGAGAGAGAATGACTTTTCTAAACATGATGAATGTGCCATAAGGGAAGAGGGTACAGGAAAAGAAGTTGCTATCCAAACCAATCCTCATGAGATTGAAAGAAGTCAAGGTCAACTTCCTTTAAGGAAGAGATTCATACCCGTAAGATTTAGGTATGTAGTTTGGTTTTCACAAATTATATGTAAATATATTCATATTATATTTTATGAATTGTTGGGGACTGGGTTATGCGCACATGTAATCTCGACTTTTATACAGGAGGCTTTGAGAATTATGAGGCACATGGAGCTAGTTTATCCCAGTTTCTGTAGTATTAAACAGACAGTGACAATTGCTTACTACTCTTTGGATAGGATATTGTTTAACAGTAATAAGTCCTGGTACCCTAAATCACTGCCAATTGACTAAAAAGTCAAAAAAAATAATCGTTGCTTTGACCCGGTATCAAAAAGCCCCTTTACTTGCAAATACAGACCATACCATCTTTAGCACACTGTTATTAAGCATGTTTCGATTCAAGCATACTAAATGGCTCTTACCTAATTTTTAAGATATAAACTTTATGCCTTTAAGCATGGTAACATCAGCTTCAGGTACGCTTCATTACAATACCGTATCTGTTTCTGATTGTTCATTCTTATCGTTGTCCACTATCTTCCATGATATTGTTCAAAATACGTTTGAAAGGATGCGACCCAGAGTAAAGGTGAAAGAAAAAAAAAATGACGAAATGGAAGTGGCAACAAAATGCCTACTTTTCTTAGAACTGTTTCAAAGCTTGAATACTAATCGTGTTTTTATAGAATCATCTGGTCTCGTGTCTCCAACTAAATTCGAGGCAATTACAAGGAGTGTGCATCAGAGCATTGTTTCAATCGCAAGCAAAGCTCAATTACTGAATTCAATAAACACGCTTCTTTTCTGACCAATGAGATGTCCTAATCAATTCCGTTTTTTTGCCAATTATACTGACCAATGAGAACATGTCATTACATACCAATGAAATCGCTCTATTGCTGTTGCCTTGGTGCAATCGACAGTGGAGTCATTACCAATCGCTGGTCACTGACAACCCTGCTGATGAATAAAGAAGCAGGTTGTCTACCCTGATCAAGAAAAGAAAACTCTCAAGCCGGGATAAACTACAGAGGGAAAATGGCATTCGAGCACTGCTTACGATCAAAACAATGGCAATACACATCAGAGTGTGAAAGAGTAACTGATAAACCCTTTGTCAACAGGAAAAATACACATGTTAGTGTGGTTGGGACATGTCTTATCACAGACACTGGTCTGTTCATTACTTTGCTGTATTCATGGGTCTCAACACACCCCCTTTTTCTGCCATATCTGAAAACTCTGGAATAATGATACCCCTGGATACCAAAATAATTTTCTGGTGCCAGGCAATGTTATCTAATATCAAGGGGTTACGCTGTATATCAGCAAGTGAGAATACAAGAACAGCACTTGATAAAAGCAAATGGAAGGTCATGATTGCTAATACTTTTCATTTGGCACTTACAATTGTTTAATTGTGTCCAGAATGAGAGTTATGACACTTATATTAAAATGTATTATTTCAGTGACTATGGCATTTTTGCTGAAAATGTCAAGGAAGAAGAAATAGAGATTGATGTTGTGGAAGATGCAGATTTTATTCCAACAGAAACTATTGTGAAACAGACCCTTAACAGAGCCGATAAGCAGAAGAGAAGCCGAGGTAAATTTTAATTTTATAAAACTTATATATATTTTTTGAAAGATTTTATCACTTTTAAAATTTTAAGGTACTTTTTATGTATCTTTGATTTTTTCCTTTTAGAATGCTTTTGTTCTTAATATTGTTGTCTAATACTAATATGCCTAGATAACATGAATCATTTCCAGTCCCAAAATAAATAAATAATAATAAGTTGTATATAACAAGTTTGAAATCATACAATCCTACCAAAAACTCTCCTTTTTAATATTTATTTTGTTTTTGTGGAAAATTTTGCGTTTAGGGCACACACACACACACACACACACACATATGTATGTGTGTGTGTATTGCCCATCAAACTTGAGTGTACTGGAGGATATTCCATTTTATGTCTTTGTCTTTGTTATCTTTTCAGGTCGACCGAGAAAAAATAAAGGTAATAAATAGATTGTCTCATTGTAATTATTACCAAATATGATTTGTCTGCTTTGTCATTTAAAACTTTAAGTTAAGTGAAAATTGAATAATAAAAAAAATCTCAAGTTCATTAAATGTAGAAAAAGATCACGTATTTCAGGAGAATGAACTAGTTACCTATATAAAAAAAATCAGAAAGAAAAAAAACCCCCAGAGAATTAACCAACAATCTAAACAAAAATACAACTAGGTACTACAGACAAAAAAAAAAACCCCAAAAAACCCCAACCACACAAATAAAAATAAAATAAAAAAGAAAGCCCAATAAAGACCAAGAAAAGAAAAGTAGCCAAGACAAAATAAAACATGTTTACGTTAATAATGATGATAATAATAATAATGAAATTTATTTATATTGCGCCCAATCCTCTATACAATAAAGCTCTAGGCACCTAACAATAACATCAATCCATTCAAATTTCTCTCTCTCTCTCTCTCTCTCTCTCTCTCTTTCTTTCTCTCTCTCTCTCTTTTCTTCTCTCCTCTCTTCTTCTCTCTCTCTCTCTTTCTTTCTCTCTCCTCTCTTCTTCTCTCTCTCTCTCTCTCTCTCTCTCTCTCTCTCTCTCTCTCTCTCTCTCTCTCTCTCTCTCTCTCTCTCTCTCTCTCTCTCTCTCTCTCACAAACATACACACATACATACACACACACACACACACACGTTGACATCTGGAGTGTTGTTCAAAACGTAACAAGACAAAGTTCATTCAGCAACAAAAACTATATTCTTCTTTGTTACTTTCTTTCCATGTGTAGCTTTGGTCTGCTGTAAATAGTCTCAACAGTATTTAAAATTTGAGAGTAACTGTTGTAGTTGTAGTGATTTAATTCTTGTATATGCAATATGTAGAGGACTTATCAAAGGTTTAAAGAAAAAGTTTTGTGAGTAACAGTCATTTTGTTTATTCATTTAAAAAATGTGATTTGTTGAACAGATACTACAAATGCTTGTTCTTCTGGTGATAGCAAAAGTGCTGGACATGAAAATGGGAAGAGAAATCCAATTGCAAAAGTATCTAATGGATTCAAGTGTGGCATCTGCGGCAAAATATTCACTCTAAGAGGTATTTTAGATTTGTTGAATTGCTGAAGAGTAAACAGTATGATATGATACCCATCTCGGACATAGGGAGAATATTCTTCCTCATATTACCCTCCTCTCTGCCTCCACCAGTTCCTGTTTCTCCTACTTCCGTTTCTCTTCCTCCTCCTTTTCGTACATCTATTCTCTTCATCTTCATCTTTTTCCTCCTCTCCTTCTCCTCTTCCTCTTTTTCCTTCTTCTTCTTCCTCCTAATCCATCTTCTTCTCCTCTTTTAAGCAATGTTATTGGAGTCGTATTAAAAAAAATATTAATTAGAAATATGAATATAGGTTATTCAATCGATTAAACTACAAATTTGATTTTAATGATTGGTTGATATTTGTTAAAAGATTAGTCAAACAAAACTCTTAAAAGTAAATCAAGAATTGTTAATTATACTATATGACATTGTAGAAGTTACAAGCTATGCAGCTTTAAAATATTTATACCTTTCATTAATTTTTCTTTTATCAGGTAATGCGAAGACTCATCTGATCACTCACACAGATGACAAACCTTTTCAGTGTGATTTTGAAAATTGTAGCAAGAAATTGAGAACCAAAGAGAGTCTTCGGCGACATAGATTAAGCCACCTAGGTATGGATCATATTCAGGTGATGCTTACCTTTTTATGTATGAGACTGTAATGGAAGGGAATTTTTATGTTATGTCTTGAGTTGTTTTGGTTGAACAATTGAGACAATGATTCATTAAACAGTATATGTCAAATTTCCTAATTCGAATTGACAAACAACTCAGATACAGAGAGATGAACACCAAAAGTATAGATGCTGTGGTTTCTTTAAGTGTCATTTGTCATAGTTGACAAATTCAGTCATGCCATATTATGGACTGGATGAAAGGGTAAGGAAATAATTGGAAACCAATGCTTTCCAAAATCTTAAGTTTGCGTGGATCAAAGTTTGTTGACAATGCACTGGCAGTGCCGCTAATTATAATTTCTTGGGTGGTCTTGCTGGTTGGTCCATATTTTTTTTTAAACCAGTGATTGAGTTGAAAGTTCACAGGCATGCCACCACTACTATCACAGAATCATCATCTTTACTGTTACTACTTGGATGGGTTTTTTTTTTACTTCTCATAGTGGGCAGGGAAGTCTCTTGCTGTGAATTCTTTCCACCTATATCTGTTTTTCAATTTGATTTCTGTCTTTGTCCTGGACTGAGATTACTTAGTTTTGTCCTGGTCTTTCTGTCTTTGTCTTGGACTGAGATTACTTAGTTTTGTCCTGGCCCTGCCCTGAGTCCTTGGCTGGGAGGGAAATAGTCAATTGTATAGTAATAGTATTAGTTTTGGTTGATGGTATTTTTTTCCTTGTAAATCATCTCATATTTTATATTTGAATATATATATTGATCTGTAAATGTAAACATTTGAGTGTATTCTTCCTAGTGGGATCCTATGCTTATGTCTGGATGAGACTTTTATGTCATCCCAAACTAAGTACACTGATAGTGTGCTCTTGAAATCTTCATCTGTTCCCTTTTTGAACAATTCCCATTTTTTGTACTTTTTCTCATGTGCTTCTAATTGTAAATCTAGAATTATATGACTATCCCATTTTCTTCCTTTTTACTGGCGCTTAAATGTGCTAAATATGTTGCAAGCGTCATAAATAATAATGTGAAATTGAATGTAAGCTTAAATTTAATAACAAAGACAGATCAAATGAATGTTTCGGGTTTCCCCTTTATCAACAAAACAGGATGAATGAAACACCACTACTGCTACTACTACTACTACTACTACTACTACTACTACTACTACTACTACTACTACTACTACTACTACTACTACTACTACTACTACCACTACTACTACTACTACTACTACTACTACTACTATTACTACTACTACTACTACTTCTACTTATAATAATAATAATAAAAGTACTTACCGTTCCTTCTGCTACTGCTGCTGCCACTAATGATTATACTTATACCGACATCCCTTATTTATTATTTTTTGTATTTATTTTCAATTCCATTGTACTTATTTTCCACAACAGTCTACACGTTTTTATATTTCACTTTCTATATTGCATTACACAGTTCCTCCCCGCCTCCCCTCTTTTCACTTAATTAATTGCACACTTTAAAAAAAATATCTAGTATTCTATTTTAATTCATGATTCCTCACGCGGGTGGTTGGATGGGAGCATCACCCTTGAATCATATACCTATGATGTTCGCATGGGTGTACGATCCGATAGTGATGTCCAATGTTTTGTTTATTCATCTTAACTACGCCACTACTACATCATCTCATTCATCTGTGGTGTTTCATTCATCCTGTTTTGTTGATAAAGGGGAAACCCGAAATGTTCATTTGATCTGTCTTTATAATTAAATTGAAGCTTACATTTAATTTCACATTATTAATTATTTCTTCGAGTTTCGAGCACCAACATTTACATTGCAAGCGTCATGGAACTGTCAAAAAAACACATTAAATTTGCTACTACCACCACACATATCATCATTATCATCGTTGTCATAATCATCATCGTCGTCGTCATCATCATCATCATCATCACGATCATCTCTACTACTACTACTGCTACCACTACTATTAAAACCACTACATCACCATCATTACTACAGCCGCTACATCATCATCATTACTAACACCAACAAAACCACCACCATTACTACAACTATTATTATTACTACTATTACTGCTACAGCAACTACTACTACTACTACTACTACTACTACTACTACTGCTGCTGCTGCTGCTGCTACTACTGCTAAAACATCAACAATAACAACAATAACGGACAAAACACAATTGATCTTGAAATTTGAAAAGAAGTGTAAAAGGCCAGAACTAAAACTTTTGAAAATATTTGGTTATTTATTGTATCAAAATGTTTATTGTTTGAAGATGATAAAGTCTCATTGTTTTGTGAAAAGAAACATGTTTTTTTGTTGTTGGTCTTATTCAGGTATAAAAACATTTGAGTGCTCAGAATGCAATAAAAAATTCAGCAGCAATTTGAGTCTCCAGGAACATATGACTCTACATACGGGTCAGAAGCCTCTCAGCTGTGATATTTGTGGAACACATTTTAGACAAATCGCTGTTTTAAAACGCCACCTGACAACACATTCCAACAATAAGCCATTCGCATGTGAAGTTTGTGGGAAGAAGTTTTCTCTCAAGGTTTATGTACGATCTCACATGAAAACCCACACAGGTACCTATGCTTCTTTGAACTTTTACTGTAAAACATATTCATTTGGGGTCAGCAAAATATTTGACTCATAAGAAATTGAACGTGTTGAGGGGAAATTTGCAATTTTTAAAATAATAATTTCTGTTTAATTAATCTGCATCTGATCATCCTACGCTGTTAGGATCTTGTATTTGGCTATGTTTTATGAGCATGTCTTGTGGTTGATTCCAAATAGTACAGTGATTCTATATTTTCAAGTATCAGAAAGTCTGAACGTTATTTATTACTTTTTTTTTCTTTTGAAAAACTAAGAAATGATTGATTTTTACTTCCATTTGTCCAGTGCTTAATATGACTATCATTATCATTATCCTTACATTGATTAAACATCTATCAAATCTTGAGCACCGATCCACATCTACTAAAATTAAACTGCACAAGACTTGTCCTTGGAAGACAGTTTACATTTTAATTTTTGTGGGTCATAACTTGTTAGTTTGATGATATTTCTTTTTCTTCTGGATCAGTCTTAATGACTAATTTGTTGCTGCAGAATTACACGTGTGCTGCAGTAGCACCACGACAACATTTTTTTCAGACCAGACTCATTTATCTATTAATTACTTTTTATTGTGGTACCTGCTGCCATGAAAACTGCATCAGCATTTGGTGTTGATTTCCAGCTATTATAGAAAGGTGCACTGTGGGACATTCCTAGTTAGCACAACTTATCCACTACTTGATGTTTCCCACTACAAACAGCTCAGATGCAGAGCAGAGATTCAGCCTCTACAATTTGGTTCATTGTGAAAGGAAGAGAAGCTTAGCATAGGGCATCATTTCAAAATTATTATTTCTATTTTTTTGGTCGTAGTTATTTGAGTGATGTTTTCAATGTGTGGTTTGTTGTAGGTTTATTATAATGCTGTTAGTTCAAAGTAATAAATCACCTTTGGTAAAGTAATTGTTTATTTCAAAGGGACATTAACGCTGAAAAAAAGAAATTACCCAATAAAAAAAACAATATGTCTTAGTAATCAGTTTTTATGATTTTGCCTTTTTTTCATGTTAGCCTTTTTTTTTGGTCATATAATTTGGTGAAATTATATCAGGCCTGTAAATCTTCCGACAATTGTCGGATTTCCGACAGTACAACTTTGCTCGATAAATTTTGTCGAGTGTCGACATTAAACATATTTTAAAATAATTTTTTTTTAAAAGAAAGAAAGAAAAAAAAATCCACCTCGTTAAAAGACAAATCAAACATAAAAGAAAGACAAAGGAGTTTTTATTTCTTTGCCTTGAAAAATGGATTCATAAACAAAACTAACCAGTTAACTATTAATGCTGCACATGAAGCTAAATTATACATAACATCTTCCAGCCGGATATAATATACCAATGCTCAAAACTATGTGTACCCTTGAACGATAATAGACTAACTGATAGAATTTAGTGAGAACCACTAAAAATGACATGATTTGACTAGTCAGTTGATGTGTCTTATCTGTGTTTTGTTTGTTAATCCATATTATTTTGTCCTTTTGGTCTATTTTTGCATGTTCAAAAAATTCCGACAATTTTTTCACCAGCCATTTACAGGCCTGTGATATGCCTATAGTCGCAATAACTTTGGTTTTTGCATGCTTAATTATGCACATAATTTTAAGATTTTTAAGAAGACCTTGAAGGGTTGAGAAGGATTGATCCACTATGCTTTTTAAAAATCAAAACAATTTTTTATTCTCAAAGTAAATATGGTATTGGGAGACCTGAAAAATTCATCTGAATGCTTTTTCCTTCATTTTGAGAAATCCGTCCTCTGAGTTAAAAAAAATATATCTTTGTATGCTTTTTGATAAATACAGAAAATTATTACTTTTGAAAGTGCCATTTACCAGTTCAGAAAACAAAATGGATATCCTTGTTGCTCAAAGATTTCTTGGCATAGGCTAGACTTGGAATTGTATCCCTGTTGACAATATTTATTTATCTTTTATTGGGGCTTTTAAGATATAAGAGTTAAATAAGGATGTAAAACAAAAGATAAACAAGACAGACTTGACTGCTATAGAATGTAGATGTATTTATATCAAGATAAAAGTAGAATACGATAGTATTTTTATGATAATCTTTCTTTCCTTTAGGAGAAAGAAAATTTGCCTGTGATGTATGTAATAAATGCTTCGCCCATGCATCTGATCTTAATCGACACAAGATAATTCATTCAGGTAATTGTCATAATCATTTATCTATTTTTACAATAATTTGATTGTTTTTGTAAGTTTTACATTATTTAGGCAAAATTATTTTTCAAATGGTGATTTTATTCAAGCTCTTTGAAGCTCCAGTAGTGAAACAATTTCCTTCTGTCCTTATTTAAACTTCATGTTACCTAAATATTGAAACCGTCATTCTGTTCTTTTTTAGCGGTTATAGTTATCCCAAAGGGACTTGTTTCAGATAAGTTTAATACCATCACATGGCCACAATTTAGGGCAAAAACAAAAGACGTGAACATAGTTACACCTTTTGTTGACAGAGGTAATTTTGACTGAAAAGGATTTACCAGAAAATTTGTAGTGAGGATATGTGACCAAAAAAAAAATCTCTTCTATGTTATAGTAAAAGAAAATGTCCTCAATTAATCGTTCCATTTTGTAAAGTATGACACATACTAACATATATATTATGTAACCGCAATATTGATATTATTGTGTTTTTTTTTGTTGTGTACTCACTATCATGTACTGGTTTTCAGTGGAAACTGGCCCATAGACAAACTCAAATGCTCCCTCTCCCTCCTACTTTCTGAAATTATTTGTAATGAGGTTGCTTCATATTTTACTCCTTGCCATCTTTGCTTGTGTTATGGGTTGTAGAGATCTGTCCGATCCTCTTCTTGATTTTGGACTACGACAAGTCAGTCAGACAAATTTTACAAAATTAGCAAACTGTTAGATCTCAATCATACATTTACACCCTGAACACATATAGATTTATTAATAAATCAACCCTTTTTAAAGTTGCCTATAACTCTTTCGTGATTGCGATGATACACCGACTTTTATTATACCTTTACAATTATTTTAAATCTTGAAAATCAAGTTAGATTGAACATTTTGTTGCTTATTAAAACAAAAGTGTAATTTTGTTTTATCATTTGAAAAATACAAATATAACAAAACAGGTTGTAGAAAGTTCGCATGCTTTGAGTTTGACATAGATTGTAAGAGCAGAGGAATTATTCATCATACTGACCAACATTTCTTTTCAGATGAGAAATTAGATAATCATTTAAGGGACTGAATAGTTGTCTTTCTCATGTTTTGGTCAAATATAAATTTCAGATAAACTTATTTGTTTTTTAGGTCCGGGAGTTTATCATAAGCAGGCTACAGTGAAAATTGACAGGAAAGGATTAAGATGAAAAGACAATCAAGAATTTATTTTATTTGACAAATGTTTACCCTTGTTTTAGGTAAAAAGCCATACCAGTGCTCTATTTGTCCAATGAGATACAGTGATCCATCAAGCCGCAGACGTCATGAACGTGAGCATGAGAGTAAACCACAGTGTGTGTGTCATCTATGTAAACAACAGTTTCCGAGAGCAGGTCAACTTCGCGTTCATTTGGTTAAAGAACACAGCTCCACTACGACCACATTAGATCAACACAGTATTGTTCAATTTCCAATTAAAATTGAACAAACTGATACTAATAGTCAGGTTAGAAAATTTTAATTTTGCTTCTGTTTCCCTATATTTTCAATTCTATTAAAGAATAATTAATGAAGTTTTTGTGATATCAGTTTTCATGAATGGTAAACAGTAGAACACAGACAGATATAACGAACAATCCCAGATAGAAAAAAATTTCTTTATATCAGAAGTTCTTCGTTTTAGTCGACTTAACTCACAAATTTTTCATCACCTCTCAAAGCCCCTCCACCCTTGCTTTTGTGCTCATTTTTCAGTGCCCAATGCCTTTTCCTTTAAACCCATATCATATGTCATATTAAATAGTATGATACAACATTTAGCACCGATCTGCCCCATGCTCTGGAAATTTTTTTAAAAAATTAATAATCCTGTTGATTGGTCAATTTAGTTTTATCAATTTCATTTGAAAAGTTAATGTTACAGTGGTTTCTATTTTAAGCACTCTGGTTTTAATACAGGCATGAGACAGAATTTTTACTTCACAAATTTACTCCTTTATAAATATGTTAACCCAAATGGGATCCACTTATAAGCATGTTCATTTTTCTTACCAAGGTTTTGAAATATTGAAATAGAAAGATCAAATTAACCATTAAACATGGTTTGTTTAACTATCAAAATGTTCTACAGGTGTTAACGATATCCACCTATTCTATCAATACAATTGCATGAAATATACCCATTCTCTTTAATAATACCAATGGATCATCATAAAATCTACAGGAATAACATTAGGCAGGTTGTGGCAGATTTAAAAAAAAAACCCTGTGGATGGGTGGTAGGGACGACTGGGTCGGGGTCGTGGCAGCACACATGTGTCCTATTTTTGGGGTGGAACTAGATGTTATACATGGACACGATAGGAAGGGGAGAATGGAGAACTAATGCTGCAGAAGAAGAAGAAGAAGAAGAAGACAGTCAAAAAATTAAAGAAGCAAGCAAACCGTTAGACTTTTCATTTAACCAAATTGATGAGTACAGAGTCAGGACCAATGCAGAGAAATAGAAGCTCACATAAATGATTTTATCTAAACAATAATTAGACATTGAAACAAATTGCAAGCTTCTTCATTTCTCTTTCCAACCTTAAGGTATGATGTAGTTGCATAATGTGAAGAGAAAACATTGGTCTAAGCTTAAAAATCAACCTGTAAAGAAAAAGAAAATATTTTAAATGACTTTTGAATGGACCAATGACAGCTTTAGACACACAACCCAGTGTTTACATTTAAAGAAACTCAGAGGGGAAACGTATTTTAAGTAATTGGATCTTAGGGACATTGACTTAGTACAAAAATTAGAATCATCCTATAAGTATAAGCATAATCTGTTTATAAGCACGCTGTCATATTCTGGATTGTGATTATAAAAGGAGACCACTGTAAATAAGGAGTAAAAATTATTTAAGTTCTTAACGAGATCTGTTATCCATCTTGCTCAATTGTAATGTTTATGTTATCTTATTATCTGTAACAGTATTTATACCATTTCAAAGAGATTTTATGTTATTTGAATGACATTTCCCTCAATTAGCTCTCTGTATTCTTACTGATTACTGTTTAGCTTCTTGAATTCTGATACAATTTCTGTCAATTCTAGGTCTTATGTTGAATGAACAAGTGTGTCCCAATCCCTGCTTTCAAAATTTGATCTAAGTTTAAGTTTATGTGTTTTTACGTCCATATTTTGATATATCTTTGGATGGTACATTAATATCATCAGTATAGCTTGCATGAGTAGAATCATATTTTTGTTGGAGTCTCGAAATGGAGGCAGTCCATTCAATTTTAAGCATTTTTAAATGCTGCTGCAACACAAATCAAACATATTCTCTTAACATCCAAGGATGTTAATTTTTAAATAAAATTTAAGAGGTGCGTCAAGTGTGACATGATTAAAATCACCTATCATGATTATCACTGACTCTGAAGATGTTGTTTGTTGTTCATTTAGATATTCCAAGAAAATGTCACTTGTCGTTGAGCTGTTTGCATTAGGTTAAATGTAGAATTCATTTTTAATGATAATTTAAAGTACCACCCTCCTATTCTTCCATATAGTTATTTTTATAGTTCTGATTATCACCCACTAGAGTCGTATCAGTCATCCGGAATGAAAAAAGTAGTTTTAATTTTAAGGAAGGCACCATTGTCTTATGTTTAAAAGTTCATTTTCCACATATAATTTCACAAATGTACATATATCCAATAAACATAAGGTGAAAATGCATATTTGATTAAACATTTGATAATTTTTTTTGGATTATACAATTCAGAGCTCAATAAAATTTCAAATTTTATTGAGCTCTGAATTGTATAATCCAAAAAAAATTGAAAATTAGTAGAATAGTTGAATGATTTGATGACATATCATCACAGTGAGAAAAGCACTGACAAATTATCGCGTGAATTAAGCATAACACTCACACCCAAAGTACCGTACCTGGGTGTGATACCTGATTTTGACATTTTAAAAAAAAATGTTTCCCCTTGAGCAAGCAACTCGGCTCATATTTATATTTTGCACTGTGCCTGAGACCTGGGTTTATTTTGGTCTTTTTTGTAAAACGAGAAAGCAGAGACAAATTCCCCCATGGGATTGATGAAGGGAGTTTATTTATTTATTTCTATTTTTAAGGACAGCAAGCAAATATTTCCTTCTAATAAATGCCTTTTAATTTCAATTTTGGTTTTCCCTATTTTCCTTTATTTTTAAAAAAATGTTTTTCATTTTTCAAATCTGATTTAGAATGGTAAATCATCATCATTGTCGTGGGATCCTAATAATGAGAGTAACAACTCTGATAGTACCAGCAGAGGGATGAATCTCCAACCATCCATTGTACAGACGGCAATGGCAACAAGCTCTGAATCTGTCACTGGTGTTGGACTGGGGGAGGAAATAAGCACTGTTCAAATTGTATTGGATTCTTCTTGTGCTGGTCAGGTAAGGATGGATGAAATGATAATGAATATAACCAAACTTTCTTTTCATGACATTGGACACAGTCTTTATCAGCTAGATTTTTCTCATTCAATGGTGTAAGAAACACTGTCCTTTGCTTGATATAATCTTACTTATACAGTACAGCTCTCATACGATGGCCTCGGATGCAACAGGAGTTCGGTTACAAGATGAAATTTTAAAATCCCTGTTCCATGGCTTAAACAATTCGTATGAATCAGCATGGTCACAACGGGGTATTATTTATTGGAACACAGCTACAATGGGGATGTGAATTGCAAGTTTAGTACCCAGTTAAGAGAAATTAACTACTCAAAGAGGAAAGTACATTTGGCACACATAGAGAAAGGAGATTGTGTAGGGGTGGATAAGTAACTACTATAGTTGGTAATCAGGTGAGTGTATGGTAGTGGGTACCATCAACGTTTATCTATGTACTTTGTGTGACATACCACAATGATGCAACAAAAGGCTTGTGAGAGTCGTGTGGATGACCAATCAACCTGTAGATACACTTAGGCTTAATGTGTTTGGATTAGAGGGAGGGGATTGTGACCCAAGACTAATTAGGTAACTATGCCTAATGAGAAGTGAGTAGGTGATGTGCACTATGTGAAGCCATGGGCTGTCTTCTCTAAGCATCGGGACGGTGCGCTACTTGAGTTTGAAGTGCAGTTAGTAGTGGTTGTTGTGTCTGTCAGTGGTGGAGTTGGGATGGATGGAAATCAAAGGAATTGAGGATGGTAGAATTTGACCATTGCATTGTTCCAACTCGATGATACTATCACAAGAAAAAAAAACAAGATAATTTTTCTGTCAAAAATATTGTTAAAAAAGTAGTTTATAATGATAAATGAATTCATCATCATCACCATTAGCAACTAATACAATTCTTTTAAAAAATCCACTATAATTAAGATATGGTAAGTGGCCCATCTATATATCTTCCTTGGTTCAAGATTGAATTTGCATCCTCATACATGCTTATAAGATTCTTGAGCTCTTGCTTTGAAAATGTTGAACAAATTTCCTTAGGCGTTTGCATTGGGAACAAGTTTGAAATTTCAAACAAAGGACCTTATTTGACCTTAAAAATTATCATTGTGGTCTAGTATCAGTAGGCATCAAAATTTAGTTTTAATAAATCCGGATGCATGAGGTAAAAAAATTTATAAAGAATAATAGGGATATCTTGTAATATTTTTGCTACAATGCTTTAGTAAAATTGGGTTTTCTAAGGGTATATATAAATATTTGATGCTTTCCTTTGTCTAGACCACGGAGAATCAGTGCTTTTATCATATTTTCATTGAGCTTAGTATGTGCATTTCCATAAAATGGAAAAATATAACTTATCATCCTTGTACTTTTGTTGTGTCGCTTGTCTCAGAAGATTAAATGTTACAATGAAAGTTTACACCTACAAGAAACCAATCCCTATTTCCCCCACCAGTACAAATTCTGCAAACGACATGATTAAACGATTTTTTGTTCTGCTTTGCTTCATATACAGGTTGGGTGATCTCCGTAAATCTCTTGCCATTGTAAGGAAAATACTAAACTGTAAAAAAAAGACAACAATTTAGAAATGCTCTCAATGCCAATGAAATGTATTGCTCTCAGACAAATGTCATATCTATAATGTGCCTCATCGTAGTAATTAATGCTGATTACTCTCTTGTGTTAGCCTTGTCACCCATGCATAATAGTCATTACCTACAAATTGTTTAACATCATATCTAATAATATTATGGTAGCTATGCTTGCTGTCAATACATTGGTTCTAGTTATTCACGGTGTCTTAAATAGGTGTGAAGATTTAATGGTTGTGTTGCACATGCTTGATCAGTGAATGATGATATCCATCCAATGTTTGAGTAAAAAGTACAAAATGTCGATCAGACAACTGAGTTTATAAAGTTGTTCCTGATTACATGTGAAACTGTTTGATAACTGGTGGTAAATTTCTTGCCAAGTTTCATAAAGTGGGAGTCAGTAGAATTAATAATTATCAAAGTATAACCCTTTAGCAGATAGAATTTGTACACCATAGTTTGTGGTTTGTATTTTTATTTCATCGAACTGGTTTGTTTTGGGGTTTTTTGACTGATGGTCCAAAATAATAATTTTTTTTTAAATACTCTTTAGATTAAGCTTAAATTATTTTAACATGAAATATTAGAATTTTATTTTCTTCATTCCCTCATTCACAGATGGACAATTGCAAGGATATCATTCAGTCACCTATGCAATGTGCCATTCCAGGTGTTGGCAGAAATAATGTTCAAACAGTTGTGATGAAACTTCCACAAAGTTCAGACAATTTTCATGGTTTACCAGGCAATGGTTCCACATATAAAGTCATCAACACAGGCAACCAAGTGTTTGAAATACAGGTAGAAAAAGAGCCATCTCAAATACCTTTCCAAGTTCAAGACTTAAACAATGAAATGAAAATCAATATATCAGATTTAAAAATGAACGACGGTAGTTTGGTTGCTTTTATTCAAGACGGGAACACAGTAACAGTGATGGAACAAGCAGATGATACTTCTCAGACAAACAGCAATAATGGCACTAACATGGATATTATGGTTCAACCAACAGGTGATGAAAGTGATATAGTCTTAGGTGATGGTGGCAAAGACTTAGAAAGCAGTAACAATGTTGACCTTGATAATTGCCCCCGGAATGAAAAGGAGGAAGAGCATGGTATTGACTTAGAAAAAATTCCTATAGAGCAGCGAGAAATTCATAATCTTGTTTCTGAAGAGCAAAACCAAAATGTTGTTGACAACTGTCAAAGTTCAAACTTGTCATCAGCTGGCGACTCCATAAATGATAATCAGAACTCAAGTGAATTATTCCAAGTGACACCATCTGACTATGTTAATATAAGGGATAATGATAATTCATCAGCTCAGATCAAATCAAAAGTCATTTCAGTCCAACCCTCAGCGATATATTCATCTTTTATTGAAAATCCAGATCTCAATAGCCAAGATTATTACAATTGGCTTTCTTTATTTTCAGAGGAATGTAAGCATTTTTCAATGCCTCTTTCAAAAGAAGTATTTACTAAGATCAGTCAAGTGCAGAAAACACTATCAGACTTCATGGCTATGCCAACTGGTGTTATCACAGACAAAAACAATTTTAAAATACTCATGGGTATCACACAGGACTTGTCTCAAATTACATCCTGTCATTTGTCATTTATGTATACTAATTTAAATATGTGATATATTGATAAACATAGTAAAATTATGTTTTAATTGTCAATTTCTTTATCATATCTTCACTCTTTCTTTTTGTCTCCCTTTTTTGTAATTGTTATAATTGTTTGTTATTGATGTGTATTATAATCCCATTTAAGTGACCCCAATTTTTCATTCTGTTCTTCAAGGGCTTGTATATTTGCATAAGGCCACACAGGCACATCACTGCAAATGTTCATGTATAGTCCAATTAAAACGGGGAACAGTCACACATTACTTTGACAAGCAAGTGCATTCAAAATTGTTCTGAAAGTTTCCAAGCATTCAACATTTGTTATATCTGGTGGTAGGACATTCCAGTCATTTATTGTTCGTGGGGAAAAAGCTGTGTTTGTATGTGTCTGTTCTTGTAAATGGTTGCATGTATTGTGATGCATTGTATCTACGTGTAGTATACCTATCTGATTTGCTCTTTATGTAGTTTGGGGTGATGATGGGTGAGTTTGGTCGTTGATGGTTTTGTGTAGGGTAGCATGACGGGATACCTTGTGCCAGTTTTTCAATGGTTTCCATTCAAGTGACTGGAGGGAGGATGTGACACAAAACCAGGTCTCTTGATTTTCATCCGGTTGCGAATCATGCAGCTGCTCTTTGTACTTTTTTTATCTTGTTTATGTTCTTTTTTGTGTAGGGGTCCCACACAGCGCTGGCATATTCTAATATTGGGCTGATAAGTGTTGTGTACACTGGACTCCGAGGTATTTTATCTAGTTAACATGGTTTAAGGGATGATCATGCATTGTGTAATTGTGAGTATAAGGCTCTTTCTTGTTTGATATTGATATGACATAGCATTTTGATGGACGGAAATTCATGTGTCATGTATCTGACCACGTCTAGAGGGAATCCAGATCTTTCTGGAGTTCATGTGCGCTACAATATTTATTGTCCTGAAAAGAAGGCTATTTTCTGCGAAGTTTAAGCCTTGTTATTGTTTGTGGAAATAATTAGTTTCCAAGGTCATATCAAGAAGCGTAAAGGCCCAAGTACTGTTCCTTGCGCTTTGAAGTTTCGACGAAAGGCGCTATATAAATATGCTTATTATTATTATTATTATTATTATTATTATTATTATTATTATTATTATTATTATTATTATTATTATTATTATTATTATTACTCCTGATAAGACATTACATTTTCCGCTTGAGTTTCTGTGAATGACAACTTGTTGCGTTTGATTGCAAATCCAGTCCTTGAACCAAAGTAGAAGATTTTGCAGTTGTTGTTCCATATTCACTAACTAATTTGTTTTATTATTACCCCCAATATTCCTAATTCTTTTGTCCTCGTGTTTTGATAGTAGTCGTTTGTGTGGTACAAAGTCAAATGCTTTAGAGAATAGTATCATCAGATCAATTTGTTTTTTGTTGTCTAGTGATCTTGCAATTTCTAAAAGCTGTGCTGGTGTTTGACTAGTATGTTGTGCTTGTTGTAGTGTTCCATGATAGAATGGAATGTAATGTGTTCTAATATCTTTCAAATGACTGAAGTTAGAGATACAGGTCTATAATTTGAAGCTAGGTTTTGTTTGCCCGTTTTATAGATTGGGGTTTATAAGGGCATGCTTCCAGTTGGTAGGCATTGTTCCTTTGTACAGGGATTCTTGGAAAATCGTACACAAGAATGGGACTATTTCATCACTTCCTCATTCAACTCACTGTCATCATCACTTTCACATACCCTAGTTTCACTGTCACTACTATTATGTCTGATGCAAACCCTCTTATTATGAGCATTCTTATTTTGATGAAGGAGTGGTATTTGCTACAGCGAGAACAGGCTGGTTCAAGGAGGGACAAAGCAGTTTAGTACTTTTCTTTAAAGTACCAGTGGTGGATCTGTAACTTCTCATTTTATCAGTTTTTATCTAAAAAGATGCAAAGCCTATTTTTTTTTTTTTCAAAGCTGAAATCAGCTTTTCCCAGACCCCCCCCCCCCCCCCCCCCCCCCAGCCTAAGCCGACGTTCGGTCCCATATGGGGGACAGAAGACACAACGGGTGACTTCTCGACCCACCATGGGATGTCAGAAGATCCCACCCATTCTATGGGCTTCCAAACAAAAATAAATAAATCAATAAAGAGGAAAAAAAACATGAGAATATTTCAATGATTCAATAAATAATATCATATTTTTTTCCCACATCAATCAAAGGTTTTATCTAAAACACATGGTTTCTAGTGCTTGTAATTCAAGAATATCGCCCGATGTACTGTGCAATGCAATCAGAGAGCGACAGAAAAGAATCCTTTGTTTTCATCAATTAAATAGTCGTCCAATCCCAAGACACAGGTTAGGGGATAGACAAGACAAAGCAAGGATAATATCTTAACCTTACCCGAGAACCTGAGCAGGTTCTTTTTTTTGGATTGTATTCAAGAGTTTACGGTGCTAGTAACACATGTAGGTTATTTCAGTGCCAGTTAAAAGAAAGAAAATGGGATAGTAAAAAATTCTAGATTTACAATTAAATGAGAAAAAGTCGAAGGGAATGATTCAAATAGGGAACCAATGTAGGTTCCACTATCACTGATACTATCAGTTTACTTGGTGTGACATAACCTAAAATTCACTTCCAGAAATAAGAAGGATGCCATTAAGAGGAATACGCTAAAGCTTACAGATCATTATACATTCAAAAGGAAAGATAATATATCAGTACCCAACTGAGAGATGGTTTAAACGTACAAGGAAAAAATATCATCTCAAGTCTATGTCAACTAAGGAATCTCATTCCAAGGCAAAGACCGAAAGCAAGTTGGAAATCAGATATAGGGGAAAAGAGACACAGCTAGTGACCGCTGTGCAATGGGAGGTCAGACAACCCCCACTTAGCACAACAGAAAGATAATTTACAAGGGAAAAAAATCTTCCAAAAATAAAATATATTTGACTGTTTCCCTCTCAACCAAAGACTCAGTTCAGAGCCAGGACAAAACCAAGTAATCTCATTCCAAGACAAAGGCGGAAAAGAAAATATAGAGGGAGAGAAGACACAACAGTAACCTCCCGCCGGAGGTCAGGACATCACCAAAAAAGTAAATGGGATAATCAAAATAATTTACATTAATTGCACAAAAGAAAGAGTAAGACAAAGAGGACTTGATCAAATAGGGACTTAGTTTGAGATCACCTTAAAATTTCATCTTGACCCAAGCACAGGATCCCCTAAGAGGACTCTATTCCAATATTTACAACAAAAAAAACAATATAATCTCCCATAAGTAATCTGTCCCCGCGGTTTTTTGCCATTTCAAACGCCAAAATTTGCCATAAAAAATGGTAAAATTTGCCATCACAATAGCAAAATTTGCCAAAAATTTGCCGCTAGTTTTACAAAAATCAAACAATTAAAACAACATGTACGGTAAAAAATGAACACAAATAGGACATTTTGTAGAATATTGATGTCGCAACAATATGAATTTATTTACATTTTGAATGGTTTGAAATAATAATAATAATAATAATAATAATAATAATAATAATAATAATAATAGCCATCATAGTAAGTAAGTAAAAAAAAGACATGTTTATCCGTTATTTAATGCCAATTTTGGATGCTAACATTTACAAAAAATCGTCAATTTAGCCAAAAAACGGCGAAAATTGCGGCTTTTTGCGGCCAAATAAAATTGTGCGGCTTTTGCGGTCAATGGTGGAATTTGCGGCCGCAAATTTAACATTTTCGGCCGCGAAAAACTGCGGGGACACAGTAATATTACATTTGAGTGTTACCCTCTTAGCCACTGACTTCGGCCAAGTCCAGAATAAACCCAGTATAGTCCTCATAAGAATAAGATAAAACTCCTTAGGACCAGAAAAAAACAAGCTTATCTTAGACAAGAGTTGTCTAAATCCATTTTCAATGGAAGCAATCTTTCAATGCAAAATGACTGGTGGGTAAAAGACCAATAGTCTCCCCTGTCAATGAGAACGGGAGTGAGTGACTCTTTATCAGTCGTCATTTGGTAGCCTGTTTTTGTTTGTTTTTAAGGGTTTTAGTTTTACGGCGCTTGCAACACATTTAGGTCACATCAGCGCCAGTAAAAAGGAAGAAAATTGGATAGTAAAAACATTCTAGATACGGTATACAATTAAAAAGACTTGAGGAAAAGTAAGACAGAGGAAATGGTTCAAATAGGGAACAGATGTAGATTCCAAGAGCACACTATCAGTGTACTTAGTTTGAGATCACCTAAAGTCTCACCCAGACACCAGCGCAAGTCCCCACTAAGAAGAATACTCTCAAATGTTTACAAATCATATGTTAAGAATTAAAAAAAATAACTACATAACAGAGAGATGATTTACAAGGAAAAAAAATATCTCCCAAAACTATATCACTATAACTATACATTCAACTGTTTCCCTCCCAGTCAAAGACTCCGGCCAGGGTCAGGACAAAACCAAGTACCTAATCTCATTCCAAGACCAAGACAGAAGTAATTGGAAAACAGATGCAGGGGGATAGAAGACATAGTAAGTACCTCCCTGCCCACTATGGGAGGACAGGAACCCCACCCAGGTAGCCTGTTTTATGAACTGGACTGCGATTGATTTGAGTTTATTTAATCCAGACTTAAATTACTTGGCTTAAATAAGGGGGGGGGGGGGGGGGGGGGGGGAACAGATCTGACGAAAAGTTTATTTTTAACTATATTTAGACCACTGTTTTTTGTTGGTTTTTTTTAGGGGGGGGGGGGGGTTAAAGGGTTTTACGGCGCTTGCAACACATTTAGGTCATATCAGTGCCAGTAAAAATGAAGAATATAGGATAGTAAAAAGTTCTAGAATTACAATTTAAGTACACCCAAGAAAAGGTAAGACAAAGGGGAATTTGTTAAAATAGGAAATAGGTGTAGATTCCAAGAGCACACTATCAATATACTTAGTTTGAGATCACCAAAATGTCTCACCCAGACACGAGCTAAAGATCCCACTAAGAGGAATACATTCAAATTCAAATGATTACATTATACATTCAAATTGACAAATAATAACAACATGTATATAACAGAGAGATGATTTTCAAGGGGAAAAAATTATCTCCCAAAACACTAACTTTGTATTTGACCGTTTCCCTCCCAGCCAAGCACTATTGCCAGGGCCAGAGCAAAACCAAGTAATCTCATTCCAAGACAAAGACAGAAAGCAAATTGGAAAACAGACATAAGGGGATAGAAGATACAGTGATACAGTAAGTACCACCCTGCCCAACAGACCACTGTAATCTTATTCCAAAACTAAGAAAAGGAAATATATGGTTATAGAAAAAGAACATAGCACCAGTGACCACAACGCCCACAGGGGAGAGCAAAAGACCCCATCCAAATTATGCAACATAAAGAAGGATGAATGGAATACATTCCAGCATGGTTTCCTCGAACTCCACGGGACATGCAAAAACGTTCAAGGAAAACCGTACCTAGCTATAACGACTTGGGAGGGGGGGGGGGGGGGGGCAGTGCGGTTCAGCAGTATGCACCCGAAATATTTGTTTGTTTTTAAGGGTTTTACGGCGCTTGCAATGCATTTAGGTCATATCAGTGCCAGTTAAAAGGAAGAAATTGGGATGGTAAAAAGTTCTATAGTTACAATTAAAGCATCCAAGAATAAGAGAGACAAAGAGGAATTGGTTCAAATAGGGAACAGATGTAGATTCCAAGAGCACACTATCACTATCAGACTATCAGTTTACTTAGTTTGAGATCACTTAATACCAAGTTATAGTTGCACACCGAACGATCGACTGAACGAACACGTGATCAATTTTTTTCTCGCGTCCTCTCGTCTAATCTCGTCACGCCGGAATAGAAAGAGGAGGCGGAGCTTATATGATATAACGCAATGAAAGTTCTGTCCCATGACAGGTGCACATGTGGGGGGATATCACCTCTCCTTTGATCCCATGCTGATTGTCACTACCCCCCCCCCCCCCCCCCCCAAACCATTTCCACCATAGATAACACAGTAGTCTGTGATTTCCACCATCCAAGTACCAGCGGCCTTTTCTCTTTGATGTCGTATCATGGTCTCCCCGAAGCCCAACACCTCGGTCGTTTGTGGGTCAAACCCCCCCCCCCCCCCCCCCCCCCCCACCTTCCCCCGTAATCAATTTATAATTTTCTCTCCGTATCTAGGGCAGAGCTCCACATGCACAATTATCTACTATTGAATGAGACTGACCTTGCTCCTCCCCTAACACATGGTAGGGTGAGGCCTGAGGTAGTTTCCATTCTTTCCATCTCCGTTTCTTGTCAGCCAACAGCAGACTTTTGTTTTTTTAAAAGTTCAAATGAATGCTTCCGTAGAATATAGGAGCATTAAAAAGGCAGATAAGACAACTATCCCCTCCTTTTATGCTCTGCCATACTACTTGATTTGTGAGTACTAACAATATCTTTTAAAATCATATTAGATTGATACATCTAACAGGATGTTTGACGTGTCTTGCTATTATCAATTTCTGTTGAGGTCACACATTTTTAAAATAAATTTTCAGACAGTTTTGGGAAAGATGATTTACAGGCCTGTAACTGTACTCTGAATTATTAGATATGTTGATTTGAATATTTTCCCTTTTGTTTTTGTTGGTTTTTTTTTTTTTTTTTTTTTTTTTTTTTTTTTTGGTATAATTTTTCTGTACAGTTAATTTTTCCATACTTTTGATCTTCAGTTTTATAAATTGTGAATGTGAGGGTTTTTGAGAGAGAGAGAAAGAAATCAATTTAATTTTTTTTAAATGGATGATGTGGTATTCTTTGAACATTTACATGTTTCAACTGGGTGGGGTTCCTGGCCTCCCATAGTGGGCAGGGAGGCTCTTACTGTGTCTTCTATCCCCCTGTATCTGTTTTCCAACATGCTTTCTGTCTTTGTCTTGGAATGAGATTACTTGGTTATGTCCTGGCCCTGGCTGGGAGGGAAACAGTCAAGTCTATAGTTAGTTTTGGGAGATGATATTTTTTTCCTTATAAATCACCTCTCTGTTATGCACTGTATTATGTTTTGTTTACGTATTGCACATGATTTGTAAACTTTTGAGTGTGTTCCTCGCAGTACTGGGTGGGGTTCCTGACCTCCCATAGTTGACAGGGAGGTACTTACTGTGTCTTCTATCCCCCTATATCTGTTTTCCAACTTGCTTTCTGTCGGGTGTCTTGGAATGAGATTACTTAGTTTTATCCTGGCCCCGGCCGGTTGGCCTTACTGAGAGGGAAACAGTCAAATGCATAGTTATTGTTTTGGGAGATGACATTTTTTTCCTATTACCATTGACAAAATGGGATTAAAGTGACAAAAAGCTAGAAATGGGTTATTGTGGGCTGGTCTTACATTTACTTGGGTGTTTTAATTCTCATTCTAGAACTTTTTATCATTCCATTTTCTTCCTTTTTACTGGCGCTGATATGACCTATATGTGTTGCAAGCGCCGTAGAACCATTAAAAACAAACATGAGTCACTCATCTGGATGTAAAAGATTCATTTAGTACAAGTGAGTGATGGTCTCGAGTCTCATCACTTGTGTTCATAGAATTAGAAACTTGCTAAAAAGCCATTTTATGACTACGAAACTAAAAAAAAGTTTGTGGAAACCCCTTACGACACTTGCAATATTGTCAACGTTGCGGTAACGGAACTATAACTTATAATTATAATATAAGTATAAGGGTATGTTCCTAGGTGGGGTTCCCTACCTCCCAAAGTGGGCAGGAGGCACTTTGTCTTCTATCCCCCTAGGTCTATACATATGTTTTCCAATATGCTTTCTATCTTTGTCTTGGGATGAGATTACGTAAGCTACTTGGGTTTAGTCCTGTAAATCATCTCTCTGATTTGCACCGTATCATTTTTGTTTTACATATGACTGGTAAACATTTGAGGGTGTTCCTCTTAGTGGGAGCCTGTGCTTGTGTCGAGATAAGACATTTGGGTGATCCCAAAGTACGCTGATTGTGTACTCTTGGAATCTATAGATAAAATGACCTCTCGGGTCTTTGTTGTTGATTTTTGCCATCCACGTTTATGAGTAATTCTCAATTAACGATTGTATTATCCAGACAATAAAAATTCATGGTTACAGTTTCTGTTGGTCAGTTAAACTTCCGGATGGCAATATTGTGAGCTTAGCTAAAGCATACTATTTATACACTCCAGCAGTTTCCTCGAACTCCTCGGGACATGCAAATAAGTTCCGAGGAGACCATGCCTTGCCAAAACAACGTGTGTTTGTGTCAGGGTGAGCCTTTTAGGTGATCTCAAATTAAGTACACTTGGCTCTTGGAATTACACGTTTCCTATTTGAACCAATTTCCCTTCTTCCTTTCTCTTTGGTAGAACTTTTTATTTTTACTATCCCATTTCTTTTTTTTTTTTTTTTCCTTTTTACTGGCGCTGATGTGACTTTAATGTGTTGCAAGCGCCGTAAAGCCCTTAAACTTAAAATCAAAGACAAAAACCTTACTTTTTCTCATGTGCTTTAGATCTTAAATTGTTTTTTTTTACCATCCCATCTTACGTTTAGATGGCGCTGAAATGGCCTTAATATGTCTTAAGCTATGTGAAACCCCTAAAACAAACATGATATAGGCAGGAGCAAAAAAAAAAGTTTAGGCATGTTTTGAAATGGAAATGTAGAAAGCATAAATAATTTTGGATTTGGATATTATAATTACGATTTTGCTTTTTCTCTCAATTTTCTTTCATGATTTAATGATATGCACGTGTTTTAACTTTTTTTTATCACCCCTTTGTTGACAAGAAGCATGTTGGGCAAAAGCTAACATTTGCTGTCTTTCTTTACTCCTTTCAATACTTTCAACTCAAGAACCGTCTTTTGTCATTTCATTTACTCCAACAAACATTAACAATCGATAGATGCAAAGACCTTCATTTTAAGCACGTGATCGTGTGGGTGGGCAAATTGAAGCAAATGCTTCACTCTCTTAAGTAGCAATACAGTACAGTCAAATTTTACCAAATTATGGAAAATTCAATTATTGACCAACTGTCGTCAAGTCGCTCAGATAGAAACCAGCAGATTAAACTTATCCATCTTGAAATTTAAAATCTTGCCACTTCACTAACGGGGAAGCACCCGCTTCAACACCAATGTGTCAAACCACGTGATACTAAATTAGATCGTGGCTTTTGTTTTCTGTTTTAAAACCCAAATTATGTTTTTACCCTACATGCTTCTTGCTAACTGTAGGTTGGAAAGAGGTTACAATAGCACGTGCATATCATGGATAAAAAAAAAGTCGGTAACAACATCTTGAAGATAATTACAGTCCATAATATGTACCAAAATCTACATAGCCAAAGAGCTTTATGGTAATGCTACGTTTGAAAATAAAATAATACGGACGATTTTTAATGTATGTCCGTTTAATTTATATTTACTGTTGATCACCAATACAGTTTAAACCGAAATTCAAGGGAAATGGTATTCTATTTCGGTTTAGTATACCTAAAAAAAGTTATGATTTTCAGAGGGTATTATAATCCCACAGCTATCATTTATCCTACTGACACATGAAATACATGGTGGTATCAAATTGTTCAACTAGGTTGAAGTAGTGTAGTGTGTGTGTATGGGGGGAGGGAGGGGAGGAGTGGTGGTTGTACTGTACAATGAGCGTTGTGGTGCGTAGTAGTAGTAGTAGTAGTAGTAGTAGTAGTAGTAGTAGTAGTAGTAGTAGTAGTAGTAGTAGTGCCAAAGAGCGTGATAGCGTAACTCCGTCATCTTTATTGTGTTCTCACCAAGTAAGAATAGACGTGTTAAGGAGTAGAGAGGCTGCCCCTCCGATAAATTTCATATTAGCTCGATAAAGAAGTCCCCAACCTTTACTTTCAGATAGCAATAAACGAGACTACTTAGTCCACCAATTCCAAGTGGAAGTGCTACCCTAAGAAAAGAATGCGGCGCATGCTTACCGGTGCTGGTTTCACCCTTTGCACGACCTACATCCAAATCAAAAAGAAAATAAATGATTGCGTAGGTACATTGGAAACCCGATAGCGGGACCAAAGTAAAATCCACATCCGGTAAAATGGTATAAGCGATCGGGCTCTGAATGAATGGTTCTTATTCTTAGTAGATAATATGTATATTTTGATAAAGATAAAGAGGGGAAATAAATGTGGATTTTAAAGATTCCTGTATACAACAGTGGAACTGGACACAACAGGAATAGTGAACTCGTAAAAAATAATCCCAGTTGTAGCTGAGTCCCTTTGCAGGGACGGCTGGTAATAATGGGCAGGGTGGGCAAATACCAGCCTGTTTTTTCAAGTTATATGCTGTATTACCAGGTCCGAAATAATCAAATTTAAATTAGATAATTTCAAAAGTTACTACTTAAACTTAATACTTCATACTGAAATCAATTTGTGTGTATCTTTGATAGATTGCGAATCACCATGCACCCCGTAATGCATAAACCAGGATGCGCTCCTGTTCTTTTTATCACCCCCCCCCCCCCCAACCACTCCACTCCACTCCGCCGACATCGTCATCTCATCGTCACGTCGCCTGACGGTGATTTTGCTGTCTGGCCTCTCTAGTACTAGGTCGGGCTAATTCAAATGAGCCCACCTTATTAACCAGTGTACACTAAATAGAGATTTTGGCAAACGAACTTTTTCTTATTTATTGCCTTACTTGTGCTGGGAAGGTTCCAGTATTGAATTAAATTTATTAATTTACTAATATTATATCAATTTAGTATTAGTTTGTGTTGTTTTAATATATTTGTTTATCCATTTAAATTATTTCTCTTTTTTTTTCCCTCGTTTTCTTTAGTGTTTCTCAAAACTCATTTATTTAAATTGTTTTCTTATTTGTTTTTTGTTGTTGTTGTTGTTTTTTGTTGTTGTTTTTTGTTTTGTTTTTTAACAAATTAATTTGTTAATTCTTTTTTTTAAATTATTCTTAAAGTAATTACCGCAGTATTTTTATTGCCAGACTAAATAATTTTGCAAAACAATGTAATTTTCTATTGTATTCCCTCTAATAAAACAAAACACTTTTATTCAAAAGTCACGACTAAATAAATATATAAAATACAACCACCATTTTGGTTTTCTCAACAATTGAATTAGTATACGAGAAATACTCTTCTGAGTAAGGAGATAGTTGAATTCTAAGTTATAGAGACCTTTAAAGGAAGGGTGGGCAGATTCCGTACTTGCCCGTCCTGAAGCTAATACACACATAAGATGGTTCGCGATGAAGAGGCGGGAAGCAAGGGATTGGTTGGGTAAGGAGCAAAGATAACACGGTAATTATTGTGACGATAGTCAAACGAATACATGAGGAGAGATTGGTAACATTATTTTGTCTTAATTATATTGTATGAAGTATTGGCGAAAGCCTAATATTAAATAAACGTTGTTTTTGTTTGTCTTATTTTGACTATGGAACTGATACTGATACTTGTCATAGCAGACCTGCCTACTTTAGATAGGAAAATAAAAATCGTAGTTTTCAGGGCTAATAAAATCGTAGATATTTTAACTACCCTTTAAAAAAATCACCGGAATTTTCGTCTGTTTTGATAGATATCAAATTTTAAAAAACGAGAAAAAATAATTGGAAACGTAATAATGATGGTGATGGTGGTATAGTGGTAGCGGTGGTGGTAGTAGTAATGATGATGGTAATATTATTATTATTATTATTATTATTATTATTATTATTATTATTATTATTATTATTATTATTATTATTATTATTATTATTATTATTTTTATTATTATTATTATTATTATTATTATTATTATTATTATTATTATTATTATTATTATTATTATTATTATTATTATTATTATTATTATTATTATTATTATTATTATTATTATTATTATTATTATTATTGTTATTATTAATATTATTATTATTATTATTATTATTATTATTATTATTATTATTATTATTATTATTATTATTATTATTATTATTATTATTATTATTATCATTGTTTATTATTGTACGTATTGGTGGTATTACTATTGTTGTATTTTTTTTGGTGGTTATTAATGGTATCAGTTTATTGTTTGGTCCCATTTGCCATTATTTTCCACTTTCATGTATGTGGTCATCAAATTGTATGATTAATTGGCGAAAGCCTAAGATTGAATAAATTTTGTAATATCGTATGGTAACCATCATTGTCGACGACATCGTCGTTGTCATCATAATCATCATCATCATCATCATCATCATCATCATCATCATCATCATTAACAACAACAACAACAACAATATTAACAACAAGTACAACAATAGCAATAAAAACAATATCAACATCATCATACAATTTCCGTCATCGTCTCCACAACTATCATTCTAACCAACAGCACCACCAAAACCACTACCATAATTACCCCTCACCGCCTCGTCTTCCTCCTCCTCCTCCACCACCACCATCACCGCTACCACTATTCCAACCACTACCACCACCGGCACAATCATTCTGACCACCAAGACAGCAGTAAAAATTATGCAATTTGAGCTCTGAATGAAACTCGAGTCATATCGCTGTTGTTGCTTCTCCATGAAAACTTTAAGGTTACTACGTACTACTGAAAACCAGAAATATGTAAAAGCAATATTAATATCGCCGTTGAGGGATTAAAGCATCTCTTTAATTTTTGGAGTGAAGGAAATGGACTTGTATTGTCAAGGTGTTGTCGCATTATGTCTCGTCGCTTTATTTTTTAGTTGTATTCTCTTTCGTGATTCATTTTTGATTACGTTTGGAAGAATTAAAATCTACTGGTATTGTCATTTCATTGTGAATGTGATTATTGGTGGTTGAAATATTTTTTGTTTAAAGGCGAAAAAAAAATCAAAAAATTTTTTTATTAAAATAAAACAACAAAATAAAAAATAAAAAATATATATCATATATATATATAATATATATATATATATATATATATATATATATATATATATATATATATATATATATATATATATATATATATATATATATATATGACCGAATCCTCTTTGCCCCACCACTGTAAATAGGCTAGAACCGCCACAGTCCCTTTGGTTGTTAAGAAAGGCAATACTGACTGAATTTATTTAAAAAAACAACAATTTTTAAAAAAACACACGCAAGGATCACATTTCGAGCCAAGGGCCCGTTCTAATGAACGCGGACTAGCGCTTAGTCCCGGACTATCTCTGACTTTAGTAAATGACTAGAAAAAATCGGATTTAATGTGAGCTGACTAAGCTAGTCCCAGACTAAAATCTCGTCACCTTCGGACTAAGTTTGGCCAAGATTTAGTCACTTGCTCGAGTCGGACTTGATCGTTTAGTCTCTGACTAGTAACTAAGAAACGGCGTCAACAAAGATGGCGGCCAATGTTAGACGACTCGGTTCGCGAGAAAAAAATACATAGAAAAAGAATTATAACGACAAAAGTAATCTGTTGATATTTGCCAATGCTAAAGGAAACGGTTTTAAAGGTCACAGATCGTCGAAAGCACACATTTTTGTCCGGGAAACTAATAAATCTGATGAAGTTGAGTGACTCAGTGAGTCTGAGTCTGAGATTTCAGCTTCGCTTGGTTCGAAGTTTAGATTTAGATATTTAGAGAATAACAAACACACAACTAGACCTAGCTTATTTTTTAATATGAAAATTATGTTGTTTAGCTAAAACACCCCTACCCCCTTTTATTTTCTTTATTTTTGTGCCAAGCAAAGCAATGCGAAGTTACTCTCGATCACATGAGGTGATTCGTATGACTATGACTATGACACTGTCATTGACAGTACTGCCAAAACAACTGTCAACACATGAAAATGGCGGCAGCTGTGCTGTTTCAAATTCGTCAGAGAACACTGATTCAACGGGAGAGGGTGTTTCGGGTCAGACTTAATCCCATCGATTCGTTTAACGACGATGAAATATACGAACATTTCCGTTTTCATCGTGAACACATTTTTATAATTTGTGATCTTGTAAAAGACGACCTTGATCGTCTTCTCTGGAGGAAAGGTTAGTATCTGTATTCATTTTAATTTTAATTCTAATCTGATACTAGACTAATCTTTAAAGAGAAGTTTTCTTATATTATATTCTCATGCATCCAACCCAAAATCGGTGCCAAGACTTCTTCTTCTTCTTCTCTTCATCTTCACACCTCCTCGTCCTTCTTCATCAACATCATCATGTTCATCTTCTTCTCCCACTTCTTCCTCCTCCTCTTCTTCTAGTCAAACTAAGTGTTAGTGTTGGTAGATTTCTCTAATCATCACACACAAACCACTATGACTGTTACTGGTATGACATGGAATGGAAATTTTTTCACCGCTCTCTGGCACTATTGAATTTTGCATTCCCTTAACCAATTTTCGAGCTCTTGTCAGAGATTATTTTCACTGTAATTGTAATATTTTTGAAAGGGAACATTTTTCATTAGCAAAACCAGTTTAGAATTGAAGAAAAAAAATTGTACAGTTGGACTGACAAATTGCTGAGGAGAATCAATCTTTAAAATAGGATTTTTCACTCGAGGCGATGGGGCAGCGTGGCTCAGCAGTATGGTCTTTGCTTTGTACCCAAAAGGTAATTAGTTTGATCACCCGTTGTACTGTGCGGCCTTGAGCAATCCATCTCGTCCTAGTTCCATTTGCGGCACTGCACTTCGGCTGATGTCTGGGTTATTCCAGTGTTCCCTTGGAATAGACCCTAAAGACAGACAAATTTCCCCATTGGATGAAAAAAGGGAATGTTATCTTTATAAGCATATATGCTGGTCTGACATCCGAATGCAATATGGGCCTCGTTTAACATTGTTGCACTGGACATTATTTTGTGTAATTTTTTTTGAGATTTTCATTATAACAATGAGCTCATGATGTATTGGGTTATCAGACCTGCAAATTAGTGCACGTTGCCTTAAGGCTTAAGGAAAATTAGTTTATTTCATCCCAGCTTAAATGATGAGATTTACCGTTATAATATTATAATAGATGCGAGAGTAAAATACAAACTATGACACTATTTCAATACGAAGCAGAAATCAGAGCCATTCGAAACATTACAAGAAATACAAACAAAAAAAGAAAAGAAAAATATCGGATCGGAAGGTCCTGGGTTCGAGCCTCGTGCTCGGCGCATAGTTGAGTCCTTGGAAAAGACTCTTTACTCAAATTCTCTCACCGTACTCAGGTGTAAAATGAGTACCTGGCCGTTAACAGTGTTGTCTTTGTCCGAAAAATTGTAATATCGCCTGACAGGCGTCATGTCCCGTCCTACATGTTAAATGTTGCTGTTGACCAGGGAACTGTTGTAAAGCGCTTTGAGCACATTTAATGGATATTGCGCTATATAAAGCTCAATTTAATTTAGTATGAATCAAGTAAAAATCCTCTCTTGCGGTTATACCAAAGCTGTTAAAAAATCGTAATATGTTGTTTCAAAACTTGTGTCGTGTTTTTAAAATTTCACTTCAAATACACATTACAAAGATGTTGTCGACGGTCAATTTAAATAAAATATTTCACTGGATAGACTTTAAAAAGTGAAAGTAATACATTCGAGTACAGTTTCCTTGAACTTGAACTCATTCGAATATCCCAAATTTTTTCATTATTATTTTTAGTTGTCATTCCATTCCTTACTTGAACTAATTTCACCTAGCCAATGTAAAAAAGGATTTGGTTAATTCAAGGTTTTATTTTAATGCGCCCTGTTATTTCGACCACCGAAAATTTACTGTTACATTGACAGTTACGTTTGTGTACAATATGATACACATGCATACACACAGGCACTCACACACTCCATTGTCATTTCGCATAATTGACACCTCTCTTACTTATTCTTATCACTTCGCCATTCATTCTAATTTCAATGCCACATGCCATGATTTGCTACTAGTTGGCTACGTCATTAAATGAATGATGTGATACAGGAACCTTCTCCCAATAAAGTAAATAATAATTATAAATTTCCCTTTAATAGTCCTCATGCGGAAATTTGTCTTAGGGTTTATTCAATGGGAATACTGGAATAACTCCGGTGTCACCCGCAGCACAGCGCTGCAAATTGAGCTAGGGAGAGGTGGCTTGTTGATGGCCACATGCCATGGTGTATATTCGAACTAGGTATCTTTTGGGTACGAAGCAAAGACCATACTGGTGAGGCACAAGCGTCAAGTACAATGACATTTTTTTTTTTAATTATTAAAATTTAGCTTTACATAGCGCAATATCCACTAAATGTGCTCAAAGCGCTTTACAAGGGGACACTGGTCAACAGCAACATTTAACATGTAGGACGAGACAAGCGCCTGTTAGGCGATATTACAATTTTTCGGACAAAGGCACCTCTGCTAACAGCCAGGTACTCATTTTACACATGAGTACAGTGAGAGAATGTGAGTAAAGAGCCTTTTCCAAGGACTCAACTATGTGCCGAGCGCGAGGCTCGAACCCAGGACCTTCCGATCCGAAAGCGAGTGTCATACCACTAGACCACATCTGCACAAAGACATCATGCTGAAAGTAATCGGATCAAATAGTTCTTCCTTCACTCCTTCAGAGCTGCAAGGCTGGTGTAGCGGGAGTTTATCTATGTTTCTTTAGTGTGAAACAGACAATAGTAATTGCTTGCTACCCCTTGGATAGGACACAGGTTTATTGTAAAGAACTTTCCACCAGATCTAACAAATACAGATTACCCGCCCCATCATTCCTGGGTGGTCAGTGGGGTCAAATAAAAATCTCTACTTTGCCCTTAGCATGTTAAGCGAATACCCTAATAATTGAGCTAGAGGGACCAACTTCGCATCAAAGACCTGTTTAAATATCTTTAAATATTTGAAATGAAAAAAAAAAATAATTTAATGAATAGCAGTCCTTCAGAGGCATGAAGCCCAAGGAGCCAGGGTTTATCCCGGTTTCTATGGCATGAAACAGACAATAACAATTGCTTGCTACCCTTTGAATAGGAAGGTAGTCTATCACAAAGTACTTTCATGAGATCTGACAGACTTAGCTACAGAATCACAACCCCTCCGACTATCACTACTCCCCCCCCCCCCCCCTCCTACCACTTACATTACATCAGAAAAAGGGGCAAGTTGGAACAAGTCAATGGTTTATTCCTCTGTTCCCCTCTCCTCTGCCTCCATCCATTCTAACCCCACTACTGGCAGTCACTACCACTACTAAATGCTCTTCAAAACTTGTAATAGTAAAGTACCATCCCAGTGATAAGAAAAGACATCATCAGGCTTCACATAAAAGCTCATTACCCAATCAGTTTTCATCAGGCACAGTTACTCAATCAGTCAGTTGTCACACATCATTCGCTTTATTAGGCATAGGACTATCAACATATTGATCAGTCAGTCACTTGCCTCCCACCCACTAGCCTTTTGTTGAGTCGTCATGGTATGTTACACAAAGTACATGGTTGTTAAAAGGTCACCCAATGACTATTACTCCCCCACCCTCATCCCATCTCCATTCCCTGACGCCTGGGTTATTCCATTCTTCCCTTGGAACAGACCCTGAGACACATTTCTCCTATGGGATGAATAAAAGGAATTTTATTATTTTATAAGAGGCCATTGTGCGCGAGCTGTACTGTACGTAAGTTGACTACACTTCCTGATTTAGATTTTATTACAGGTTTTATTATATGCAAAATTTTCCTTCTCCCATTTTTAGGTCGTCTCTGATGCAATTTTATAAGTTACAAACTTGGTTCCAAAGTGGCCTGGTTCAGTGCATGATGCAATTTTTTTAGGAAATCTGGGCTATTCTTTGCATTTGAGGATCCACATCGCAGGGCTTTGGATGGTGTGATCCTTGGAGACAGTCGTTATATGTTAAGAAATTGGCTAATGACCCCAATACCAAAACCCCCAAAATAGAGGAGAAGAGGCATTTAACACCACCCATCGTATCACAAAATGCACGATTGAAAGGTGAGTTTTACCAATCATATAATCCCACCCTCCAGGAAACAATAACATTTTGATAATTTTTGAAATTTAATATTTCAGGTTTATTTTTATATCCACTTTAACAATACAATTTGCAAATGATCAATGAAAATAAAGAAAATTAACCAAAAAAATAGTTGTAATCATACTGTCATTGTCATGCTAGTATAAACATTACATTTTTTTTTTTTGAAGAACTCAGATTAACCATTATAATTCTTTCCCTTCTAATTCTAATTAAAGGACTGAGAAAAAAAAAAAACACAAAAAAAAAACAAATAAAGAGAGAGAGAGAGAGAGAGAGAGAGAGAGAGAGAGAGAGAGAGAGAGAGAGAGAGAGAGAGAGAGAGAGAGAGAGAGAGAGAGAGAGAGAGAGAGAGAGAGAGAGAGAGAGAGGTCCATTTAATTTTAATTGGTTTTAAGTGTACATGTACAAGTACAAGCAATTATTGTCATTTCAACAGAGTCATTGGAGTGGTTAAAAGAAGATGGAATTGTCTCCATGACGAGCTCAGAATGACGCCTGACAGAGCCTGCAAGGTTATTTATGTGTTTTTGGCTCCACAACTTTGCTGTTGATGCTGGCCTACCCATGGAAGAAAACAACCGTAATGATGATGATGACAGCAATCATAACTTTTCTCCTATTGGGACTCAGGAAGGAGCATCTGAACAGAACGTCTTGCTGCTGGCAAGGCAGCCAGGCTGACTTTGATTAATAGTGCTTTTAGAAATATCGTTGAACCTCTCTAATCAGGAAATAAATATAATCATTAATGTAGTACATCACTCTGCAAGTATACTGTGTGCAGTATTCTTGTTGTGATGAGCTACATAAATGTCACGCTGTTTTAATTATTGTTCCAGCTGGTCATATGGAAACAAATTTCTATATCATATAACTACAAGTCGCCTATCAGGCATCTAGTACTCTTTGACTATCCCATTTTACTCCTTTTTACTGGCGCTGATGTGTTGCAAGTGCTGTAAAACCCTTAAAAACAAAAACAAACCTGTTTTGCAGGAAGTATTAAAGTGCATTCACTGTAATTTTTTCTGGAATGTGTCTGATATAAATTGGAGAAACTGAACAAGAATTCTCATGCCTGAGTCGGTTATCAAACAGAAAATAAAGGGGCATTAAAATTTTATTTTTTTAAGGTCATCAAAATCCTGAGTTGAGCAATCAAATTTTAACTGCCCTATTGTCATAAGACAATTACGTATTGTAAGACCTTTTGTATAAATCATTATACCAGCCGCTTAGCCAAAGCCCAGGATAGTCCCAAGTCACATTTGTGATAAGGGTCTTAAATCGCCATGCCACTGTACAAGTTTGTGACAATAGGCCAAAATAACAATCTGTATTTATTCCAGAGGATTTGTTCTACCAATAACATAAGGAACAATGGAGTGATTGTAGTAAAAAAGGCCTTTAAACACTGCATGCATGCGATTTTAAGTAAATTTTAACAAAAACATATCAGCTCTATCAAAAGTACAGATTGAGATAAATACAGGACTAAAACCCCTCTAAATAACAATTAGAAAATCTCAAGAACCATTTTTAAAAATGGTTTAAGACAATTCATAAGACAGGTTTTAACTGCGATTTTCTAAGATACTATGAGGCCAATTTTTTCTACACTATGGACAAATGTATTGCAACATGTCTCCATGGATTGCTTTAAACCATTTTTAAAATTGACTCAAAATACATGTGATTGAATTAATATTCAAATTCAAGACATTAGAAACCAATTGGGTCATGGATAGAAACTAAATGATGATGTCATTTGTGAACGCTCCCAGCTGTGATTTTCATACATGAATTAATTTCCTATAACTGTCATCTGCATTTTTTGCGGCCGCAAGTCAGGGCGATCCGCAAATTTCCCAAAATTGGCAAATCGTGGCAAATTTTGGGAAAATTGGCAAATCGCGTGGCAAATTTTGGGAAAAAAAAAGAAGCGAAAACAAAATAACGAAAAAGAAAGTGCGAAACTTGAGAAATGTTGCAGCTTTGCCAGGGCCCAAACCAAGGGAAGCTACTCTCTACGGATAATGATCTCATGCTTGCAGTGTATCTGCATACACTGCAATTCCAAATTTTTGTGATATTCCTCAGCATGAGTTCACGAGGTATATTGAGAAACTGGGGCCCAGTGCTGTGAAAGAGTCTGATACTGGAATTATACATCTGACCCTATTTTGGAAGTCTGTGGCAGATTATGTTCTAGCTCTCGCTGCATTGGCATCCCGATTTGCCTTCTCAACATGCTCGTCAGCTGATGCTGAGCGAAGTTTTTCTCTTTACAATCTTGTCTTGTCTTCCAGAGGGCGTAGACTCACAGAAAACAACATCAAAGGACTAGTTTTCCTTTACTACAATAAGTTTATCGATGCCTCTTTTTTTGAGTAGTAAAAGAAAACTAGGCCTTTGATGAGTCTGACTGAAAGTGTACGTTTGTTTGTGTGTGTGTGTGTGTGATTGTCTAAGAGTTTGGGCGCATAAATCGCTTTACATTGTGTAAATTAATAAATGTAGCCTCCTTAAATGTAATAAATTGTCTTTTATAAATTTTTGTTTTCTGTATCGCGTGTTAATTTTTACTGAAACGCTTAGTTCTCCTCGGCAAATTTTTTGGCAAATTTTGGTCTTTTTGGCAAATTTCTTGGCAAATTTTGGGGGTTTTTTTGGGCAAATTTTAGGTCCCAATTTGGCAAAAAATGCAGATGACAGCTATAATATCAAAACATATAAAAAGAGTAATTTAATTATAAGTAGTGTCATAATTAAGATGCCTCATCTTAAATTTCATGTATTCAATTTTTATGGTATTTTGTTCAACAATGGAGTTGGGTTTTTTTTATAATGGAGTATTTCCGACTGCAGCCATTGATCCACTAATGGATTGTCAGTGATCTGTCATCTCCTCTTGGGGCCAGCTTGTCGTAATTTTTGGCTGATGCCATCTGAGGCATTCCACTCCTCTGGTGTATGGGGAAGAGTTTCTGTTGTCTCCTCTTGAAAGTGATTTGACAAATCATCTACTAAAACTACTGACTCCACCACAGAGCAATCAACAAAACTGATTTCATTAATCTCATTCATGTCCATCTGTCTGGCTAGTGTTGAAGCTGTGGAGGAAAAAAAATCTTTAGAACATCTTTGTCACTGCATTGAAACAAAACATGTTTATATCTGTGAATTATGAAACTGGCCACATTATGAAATCAAGTGGTGCTGAAATCAAAAACGTCATTTCATTTTGAAACTTCTCTGATCCCACATAGTCTTCAGGTCAAAGTCAGAATTTGGAATGATAAAAACTTTTGAACAATGTTATCTCCTTAAGCAACATGAAATGCTGGCCATTTAATTAAGATGATTTTAGAACTACATCCCACTTTTTAAACAAATCCTTATAAACTGTTTGTCAGTGCTTAAAAGTGTTAATATAAATATATTTGAGAAAACAATGGACTCAGCAACAGTATGCATTTTTGTTTTATTTCCTTGTAAATCATCTTTTTGTTTGAGTATTTTTCTCTCAGGGGGAACCAGTATTTTTTTTTACATATGTAATATGTGATAAGTAAGCATTTGAGTGTGTTCCTCTTAATGGGGACCTGTGCTTGTGCCTGGACGACACTTTTAGGTGACTTCAAACTAAGTACACCGATGGCATGCTCTTGGAATCTACATCCATTCCATATAAGAACCATTCCCTTTTTGTTTTACTTATTAGTGCTTTGAATTGTTAATCTAGAATTGCATGACTATCCATTTGCATCCTTTTTACTGGTGCTGAAATGACCTAAATATGTCGCAAGCAATTAAAAACAGAAGAGGATTTATAATTCTAGAACATTTTGCTATCCCATTTTCTTCCTTTTTACTGGCACTGATATGACCTTAATGTGTTGCAAGCGCCGTAAAACCATTAAAAACAAACAAATAAAGAATGTTGATTAAACAAAATCACACAACCACACTTATGTTATACTTCGTAGTCCCACTGTCACTTCAATGTCCCCCATTTTGACCAACTTGCTAGCCGTGATAGTCCTTTCAGTAGGTACTGTTGTAAATGTTAAATACACTGTTAGTGGCTATGTGGTCTTGTGGTATGACACTCGTTTTCGGATCGGAAGGTCCTGGCCCTGAGCCTCGCTCGGCGCATAGTTGAGTCCTTGGAAAAGACTCTTTACTCACATTCTCTCACCGTACTCAGGTGTAAAATGAGTACCTGGCCGTTAACAGTGTTGTCTCTGTCCGAAAAATTGTAATATCGCCTAACAGACGTCATGTCCCGTTCTAAATGTTGCTGTTGGTCAGGGACCCCTTGTAAAGCGCTTTGAGCACGTTTTGTGTTTATTGCTATATACAAAAGCTCATTTTAAAAAAATTTTCTTTAGTCTTTCGGGTGAAATTTTATTAATAATTTAATGACTTTGTAGCAAAAGAATTATGCTTACTGATTATGGTGTAATCTCCAAGATTACAGTCAGATATGTCAATAATATTTCTGGCTGGACTGGGATTCGGAACCAAACTCTCAGTGCCCATTACTGTAAAGAAAATTGTTGATAAATTTGAATTAAATGAAGTATAGAATTCACAAGTTGCACTTCAAGTCCAGATTACCCATTACAAACTTAATGAGGAGGAACACAGTGGTGTTTTTTTTTAAAGGTGAATTGTTATGAAATTATAATGATTTTAATTCTATTTATATCAATTTTAATATGATACGATATCAATTGATTTTTAATGTAAAATTTGCATCATATAATTACCGGTCTCTGGCTCTTTTTTTTTTTTAACCATGAAATGCATCCAAGTGTAATCTTATCTTCTGATCTTGAGACCCATGAATCCCAGAAATAACAAATCTGCTGGGAATTGAACCCATGACACTTTGATTCATATGCAAGCATGATAACTCGCTGTGCCATTGGCTTGCCCTAAATAAAACACTAAATGAAACAAAATAAATCTTTACAGGACCCAACTCCAAAGTGGAATTTCAATACAATGTTGCGTGATGCCACTTTGACGATTTGTGATAAAAAATACATGGCAATCCCTTATGACACAAAAGCTCTTGCTCCATCACTTATTTCAAATTTGAAATATTCATATAATTTTGTCAGCTACTTCAGGATTGATGGTGTAAAGTAAATTTCAAGATTTTAACTACCATTGAATTATTAAATGTGAATAATCTTGTTTTGATACTCGACTTCAGTCTTCATTTATTCTTTAAATGTTTTAAAATTGATAAAAAATCAAGAGGAAACGTGTCCCAGAGGCAGTTGTTAGGTATGCAATAGAGGTGATATACTTTTGAGACTTAACTACCAAAAGAGGATAGTTATGTTAGAGAAAAATGAATCAGTGCATAGGCAATTGTAAGGATGTCAATATTAGACGATCACAAAAGATGCATGCATACATAGTACAAATTACTTGTTTAAAATATTGTAAGGTACTATCTGTATTCATGTCAGGCAGCCCCAGAGACCAGCGATCACATCGTCCTCCACTGTCCAGTCACTAAACTTGAAGGTGGCTATGAAACCGTCCTTAGGGTGGAGGAAGACTTTAGAAGCTGGGTTGACGAAATAAATTTGGAGGTGTAGCCATATGCTACTACTACTACTTTATTCATGGAATGCCTAGATGACAGCCTTTTACATTTGTATACAGAACAATGTATTTTTTGTTTGTTGCTTTAGGTCTCTTCCAACACAATTGAGGTTATATGAGAGACCGCTGAAACAAAAAAACAAGCAATCTAACAAAAATAGTACAAATGTAAATCAAAATCATAACCTAAAGATATCATAAGCTAAATTATAAATAACCAAGAACAAACAGGCAGAAGATTTACAGAAAAAAAAAAATCCCCTGTCAAAAATACAATCACAAACCAAAGAAGCAGGATAGGCTAGTAAAGAGAAGAAGAAACGACATCACTATCGGATCGTACACCCATGCGAACATCATAGGTATATGATTCAAGGATGATGCTCCCATCCAACCACCCGCGAACAATGTATGGAACTATTATAATTGCAGAAATTTACCTTGAATACCATCAACAATGTTACTACACTCGCCAATAATGACGAGTACCGGTACTTGTTCAGTACTTGTTCAGTTCAGTTGTAAAGATTGAAGAGGGTCCTGGTTTCCCCCTCCAGTCTGCTTTACATAATCAACATGACTTTGGACTATTCTTTTCGTGTCCTTGAATTTTTTTTTTTAGCTCCATCACCGAACGGTTTTTGAGAATTCCGCATTGATTCTCATTCTGATCTTTTCCCAAACCTGAAAATGAAAAAGGAGAAAAAATATGTAAATCAACGATTATGTAATGAGATTGTTGAGGACATTCATTTTGCACTGGAATCAGTTCTATTGATTGCTTTTTGTTGCCATAAAATCTTTATTTATTATTATGGTTGTAGCAAACTTTACTCGTATAATTAGTCTGTATCCTTTAAATTATTTGCATAAAAAATGTCATGCTTTTGAGTGTAGATTATTATCAGTCATACCTCTTAAATTGGCATTTTATCATTAAATATTTGTAGGGTCTGACTGGAGAGGGTGAAGATTTATTTCTTGCTTATCAAATGTACTCGGGTAGGTCGCCCTAAATCTGTATGCTTTCAATACCTCAAATTCCAACAGCTCTAACTGCAATTATTTGACATCTTTTGTTAGTTTGATGTAAATACATATGAGGTATTATCAGTTAACCTTGCTTAAAAACCGAAAATAGATACCAAACCCCCTCACCCCAAATATGTATGCTCATGCCCCAAACCCGTAAACGGCTTGCCCTAAACCAGTACAGCATTAAATTAGTCTCCTAATTTTTCAAAATTTCATAATTTTTTTAATATGATAATGTTGTGGTAGATTTCATTTATAATTAATTTTTAAAAATATTTGCTAAAAGACAAAAAAAAAAAAAAAATTGAGCATATATAAAGAGCATTATCCTAGCATTTACGTTTGTTGCAGTTATAACTTTTGACGCATTAGCGATTTTCTGTTATTTTTTGCACTGAAAAAAAAAAAAGAATAAATAAAGACACCGCTTGGGAATTTTTTTTAAAAAGAAAAAAAACAACCTTTTACTTTTAGAAAGAAGTTTATTTTCACTTCCACTTCATTTCGAATTTTTCTGGTTGACTTGTTCTAAATATTCAAGTGAGTTGAAAGCTTAAAACTTTTGTCATTTTTTGTGGCAACTGACACAGATGCTAGATTGTATACTGCTAAACATGCTCAAAGCTCTGTAAGGGGCTCCAAGCCAATAGCAACACCGCAATATCACAACTTTTCCCCGACAGAGTCATTACTTTTAATGGCCAATTACTCAATAAGGAGCCTTTTCCAATGACTCGACTTTGAACCACTCAGGGAGGGACTTGAATCTTGGGCCTACGGGTCCAAATGCAAGTGTCATACTACAAGACAACAAAGCCCCACTTAGTAGGGGCAAAGAGGAAGGGTGAAATTTATTGCCTAACCTCCGCACTACAGTACATCTATTTATATTGTTTATTGATAATTTATGGGTGCCATGTCGGCTATTATGATGCTTTAAAATTTTCATTGAACATGCCAACCTGTTTTTTTTGGGTTTTTTTCATTAATTTTCTTTTTTTTTTTATAGAAACCCGAGACCGGGTTGCCACCTTGCTTGTTCTTGCCAAGTAGTAAAAGGGTGGATCAGAGAGCAGAGCAGGGAGATAGGAAGTAGATAAACACGAGGTATACAAAGCAACATTGTGAGTGACAGGGACCTACAGTAGGCACTTGCAAGAATTTTTCAAAATAGTGGCTATGGGTATTAATTTAGCGTAGAAAAATAAAGGGGAGTGAAACATTAACTAGAGTGAAAAAAGTATCGCTCTATCTCAAATCTCAACTGGTTAAAAAGTTATGACCGTTAATGTGGAGGAAAATCTCTATATAGCTTAATAGGAAAAAAAATGTGACGAAAGCACAGCATCCCAATGCATAATCAAGTATAATTCAGAAACAGCTTCAGATACAACTTTGAAATTTTTACATGTGGTAAATCATCTCTGTAATACATTGCAAACAGAAAATTAATTATTTATTGAGAAAGAAAAGTATAGTTTGAGCTGAGACAGCTGAAATCAAGGAAAAATAGATCAAGACATACAAATGAATGACCTATTGGAATTTTGGAAAAGTCAATAATAAAATATTTATTCACATGAAGATAAACCAAATACACCACTGAATCGGCGTCATTTAGTTGTTCACTTTGAACTTTTCAAAATGAAAATAGACCTCATAAAAGCAAAGATATGGACTGACAAATGTTTGAGGTGGTGTATTAGCCTACAGTCTACAGTCCTACAGCCTACAGATGCCCAGTGTCAGTGACCGTGCTGTAGCCTATTTTTATTTCATTTCATGATAGACCAAATACACCACTGAATCGGCGTCATTTAGTTGTTCACTTTGAACTTTTCATAATGAAAATAGACCTCATAAAAGCAAAGATATGGACTGACAAATGTTTGAGGTGTTGTATTAGCCTACAGTCTACAGTCCTACAGATGCCAATGTCAGTGACCGTGCTATAGCCTATTTTTATTTCATTTCATTAGTGACAAAGAAAAAATATATGTACTTCTCTTTTTTTCGCACTGTTACGGAGTGCTGCAATCTCGACATAATTGTATTTTCCAGGAGGGCTGCAGTTTCAGGGTTTGAAAAGTTATAGTTTTTCTCTTGTTGAGCTCCATTTTCGTCAATGAATTTCAAAAGGAAATAGAATCTAAACAAAACGAAAGCGGATGAAGCGCTGATTAAATCTTTTGCGTCAGAAGAACCCAAACAGCAGCACAAAATAACCGATAGAGTCAAGGGATAGGTCAGGACTAGCCACGCCCATTTCTAGGCTAAAGCCCAGCTAGTCCGAGACTAAATAATGCTCATTGAATCCGATTTTTTTTAGACACTTACTAAGCTTGGGCTAAAGACTAGCTAGTCATTTACTAGACTAGTAAATTACTAAAGTTAGTCCGTGTTCATTAGAACGGGCCAAGGACTTGACAGTGACCTCCATCTCTCCAACTCCAATTCCCTCCCCTCTCTCTCTACCATTTCAGGACATAAAGCAAGTTTGAACAATGCAGTGGTTAAATTCTACCATTCTCCTTTTCCTGTTTTTCACCCACCATAGCCACTTCAAACTCAAGTATAGCACCGTTGCTATGACAAAAGACAGCGAGCTCATCACCTTGTCACTTTTCATTAGGTAAACAGCTCGATTACAGATCTCGTTCATGGTCACGTGAGAAGGCTAGATCCGTTCGGGTTCGTCGATCAGCACGATTTCGTCAAGTCTTAATGTCTCATCCAGTCCAGACATAAAAACAGGTCCCCCACTAAGAGGGATACACTCAAATGTTTACAAATCAGATCTTTAATAAAAAACAAAAAACAAAAACAAAAAACAGTACATAACATGATTTACAAGGAAAAAAAATACAATCTCCCAAAACTATAATCACTATAACTATACATTCGACTGTTTCCCTACCAGCCAAGGACTCCGGCTAGGGTCAGGACAAAACCGAGTAATCTCATTCCAAGACAAAGACAGAAAGCAATTGGAAAAAAGACACAGGGTGATAGAAGACACAGCAAGTACCTCCCTGCGCAGTATGGGAGGTCAGGATCCCCACCCAGCACCCAAAATATACCTGAATTTGAATATCCATCATGTTATGTGGCTTTCAGCAAGTCACCTTTCCCTAGCTCAATTCGCGGCGTTCCGCTATAGCTTACACCTGGGTTAATCCAGTCTTCCCTTGGTATAGACCGTAAGACAAATTTCTGCTTGAGAATGAAAAAAAAAAAGAACTTTATAGTTTATTTACTTTATTTATATGGTTAGGGAGATAATTATATACATGACATATTCAAGCTATCCAGCAAACTTTGGCCCTGGCCTTCTCTAAACTTCAAATTAAAATATTTTATTGCAAAACCAAGTAAAATTACATATATTATCATAATAGTAATTGGACAAAATTGGAAAGGAAAATCAGGGCAATTCCAACAACACAAAATATGCAAGGGATGTAAGAATGCAAATAGGTGTAGCCAATGTTCAAAGTATTCTATTTTGTTCGATTTTTATTGAATTCGAATACTTTCAAGCAGAAGATTCTAAAAATGGCATCTGGTTTTGTAATCTATTGGCGAAAATATCTTTTAAAAGTAGAGAAACTAAAAGTTTGTTTTCGGGGGTTTTAGGGCGCTTGCAACACATTTAGGTCATATCAGCGCCAGTAAAAAGGAAGAAAATGGGATAGTAAAAAGTTATAGAATTACAATTAAAGCATCCAAGAATAAGGCAGACAAAGGGGAATTGGTTCAAACATGGAACAGATGTAGATTCCAAGAGCACACTATCAGTATCAGTGTACTTAGTTTGAGATCACTAAATGTCTCATCCAGACATAAGCACAGGTCCCAGCCACACTCAATTGTTTACAAACCATACATATGTGGAAAAATAATACAGTACATTACAGAGAGATGATTTACAAGGAAAAAAATCATCTTCCAAAACTAACTATAAAGTTGACAGCTTCCCTCCCAACCAGGGTATCCGGTCAGGGCCAGGACAAAACCAAGTAATCTCATTCCAAGACAAAGACAGAGAGCATGTTGAAAAACAGATATAGGGAGATAGAAGACACAGTATGTACCTCCCTGCCCACTATGGGAGGTTAAGAACCCCACCCAGAAAACTAAAAAACAGCTAACGTTGATTGTCGTAAAAAAGAGATTTGTGTTCAAGATGGGCTGTATAATTTTCAAATGTATTCATGGCTTAGCACCACAATACCCAATGTAACTGATATCGGAGTACAGGCCACCTCGAGCTCTCCGCTCCTAACAACACACCACTTTTTTTAAAAATCTCTCTAACAAATTTCTCGGAACATGCATTTTACTGTGCATCACCATCAATCTGGAATCCTCTCTCAGTCTTTACCAGAAGCACTCATCATACTATTGAGTTTGAGTGCTTCAAGTCCAGACTGACGACGGAATATTTTAGATAAACGTTTCCTTAATATTTTAAAATCACTTTCTTCATATGTCATTGGTATCAGCATAATTTTATAGATCACCTACAGTTGTAACATTTCATATCCTTAAAATTGTAACAATTTTCTTAAAATTCTCATGTCACTTTTGTCTTGTAGAGTGCAACTGAACAAGAGATTGGCACTATTATAAATTATTATTTTCATCATTATTATTATTAGCCTGGTGCCGCAGAAGCAAATAGGGTTCATTTGCCAGTAATGATGAATATATGGGTCTACATATGGTGTTGATGGATAGATCTTGCCTTAAATCAAATAAAACTTATCTAAAAACATTCATACAACATGTGTTATCTGAAATGTTTATCCCTTTAAATCATTTTTGGAATGTTACATTCAATATCAGTATCAGGATTAAACTCTTCATTTTAATTCACAATTAAGTTCCACTTGAAACAAATCTCAACAGAAAGATTTAAAATGACAAGCCTCAGAAAGTAACAAGACTTAGTATGCAGCAAAATCAAGTTTTGTTTTGTTTGTAAGGGTTTTACGGCGCGTGCTGCACATTTAGGTCATATCAGTGGCCAGTAAAAAGGAAGAAAATGGGATAGCAAAAAGTTCTAGAATTTCAATTAAAGTACCCAAGAAAAGAGAAGACAAAGAGGAATTAGTTCAAATAGGGAACAGATGTAGATTCCACGAGCACACCAACAGTGTATTTAGTTTGAAATCACCTAAATTTTCTCATCCTGACACAAGCACAGGTCCCAACTGTAGAGATATATTTCAATCGCCTCAACTTTCCCAGGATTGTAAATAAATCAATACATAATCTCAATATATACTATCGCAGCGTCGCTATGTGTTAATTGTTATCGCCCTCGGCACAATTTAAAAAAGGCCATGTGTTATAGCTACGGAGTTGACACCGCATTCTCGCCAGGTGCGAGCCATGTGTTAGATCGTCAATGGTAATGGGTACATAACCGACCTATTAGGAATTCACCAAATTACCCACGCTACAGTTATGACACACAGAACACGATTGGTCTAAAGAAACAACCTGTAATGGGCCAGGCAAGCCCAAATCCTGGAATATTATTGGTTCCTTGTGATTCTCCAACTCCTAAGAGAAACGCATATAAACTATGACAGAAATAAAACTCGCTCTCTCCCACTCCCATTTCATCTACTTTGAAATCACTACTTTACTAATTAACACAGCTGTAAATCAGTGGTGATGGCAAGGGTATTAATTGGAATCCCTCACGACCTCACTATTCATAGTCATAGGAATATTAAAATGTTGCAACCTAGTCAAAGATTTGCTCCGATATTTTCCCAGATCGGATACTGACTGAATCTGCATCCTGTGACTGACAAAACAAAACAGCCAACATGCAACAGGTCATCGACTAACCATCTCGAACTTGGCTACAAATTACAAATGATACAGAGTGAAATCTGGCAAGTGGTCGGCTGAAACTACTGAACCAGAACGGCTCCTGTCCCATATAACGGAAAAACCTTAGTGCCGCCCAGACACCTCGAAAGTTAAGCCCACCCAGTAACAAAATAAATAGTTTGTGATACCCATAGTCTAAATTTAATGAATTAAAACCAGCACTATTATTCTTTGGCTAATTATGTGTTAACTTGTTATTGTATGAGGCAATTCTGTTGATTTATATTAAAATACTCTTTCTTTAACGGGGATTAATACACCTTCTGAACCCACCTATCCCTATATAACGTGCCAATAATCTACCACTACTTCTATTACTTTTCTTTAAACCTAAAACATTTTATTACTATCTGTCAAGTGTCAGAAGCTATACCCGACTATAACAGGGAAATAAAAGTGGCACCAGACACTACTAGTCTATGGGGAAACTATCTGACTCCTATCTTTCTACTCCTACTTGCCACCCTCCTACATAGACGTGACACCCATTAGGAGGAACACACTCATATATATGTAAAACAAAAATAATACAGTGCAGCACAGAGTGATATTTACAAGACAAAAAATATAATCCTCCAAAACTCTAACTATACATTTGACTGTCTCCCTCCCAGCCAGGGCTTGACAAAACCAAGTAATCTCATTCCAAGACAAAGACAGGAAGCATGTTGAACAGATATTAGATAGATGATATAGTAAGTGCCTCCCTGCCCACTATGGGAGGTCATGAACCCCACCCAATGAAATCAAGTTTCAACTAAGAACATAACAACATACACCGCTCAACAACTATCCGTGTAGTAAAATTACAAGTTACAACAGGCACATCCCTATCCTGTTTATCAATAACTCAAGGAAACAGTAACACTAACACACACCACTTGCTAGAGTGTATGCATCTTGAAGATCTCAAATGCACATTCTTCCCAGTAACAGTAACTAGTAACAAACTGTACATCTGGAAAAACTATAAAACACATCCAACTTTTGCATCATAGCACAAGACCGAAGGGCTAGAGCTCAGCTTGTGTGTATTGTGTTTTTAGGTTTTACGGCGCTTGCACTTGCAACACATTAAGGTCATATCAGCGCCAGTAAAAAGGAAGAAAATGGGATGGTTAAAATTTAAAAGTTCTAGAATTACAATTAAAGCACCCAAGAAAAGGTAAGACAAAGGGGAATGGTTCAAACAGGAAACAGATGTAGATTCCAAGAGCATGCTATCAAAGTACGTACTTAGTTTGAGATCACCTAAAAGTCTTATCCAGACACAAGCACAGGTCCCCAAGAAGAGGAATACACTCAAATATTTACAAATCATATATAATACTAATACGTAAACAAAACATAATACTAATACAGTGCATAACAGAGAGATGATTTACAAAAAAATAAAAATTCTCCCAAAACTAACTATACATTTGACTGTTTCCCTCTCAGCCAGGGTATCCGGCCAGGGCAAAACCAAGTAATCTCATTCTAAGACAAAGACAGAAAGCAAGTTGGAAAACAGATATATAGGGGGATAGAAGACACAGTAAGTGCCTCCCTGACCACCTTGGGAGGAGCTCAGCTGGTCGCTGGTTTGTATAATTGTATTTATGCAGGATAAATACAAGGTAAAATTTGGGTCAGTATGAAGAGATGTGCACCAAAAAAAACAACAAAACCCCCCCCCCCAAAAAAAAAACAACCCCCCTCCCCCTAAATACGAAAAAATGTATCACTGTTGACGTCTAAAGTTTCTATTTTAATTTTATCAAAACAAATAAGTTTACATGAAAAAAATTTGAACAAATGGATTATGTTTACAAAATAAAATAAGATAAACAAAAATTATTATTCCTTATCATTATCTTTTCATTGAAATTGAAGCTTCACTAATAATATTCATTATTTATTCAATCCTTCAGCATTAGTTGCCAAGATCTATCATTCTACTAGTATCTATTTACTATTGCACACTTGCCAACATAGTCAATAAGAAAAATTAAATGAGATCATAATAATTCTTCACAGTGGTAAGTCACAATTATAAATAACAAGTTGAAAAAAAAAAAAAGAAAAAAAGAAGGCCACACACACACACAAAATAAAAAATAAAAAATTGATGATCCAAAACTGGCCTTGGTTAATAAAAAACAAAAAAGGCAGTATTTATGGGTCTTGTGACATTGAATGGCCTTCCACATCTTAATGAGGTATTACAACATGGACAAAGTTGTGGACTAAAATAATTTTCATATACCATTGGAACAGTTCTGGCTGGGTTTATTCAATACAATTTACTTGGGCTTTTCTGTACATGCGATATTCTGCTTTTAGATTACTTAAAAAACACTTTAATTATTATCATAGGTATAAACTGGAAGCTATTGTCACAGGACATCTATTTCTCTTGATGTGTGTCAAATATAAATGAAAACGGATAAACGTATGCGATAATCAGAGCACTACATCAGTATTCAATTATATTGTTAGAGAGGGATATTATTGAAAAAAAATTCATCACACTTTCAATAAACCTCTTAATTAAAGAAATATTTGCAGATTAAAAAAATTCTCAATAAGTATGTTACAGTCTGAATATATTCATTAAAACACATTACTATCAACAATCATGTGGGACTACAATATTTACACACAAATCACACTTGAAAAAAAAACACATGCAGTAACAGAATTCTAAATCAATTTACATTCTATCACAATAGGATTTTAAATCAATTTTCTACCTCCATCATGAAAATAAACAAAACAACAAAACAGAATACACTGCAGTCCACCTAAGATAAACTCCTGGGGACCAGAAAGAAAGTTGTTCTTTTCTGAGGTTTATTTTATACAAAAACAGGAGGGGAGCAACTTTTCAGCGACACAAAAGTGTGTTTAATCTAATTGTTGTCCCCCTTTTATTGAATACACATCTCCAGAAAGACGGCCCAGACTCCCGTAAAGCTTGGCTAAACTAAAAGTAAAAGTGTCTTTTAAAATACGGAGTGGCTATTCGTCAGTACTGACCCCCAGGCGCTGGCACCTGCGGGTCAGTACTGACGAACAGGCACCGGCGTCTGGGGGTCAGTACTGACTAATACTATTACTATTACTAGTACTGATGCCAATTGGTCAGTTCTGACCTGGCCACGGGCGTTGACGGTACCAAAATTATGGAAAAATGCCATTTTTAAAAATAACTTGCTCTACGACAAATAAATCAGCATTTCCTGTCCCATACTAGTCGCAGGGAAGCCCTTGTTTTCACTAAATCTTTTTGTCGGTTTACGTGCGATTTGTTTAATAAATATATCAATTAATTAAACAAGTGAAATTGTCCAATCCTGAGAAAAAGACCAAATTTGGTGTTGAAACGCCAAATTGGAAGCCCTATATTTCGGTTCATCCAACGCGCATGCTCACTGCACTGATGCGTGGCGCTAGAACTGAAAGTGAAAGCTCTTTCATTGTCTCGTCTTTCTTCATTCCTGTCATTTGAAATTCGGCTTGCTCGCATCTTACTGAGACAGGAAAAGTAGAAAACGGTAAGGGCTGCCTGAAGCCGGTGATCGTAAAATACTAACGAAAGAGTGAAAATGAAAGGCTTCGTATGGGAACAAAACAGACAATGGACGTTTCGGGTACAAACCCTTCATTAACACAACAATACACAAATAAACGTGGAAAACAAATAAAATATAATGAAAAATAACTTTGTCGTCTGTACTCAATGGTGGTTGAGGTTGCAGTATGAATGAAATGTCAGCGTGGGTAGAGGATAGGGTGCCCCAGGGGGGTGATCTGATTGATAAGAAAAGGTCAGCGTCAGGGAGCAGAATCTTCCAGAAAATAATGGAAGATAAAAGACATATAAGTAGTAGTAGTAGCAGTAGTAGTAGTAGCAGTAGTGGTAGTAGCAGTAGTGGTGGTAGTAGTGAGTGGTAGTAGTATAATAGAATGGACAAAGTATTATAAAAGAATCGTAACAGGAAATATTAGAACACATTTTCCTCTATTTTTCTTTAAATAAAGCTATAACGAAAATATACGGGGGAAAAAAACAATAAAAACAAAATAACCCAAAGAAATAGAATGGACAACATAAAATAAAATAGAATCTTAATGTGGCTTGAAATAACGAGTCATATCGTTGCCCCAACGGCATCTAACGCGTTAGAAATCAAACTTATCTAGGTGACCAAGTGTTACTGTGTGCCATCGGATAAGTTGGCCTGAGAGCCTGGAATTTTAATTGTTTATTTTTTTTTTAATGGTATACTTTTGGAAGTGACGAATAAGTGCGAAGAGGTCTTTGCACTGACGAACAGGTCCGATGTTCGTCAGTGCTGATCAATGGTGGGCGGTGGCACAGACCGAAGAGAGGTTGTCTGTGGGCGGTGGCACCTGTTGTTCAATACTGACCAATAGACACCAGGTTATTGGTCAGTACTGACCTCCAGGCACTGGCGTCTGTTCGTCAGTACTGACCCGCATGTGCTAGCGCCTGGGAGTCAGTACTGACCAATAGCCCTAGCCTTTAAAATATGTACTTTCATTTATTGCTTAAGTTATCTTTCACACTGCACCAGACATACAATGATCTAAACGTGTGGAGAGGCTGAATGAGAGTTGGATAAAAATAGGAGATTTGAGATGCTACCATTACTAGACGATGGTCTGAGCAAATTGCTTGTTTGTTTGTTTTTATTTTTAAGGGTTTACAGCGCTTAACACATTAAGGTCATATCAGTGCCAGTAAAAAGGAAGAAAATGGGTTAGTAAAAAGTTATAGAATTACAATTAAAGCACCTAAGAAAAGAGAAGACAAAGGGGAATTGGTTCAAATAGGAAACAGATGTAGATTCCAAGAGCACACCATCAAACTACTTAGTTTGAGATCATCTAAAAGTCTTGCCAAAACACAAGCACATGTCCCTACTAAGAGAAATACACTCAAAATGTTTACAAATCATATACAATATGTATACAAAACATAATACAGTGTGAGTGTAACAGAGAGATTACAAGGAAAAATCGGTACTGGCCTAAGAGTTTATTTTAAGCGAGTTTATATTAACCGGACAGCAGTGTATATAACCTAGATATCTATAAAATGATAATTATATTTAAATAATCTAATTTTGAAAAAAAAAACAAAACAGTATTAGCATTTGTATAAATGTATCTAAATATTGACAGTAGGATACCATATCATCCATGAAAGAAACATCTGATGACCCTTTAAAAAATACATCAACTGGGTTCAGGAGTAGTACAAGTAGTACACAGTTGTGATGACCGGATGAACATTTCATTATTTTTTTTTGGTGAACTTTATCTAGCATCTGTGTTTGTTGTCATATTTTTGACCAAAAGTTGCCCTTAATTTTTAAATTTTCAACTTGCTATGACGGCATAGAAATATGTCACAAAAAGAAATTAGATCAAATTAAAATAAGCTGGATCACACAATTATTTATAACACAAAAACAAGGCTTTAAAATTGTGAACCTCACTAAGGCATTTCTGTTATATTGTGGTTATTAATTGATAACACATTTTGTTTAAAAAAGTGACAGACCACAGACAGTTTTTTGTTGATATTTTTTTTCTGAGTTCCACGATGAAGCCAATCTGCTACTACTACTAATAATAAAAATAATAATAGTAATTATTATTATAGTAGTAGTAGTAGTAGTAGTAGTAGTAGTAGTAGGAATAATAATAATAATAATAATAATAATAATAACAATCATAAAAATAATAATAATAATAATGATAATAATAACTAATCAGATTTGAATCACTCCTTTGAACAAACCTATTCATGAGGTTGATAATGTGCCACACAAAATAAAACAAATTTTTAAAAAGCTAATTTCTGAATGTTTAGAACAAGTCTCCATGGTGTCAACGAGCGAGTAAAAGACTACCTAAGTGAAGGGGAAGTGAAAATAAACTTTGGTTTCTGTTTTTACTCCATTATTTTGTTCTTGAAAAAATGTAAAAATCGCATGTACGCCAAATATTGTGGCAATGAAAAATACAGATGCTAGCTTTGTCCACACATCTAACTCTGTTTTATACAGACACGCAAAAGTTCTGTGACCCCAAATTACCCTCATTAATTTTAAAAACACCTAATTAATTACAATAATCAAGACTCTAACATGTTTTTTAAACTAGAACTTTCCATCTGAGCTTGAACGCTTTGCACATGACTGAAATTTAATGTCTTGTTAAATTTAATTGATTTGAAAACAAATTCAAAATGATGAAATTAACAAATTCATAGAGTGACCGAGTTATCAGGATTAGCAATTACTGCAGTTTCAAGACACTTTTTATGAGAGGAAGAGGATAATTCAATGTTAAAGACGGTTTGATCATTTTCCTTTGTTGGTCAGTGTGCTTGTGTAAAGCCTGTAAGTGTAAACAATGCCCACCCCAATTTGGCAATAATTTTCTAAAAATACCCTCCAAGAGTATAATTTCAATGATTTAGATTAGCTGTCAAGGTCTCCTAACCTCAATTTTATCAAACATCTAAGGTATGTGCGAGATAGACATCTGAGAAAAAGACAGTGTCAACCTCGGATGCACCAAGAACTTGGCATTAACGAAAGAATGGGTGCAAATACCCTATGGCATAATCAGAAACCTCAATCAGTAAATAAGATGCTAGAGTGGGACATACAAAGTACTGATCAAACTTGAAAATGGGAAAATATGGCATGAGTCTAACAAAAACTGATTTCCCTTAAAATTAATAATCTATGCACCTTTCATTGTATTAGATCACTTGGAGTGATGTGTGCCAAGTTTGATCAACTTTGAATGGCAATCAAAGATGTTAATGTTATTCAACTTTTATTTCAAAAGGTGTCAGAACTTTAACGTGTCTATATATACTTTAGCCAAGTGAGCAGAACAATAAACAAATTTCAATATAAACAAAACTCTGGTGATAAAAATGGGTGAATAAGAGAAACATTCCATCACAGCTCTTTTTGTACTTTTATAACAACACAAATTGTATTACTGGGATTTCATCCATTGAGTTCATCTTTCCAACCGAGTTCCAAAAATTTTACCCCACAAGTTCATCCGATTCACCTTCGGATTTTGTTTCACCATTAAGCTTTGAATGACACAGAGGACACGTTTCCTTGATAGATAGCCATTTTTGCAGACAATTTTTGTGGAAGATATGGTCACAGTTGAGAACTACTGCATCATTCATCTCTTGATAGCATATGGAACAAATGCTGTTTTCATCTAACTGCTCTTGTTTTGCGGAGTCAAGTTGATTCACCTTTTCCCATGATGATAAACGTAATTTGTAAGTTGCCCAGCCTTTGATCGCACTCTGATAAATGTTGCAATAAAAGTGAATGGTCATCATGAAAAGTCGAATAAACCCACCTGATTCAAAAATGAAAATATATGCACCATTTAAAAAAAGAAAAATACCACAGATAAACTCTAGAAATCCACAAACACCTTTAATATAGAAAGTCATGTTGTCTGTATCTTCTGAAATTGCATCTGTATATGTATGAAGCATGTTTATAACATAAATAATAATTGTTGACACAGATTTGATGATAAGCTCTATACAAAAGACAGTGACAGCCAGGAGCCACGACAAGCGGAATGGATAACTCCATAAAGGCAAGACAGCAAAAAAAGGAAAGGTAAAGAAAAAAACAAAAGGTATGAGAGGCCGAATATGTTTTTCCATGGGAGTATCATCTGTGCTAGCTTTGAGAAGCATGTCAGTTGCAACATTATGTACAAAGTGCTGGTTAGCCACAACAAGTAGAATACTATTTTGAAACAGCAACTGAAGTCTCAGGTCTCCAGAAATCGCAGTAAGGCCAGTCTGCATGGCTAATAAAACAAAAAGAAAACCAGATACCACAGGCTGAAGACTTTCCTCTTCTTCATAGGCTTGAATGACTTTGTATATAAAAAATAATGACCATCCACTTATCACAGTCACAATACTAGCAAGACTCATAACAGATATAAGTGTGCCACACATATTGTACAGTATGTCTTGTATAAGAGCATTAAGAAATTCCATGGTAGTCCAAGACTCTGAATCTTGAAAAACTTTGGATGAGACAAGTTGATATAAGATTTGAGAAATGAAAAATAAACGCAGCAGCCATGAAACATTTGCCTTTTCAACAATGTTCATAATAAGACCATCTAAACCAATGTCTCTTATTTCTATTGTTGTACGTAAAACACCTGGAACAATAGCCTCTTGGCTGATTGTATAAATTACAAAACATAAATGAATTGCCAAAGCTATAAGTGGCAATACAACTGAAAGGCTGACAGTCAAAGTTGTTAAAGTAGATTCCAAAAATACTGGGAGGGAGAAGGACATTGAAAAAAGTATACCAAATAAGTATCTTGAATACTTGAACATGTTTTGTTTCTTATGCAAGATACGACTGATTGAGATCTGATCAAAAGCTAAAGCAATAATCAATTGAACGAGGATATTCACAGAAAAAGGTATTTCAGAATTATACAACACTGATCCGTTGGTAGAGTTTGCTGAAGAATGTATCTCGTTGATATCCAAAGCAGGGACTGGGATTCCTTGGGCATAACTTTTGTTGCACTTGTATGAGACCCATATGAGAGCAGATCCAACAATCCATCTATAAAAATCTAAAATGTAGGTGATGGGACTGCATACCAAAACAAGTGATATAGTCGTCACTGAAAAGACAATAAATAGAAAAGGAATAATTACAAAACATAGGAAATTTGACATATGTACCGAAAATTCTTCATTGGCATCATGGATAAAAATAAAACCACATCCTACTTACTTAGACCCTTGGCTTTTTGGAAGAGCACAGGTCAACAATGAGTCCTCTCCAGCGCACTCTAGTTATTTGCTGTTTTTGTTGCTTCATACCAACTTATTCCCATCTTTTCTAGCCCCACCTCTGAGTTTCACCTCCAGCTGCTGCACGGCCGGCAATCTCTTTCTCTAGCCTTGTGGGTTCCAGGTCAGGAATTGGTGTGTGGTGCTGGTTTCTGCTTCCTCAATTTATATCCTATCCAGCCCTACTTCCTCCACAGAATATGCTGTCACTGATTTCTGTTCAGCTGCTCCCACAGGTCTTCATTTCTGATCTTGTTGAAACACCCTCCTCCTTCCATAGTCCCAGGTTCACTCCCCACTGGTGTACACTTCCCTAAGTCCCTGGTTCACTCCCCACTTCCCTAACTTTGGTTGGTTTCGGAAAAAAGAAACACCCTCCTCCTCCCATAGTCCCAGGTTCACTCCCCATAACTTTGTAGGGTTTTGTTAAAAAGAAACACCCTCCGTCTTCCCATAGTCCCAGGTTCACTCCCCATTGCTGTCCACTTCCCATAACTTTGTCAGGTTTCATAGAAAAGAAACACCGAAAGTGACCAGTGTCAGGCCTTTAAGTAAAGACAAAAAAAAAATAATAATTATCTAATGAATACTTAGAATCTTGATAAGTACGTTTCAATTTCAAATCATTTTTTGGTTGTTTACACTTTTATCAGTTATTTTCTCATAGAAAAGAAACAATGAAGACAGGGTGAATGTTGGTCTTTGTTGTCAATCTATGACACTGCATGATCAATTTTTGATCTAGTTGGCATTTAATTTAGTTTTTAAATTTTTATTTCTTTCTTTCTGAAGAAATAATTATTTTTCAGACTTCATAACTTTACTTTAAAATTTAATTCTTTTAAAATGGAGTCTAGACTAGACGTCTATCTCTAGACTGAGTCTAGAGTCACTTGTTAATTTACAAGACGTATAAAGTCAGTTCTCCGAACAACTACTGCCTTGATCACACTTACCCCAGAATAGCATAATGTTCCACATGACATGATACAAGAATATATCATCGTTTGGATTCTCAGAGTTAAAAGGTTGCAAGGACGTCCCATTCGAAAAGAAAGTGAAGTCTAAAAAAGTACCTCTCAAAATACTATCAACCATAAATAATAATGGGAGACGTCCCAGTACGAGTAATAATGTCTTCGAAAACATGTTGATAATTATAGTTATGGGCTTGTGTCCAAGTTCAAGTGTTTTCGTCCATTTTAAAAAAGAAAAAATTTTTGGTGGGGACCAGGGTCCAACTCAGAATAATGTTTGTTGATAGAGATGATGAAAACGATCGTGACGGATATGTTCTCATATCGAAAAAAATCTCGATATATCGATTTACATATCTGTGTTCAGATTCCTTTTTAAATTGTCATTTTAGATCTTGACTAATCAAATTCATAAAGCAATTAAAATCTTCATTACTGAATTCGATAGAACTATGAAATAAACGTCATGAAAAAAAATAATAATTTAATGATCAAGACTTAGATTATAATATATCATATTAAATAATCGTAAAAATCTTATTTCGGATATTTTTAGATTCGCCGCATTACTGTTCACGAAACCGTCTGAGAATTGCAGTGGAGTCTACGATACGGGGATATTTTACATGTTATACTACTTTGCATGTTTTTGAGTCACAAAAATCAAGCTATTGTTGAGTCATATAAGGTAAATATATGTCGAAATGAAAAGTTAAAATGTTAATAATTCCTGCAACGACTTTTTACTGTGACTTGTAGTTAAAAAACTTGTCCCACGTCTAAAAGAAGCGACACCGGCTAATTTGCAAACGGGCAACAACAAAAGCTACAACACAAAAACAAACAGTAAGCATAACTCAAGACCCAGGACGTGTGTGGAGGCAAATTTATAAATACTGTGGATGAAAACCAGCATTATCTTTCACTTGGTATTGAGCGCTTCTTGTACTTGTAAATTCGTTTACGATTTTTTTACTCTCTTCTTATAATTCTATAATCATGAATCATAGACGTCTCCTTACTAACTTACTCTTTCTCTTACTCTTACTTACATCCAGACTAGACTCTAGGGTCTAGACCTGTCAAGACATTTTATAAAATTAAAATAGACCTAGACCTCTCTCTACTTATTATTAATAACTTAAAATATGATAATTAGAGTCGAGTCGAGTGGTGTTTCAAATTTCATTTCCCCCCTGGAGTTGGAGTCCGTAAATTAAAACTGTGAAACTTGAATATTTCAAATTTCAAACTTAAAATTTAAATTTAAAAATAAAAATAGGGCATATCAATATCAATATCGATTAGAGAGTTTAACAAAAATTTTAATGTAACTCACACACTTGAAACCAATGTCATGTGAAAGAGATGACAACATTGATTACAAAACAGTTTGAATTTGGTTTGAAATGTAGTTACGCAGTTCAAAGTCTGTAATTTCAGACTGATTTTTACCCCAGATTTACCATTGGAAAGTTGTGACCGAAATTGAAATCGCGTGCCGTTAAAAATGGTTAAAACAGCCAATATGGAGTTCTTATTAACAGATTGTATATCAAAACGTTCGTCTTGTGGAGGACAATGCATTCGCATTAATAAAGAGGAAGGTACACACATTTCAAAATAACACATTATTACATTGACGCAAATGTTATATAATTAAAAATCGGCCAGACATAACATCCCACTGAGACAATTGCAAATAATTCCCCTCTTTGATTAAATACACAGAATATAGAAGGGTTTGAGACAGAATTTATATATGAAAAGATATAAACATTTTGCGTAATGACATAATGAGACCTCTGGCATAAATAAAATGGCAGAATTAAAAATTTCAAATAAATTGAAAAGGATTCACACAAAGGCAGTTTGTCTATTTTAATTGGAAGGAAAGTTCTGGCTTTTAAAAATTCTGCTAAAGTTAAACCACTTTGGGTTTATTGTTATTACTTATAACTATTACATCATTTGGTCTGACAATTAATATAATTTTATTCCACCCTTCTCTCTCAATGTGTGGGTTGCAAGATTTATAACTATTAGAACTTCTTACCATAATTATTAAGACCTTTAGAATGTGAATACAAATGATCAACAGACATATGGGAAAGAAACTTGACTTGAGGGCAAAATGAAATAAAATTAAAGCAATTGGTATTTTTAAAATATCGCTATGATTAATATCGGATTTTACCAACAACAAAAAAAGAAATATATATGAAATTTTAAAATAAAAACTATAAAATGCATATAAAAAAGTTGGAAAGTATGTATTCAAAATAAAAACATAGTAAATAATTGAACTGAAAATATTATGGGCTAAATTTAGAATAATAAATAACCAAATTACTTGATATCGTCGGGCAGCCATATTGAGAAGATGATGAAAACATGGCATTTCAGTGCAGAGTTAAAAAGCGTTTCCACATAGATATAGAGCCCTGAAATTTGGCATGAATAAAGTTAAGAACATTATTTTAAAAACAAGCTTTTTCTTTTTAAAAAACCCTGCTGTAAATAAAAAAAATATATGCATTTGGAAATTGCCAAATTTAACACCTAGCCAGTGCGATTCCATTTAGTAGGGTTTCTTCCAGTTTGATCTTGAATGAAACATTTGTCACCCACAATGAGAGGGGCCAGTGATTTAGCATGCTCAATTAGAGCCTTGGATGATTTTGTGAAACGTATGAAGTGCTTCATCTTTGTTGGCCTATGCTTTATGTCACATCATTCGTATGTGAGGTTTTGAAAATTTTTTCAGACGATTCACGGACGAGGGAGAGCCCTGAATGGGTCGACCGGAAATTATCTGAGCTGGTGAAAGATTACAGTCTGGTTCAGGGGTGTTGCATTATAATTGAAGTAGGGCTCTAACAAACTTATCGTTATTAAGGGAATCACTAGGTCCAATGTTCGATCGCAATAGTCTCTTTGCAGATTTAACAGCAACTTCTGCCTGTCCGTGTGATTGGGGATAGTATGCTGGTGAGATACATGAACTTATGCTCCACTTTTTGAGGAAATCCTTTGTGAGACTTGCAGTGAATTCTGATCCACCAACACTTGACAGCTCCTCAGGAACACCAAATATGGCAAACTAGGCATGCGATCAGGCCATGGGCGTCTGACCAAGCTCTCCCAGAGGAGGTGAAAAAATTTCTGACCAACCTGATAACCAATCCCCGGGTACCAGATAGTGGTGACCTCCAAACTCAAAGAAGTCAGAATTGTGCTCGAAGCTGCATATATGAGACGTCCTGGTGGGCTGAATGCAGATTCTGAAGAACAGTGTGGCTTAGTGATGATTGGGACAACCACCTGATCTTAATGAGAACCACACCATCAGTGATGTAAAGTGAATCTTGGTATCTCATGTATTCTGATAACGACGGATATGCTTTTGTGAAGCCTTCAACAATAGCTGTCATGAGCATAGATAGGATGTGATCTTTTTTTATCTCACCTATGAAGAGGGACCAGGATATTGTGGTGATCTCTTCTGCTTCTTTGCTTATCGACTGGTCAGTGACTGTCAGTGTTGACACGTCTGTGTCCGATGTACAGGGTGTAGTGTCTGCTGCGTGATTGGCCTTTCAGAAAGTATCAAGGAAGGGTGTGTTGTTTTAGGTGGAAGAGTCTGGTGTGTGGATATTTCATCAAGGGTGCAATCACTGAAAATTCTAGTAAGAGGTTTGAGACTATATATATATTGGTTCAAGCCCGGTAATTGGTAGTTGGCGCGCAGGCATTTTTCTTTCAAATTCCTAGGTAGTACTTTTTTTTTTTTCAGGTAGTAAATTTGAGGGGAAATATTTGCTGGACACCCTGTGGATGGTGTCATCCACACATCTTTTCTTTCTCGGGAAGTCGGTCAATATTGCATCAATGTACCAGATGAGAGAAAGCCTTGAGCGCGCATGTGTACCTCCATGTGATGAATGTTGTGAGCTATCTGTCAGACTTTCATCGAGAAATGCTATGGTACCCATTCCATGCATCAGTCACCGTCTTCCACATTTTCCCAGGGACCTGACGGGCAAGATGGAATGGAGCTTTGGCAAGGAATGTCTCCCGTTTACAGAATTTGTTGAGAAGTGACAAGTTGACTGTCCACTATCGTGCTTACGAATCACTACCTACCTGGCGATGGCATCAAGTCACAGGAACCCCATGGGGTACCCTTTCAATTACCCCTAATGCTTCGAATTTGGTAATATCCTCGTATACGTTTTGCTGCCAGTGCAGCGGCACTGGGGCAGGTTTGTTGTATATTCTGGGAATGGCTGATTCATCAATATGGATCCCCATTGGTGGACCAGACATGCAGAGTAGGGCGCTGTGGGGACATGTGTTGAAAGTGGGACTGGCATACAGGTCAAGCAACTATTGTCGCATTTTGGCATTGTTTTTGGGGATAGGTGCAAAAGGGAGAGATTTAGGCCTTTTGGGGACTGTTGTTCTCTGCGGGCAGCGCATGTAGTGAGGTCATCATGAGGGTGCCCACAGCCTGAAGATAACGCCCTCACACTAGCATCCTTAGATATGTCATCATATGATAGATTCACGTTTAATCCACACATCTACCGATTATAAGGAATTGTTTGTCAATAATGGTCTATCATGGTGTCATACGACAGGTAGAAACCTCTAACAGAGTCAGAAATCTAGACATTTGCCTTGCAAATAATCTCATTGACACTGGTAGATTGGCCCTTAAACAGTCCATTAAATTGTCCAATTATATTCATAGGAATGGCATTTACTGTATGAATCTTGAAGGTCGATTGGGATAGGTCCTGATCATCCTGTGAGACTTCATCCCCCCCCCCCCCCCCCCCCCCCCCCCCCAAATTCAAAGTTTGTTTTCATCGCCCACTTTGAGAACCACTGATATAGACCAATAACAAACGTGGACCTAAAACTGTTCCTTGTGGGACACCCATATCCTTAGTCCAGTCGTAACCTAAAAAGGTATAATGGTCGTCATTGGACCTGCACCTTACGAAAACCCTGAATGCATTTAGCCGTACCATAATAGAACGGATTTCATTAAGCCATCTCTGTTTGGCCGTACCATATTTTTTCGTATTTTCCATTATAAATGCATGTATTGTTATGGTCTGGTTGCACTGCAGCATGGACTCCTTGCAATTTGTTACGATACGGCTAGACTATGGGTGGTCAACAAATTATGATTTATTATGGTCTGGCCACCATGGATCTTGGTTGTACCAAACCTACATAGCCATTTTCTTTTCAACGTTTGACGAAGCAATATCTTCATGGAAACATTTACAAACGGATTGTGCTCATTATAGATACACATTCAGCGATGATCATTATTGATGATTCAGTTGAAGAGTGCAAGATAGAAAAGTACAGAAATGCTTGCTTTAAAAATTCAATAGGGACTTGCCAAAGGTCTTTTTGTGACATTTGCCCCAAAAATACTCAAATGATAAGCTTTTTTAAAAAAATTTTTTAATGGTTTTCATCAGTATCTATTAGTAAATTACATCTATCTATTCTTTTAAAAAATAGGGTTTGGGGATCAACATTGTTCCGTTCTGCCAATGTTAAATTTTTATCACCTAGCACAGAATTACTGGCAAATCTAAAAATTATAAAACTATTTTATACAGACTGATATACAAGTAATTTGCAAACCTTTTTTGAATTTCAGCCTAATTTTATCACCCATTGACTCAAATTAAAACTAAGAAAATCTGCTAGGTCGTATACTATGCTTCATCGTTATCATCACTACTGCCACCACCAGTACATCATCATCACTGCCACCACTAGTACATCATCATCACTGCCACCACTACTACAACTACCACCAGAACAGCAGCATCACTACCACCACTACCACAACCAATAAAACATCGCCATTAGGGTAAATGACAAATAAATTCTTAATGTCTGTTTTATTTTATCATTGTAATAGCTATGTCTCGATTCAACTGGAAGACAGAGAAAAAAAGATTGATAAATGAAGTGAATCAGTGCAGTTATAAGTGCAGGTGATAGTGGGCACTACAGTCCCAGATCGTAACGGGCACTGCCTGGAGTGGGCAAGGGTTAAAGCATTTTAGTGTGTCTTTTCTAGCAGGATCCTTTACTTTTGTATGAGTAGATAGCTTTTTGGTCTAACTTTGTTCCCCATTTGAACAAGTCTCCTTTGTCTTACATTTTCTTCTGAACTTCTTTTGAATATCCTGTCATTTACCTTTTTACTGGCTCTGAAATTACCTCAAAGCATTTTTTAACTTCATTGCAAGTAATGTAAAATCCTAAACAACAAATAAAACTTTTCTAGCTGATGACTAATTTTTTTAAAAAAGTCATGTTTTATTATTGAAGTTGTTTAGAATGCTGGGCCCAATGTGAAAGACTTCTACAGTTGGGAGATCATTAATGAGATTATGGTGCCCAATTGAGTTGTAAGATATCGAGTCACCAAATCCTTGTCAGATGTTAAGAACTAACATGTCTAAATTAGAGAGACTTACCTTGATACAGTTCCCCATTTAATAATGAAGAAATTTATGTTGACAAATTTCTTATCTTGCCTCTGTTTGGTCAAATACTTTTCTCTGTGAACTTATAAATTGTCAAAGGTCATTTCTTTCTCTTCTCATTTTTAAAAAAATAATTATATTTTAATACAAAATAGCTAGGGATTTTTTTTCACCCAATATATGTTTATAATAGGGGGAACGAAGTGGCCAAATGGTTAAGGCATTGCACTGTGGTCCGGAAGGTCCCAGGTTCAAGCCCTGCTTCAGGCACTTTTGTTTTTTTCCTTGAGCAAGATTATTAAACCCCAATGTGCTGACTTGGACAACATGGGTGATTCCTGTTGACATCAGAAATTCTGTTTGATGGATTATCTATATTCCTTCATGGAATGCCTAGGCGACGGGATCTTATGGTGCCGTTGTGAAAGGGTGTAATTATTTTTTTTTAAATGTTTATAATGATGCCATTTTTATTGCTCCAATGACAGAAATGACACTGTCTCCAATTTTTTGGCCCCTATATATATGAAACATGGTGCCTTAAAATTTAATAAAATCGAGTTCATTAACCTCTTTTCATCAACAGGAAACTGCTTACATCATCAGGCCCTCTTACCCATGAATCTCGTCTCCTCATGGATCTCTTAACATTTCCTTTGGAGATTATAGAGAATATTTTGAGTAATTTGGACACCCAGGGACTTGCAACATGTGCACTTGCTGATTTTCGATTGGCCAAAATTGTCTACTCCTCACACTTTTTAGATGGATATTGTCGTTCATCATTTGATTGCACACTGATAACAGCCGCAGATGTATGCAATGCAAATGTGCCGATGCCCTTTGAGTTTTGGCATTGGGTTCACACAGCAATGAGTGTAAGTTTTTTATTAAGTTATTAATTCTCCTCCCACCCACCCACCACCACCACAAACAAAGGCTGTAAAGGATATTTAATGTTGTTGTATACTGGAAGAGTCAAGTTTCAATCCTTTTTTAACACCAAGACAATTTCTTTCAAATCATATGCTCTCTTGACATTTATATGGTGTTAACATGCAAACCTTATTTTTCATCAAGAGAGCAGGGATAGTGATAGTGAATTTACTTGGGAATTAATAAAGCCTGAGTTACATTGCTCAGTGGTCAGTGAAAATTATGAATATGAAGCATAGAGGGTTAAGAAACGTTAATTTCATGTTCAAATTTCAATATTTATATAAAAGATATTAAAATCCCATTATTTTTCATGCTGGTCATAACTCTGAAGCAACAATGCTTTGATCAAATTTGACCAAATTTAGATTTTGATGAGCTTCTTTTTTTTCTGAAGGGTTGGTATCTTTTTCCTACCTGTAGGCATCCTGTGTCAAAAAGCAGGACAAATTAATTACAGTACAGTAAATTAACTCTTCGAAATGAATAACACGACATTGTTTTTATGGAGCTTTTCATGGGGTTGAAGGATAGGTTAAATACTAGTCTACAATCATTGCAACATTTGTGTCTCTTTTACTCTGATGATTATTAGATCAGGTCATCAATCTCCTTCTGCAATTGAGATGGAATTCACCAATAAACTTTTCCCCCCACTCCCTTAATGAATTCGTACTTTCACCCTAATTGACTTCACAGTATTAATTCATTTCATTATTTATGTATCGGGAAAATATACCAGGGTGTCCAGCGAGGTCGGATAAGTCGGATAAAGTCGGATTTTTTACCTTAAGGTCGGATTGGTAGGAAAAAGTCGGATAATTGCACCCGAGGTCGGATTTTTTGCCGTGTCAAGCATTTTCCTCAAAACCACAAAATCACCATTATGTCTTATGTCATATTTTGACACCTGTGCTCAGTCTCTTGAAATTTGGTGACGGTCCCGTTTTTATGACGTCGGGCCAGACAGAATGGCACCAGATGTCACAATTGATACAGAAGACCAGTGGTGTTCTTTGATTAGCTGGTTGATAGTTGAAGGGGAAGGGAGGGACAAATGGGTCTGGATTTTTTTCTCCGTTGTAGGTACCTATTGCCTTTTTAATACCCCCCCCCCTCTCTCTCTCTCTCTCTCTTCTCTCTCCTCTCTCTCTCTCTCTCTCTCTCTCTCTCTCTCTCTCTCTCTCTCTCTCTTCTTTCTTTCACTTTCTCTCTCTCTTTTTCTCTCTTTCTTATAATCATATGGTTATACAGAGATAATAATGTATTATTAGAATAAAGCAATGGTGATTGGCTTAATTTATTCTTCTTTCTTTTTACCTTTGGGCTATGGCTTTAAATTTGAGAGATTATTGGGTTGTATTTAAGCTGAATAACCACTATGTTCGGTAACAAAGATATTGTAGCCTGCTTTATGAAGTAAAAATCAAAACAAAAACACTTTCTGGCCTTTTATTTGAATAGCATTGTAGGCCTTTTACATATGGAAAGGACAATTCATTAAATGTTTACAAAAAGTAAATTTATGTCTAATAATAAGAATGGATTTATACTACTTATAGTAATATATTAAATAATACTAATACAAAACTATGTTCCTATTATTTTTACACTTTGCTTGTGTTTGATCTATAGACGGAGACATTTTCCTCCTTTTTGACAAATTGCTATTATCATCACTGAATAAAAAACACTCACCAAAACCACTACATCAACATCTCTACCACCACTACTATTACAACCACCACCACCACATCATCCCTACCACCACTACTATCATTCCTACCACAACTGCTACAACCACCACCACACAATAATCTCAAAGACCACCACTACTACAACCACCACCACATCACCAACCCTACTACAACCACCATCAAAGCATCATCCCTACCACCACTACTACTACAACCACCATCACATCATCATCTCTAAGACCACACTACTACTACAATCCTTACCACCACTCCTACTACAACCACACCACTCCTACTACACCACCACCACCATCATCACTAGCACCACTACTACTACAAATAACACCACATCATCCCTACCACCACTACTACTACAACCACCACCACATCATAAACCCTACTACCACTACTACAACCACCACCACATCATCATCTCTACCACCACTACTACTACAGCAACCACCACATCATCATTCCTACCACAGCTACTACAACCACCACCACACAATCATCCATACGACCACTACTACTACTACTACTACAATCACTACTACCACATCATCCCTATCACCACTACTACTACAACCATCACATCATCATCCCTATCACCACTACTACTACAACCATCACATCATCATCCCTACTACAACCACCAAATGTTTAAATTACACTTTCAACTTTTGAAATTCCACTGAGTCGTGTCAGAAATTGCTGCAAGACAAATTTTGGATCGCATCTCAGTAAATTTGAGTGAAATTCAAATTTATAGGTTATGGTCACATGGATGGGTCATGATCTTCACGATGAAAAATTTCCTCCTTTATTTGTGACCAGTCATTCTCACCCCTGCTTTTAAATTGCTTGGTAGGATTTTTTGGGGAGAGGTAGGATTTTTAAGTCTGATAATCTGCTGGACACCCTGTATACAGTGAAATCTCATTATACTGCCACATTTTGGATCTCAGCAAAGTTGACTGTAAAATGCATTGAATCCATACATGTGTTTAAGTTGGTTAATAAACAAGGTTTGCAACATAAGGGGGAGGGTTGGTATAAAGCAAGTTTCACTATATTTATCCTGTTGATGACGAGGTATGTAGGCAGTTTGAAGATATGAATTTCTATCCAATCTTAATATTGACAATGAGAATTCAAAGTATAACAACAAATGTCAGCCGAAAAAGAAAAATAGCAGAACATTATTAAGTGACATTTGACATTGGACCAATACAAATTTTCATGGAATACACAGGAGATAATCACGGAGCAGAGACATTTTATCAATTACTCCTCACTGCTCATCTTGCCCTCTGTTTTTAGAACACGCTTCGGCTGCCACAGAGGGCCATCCTGAGAAGAGATCACTTAATTAGAAATAATTAAGGTGAGATTCCTTTTTACTGTATTGGAAAATTGGTGAATCTGAATGTGACAGCTTCATTTGTTGTAAGTGGAGGGTTTTAGCTTATTTCTTTCATTTAACTTTGCGATTGGTATGGACATAATCCAGATTGTAGTCATATTATATCAAATTGATTGAAATTACTAAATCTTTTTATCTATTCATTTTTACAGATTGATAAAGAAAATGGACAAGAGTTGCTGTACCATTCCAAGTATCTGACCAAAATTGGCACACTGAAGCACATGTATATGATGTGGTTGATATGTGGCCTTAGATCCAGTTTTATGTATTCGCATGCTCTGATGTATGAACTATATCCTATACCTTTTACAGTGAAAGATGCTTTTCAGATAAGCGGTCCAAAGGGAACTCTTGTCAATGATGTTTTAACCAGAGTATTTTTAGCCTTGCCAGGCATCATGGATCTCACATGCAGTAGTACCTTGGAGCATTTCTCAATGCAGGAAGGTGGAAACACTTCTATTCAAATGGATATAGTAATTAATGATGGAATTCTTCCAAGACTGCCATTTCATTTCTATCCTATTTTTAGCGTCGAAATTATAGCTTCACCTGTGTTTGGAAAGAGTTCTGCATTTCTTTTGCTTATCAGTGAAGATACTTGGGTCATGTGGATTGGGTATTTAAACATTTCTCAAGATGGAACTAATGAAACAACTATTGAAAAAACATGTTTGAGTAAATATTTCAGTCATTCCGATAGAATAACAGACATTAAATTTCATGCCCAAAATGCAATTCAAGATATTGTTAGCCTCGTGTATAGCTTACGAGAAGGTATGTCAAGCCCTATCATATCATACATTAGTCCTGACATAAATTCCATAACAATATCTTTGGCTCAGCAGCACCATTGTGCCTTGTATAAAAAATTTGAAAATACTCTCGATGTATCTTCCTCAAATTCGGCTAACTGTATTATAACTGAAGTATGTGAGGGATCAGAGGAAAGGGTTAAGAGAGTTTTGAGCATTTTAGATGGCAAGCTATGTCAGAACATGCAATTAAACAGCTATGTCGCCACTTTGCTCAAAGTAGAAAGCAAAAATTTAAGAAAGCTCTCTATGGAGCAGCAGGTATCAAGTTACATTCTCAGGCATGTGCTTGATAGAATTTCATCTTTATACCGAAATGAAATCCATTTTTGTATTGAAAATAGCTTTTGCCATACCTTTTTATGTGGGTGCATTGGATATGCTTGCCCAGTCGGCACTTCTGCTGGTGTTAATGTTGAGGACAAAATTGAAAAGTGCTTATCAGATAAAATGAAAGACAGCATGTTTAATCCCAAAATGTGGCCATCTCATGTTTTATCGTCTGCTTCAAAAATAGCTCCCACTTTGATGGTGATTTTAAAGAAGGATATTGTGCAAATTTTATATAATGGTTTTAAAAATGCCATACCAGCTGTTCATTTGAATAGATTAGATAAGTACCTAAAAAATGTAGGGCTTACTTTAACTCAAAGGCCACCAACCAAGCCTCGTTGCTCTCCTCTGCTTAATCAAATTCGCCTATGGAGCGTTGAAAGCCTCAATTGATGTAGTGAATATATATGGATAGGTAGCCGCAATACAATTCTTGAGATATTCCATTTTTTCATTTTTATTAAAGAATAATTTTTAAAATAGTCAAATCAAGTTAAAATTTATCTGACTTGCATTAAATCGTGAAAGAGAGATAGTTTTTTTTTTCTTCTCTATTTTCTTAAGTATAGTCTATCATTAACTTATCCACAGCAAACGGATTACAACTTTTAGTCTTTGCTCTCTTCTTCCTTCTTTTTTAAAAAATGTTCTGAGACACCATTGTCCCAATAATGTCTTTATTTTTTTTAATTCTTCAATGACATCAGTTATTTTTCTTATTGTCATACAGTAATATATAGTGATTCAAATTATCATAGATATCTAGGGTAACGAGGCATTTTCAATGATGCTGAGAAATGATATGATTAATGGCCATGGCTGACATTCAACTGCAGAGTTCATGGGCTGTACCAACATTGTACCATCTGTGACTAACCTGTGATTATATTTTTGTCCAGGTTTTATTTTTCTTTGATGTTATTTATTTATTGTTTTGTTTGTTTGTTTTTAAAAATTTATTCTCTGCTGTGATTGAAACAAGATGCAATGATCGTTTCTTCTGTAGTGCATAGAGTCCTTAGCTATCTAGATTGCTGAATGCTATTGTACTTAAAGAGGAGAGGGAAAACATCCTGGGCGTGGTATCATATTAGAACATCTTGGGTGTTGGATCATATTAGAACATCTTGGGTGTTGGATCATATTAAAACATCTTGGGTGTTGGATCATAGTAGAACCTCCTGAGAGTGGGATCATTTTGAACATCTTTGCCATGGGATCATATTAGAACAACTTGGCCATTGGATCATATAAGAATATCTTGGGCATAGGATCGTATTAGAACATCTTGGGCATGGGATCATATTAGAACATCTTGGGCATGGGATCATAGAACATCCTGAGAATGGGATCATATTAGAACATCTTGAGAATGGGATCATAGTAGAACATCCTGAGAATGGGATCATATTAGAACATCTTGGGCGTGGGATCGTATTAGAACATCTTGGGTGTTGGATCGTATTAGAACATCTTGAGAGTGGGATCATATTAGAACATCTTGGGCGTGGGATCGTAGCATGTCATTGAGATATGGTCACTGTTGTCATTCACGCTTTATTCATGAGGGATTAGATGTATGTATATTATTTTTTATTTTGATCTAGATATGTATTAGAATTACACTGAACAAATATGTTTTCATTTTTGGTGAAGATCTGGTTGGGACATGTTTTTTTTCCCCTCAATTGAGATACAGAGGTGCATTTCTTCAATCATGTAGTTCTATTCTCCCTTTTTAATTGAGCCTTTTATTTTACATTTCTTCTAGCGCCAAATTGACCCTGTAGTGATGCAAATATTTTTTAATTTATCAAATACAAAAAGCAAGCCATGTAATTTTTCCTCAGGCAAAGATCCTTTGAAGTAATTCGTTTAGCTTTTGATACCTAGACAGATTAAACTTTTTAGGCATGGACATGACATAAGTGCTGTTAAACTCTGAAAACTAGCTCACGGGACTGACTAATTTTGAAAATTACCTGGATATCAGTGAATTGATGAGTATGAATCTTTTATTATCTATAGTTTTCCCTTTTAAAAAAATTTCATACCTTTCTAAGCCTCTTTGGAATCGTTTTCAATACCTTTCCGTCCATTGAATAACGATTAATGAAATTATATATATATATTGGTCAATAAAAACTTAATATGTGATTTTTTTTTTACTATGATACTGTAAGATAGAATCTTTTATGTCTATCGTTATGAAAGTATTATATATATATGTGTGTTTTTAAGCCTTGGATATAAATTTTACAAATATGTTTTAATTCATGAAATCTTTTTTTCATTATAAATATGATACACTTTATTTCTGTCTATTTACTATGATATCCCAAGCCAGAGTGACGGATCTGACAATATCATCATTATTTTTAAGAATTATGCTTAAGTTTCAATATTCCCACCCATTGGCATCTTATGTCAAAGACGATGAATTAATTGCAGCTCGATTCATATAATAATAAAATGATGATGATAATAATAATAAGGAGAAGAAGTAAAGGAAAAAAATAGTAGAAGAAAAAAAAAGTGAAGAGTGGAAATCTAAACAAAGTTATATTTAAGACAGTGTCATGGAACCAAGACTATGAAAGGAAATAAAGTAAATTAAAAAACAAAGAAAACTAGAAATGTCGCTTTGCATTGGGACATCAATTTTTTTCGGAAAAGCATGATTATTTTTGTTTAATTGATCAATATTTATTGTGATCAACAAGAATACCTTATATCTGTGATATTATAATTGTAGAATATCTGATCCCATATAACCATTCCATATTTGACAGTTTTTATGATATACTAGGATCTCTTATAGAATATTATTAGTAAAGAGATCATCTTCATTGTACAGATAGTTGACTTAACTTATTCACATGCTGGTTGTTATCAACACCTTTGAACCTGAATCATTTGTTGGCTGTAGCCATAAAAAGCATCATTAGTTTTCAAGGAAAACTTGTGTTGTCTTGAAAAGGTGTGTGTGTGTGTGTGTGTGTGTGTGTGTGTGTGTGTGTGTTTGTGTGTGTATTCATTGGGCTATTTCTCTAGACTGTAGGCTGTAGGAAATGCACATTTTTATTATAGCAATTTTGTCTGTGCATATGTGTGTGTGTGAGAGAGATAGAGAGGAGGGGGGTGGTGGGAAGCTTACACAAGCCCAGCACTTCTGTTTTACCTTTATCTTTCCTTTCTCTGACTCCCTGTCAAGATCTATTTTTACAATCTTTTGACCATTCCATCGTGTACCTTGTTTCCCTAGTGCTGAAATGACTTGAAAGCGTGAGTAGTATGCGCTGTAACATTCTTAAGGCCAAATCAGATATCTGTGATTTTGTTTATGATTGCCAATCTTCAAAAGTGTATATATGTAGTATAATATTGTCTTTTACGATTTTATAATAATTTGGTGCATATTTTTAAAATATTTTTTTAGATCTTATGATATATTTATTTAAAATAAGACGATTTATAAATGTTGAATGTCTGTCCCAACGCTTTCTGTGCAATAATTGATTCATGCCATACACTCATACATGAAGCTTCTTTTCAGCAAATTGTGTGGGAGGATATTTTGGTTTGAGTTGATGCAATTTATTTCTCTGCCATAATTATTTAATACTTTTTTTTCTTTATATAGGTTTGCATATTTTATGCTTTACACACCAATCTTGAGACAATAAATTGTTACCTATGTGTGCACAATAAAAAGAGCATTATTGAATATTTGCATTTGCTTTTTTTCATTTCAAATAACAAGACATGAATGCAAAGTGCCTTGTTTGACAGGTCATGGGGTCTGACTTTGCTGATTTTTGCATTCGACACCACAATTTGTGTGACAAGATGTGACATCACATTGCCGGGTCCTGGGTGGGGTTCCTGACCTCCCTAGTGGGCAGGGAGGTACATACCGTGTCTTCTATTCCCCTATATCTGTTTTCCAACTTGCTTTCTGTCTTTGTCTTTGAATGGTTTTGTCATGGCCCCGGCCGGAGTCCTAGCTGGGAGGGAAACAGTCAAATGCATAGTTATTGTTTTGGGAGATGATATTTTTTTCCTTGTAAATCACCTCTCTGTTATTTACTGTATTATGTTTTGTTTATGTATTATATATGATTTGTAAACATTTGAGTGTATTCCTCTTAGTGGGGACCTGTGCTTGTGTCTGGATGAGACTTTTAGGTGTTCTCAAACTAAGTACACTGACAGTGAGCTCTTGGAATCTACGTCTGTTCCCTATTTGAACCACTGGGTGGGGTTCCTGACCTCCCATAGTGGGCAGGGGGTACATACTGTGTCTTCTATCCCCTTATATCTGTTTTCCAACATGCTTTCTGTCTTTGTCTTGGAATGAGATTACTTGGTTTTGTCCTGGCCCTGGCCAGAGTCCTAGCTGGGAGGGAAACTGTCAAATGCATAGTTATTGTTTTGGGAGATGATATTTTTTTCCTTGTAAATCATCTCTCTGTTATTTATTGTTATATGTTATTTTTAATGTATAATGTAAGCATTTGAGCGGGTGGTTGGATGGGAGCATCACCCTTGAATCATATACCTATGATGTTCGCATGGGTGTACGATCCGATAGTGATGTCGTTTCTTCTTCTCTTTACTAGCCTATCCTGCTTCTTTGGTTTGTGATTGTATTTTTGACAGGGGATATTTTTTTTCCTGTAAATCCGCTGCCTGTTTGTTCTTGGTTATTTATAATTTAGCTTATGATATCTTTAGGTTATGATTTTGATTGACATTTGTACTATTTTTGTTAGATTGTTTGTTTTTTTGTTTCAGCGGTCTCTCATATAACCTCAATTGTGTTGGAAGAGACCTAAAGCAACAAACAAACAAACAAAAAATAAGCATTTGAGTGTATTCCTCTTAGTGGGCACTTACTAGGTGGGGTTCCTGACCTCCCATAGTGGGCAGGGAGGAACTTGCTATGTCTTCTATCCCCCTGTATCTGTTTTCCAATTGCTTCTGTCTTTGTCTTGGCCTTGGAATGAGAATACTTGGTTTTGTCCTGACCCTGGCCGGAGTCCTTGACTGGGAGGGAAACAGTCAAATGCATAGTTATTGTTTTGGGAGATGATGTTTTTTTTCTTGTAAATCATCTCTCTGTTATGTATTATTATATTTGTTATTTTTAATGTATAATGTAAGCATTTGAGACTTATGGATGATCTCAAACTAAGTACATTGGTGGTATGCTCTTGGAATCTACATCTGATCCCTATTTGTTCCTAGTTCCCCTTTGTCTTACTTTTTCTTGGGTGCCTTAATTGTAATTCCAGAACTTTTTACTATCCCATTTTCTTTCTTTTTACTGGCGCTGATATAACCTAAATGTGTTGCAAGCGCCGTAAAACCCTTAAAAACAAAAAAAAAACAAAAAAAACATTAGTGGGCACTTGTGCTGGTGTCTGGATGAGACTTTTAGGTGATCTCAAACTAAGTACACTGATAGTGTGCTCTTGGAATCTACATCTGTTTCCTATTTGAACCAATTCCCCTTTGTCTTACCTTTTCTTGGGTACTTTAATTGTAATTCTAGAACTTTTTACTGTACCATTTTCTTCCTTTTTACTGGCGCTGATATGACCTTAATGTGTTGCAAGCACCGTAAAACCCTTAATTTAGTGAGAACATTAAAATGGGCGTCTAAAAACAAGAGCTGAGTGAGGTTCATTTCGTTCCGTCTATAATATTGTATGATTAAGTTCAATGAGGCAGGTATTATAATTGTTTTTCTGCCACATCAAAAAAGAAATGTGTAAAAAGGCAAGAATGCGTTTGATAAAGCACAAAGACATGATATATTATCTTAATGCTTAAGTCACTATGCCTACTTTACATATTGGCATAAATTTCTATAGTTATCGGTGTAGGGCCTCGGCTTTTTGTAATAAATTATACAAACTCGTTTCAATCAAACAACCTGACAACTCTTCCCAGGTCAATGAATCGAGCGTCTGTGTCCCTATTTGGCAAAGATTTCGATTTGAAATTAGGATGGCCAGTTTGGCATTTTCAAATCCATTTAAAAAAACCCAATAATAATAATAATAATAATAATAATAATAATAATAATAATAATAATAATAATAATAATAATAATAATGATAATAATAAAAAAATACTACTACTATAACTACTACCACTATTAGTACTACTACTACTACTACTACTACTACTACTACTACTACTACTACTACTACTACTACTACTACTGATGATAATAATAATAATAATAATAATAATAATGATAATAATAATAATAATAATAATAATAATAATAATAATAATAATAATAATAATAATAATAATAATAATAATAATAATAATAATAATAATAATAATAATAATAATAACTAATAATAATTGCCCCCCCCCCCCCCCCCCCCCATTTCCCCGAATTGCTAATAAGATCACTTTGGCATCACAATAAGACGCGATTTATTATTTTCAATTCGCGTTTGGTCATCAAGCCAATGCATGTGCGTAAGGGGGCTGGGTATATTGTTCTCAGTCTCAGCATGTAATATCACTATGGTTGATCAAGTCTGACTTTTGCAAAGACGAGTAGAGTGTGTGAATAAAATGATTTTATTTATTTAATTATCTATCTTGTTTTTTTTTTTAAAGTTTAAAGGCTCCTGTATCATTTCTGGGCCCTTTAAAGACCAATATGGATGCCTTTAATTTTGTCAATTAGTTATCATCTGGTCGCAATATACACGGCCAAAGGATTTTTATTGTCTCGAAAATATGGCCGCAGATGAACACAATGGAACTTTAAAAAAGACAATGGTCAGCAACGAAGGCTGGCTGGCTGCATTATACAAGTGACCGCACGTAAAAGTTCGACTGTACTCTCAAACCAACGTAAAATAGTGTCCATTATAACAATGTTCATGGTGCCAGTCTATCGCAAACCCAGATACCCAAGTGACTGCTGGGTGGACGGGAATAGAAAAAAATCTCGACTGTACCCGGAATCGATCTCGGTCCCTTTCCGAGCTATGGAACCCATGACGGACAACATTTCACCACTGAAAAAAAAAAAAAAAAAAAAAAGAATTGTTGAGATTATTAACAGATTTTCATTGGTAAGGGTACAGGATTGAAAATGTTATTTTAAAATCAAGGTGGAAATGTTTTGAGTCAAAATTAATAAGAAAATACTTTTTCTTAATATTATATTGTTTAAATACCATGCTTTTCTCTTGACGCCTTTCCATTTAAAAAAGAGCACCTCTTTATAAAGGAAAACAATTGTTTACTTTACTCATTTAATCGTATAGAATGAAATGTGAAAAAAAATCATTATGTTGCAATTAGCTGGAAGTCAAATTATATATTTCCCTGACTCTTTCGTTTGGGATATGAACCTCATGTAAATTTGGCTTGTTTTACGATTAGTTTGGCAGTTTATGCAAAAACTATCTGACATTCTTGTTTGAAAAATGAAAATTCATTGTTGACGGAAGCGTCAGTAAGTCAGTAAGAAGACAGGGTGGAGGTGACGCCGCGCGAAGTTTGGATTTCTTGTTGCATATTTATCATCAAATACAGTGTTGACAAAATAAAAGTAAAATGAGCAAAGCAGTTATAATTGGAATGCTACTCATTTCTTTAACATCTCTACCGATGTTATACTTCTTAAACCAATCAAAAATAGTTAAAAATGAGCTTCACGCAACAGGAGCAATCCTGGTCTGTTTCGGTGCAGTTGTTATCGCATCAATTGTCCTCTTCAATAGATTTTTCAAGAGTGTTGAGCCTTTCATTTATGGTGAGTTGTTCTCACGATCATCATTCTATGAATATAGGGTTTTTGACATTAACAGGCTTGCCAACTTTTCAGCAATGGGTCTCCAATTTCCGCTCTTTCAAATTCAAGTATAGAGGGTCTATCTAGAAAATTTGGGGGAGGCCTTCTAGCTAGGGGAATTAGGGTAAAATTGTGCAAATTAGTGATGAAAGCACCAAATTTGGTACAAAGTAACTTGAGACCACTATTAATCGATGTTGATATAGAACCACACTGAGAAATTCCTCTAACAGTGTAAAATAGGGAGATGAAAATCCGCCTATATGAGCTATATTAAAACAAAGGGGCGTAATCCATGAAATATTTTTTGACAATTCGGCGCTTTAAAAATATATTATTTTTAGCCCGTGTAAGCGGTTGATTATTTTGGTTTAAATAATTATAATTGTTAAAAATGTGACTTTTTGTGATATAGGAACCGTATGGGCCGGTAGTATAGCTTTATTATGAGGACTGGAAGGGGGGGGGGGGGGGGGGGGGGGGGAGAGGATGAGATGGTGCTGGTGTCAGTTTTACTTGTGTTGGTCGTCATCGTGGTGAAGATGATGGTGGAAGTGATGTTGGTGATAATGATGATGATGAGGTGATTGTTGTGATAATAGTGGTGATGATGATGTTGATGAGGTGGTGGTGGTGTTGATCTTGGTAGTGATGATGATGATGGTGATGACGAAGACGACGATGAAGGTGATGATCAGGATGGTGTTGATGGTGTTGTGATGATGGTGGCGGTGATGATGATGATGATGATGATGATGATGACGATGAGGTGATTATGGAGATAGTAGTATTGATAATGGTGATGGGGATGATGATGAGGTGGTGGTGATCGTGGTAACGATGATGATGAATATGGTAATGATGAGGTGGTGGTAGTGATTATGGTGATGTTGGTAACTCTTAGTTTCGAAAATGAAAAACTTTCTTGGTGACGTATAATAACATTTTTATATGATTAGGATCCAACAAAAATCATATTTATTAGACAAATGACTGTGGAACACATTTTTCTTGGAAGACTTGAGAGAATTCAACACCAGCCTTTTCTAGTTTATCCTGACCTCTTTGAATTATTTTAACGGGGCAAGATAAAGCCAATATCTCGTCAGCTTTTTCCATGTGAGTGTGTTCAAGAAAACAATATGTTGTCTTATTGAAGGCTAAAAATGTTTCCTTTCCTGAGGTTAGCTCTCGAGGCCTAGTAGTCTGTCTCTGAACCTGATTGGGTGAACATACGATTGGGTGCAAACTCTTTCTCAGCATTCTTTGCTATACATCTTGATTAATTCTGAAAATTTATGGACTCTCTCTCTCTCTCTCTCTCTCTCTCTCTCTCTCTCTCTCTCTCTCTTTGATCTGTTCTATACTTGAATGTTTTATATATAGCATGACTCCAGAAAGGAGAGCTTTTGTGAAACACAACGAATAACAACTTGCAACAACTTAACAGAAAACATGAATAAACAACTCCAAACAGATGTTATATTATTAGACTTCAATAAATCATTTGACAAAGTCAATAACCATACTCTGGCTATTAAACAGCGGAGATATGGAATCATGAGTAACACACACGACTGGGTAATGGATTTTCTCACTAATCGTAAACAACTGAAAGAGCAATGTCAGAGTCAGCTCCAGTA
>NC_088361.1:117275811-117373311 GCF_034508935.2 Berghia stephanieae
TTCATCTTATATTTCAAAACTTCTTTTTCAGAGAAAGCCATCGTGAGTTGAGTCTCATCCTTTGTGGTTCTATGGTCAACAGTGCTGTAGTACTAATCTATGGTACTTTGTGTGGTATGTAACATAGATATTGTAGCAGCTTGCTTTGTGAAGTAAAAACAATTAATTTACTTAAGTAGATAACTTTAAATAGTTTATCACAATTGAATCATAATCTCTTGATGCAGGGGGTGAAATAAGTTAAGTTCTATTTCTATTATATTGTAGTCCTTTGGAAATTTCTCAGAAATTTTATGCTGATTTTGCCGTGTCAAACATTTTCCTCAAAACCACAAAATCAGCATTATGTCTTATGTCATATTTTGACACCTGTGCTCAGTCTCGTGAAATTTGGTGACGGTCCTGTCTTTATGACATCAGGCCAGACAGAATGGCGCCAGATGTCAAAGTTGATACAGAAGACCAGTGGTGTGTTCATTGATTAGTTGATGGTTGAGGGGGAGGGATAAAAATGGGTCTTGATTTTTTTTTTTTCTCTGATGTAGGTGCCTATTTCCTGACCTCCCATAGTGGGCAGGGAGGTACATGCTGTGTCTTCTATCCCCCATACCCGTTTTCCAATTGTTTCCTGTCATTATCTTGGAATTTCATAGTTTTGTCCTGATCCTTGCCGGAGTTCCTTGGCTGGGAGGGAAACAGTTGAATGTATAGTTATAGTTTTGGGAGATGATATTTTTTTCCTTGTAAATCATCTCTCTGTTATGCATTGTATTATGTTTAGTTTACATATTATATTATATGATTGGTAAACATTTGAGTGTATTCCTTTTAGTTGGGACCTGTGTTTGTGTCTGGATGAGACTTTTAGGTGATCTCAAACTAAGTACTTTGGCGGTGTGCTCTTGGAATCTACATCTGTTGCCTATTTGAACCAATTCCCCTTTGTCTTACCTTTTCTTTTGTGCTTTAATTGTAGTTCTAGAACTTTTTACTATCCCATTTTCTTCCTTTTTACTGGCCTTAATGAGTTGCAAGCGCCGTAAAACCCTTAAAAACAAACAAAAACAATAGGTGCCTATTTCCTTTTTAGTCTCTCTCTCCCTCTCTCTCTCTCTCTCTCTCTCTCTCTCTCTCTCTCTCTCTCTCTCTCTCTCTCTCTCTCTCTCTCTCTCTCTCTCTCTCTCTCTCTCTCTCTCTCTCTCTCTCTCTCTCTCTCTCTCTCTCTCTCTCTCTCTTTCTCTTTCCACACCATCCATTAAATAATCTGGTTATGCAGAGATACAAAAAGCAATGGTGATTGGCTTAGTTTACTCTTCTTTTTTTTTTTTTGACTTTGGACTATGGTTTGAAATTTGAGAGATTCTTTGGTTGTATTTATAAGCTGCATAACCACTAGGTTTCCGTAACAAAGATATTGTAGCGTGCTTTATAAAGTAACAATCAAAAGAAACCAACACTTTCTGGCCTTTTATTTGAATATTATTGTAGGCCTTTAAAATGTTATGTGAAAAGGACAATTCATTAAATGTTTACAAAAAGTAAATTTATGTCTAATGATAAGAATAGATTTACACTAGTAGTAATATATTACATAATACAAAACCCTGTTATTTTTACATTTTGCTTGTGTTTGAGAGACCAAGAAATTTTTCTCCTTTTTGATAAATTACTATTACCATCACTGATTAAGCTATGTTAAGTTAACTGCTAATCATCATGCCTGGTGGAACATTCCAGGAGTTCTGGACCAAATATCCGGCTTTCAAAGACTGGTTAGAAAATACTAGCAACAATCTTGAAACATACTGCATATTGTGTAAAAAGACTATTTATATCAAGACCATGGGAAGGTCTGCTTTGACTTCCCACATGCAAGGGAACAATCACAAGTCACTAGCATTGGCTATATCTAGAAGTGACAGGGGGTCATTACTTAACTTTGTTGCAAAGCCGTCTACTTCTACTAGCTCTTGCGCTTCTGATTCAACTCAGGCACAGGTGATGTCAAAGCCTTCATCATTAGATAGTTTTGTGTATAAGTCTGATGTAATTGATGCTGAGATTTTGTGGTGTGTGTGTGAATGGCAATGAAAAACCACTCTGCCAGTTCGAATCAAGACATTGACTACTTTATTTGAAACAAAAGTTCAGTCAATACAAAAATTTAGTTGTGGAGAAACTATTGGCCTTGAAAATTTTTTGGCAGTCTTGAATTTTGAAATGGGTTTTGAGTAGTTGTATTGCACAATATCATGAAACTTATATATTTTATGTCATTTTTTGCAGATATTTTTGTTTGTCATCTGTGGCAGGTCTGGATGATGTTATTCTGAAAAACTCAGCCAGTTGATACTGACAAAATTATTAACTCTGAATGAATGTATACTAATACTCTCGACTGCATTATCATGATAAGGATGTCAGGCATAATGAATTTTGATCACAAACATGTAGGTTTTGAAACACAATGATACTGAAAAGTACAAGAGTATCATGAGCTGACTGTGTCTCAAACATAGATAAACATCTCAGCTGATAATTGGAATGGCAGAAAGAAAAGACAAAAATGTTCACATATTATGGGCATGAGAGGAGATACCAAGCTCTTGAATAAAAAAAAAATGCTACTACTGCTAAGGAACTTTTGTAGATAATAGAAGTAGAGTACTGAAGTGGGAAATCATGGGATGTACTACATCTGATACAGAAGTAGGATTTTTTTATGGATGGCAAGAGGAATTTCAGAGCATCCAACGCCAACAACAGGAACAAAAATGACCAAAATAATTTATTTAACAGTTTCATTACAATTAATAATTGTAAATAAATTTGAAAAAAAAAAAAATCTTCCAGGTCCCCACAATGTTTCCTGGTTGAGTCTCCTCCGGCTTGTTTTCCTGATCCTCCCTGTGAACGCTACTGTATATCATTTGCACAAAAAGCCCATCCAAGCTAGAACCTTTCTGCAAGTAAGTCAATTATCAGTGTTATTGAATGTTTACTTAAGTTAATAGTGTTATTTGTCTTTGGCAGAGATGATTTGGAGAGGTTGAGAACTGAGGGGTTCTACTTCTGTATTTACTGAAAAAAATGTACCCCATGGCTCTTAAATTTTATTTTTTGATAAACCATCTAAATTAAGAGAATTACATGCATAGGAGATTGTCAGCTGTGGCCTTTTAAGATTGCAGGATTAAGCCTGCAGGCTAATTGACAGTGATGATAATCTACCACTACTACTGCAACCACCACCACCTCATCATCAACACTACAACTACTACTACAAACATCATCATCACAACCACTACTACTACTACAACCATCATCACAGTCACATCATCATCACCACCATTACAACTGCAACCACCACCATCACAAAATCATTACTACTACTACAAACACCACCACTACATCACAACCACTACTACTACTACAATCGTCATCACTACCACTACTACAAACACCACCACAATATCATCACTACTTCATCAAACATCACAACCACTGCTACTACTACAACCATCAATCATCACATCATCATCACTACCACAACTACTACAACCACCACCATATCATCATCACTGCCACCACTACTACAACCACCACATCATCTTCACTACCTCTACTACAACTACCATCACTACCGCATCATCAGCACTACAACAACTACAACTATTACAACCACTACCACTTCATCATCATCACTACCACTACTACCACAACAACCATCACCATATCATAATCGCTACTATTACTACTACAACCACCACCACCACCATATCATCATCATCATTACCACTACCATTACTACTACAACCACCACCATATCATCATCATTATCACTACCATTACTACTACAACCATCACTACCACTACTACAACTACCATCACCGCATCATCATCATCATCAGTACCACTACTACAACCACTACCAACACATCATCATCACAATCACTACTGCGACAACAACCACTATCACATCATCATCACCACTTCTACAACCACCATAACCACATCATCATCAATACCACTTCACTTCTACAACAACTACCACAATATTGTATCTATGCCCAATAGATTTTATAAATAATTTTCCTGAATGGATGATAGAATTACCCTCAATTAACTAAAGGTTTGCCTGTTACTCGCATATCTGTCTGTAAAAAAAATTATTATAATTTTTAGATTTGCGAGTATTTTTGTGCTCATTGGCAAAAATGTATCGTGGGCTGTACGGAACAATTTTGACCCCCATCCCTATTTTTAAAAAAGAATATTATTGTTCAGAACAGTTTGAAATTGTCTTAGTATTGATTAAATTGCTCATTCATAATTTGCTGGCTCTTGCAAATGTGAACATTTATTATTTTATTTCCTTCTAGTTTCCATCCATCTGGAAGAGACCTGTTGATAGCACCTTTTACCTCTTTTTCAAGATGGCTTTAGCAGTAGCCATATTCAGGAGCCTTGTAAGTAAAGCAATGATCAGTCCATAAATTGCAGTGATGATATTAAGAAAGAACTCAATTGGTATGAGATGCTCCTTTTACTTTTATTGACCACTATACTACTTCAGAAAACTTTAAATTGGTCTATTATGTTAAAATTAAAGTTGAAATGCAGAAAATTCAACCACTAAGGTTTTAAATACTGAGGTTTAGAGTGTAACAAATACTATTCATGTTTTTTTTTTCTTCCCATTTTAAAATCTGGTTAGAAAAATGAGAGGGTTAATTAATAGCCAGTCTGGATGAGTTTGCTTATTAAGGGGTAGATTTATGCAATAAAAGTTCCGTCTTGTGCCAAGTGCATATAGCTGAGTATTTAAAACCTTGGTGGTTGAATTTTCTGCATTTCAACTTTAATTTTAATATAATAGACCAATTTAAAGTTTTCTGAAGTAGTATAGTGGAATCATTTGTTTTGTTTCTATGTTTTTAGGAGTTTTACGGCATTAGCAACACTTGTAGGTTATTTCAGCACCAGTAAAAAGAAAGATGTTTGGGGAAAAGTTGTAGATTTGAATTTAAAAGCACCAAAGAAAAAGTCTAAGGAGATTGGTTCAAATAGGGAACAGACGACTCCTAGAGCAAACCATCAATGTGCCTATTTTGCTCTTGCCTAAAATTCCCATCCAGACACAAGCAAAGGATCGTGCCATGAAGGATACACTCAAACATTTGCAAAGTACAATATATTAGAAATTACTATAATAGTACTTAGCAGATGATTTACAAAGGAAAAAAAATATCATCTCTCAAAAAAAAAAAGCGAACTATGCATTTATTTCACTGCTTCTTTCCAAGCTAAGAAAAGCTAAGGATCCCTAGAACTATGAAAAAAAAAATGAGCACTTTCAATCCAGAACAAAGACAGAGGCAAATGGAAAGTGAAAACAGATAAAGCGGGATAGAAGACTAAGCAAAAGTGACCTCTCTGCACACCTCAGGAGGTCAGGAGACCCCACCCAAGCAAAACCATTTAAAATTGATTTAATTTTCATAATGGGTAAAATGAGACAGCTTACTGATTATGAGCCAGTGTTGCTTCTGTCATTGCTGATCAAAAATATCAAGCGATTTCAGGCACTTCTTGTATTGACAAACTAAATTAAAAAAAGAAATTGAAAGAGTTTTTTATTGTTATGAGAATTTTTGCTATTTAACATAAAAAACCCCTTTTAGATTGGCTTAATTTCTCAGAATTATTACTGTTATTCTAATAATAATAATAATAATGATGATAATGGTAATAATAATAATAAGAATAAATAAGAATATTTAGGGCTACTTGATATGAACTTCAATTCTCATATTATCATGAAGTGATTTCCAGGGCAACACCGCTCTATGCCTTAATTTGTAGAATATTTAAGACAATGTTTGAAAAATGTTTTCGCTTTGCAAGCCATTAAGTTACCAATTTTACTTTGGCTTTCATCTTTACAGTACACATTATGAATATTAAACATGTCAATAAAAAGGAGTTTAAATTTATTTTATTTTTCAATTTAAATTATAAGTTAAATAATATGTTCAATTAAAAACGAGCTGTTACAAAGTGAAAGTGTTAATATTGATAGTTTCATCTCCCTTACTCCTGTGCTCATATATATGTAGGATGGGTTGAGTATTTTAGAAACATGTTATTCATAGATTTACTTGAAAGTTTGTTACTTGATTTATGATCTGAAGACACAATATCATATATTTAGAAAATAATTTGTTTGTTTGTTTTTGTTTATATGATGTTCATTTTATTTTATTTTAAAAATATTCTCAAGGCTGTGCTTGGAGCAGATGTATCTTGTATGAAGGACTATTTGAAGACTGTTGAACCATATCTGAAGGACCCGAGTATGTTCCCAAAGATACAGGTTTGTTCTGTTTTTTTTTATTTTAAATTTTAAATACTCTCCACACCCCCTGTTCAATTATTAGACAGTTGTATCATTTTTTTGGTAAATTACTAATGAGTTAAAGACAAAGTGAAAATATATTTATTTTATTAAAAAAACAAACAAACTCTGTTTCCATCTTAATAGCTCTGCATATGAAATGAATGGATTCTGTGTAAAGTCATGACTCCTGTCTTATACTCTAGTTAGCAACTTGTAACATTTGACAGAAAAAGACATTGATATTGAAATTTGAAAAGCTCACGGCGAATAAAACTAACTTAATTTTTGACTCTTTAGTTTTTGCTTTGATCTTGCTGTATCCCCCGTGCCACCCACTGTGCATCTTCCCCTGTCGCCCATTCCACTCCCCTGATCACAAGCAAATCACTGATAACAGGGAACTTCACCTGTCACAAGTGATTAATTACCTGCACCTTCGTCAGTTGAAACAAGGGGAGGTAAGCGAGGTCCGAAAACAAGGGTGATATTGTCAAAAAAATTCATAAGAAATGCACTCCTTACATCATTTAATACTGGAAACCTATGTGTCACACACAATTTCTTCTTATTTTTTTTTAATATTTTAAATTTCTGTCGTAATTATATATATTTTTGTGAAGTGCCAATTGGATTATAAAGCAGATAAGAATATTTCAAATTAGTGAGTGAAATTGTTCTGTCCACCATATATCATTGATTAAAATATTTTTAAAACATGTTTTGTCACCATGAGGGTCATATTTTCTTACACCCTAAAATAATTCAATAAATTTGCAATTAGTATGTCCAAGAAGTACGCTTAATTCACACGAAATAAAAAAGTTATGATTATTTAAAATCTGGGCAATCCGTTGTGTGAAATAACATTATTATTTTTGGTTGAGTGATTTTATTTTTTTATATTAATTTTATTTGTGGTACTGAAATAATTTGTTTTTGTACTACAGACATGGATGGAACATTCTCTTGAAACTCATATAACAAAACTAAATAATCTATGTAGACTTTGTGGCAAAAGATGTTTGAAAAGAGGAGGTGGGAGAAGCAATTTAAAAAGATAAAGAAAAAATTGCATGACATGAAATAATGTAAATAAAGTATCATCGGACCATTTAGAAAAGCAATACAACATGTTTTAGATCATAATAAAATTGTCAGACAAGCATTTCACGGTGACCACTTCATTGCCAATCACTGCCACAAATACATAAAGAAAGAAATCTACAGACACCTTACAAAGACAGCGAAACATGCAGTTAGTACAAACACCCAAAGAGACACCCTAATCATGAAAATAATTCAACTTGAGATCAAATATAATACTTTAAATGACAGCTACAGAGATGTACATAAATTAGTATCCCATTCAAATCCCATGTCATCAGAAGAAATTAAAAGAGCAGAGGAAGCCGTCGCAAGGTATTTGCAGAATTACAGAGAAGCATTCCCACACTCAATTACCCCCAAATTACATATATTGGAAATGCACTGCATTGACTGGTTTAAGCGATATAAGATAGGTTTAGGATTCCATGGCGAGCAAGGTGGTCAACTGCTCCATTCTAGCATAGGGAAGATTGAAAAAAGAGCAGGAGGACTTCGAAGTGAAAAAGCAAAATTGTCTTTCACAATGGAAACATCATTGCTTCAAGTTGAACCAGACGTCAGTACTTCATAAAGGCCCCTAATAATAATCCTAAATATTAGAATGATATCTCTCCTTTCTGGTTGGTGTTGAAAATAGATGAGAAACTATTGTTAAACTTGTTTATTTGTTTTCATAATGGTGTTGCATGCATTGTGATTAGACATGAAACTTTGTTAGTTGTGATGTGTGAAAATAGAAGAGAGAGAGAGAGTGAAAGAAATATTTCTTAGTAAATTTATTACTGACAATGTGATCGGGAACGTGACAGACCAAAGAATTTATATTATTAATTAATGAAATATGTCATCAAGTGAATCTTATTCATAAGGAATGATTGGATATCAGTTTTATAAGACACACACTAACACGTACCTTCCAGTCATCACTGTGACTGGCTAATTTGTGGACAGGATACTGGTGGATTTGATAAGGAGTTACCACAATATCAAGACCTCTCACAGGACTGCCAGGTCTGAACAGGCCATAAAACTTACATACACTTTTTCCTCATTCTCTTCTGCTTCTGATTATTCCAAAATTACTTGCCTGTACGGTGACTTATGCTATTTATTCACATGTTTCTTACCAATTATAGTTATGTTATTGCATTGAATTATAGTACAACTCATGGAGAGTGGCGTTGTAAAACCATTCGGTTCATAGCCATACAAATGGTATGACAATATTCTTTACATTTTGAAGAACAAGAATATATGAATAAGAAAAAGTTACATCAACGGATTATTGAGCAAGGATTATTTGAAAATATCAATAAAATGCAGAATCGGACAGAAAAAATACAGGTAGCGAAAATGCCGATGTCCGTAGCATGATGAGTCATTGACCTGTCACAACTTGATTAATTACCCTCCCACAGGTGGAGCGCTGGCTCAAACTAAAAGTTCGAGTTTTAGTCGCCGTGAGCTGTAGATGGACAATTTTAGTTTTCATCAAAGTTCTCTGGGTTAGATAGTGAAAAATAATCTAAAAACTGATGGTGTAGTTGAAATAACGTTTTAAATTGTTGAAAACGTGATAACAAAGTTCAATATTTTAAAACACTATTTCTGCCTTGCTTTTAGTGGTAGATCCTCGGTTTTTTCAGACATGTCGACCCTCCCGATTGTCCAGAGAAATTCCTGGATTTACATTCTTGTTCCTTCCTTCGTAGTTTTAATTTAATTTTACTAGATTCTCAATCATTGAATTTGCTTGGGTTTTTATCAAATTATTTAGTACTTTAAACCAACATAGAAGGCTTAGAATCTTTCGTATAAATGATGGTTTATCTCCACCCATCGCCATAACAATTCCTCCTTTTTCAAATTTTAAAAAATGAATGTAAAACATCACCATGACTCTATGACATAGTGGAACAGTCTATAGAATGGAACTCTCCTCTTATTGTCAACTTTCTGGACTACGAGAAGGCTTTCGACAGTATTGACAAGAGCAACATTGTGGAAAATTCTGGCACATTATGGACTCCCTAAGAAGTTAATAAACCTCATTTAAGGAAAGGTATGAAGGATCAAGTTGCAGGGTTGTACATGAAGATCAGATGACTGACAGCTTTGAAATTAAGACTGGTATCAAGCAGGGATGCTTGCTCTCACCATTCCTGTTCATCCTTGCCATTGATTGGCTAATCAAGGAAATCTCCAAAGGGCGAAGAAATGGGATGCAGTGGACCCCCTGGACGCGGTTGGATGATCTGGATATTGCAGATGATCTGGCTCTTCTGTCCCACACCCAGGACCAGATGCACGCCAAAACCACAATTATAAACATCCTCTCAGAATCAATTGGTCTAAGTTTTCACCTTGCAAAGTCAAAGGTCTTAAGGATAGGTACGCGTCAAAGGGAGCAGATCATAGTAAAAGATCAGGAACTTGATATAGACACTGTCTGATATCTCTGGAGTTTGATCGACAAGGATGGAGGCACGGAAGCAGAGATGAAAGCACGGATAGGAAAGGCACAGGCTGCATTCACATCTTTGAACAGAGTTTGGAGAACTAAAGGTATCTCCCTTTGACTAAAGCTAAGACTTTTCAACTCAAACGTGAAGTCTGTCCTACTGTATGGATGTGAAACTTGAAACTACAGGCATGTATAAGGAGGATACAGATTTTCGTAAACAGATGCATGCGTAAACTACTCATAATAAAATGGATGGATAGAATTAAGAACGAAGTAAGGAAAAGAACACAGCAGAAACTAGTGGGAGAGGAAATAGGAAGAAGATGATGGAGGTGGATTGGACATTCCCTTAGAAAGATGCTGATATACAGAGGAGTGATAAGACATGGAATGAGTGAAAAAAGTTGGCTCAGGATAGAGAGGGATGGTGTCTGTGGCCTATACCCTGACCCGGGACAGACCTGCCAACCGGTACGATTAATCGTATTTTAGTACGATTTTTGGACTCAAATACGTGGATACGATTCCAAAGGATTTAGTACGATTTTTGTTGTTGTAATATTTTGATGATTTTTTTTTCTGTTGAAAATGACATGTCATTCATCAATTGTTGACCGTGTTTCTGAATAATGCATCACAGTTAGTACCATTGTTATCATTTCAGTTTAGTTATATGTTGCCGGTTTTCACCAATATTTTTCTCATAACTTTTTGAGGATTTGCATAGAATTATGCATTTAAGCTTATTTTATACTTTAAATGGCCTCAGCCCACATTTAAGCTTTTACCACTTGTTAAATAGAAAATTTTAAGTGAAAATTAAATTTAACTAACATCTTTGGCAATGAAGCTTTCGATTAAAAACTGTATTGCTGATAAGCTTAAACATAAATGGATTATTTCCCTTTATAATTACTAAAATAACTCTATTTTGTTTTTAAAAATTTAATTTTTTTTTTTTAAGATTAATTATTTTGTATGGAGTGATATTAATTTTTTTTCATTACCAACTGGGCAGTTTTGGGAACAAAATGGTTCAAAATGAATCCTCTAGAAGTATTTAACTGTGATATGTGTGAATTTCCCATCATTTGACTAACAGTAATAGTATTAGTGTGTAGTAGTAGTAGTAGTAATAGTGGTAGGAGTAGAAGTAGTAGTGGTAGTAGTAATACTACTAGTCTAGTAGTGGTTGTAGGAATTGTTGTAGTTGCAGTAGGAGGAGGAGTAGTAAATGCTATAAAGAAGGGAGAGAGCGAGACATGGATCATTTGATAACATAATGGAAATTATTTTGTCACTGCTGCAAATTGTCATCTCTATTAGATTGAAGACCACTCTCACAAATATTTTATCTCAAACATGGGAGCATCACCCTTGAATCATATACCTATGATGTTCGCATGGGTGTACGATCCGATAGTGATGTCGTTTCTTCTTCTTCTCTTTACTAGCCTATCCTGCTTCTTTGGTTTGTGATTGTAATTTTGACAGGGGATATTTTTTTTTCTGTAAATCTTCTGCCTGTTTGTTCTTGGTTATTTATAATTTAGCTTATGATATCTTTAGGTTATGATTTTGATTTACATTTGTACTATTTTTGTTAGATTGCTTGTTTTTTTGTTTCAGCGGTCTCTCATATAACCTCAATTGTGTTGGAAGAGACCTAAAGCAACAAACAAACAAAAAATATCTCAAAACCAACTGATTTACTGGGCTGGCAGATGTATATAACCATCACAACTTCATTTGGGACATCAGCATCGTCATCTCAAACCATCACCACCATGGCATCACCACGGTTACAACCACCATCACAGCATTGTCACTGCCACAACCACCACCACCACATCACTTCTTCCATCACCACTACCACTAGAGCACCATCGCTACAACTACAACTACCACCTCCTCTTCTTCAGGCACTAGCATCAATACTACCATAATATTTAGGGTCTTTTGATCATTTCTTAAAGTATTTCGAAAGCAATTTCTGAGCCTTATACTGATTTAAAATGGTCATTAAGTTTTAGATTCTCAATAAACTGATAATTTGGTAATTACTAGTGATTGCTGCAAACAAATGTTTGAATGATGAAGATCGGAGTTTATTTTTGATTTGGGTTTGATGTTAGCTTTTATATAAATTTTTGTATTTTGCGCACTTTTATTTTCCACACATGCAGACAAAATACACTTTTTTGCTAAAAAAATACACATTTTAGGATCATAGAATACACTTTTCATCTGGGAAGGTTGGCAGGTCTGCCGGGATGAAAAAGGCAATGATGATGATGAAAACACCACCACTACTATTGCAACCATCACCACAAAATCATTCTTACCATCACCAGTACTAAAATCACCACCACTACAACGACCACCACATCATCATTTCTATCGCCACTACTACTACAACCACTAACACATCATCAACATCCCTACAACAACTACCAAATGATCATCCCAACAACCACCACTGCTACAACTACCACCACATCATCTCTACCACCACATCATCATTCCTACCACCACTACTACAACTACAACCACCACATCATCATCCATATCACCAGTGCTACAACCACCACCACCACCACATCATCATCTCTACCACCAATGCTACTACAACCACCACCACATCATCAACATCTACCACCACCACCACCACACCATCATCTCTACCACCACTTCTACAACCACTACCACATCATCTTCCCTACCACCACTACCACATCATCATCCTAATGACCACTACTACTATTACTACCACCACATCAAATCATCCCGACCACCACTACTACTACAATTGCCACCACATCATCATCCATAAGACCTTTACTACTACTACCACCACCAGATTGTTATCCCTAATCGCATATTTTGCCCCATAAAATCACTTTAAAAATATTTACATATATTTTATAGTGGCTCGTGTCAGGTCTGAATTCTTGCAAGTGTTGATGGTTGGATTCTTGAAACTATAAGACACGTCTTCCAATTTTGATATCTGTTTCTTAGGTTGATCTTGACCCAAAAGGGAAGATATTACATTTGTGCTGTCGTGGAAATTTTATTACTTTAGTGTTGTACTTGTTTCTATTTTAGACTTGATAATAATAATGATAAACATAAATCTTTATTGTCCACAAAATGGAACATTTTTAGCAGTTTTAAAATTTATGTTATAAATATAATGTTGTTCTGGAATTTTTAATTTTTAAATTTACTAATACTCTTTTCCAGATGATCCACTACGACTTTGTTTTTGGTTCTTTTTACGTCTTTGTCATGTATGGTTTGTTGTTCCCTGGTCAACATTGGATGTCTGATTGGTCTCTCATTCATGCTGGAGCTGCAGCTCAGGTATAGATAATAATTTTTTACTGATTTAATTCCTGTTAGCTCAATTTGAAGAGCACACAGCTAACAAGTGAATAAACTGGTATGAATCCTTTTTTTTCCTCATCCGTTTGTCCAATCATGACAGAATTACTGTATCAGTTAAATCTGATAAAAAGTAGTTTATGAAAGACTAACGTCCTGTCCAAAGCCTCTGTTTGTTTCATGCTAAACAATCTGAGATGAACTCTGGCTATGTGGGCTTGATTTAAATCAGGCCTCATTGTCTTGACTTCACATTTGAATTACGAGGAAATGGTATTAAAGATTAAACACAATGTAGGAAAAAGAGTTGCATGTCAACAATATTTACAGTGCACAATGTTAATCATTTGAAAAAAGAAAGGTTTTTATTTTATTATATTTTTTCCATTTGGATATACACTTTTTTCCTGTTTGATTAGCATTTCATTTTCCTTCTTAAATATTTTCTCTATACTCATGTTTTACTCTGCCTCAAATTAGCATCATATTCATATTAATACTCTCCCATTTCACATCACAGGACTATTGTTACAATATTATAATTCTATAGCTTATTTTTAGTGATTTTGATAAAAGCCTTAAAGTGGTAAAGGCCCTTGATATCCCATGGTCGTCTATATTATTATCTCTTCAATCCTTATATACCCTTGTTTCCTATTCCATGGTGTTTACTGTCTTTGTTCTTTAGGGCCTCAGATGCCCTTGTGAAACGTGTGCATAGTGTTTCTCCTTTGTTGGCCAACACTTCACACCACATTGATCTTCATCAGGTTGTGAACGAAAGAGAATCCTGAATGGGTTGGCCGAAAATGATTTGGGCTAGTAAAAGATTGCAGTCTGGTTCAGGGGTGTTGTAATTGAATGAGGGTTCTGATGAACTTATCGTTATCAAGACTACCACTAGGGCCAATGTTCAACTGTAATAAACTATTTGCAGGTTTAATCGCAACTTCTGCTGTCCATTTGATTTGGAATAGGATGGCGATGAAATGCGTAACGGAATGCCCCATTTTTTGGAGAGTATCCTTCGTGAGACTTGCAGTGAATTCTGGTCTATCATCACTTGACAACTCCTCAGGAACTCCAAATGTAGCGAAGAGGGAATGTATCCAGGCGATCAACCACGCTCCCAGATTGAGTGGAAAAAAGTGCAGATCAACCTGATAACCGGTCCCCAGTTACCAGATAGTAGTGACATCCAAAGTCAAAGAAGGCAGAAAAGACTTGCTCCAAAGAGGTTGAAGGTGGAAGTGATGGTTCAGACGATGGCAGTGCCTAACAAGATGCATTGGGATTACATTCATGGCATCTTGACCGTGTATCTTGGATACTTGCAGTCATGCAAGGCCAAAAGACAATAGATTGTGCATTGATGAAACGCCCCGTATGGCTGAGTGCAAATTCAATAAAGTTCACTCAGTTCTTTAGCCTCAACAATTTTTCACTTTCATCTTTCTGTACACATCACTATATTCACTTTGAGCACTCTCTCTCTCACACACATACAAACACACACACACAAACAAATCAAGAAAGTGCGCCAGATTCTTTAGCCTTGATGTCTTCAGCTAAGTTGAATAAAAGTGAACTTGAAGCCCTTACATTGCTGTGGAAACAGAAGTTAAGCATTCGAGTTGTCTGCACTAGCGGAGAAAAGCGTTGAAGGAATAATTTGGATTAATCCTTGAATTTAGAAAAATCACCTTGATAACTCCTTGAATTTCAAAATGAAATTGCTGTAGGAACCCTGCATGATGCTCAGAGAACTTTATTTTGCAACAATTTCTTTAAAGGGTTGTCTCTTTTCTCTTTTACTCTCAGATAGATTATAATTATAAGGTAAAAATAACTTTCTTTATTTGGTCCATGAGGAAATTTGTCTTTAATTTTAATTTCAAGGTGCTGAAATAGCTTGGGCATCACTGTGACATAGTGCTGCACTGCTGTCCTATTCCCTTTTAAATGCCTTTTCATTATTTGTCATTAACATTTTAAGTTATATTAATAAGTTGAATTAAATGTTCAACTAACCTTTTATATTTTTTATCTTCTTTTTTTTCAGGCTCAGTTTAGTTACATTGGTGGAGCATTGCATCACTTGACATCTAAATCAATGCGGCCCCCACAATCTGGACAGGCAGCTGTTTTGTTTTGGTCTATCAATACACTTCTTTTCATTGTGCCTATTCTTTTTGCCTTTTGGTGTCAGAGAGATCCTGAGAAAAATGGCCGTTCATACACTGCCACACTTTCTCAGCCAATTGAAAGAAGAACTGTGCGACGGGTTACAAAGATTGAGTACAAGTCTGAATGAGTTGATTTTTATAGAAGTCAGTGCAAACAAGATAGGGTTAAAGGGGAGGGGAAGGGGATTTTAAAGCAAAAGCAGTGCAGACAAGATAATTGTGGGGGGGAGGGGGGGGGGGGGGGCGGGGAGAAGGTTAGTAATGTTGATGATTAGTAATGAGCTTTTAATTTCTTTCACTGTTTTTTTGTTTTGTTTTGTTTTTTGCAAGAAATGATTGCTTTTTTTAAAATATAACTTTTGCTCCTGGACATTAAGGGGTTACTGAATTTTGTTCCTAATGACTTTGTAGTCATGTCATTCCTGATCTACTGATAATACTTGCCATTGTCTTATGGACTTAACCATATTTTATTTTCGAATCTTTTTCATTAAGAGTAAATGACAGGGTGGTATTTAGTCCTCCTGATATTTTTATTGATATTATGTTTTCTATTTGCCGGTTTATCCTGGTTTCTTAAATAAGTGTTCATATTTGTATTGAGATTGGTCTGGACCTGTCAGTTTTATTGTTTTAATATGTTATTGTTGATTTTTGGGGGGGACAAACTAAGGCTTGGATTAAAATTTGTAAAAATATTTTTGTTTATTTTGAAGTAAATAAGAGACCAAATTAAAAAAAAAATTCATCTACTCTCATGCTTTTCACATTGTAGTATCGGTGGAAGTAATGTATTTACCTCAGGTCTTTTCTTTTTTTAAAACCTCGAATTAAAAAGATATGCAGAATTTTGCTTGGTCCCGGTGGAAAGCAGCACAGTTATTAAAAGAGACATCTTACATTGCACAGCATATTTACATTTGTCAAAGGCAGCATTTTTTTATTTTTTAGATGAGTCTGACCACACATATACTTTATTTTAAATAACATCTTTACATTGTATCATATGGTCACAAATTTCTCTCATTGTAATGTATGACATTGACAATTTTTTACACCATACATGATTATCAAATTTCCAGTGATATTGCATTTGTGTAAGTGAGGCTGCTAAATTAATCTACAAAGATGTTGTCATCATTATTGCTCCTCAACAATCAGTTCACTTAAACAGCTTTATATATACAGATTTTTTTAGGAGCCAGAATTGGCCAGACTCATTTGTTTTTTTGTATTTTTTTTTCTCTAGATTCGGATTTTTAGAACGAATTTTAGTTGATAATTGGCAGTAAATGATGACTTTTGTAAAAAAATAGATATGAGATTGAACTTACTAGCTCTATATCAATTCTAGAGCATTTTAATTTGACAATGCATTGAAATAAGGGTGGAGATCTTTTTTCTTGGTTTGTTACTGATATATTTCATTTTTCTAAAGAAATATACAAACTTTTTCTGTTATCTGTGACAATCTGCTTATCCCAATGATTCCACCCTTTCATGTGACATTTTTTCATATATATCTTTATCATAATCATTGTCAACAGCGACACCTCCTTAACTATCGTTATGTTGTCATCATCTTCATCAGTGCCAACTCCATCTTGTTTCAACATGACTTCACTAATCATGCCATCTTCACCCTAATCATTATAATCATTATTGTTACATCATCTACTCTATCATCTTTTCCCACCACTTCTCATTTAATTCATCATCATCGTCATTATTTTTTAAAAAATATATATTATCATCATCCTTGTCGACACCATCTTAACATTTTCACAATCATTGCCATCATCATATTTCCTCATGGCACCCCTGCTTGTGTCATCATCATCAAGAGCTGTTGTAATACAGTTTGCTGGAATCTCCCCTTACATCCCCTGTGAATCCTGATTTTAGCTTTTAACGTAGAATCTTTTGGTTTTTATCACATTTTAAATTTCTTTTTGAAATATATAAGACAAAAGAAAGCATTGTTAGCTTATTTTTCTTTATTAAATAATCATATTGGATGTATTTCCTCTGTTGGTTGCTACTTTAAAATAATGAAGAAAAAGAATTAGACCTTTGATTTTATTTTTTTATAGATGGCGCCACCAAAATCTGCGTACATGCGTACAAAGTATGTACGTTGTCAATCTTGACCTAATTAGGCCTTTAGTGCCTCTCTTTTGAGCTATGAATGAAAAATGTTGAGCGTTGTCTTATTTCAAATATTCTCTCCAGCTTGTGAAGAAGATATTCAGAATGCTGACAATTTCATAGCTGTAGGTCTTGCACATTGTTTTTTTTTTTATGAGGGAGCAAATGAATGTTGGATGAAATAGTTACAGTCAAGCTGACTTATTTTGTTTAGAGGTTGTTGTTGTTGTATAATGTACATTGATATGTAAAGAATGTTGATTACGTTAAATAATGCTCATAGATTATATTCATGTAGTAAAAAAAAACATAATAATAAAAAGCATTAGCATTAAATGAGAAGTCTCTTTATTTATTAATTGTCAGCATCGGTTACTTATTTGGATGAATGTCCAATTTTACATGGATCCTTATCCAAATACAATTCATAGAATTTCATGAAGTAAACCTTATAGTGCATCTAGTAGATTTGTTTTTGTTTAATACCAACATGATATCAATTTGTATTTGTTTTTGCTTTTTTATCATTGTGCGCTTTTCATACCCCAACGTTGTTTTACTTTGAGCTTATGGGCATTCTGAAATATAAACAAGTTTCTGTTTTGTAAATAAATATGACAGTCTTCCCTGTTACTTGGAACCAGTGGTCATGATTTTAGATAAAAATTTGACTTTTCTTTTTCAGATTGCTAGTATTATAACTTCATTTTAAAAAGATTATATTGTCTCAAATTTTTTATCAAAGTCAATTTAGTAATGGTGGAATCCTTCTGAGCTAGCACAAGTGAAGCACAAAAATTCTTGCTATTGAAGCATAGAAACGCAAGACTAAGACTAAGATTTGATCTGTCATTGTGCAATCCAAGTGCCAGCTCAGAGGTTGTTAGATTAATGGACTCCCATTTAAATTTCCCCACTCAATACACGTTTCTGCTCTTAAAGAATGCTTATGAATGAGATATCCATACCAGTTAAATTCTCAGTAATCGTGTATGAATGAGATGTTGCTACAATATGTCCTTACATGTCATGGGTGATGAGAAGACGATGAAAAGTCATTTATCTTGATTAGAAAAATTCAATTTTAAAACAAAAAAAACCTTATCAACAATGATACATGCAAAGTTTATAATCATAATGGACTTCTTTATAGTGCACAGTATCCTCAACCATGAAAATTACATAGAAATGATCTTAGAATGTTGAGGTTCCCAAGTATCAAATGATTCCTTTTGCTATCCTTACACCTATCTGGCATCAAATACAACTGTATTCACTGTAATTATATGTCCTTTTAGACTTGTGCTATACTTGTGATGCTTTTTACTCAGGTTACCCGGTTTCACTAGTCGAAGAAAGAAAAGCTGAGGAAAATAAATTATTACACCATGTTTTTCTCATATTTATTCAAAATGAATGTCTTTTCATCACACTCACATGTGACCTGAAGATGACCTTTTCATATCCCAACATGTGCAAACAGGGCTTTTGGCAACTCTTCTTATGTAGCTTTTCCAATGATTATTTTATTGTTTCTTTCTTATACATTTGCTGTAGCTGGCAAAATTTGTTGTCTATCACTTTCTCATATACTCTTGTATTACAATATTCAATTAGATTTGTTGAATAAACATCATTTTTCTAAAGAAAAATATGCAATGAATTGTGGGTTTATTTGCATGTATTTATTTATAAATTATTTTTTTAACCAAGCGGGTAGCAGTGGAGGTGGAACTGGCCTGTAAATTCTCAGGCAATTGCCTGAAATCAGACAATCCATTATTCTCTACCTCATGGGGCATACTGTTACTGTGAGACAAAAATAAATTTAAAGAAATTTCCTCCAGTGTGAAAGAAAAGGCATAGCCTAAATTAAAATAATGGGAAATGTAAAAATGTGGATGACAATACCAAAGGATAATTAATAGTACCATAGTTACGTTGTGTACCAAAACTGGTTCTCTCTCTCTTGTACTTCGTTCAATGCGTACAGTGACAGTCAGTGGGATTACCCGCCCACTTCATGATAACGTCTATTACCTCTTGCTTCACTCACCGTGTCAGTTCTGCCATTGGTTAGCGTGCGCACCAGTTGTTCCAACACACATTTGCAATATCATCCAATGTCTTCACAAACAATTTGACACAAGTTGCTATATTTCTCCTTAACAAGTTCTAATATAGTACCATTTTTGACATCACTATTCCTCTGAAATTTACAATTGTATGTCTGAAGATTGTCGGCAAGATTTTTAAAATGAAAAAGCGAATACTTAATTCAGAACCCAAACAGGTTTAGTTTTGTTTTGCTGGCTGTCAATAGTTTGTCAATTTTTAGTAGTATTTTAAAAGCTGCTGATTGATTTGTAAACATTTAAAACTTCCTAATATTATGACCATTGAAAGGTAATGTAGAGCAGTCCTGGGTTGTGTTTTTATTCTATCAGGGTTAGCTCGATGTGAGAAGGGGTAAAGGTCCTAGTCCTAGGGTTTTTGTTTTTCCTATTAGTATTAGGGTTAGTCAAAGGTACTAGATATTATTCTTTCTTTTAAGTTAGTTAAATGAATACTTCAGTTTTTGCCCTTAGCTCGAGGAACATGTGAAAGGCTGCAACCTTTACTTGATCATTGATAGAGATAAAAAGCAGGCAGTCAGAAATTGAGTGGACTTAGTTTGAAAATAGACTTTCTTTCTGATTAATAAAATAGATAAATAAAAATAAAATTCCCTTTATTCATCCCATAAGACATAGGGGAAATTTGTTTCTAGGGTCTATTCCAAGGGAAAACTGGAATAACCCAGGCGTCAGCCGTGGTGAAGCACTGCGAATTGAGCTAAGGTGAGATGATCGAACTTGGTATCATTCGGGTATGAAGCAAAGACTGTACCACTGAGCCATGCTGCCCCCATTATGATTATGTCAGGAAAATTCCTTTTGTTAGGACAGTTAACTGTCTATATCTACTGCAAAGCCAGATTGAATTACAAATAAAGGGACTCGCATATCTCCAAGAGGAATGACATGAAGGGAAAACCAGTCCTTGTCAGAATCATATTCATTTTAAAAAGCCAAAGGTATGCAGAATGTTTAAATTCTTTCATGTTTACTAGCAAGGGTACCGTCTAATCTAGACCATTTTCTCTGTAATGGAATTTATATACAGCTAATTTCATATTCTAAGTTTGTTCCAGAATATTATGATGATAGGGGTATCCATCCCACCATGAGTAAAGACTGGGGATATTATTTTATATTTCTCATAATGAAATTAAACTAAGAGTAAGTTTCTCAATACTGAGGCAAAGCTTATTATTGTTATGCTTAATTATGCCTCAATTTTTTTTTTATTTTATTATTTTTGTTGTAGATTTCAATCTAAAAGAACTTACTGTAAGTTTTGATCACTAAAACAAAGCAGAAGTAAGACAACTATCTCCTCTCTTTATGCTCAGACAGGCTACTTGATTTGTGACTACTAGCAATATTCTTATAAAAACATTAGATTGATAAATCATGTAATTTTTATTATCAATTTCTGCTGAGGTCACCGATGGTTAAAATAAATTTTCAGACAATTTTGGAAATTTTATAAGCTAATTCTAATTCCCCATAGGACAAGGGAATGTTGGACCCCTTTGTCTGCTGGTCCTCATTATTTGCCCATAGTATTGCTCGTTATCTCTTCTGTCGCTCTTAATAATTTTTCTTGATAATATGTAGCTTAGAGCTTTTCTGACATGGCGGTTTTTTGCAAACAAATTCCAAAATTTTGCAAGCTAAAAACAGCAAAATTTGCTAAAATTTGCGGTTAATTTTCCTAAAAACCCATACTTATTTCATGAAAGGGAAAGGTATTTGTTTTTAAGGGTTTCACGGTGCTGTAACAAACGTAAAGTCATATCAGCGCCAGTAAAAAAGAAGAAAATGGGATAGTAAAAAGAAACTACTCTATCAAATTTTTAAAAATCTTTAATTCGTCTGTTTTTGTGTGTGTGTGTGTTGTTGTTTTTTTAAAACATTTTTTTTGCCTTTTAAAAAAAATTATCATTGTATTATTATTTTTACTTTTAAAAAATTATTATTGTTTTTTTTCTTTGCAAAATCTCCAAAATTTGCAAAAAAATTGCAGATTTTGCGGCCTCAATGTAAATCAGTGATATTTTGCGATTTTTTGCGGCCGCAAGCGATGCACAAAACTGCAATGCCAGGCTTTTGTTCTGGAATGGAACTATGTGGTTTTGCTTGGGTCCTGTGAGTGAATCAGGATGGATTTATCTTTTTGTAAGACCAAACAGTGGAACTCAGATACAACGTTGATAGTGGGACTAAAAGAATCCCCATTGTAACTTGAATCCTGTTATATCCATGCATACGGTATTTGATGGGAGGCATTACTGGATGAAATAAAAAACACAACGAACACATTTCCAGTTATCTCGAGTAAATATATCAAACGAGTAGAAAATAACTACCATCTCGTTACCCCCCCCCCCCCCCCCCCAACCATCATCATCCTCTATCATTTTCATTTACTTCAAAATAAAAGGAGAGTTGGAACAGTGCAACAGTAAAATTCTGTCATCGTTTCCACCATCCCATCCTCGGCACTGACATCAACTACCACTACTAACTGCACTTCAAAGTCAAAGATCAAGTAGCCCATCATCCCTTTGATAAGGCAAGACAGCCACAGGCTTCACATAGAGCTCATGACCTATTCATTTCTCATTTTGCATAGTTACCTAATCAGTCGTGAGTGGTACAGGTCTCACTCTATGCCTAACACATTAAGCTTTATGTTTGTTTTGTTTTTAAGGGCCTTACGGCGCTTGCAACATATTATGGTCATATCAGCGCCAGTAAAAAGGAAGAAAATGGGATAGTAAAAAGTTCTAGAATTACGATTAAAGCACCCAATAAAAGGTAAGACGAAGGGGAATTGGTTCAAATAGGAAACAGATGTAGATTCCAAGAACACACTATCAAAGTACTTAGTTTGAGATCATCTAAAAGTCTCACCCAGACACAAGCACAGGTCCCCACTAAGAGGGACACACTCAAATGTTTACAAATCATATATAATATGTAAACAATACAATAAAGTGCATAACACAGATGATTTACAAGGAAAAAAATATCATCTCCCAAAACTCTAACTATACATTTGACTGTTTCCCGCCAGCTAGGGTATCCGGCAGGGCCCGGACAAAACCAAGTAGTCTCACTCCAGACAAAGACAGAAAGCATTTTGGAAAACATATATAGGGGGATAGAAGACACAGTATGTACCTCCCTGCCCACTATGGAAGGTCAGAACCCCGCCCAGACATTAGGCTTTAGTTCATCCAACGTTGATCTGTCATTCACAAGCCTCTCACTTGCCTTTTGTCGAGTCGTCATGCTATCTTATGCTAAGTACACAGAATAACTATTATTCGTCCACCCCCACCCCATTTCAATTCCATATATGTTACACTTTCCTCTTTTCATTGTTCAGAAAAGGAACTATACATTTGACTGCCTCCCTCTCGGCTAAGGATCGTTTTTGTTTTTGTTTTTGTTTTTATGGGTTTTACGGCGCTTGCAACCATTAAGGTCATATCAGCGCCAGTAAAAAGGAAGAAAATGATATTTAAAATTCAAAGAATTACAATAAAGCACCTGAGAAAAGTGAAAGGGGAATTGGTTCAATAGAAACAGATGTAGATTCCAAGAGCATACTATCAAGTACTTAGTTGAGATCACCTGAAAGTCCCACCAGACACAAGCAAGGTCCCAACTAAGAGGATACACTCAATGTTTACAAATCATACAAAATATTTTAACAAAGCAATACAGTGCATAACAGAGAGATAATTTACAAGGAAAATAATATCATCTCCCAAAACTAACTATACATTCGATTGTTTCCCCCCGCCAGGTATCAGGCCAGACCATGACAAAACCAAGTAATCTCATTCCAAGACAAAGACAGAAGCATATTGGAAAATAGATATAGGGGGATAGAAGACACAGTATGTACCTCCCTGCCCACTATGGGAGATCAGGAACCCCACCCAGTCGGCTAAGGATCAGGAAAAAAAAAACACTATAAAAAGGAAGACAATCGCATGGAAAAGAAAACAGATAACGAATGACAACCGATTATGACGTGTATTATTATTATTATTATTATTATTATTATCATTATCGGTATTTCAAACATTTTTAATGATACAAAGAAAAAGCATTCTCCAGAATTTTGTGCCATTTCTTTTCTGAAACTGACTGATAATGCATTTAAGATATGTACAGCATGCAAAGATTTATGATATTTAAGATTTGGCACATAGACATAAGACAGAATTTTTTATTTTTTAAGTTATGGATACATTTTGCAGTAACAGACTTCTTTTCTTCATTTTCAATATTTCTTTTCACTTTCACGAAATATTAACTCAGAAAAAAATTATTGGATTTATTTTAGCAACAATGAAATTAAAAAAGGCTTATCAAGCACACAAATTTATTCTGAAATATAAACTCCGGAAGACGATAAGGACATATTATTTTGAGTATGTATATAGCAAATGGCATGCAATTGATATATGTTTTGCTTCTGATAGAACAATTCACACTTGGCAAAGCATGATATGAAGGCACCAAGTAAATAATAAAATTAAATGAAGATGACTGGAGAAATGACAAAAAATGTGTATGTAGTCTGCCAGCTTCTATACTGCTTGTTATAAATAAAAACCATGATAATCTATAGAGAAAACCTTTAAAAAGATGAAACGATGTAACTACAAAATATTAAATCACATGCAACTAATCTTAATGTATCAACTCACATTGTTTGAGTAGGATGTCTTTTATTTGTGAGCTTTCTGTACAATTCCACCGGAACACAATTTGATTTATTTTAAAGCCATTTGATTTCAAGGGACTATCATTCCTCCTCCCTCCCCCCCCCCCCCCCCCCCCAAAAAAAAAGGTGGGTAAGAAACGTCATTTTTTTGTTTTTTAAAGGAAGAAATAGATGGAAAATCCTATAAAGTCAAAAAGTAAAATGAGTGGAATGTACATCTGTTGAGATGTGTGAGATGTGATCGCTTGATTCAAAATTATTGTAAATCAGAGATCATATGAAATCTAACATTATATGGAGTTGTATTCAAAAGCTAAAAAGAAAATCCTTTCAGATGATAAATATCCTATAGGCTGGTCTACAAACTTAATATGTTTGAGAGGCTGATCTGACTCCCTTATCAAGACAGATAAAATCAAAACCGAGATCACAAGTAAGTCAGAAATTAAATTGGCAATGATAACAGACACGATTACACAAGTAAAAGTATCTTATGACGAGGAATGTAGGTTTTTGACATTTGCATAAAGTGGATATACTGGAGATTTCTTGATGAAAAAAAATAAAAAATTAACCATTTTGTATTATAAAGACAAACAGACTACGGTATTGTGATTTGTAACATTTCAAGTACATTTTAGCAAATTACTGATAAAGTAAAAAAAACCCAGAAGAATGTGATTACTTACATTGAAATGATAAAAGCCCCGAGCCATTTTTTAAAAATTTATTAAACTTAGCTTACAGTTCACAATTACTCTATTGTTCTACCTTTGTTTTGATATAAAAACAGGGAGAAAATTTCACATATTATTCCTTCATAATTCGTAATATACAGATTCCTTAAGCCCTCTATTTACATTGTATATCCCACTTTCTAAAATCAATGAAATATACTAATATCAACAATTGTAATAAAATGTTATCATTTTGCAAGAAGATTGAGTTCAGTGTGTGCAACTTGCTTTGCATGAAAGCACGAACGATTAAAGCTGAAAAAACACTTCATACTTTTTAATGCTCAAAGACTAGATATAGAGCATTCAATCATGAGAGTTGCGAGATAAATGAGCCATACCAAAATTAATAACAATAATAATTACAAGAACAACAAAAATAATATTAACAAGAATCCTAAAATCACAACAAAGCTGTTAGAAAATGGGATGTAATTGGCTTACTTTTGAAAGAATAGCAATTATATAAATATGTAAAACAGTTATCATAATATTGTAATCTACTAGATCATGGAAACATAAATTATAATCGAGTATATTGCTCATTGTCCCATCTACAAACATTAATTAGTTCCTTTATCATAATTGACTTACTCATTAGTTACAACAAAGCAACAATATCATACTTGCACTTTTTTCTCTCTTCTGGGTGGTTTTTGCTATTTCCATTTTCAACAATGAGATTAATATATGTCAATATCTTACAAAACGGATTTTCTGTGTTGAATTGATGAGGGACAAACTGAATATGCTTAGCAACAGATATACGTTGCAGCCACACACACACACTATTTAATAAACTTAAAAGCACAATTGATGAGAACATTCATTATTATAAGATCGTCAAGAGATTATAGATCTATAATATATCTCCAGTTACAGTGCCCAAAGAAAAAATTTTAAATGGGGAATTAGTTTGATTCAAAGAGGAGTAAGAGAGTTAATAAGTATCCAGAATAGTCCCATCACCTCATTTTAACTGAGACACTTGGAATGAAGAAGGTTTCGCAGTTTTTTCCTCGGCTTCTCTCATCTGAGCAGAATCAAAAAAGGATTAACATTTGCAAAAACCTTTTGAACATCAGTGAGAATAGCAGCTCGCTTCTAGAGACAATAATCACGGGTGATGAGACTTCTTTACTGCTAAACCCTGGAGGAAAAAATGCAATCATTGCAGTAGAAGGCAGCAAAATCACTGAAGAATGCCATTCAGGTAAAGAGCACAATGAAATTCAAGGTTCTTGATTTTGACTGAATCGTTCATTGAGAATTTGTACCTCAAGGTAACTCTGTGAACAAACACTTTTACTTCGAATTTTGTGGTTTTAAGAAAAGATGATGAAAGCAACCACAGCTTTAGGTATCTGTAAGATGGTTTTTACACCACAACAACTTCCCTGCATATTTGGTATTAGCAATTTCTGGCCTAAATGATGAACATAAAAATCATTGATCAACGTTCATACTCTCCAGACCTAGCACACTGTGTGACTTTTTCCTATTCTCAAACTTAAAATGGCACTAGAATGACATCGTTTTACAAGCATTGATGATATTCAGAGAATATTGAGAGGTGGTTGATTGATATTGTGAATTTGTTTTTTTTTGTTTTTAAGGGTTTTACGGCACTTGCAACACATTTAGGTTATATCAGTGCCAGTAAAAAGAAGAAAATGGGATAGTAAAACGTTCTAGAATTACAATTAAAGCACCCAAGAGAAAGTAAGACAAAGGGGAACTAGGAACAAATAGGGATCAGATGTAGATTCCAAGAACATACCACCAATGTACCATAAAATAAAGGTCTCAAATAAAGACAAAGGCAGATCCTGTTATATGGAAGAAAGAAAAAAGGTATTCTAGTTTTTACACATGTTAAAATTAAGATAGACAAAAAAAACCCCCCAAAAAACAAAACAAATGGCTTAAACAATTAAACATATCCACAATAATTGACATAAAGTATATTGACAATATTTCAACTTGAACATAAATGGTTGGTGAATGCAACAATACCAATCATAAATATACAATTTCAGTTATTCCTAAGATAATGTAATCCTTTTAATAGCAGAGCTTGTGCTAAAGCTAACCAACCTTTACCTCCAGGTGATAAATTTCTGTTTTAAATCTCTATCCAAACAAAAATTTTCACAGGAATGGCGAACACTGTTCCCAATTGATTCTGCTCTGGGCAGCTTCAACTACGGTTGATAACAAGGATGTGTACATAAAGCAATAACAAAAGTGTGGTCAATAAATAATTTCAGATGACCTATAACACACAGTATTCATTTTGGTTCATTGTCCAAACAAAGGTATTAACCAGAAAACTAAGACAAATATCAACAGCAGCATGAAATTAATGCATATAAATGTACAAATGAGGTCCTGAAATTAGTGTTAAAAATAGAGATTTAAAATTTTTCTTTTTTTTTTTGGGGGGGGGGGGGGGGGGTTACAGCGCTTGCATTTCACTCAAATTCAGAACTAGTAAAAGCGAGCTTGCAGAAATTAAATCAAGCTAACTTGCATAAGTAAGAAAAATAGTAATATATAGGGGATGAATCTAAAAGAGATCTAAGAACAATATGTCCTAATAATTATAGCTCATCTAAAACCACTGTAAAGTTCCAGACTGACAGCGCTACAGGATCTCTGAAAATAGGGATACACTTGAATGTTTACAAAATCAGCATTGCAGTAATATCCTGACATTACTATGGCATAATCAATAATGGAGAGATGATTTACAAGGAAAAAACATTATCTCTCATAATGGTCCCATTCCAGAACAACCAAGATGTAAAGCCACATAGAAATGACAAGACATTTAGGGGCATAGAAAAAATAGCAAGGCATTGGACCAGTAGAGAACCCACTGGCCCACGGGTGGATAACATTCCTCAACCCAAAGAGTGGTTAAGGTAAAGATTGGTTTGAAGAACTAAATATATTTCTTAGGGAAGAATCTGATAAACAGATCTGCGGAGTATTGAATTTCTTCAAAATTACAGCACACAAAAGGAACTAAAGCCAATTAACCAACGTCGATAAGGAAAAATAAAATTCCATTGTCAAGTGGAGAATATCAAATGAACTAAAATTAAGTTGTAAAAACTTTAAAATGTTTAAACTGCTAATAAAAGCACTACCAATAACAACAAAAAAATCTTTCATAAAATACATGAGTAAAAGAATACATTTGAAAAGATAAGACAAAAGAACCACTGTTTTGTTCTTGTTATTGTCTGATCCATACTTTAAACCAAACATAATCTTTCATAAATTTACTCATAAGACTTTGCTGAGACATCGTCTTTCAAAAAATAAATGAGTCATTTTCCAACAAATTGAAAATACGCAACAGAAACATTCTGCATTTTACAAATTATGGCTTGATACAGTTGCTATGATGATTGCTGAGACCATTTACAATCAACAGGATGCAATAAAGTGATGTGTTCTGCACCTCTAAGGGGCACCCTGTGTTGGGTGTAGTAGTCAATCATTTCAGGGATGGTGGTAAACTCTTTGCTATTTTTGCCTAGGATATAACGCAGACTGCCATCAAGCTGGGCTGACTGTTCTATTTGGACATGGATATACTGTTTGGCACTCCTGTAAAAAGCAATCACAAAGAAATGTCAATATATTTAAGTGTCACATCTGTTACTGCATGTGGATGTGAGGAACACAATTCACTTTGATGTAGAAAAATTGCCTTAATAGCTCTTACTTCTTGGAGATTTTAAATATTGATGTTCTATTTGAGATGTGAATTATGAATAAGGGGTTCATGGAGGAAGGGCAAAGAAATATGTAACCAAAGAAATTGGTTGAACGTGAAAGAGTTAACTATGTTGATTCAAGTGACAAAATAAAACTGCCACTGTGATTGAGTATCAATCCTTTTCTTACTCCTTATTCTAAAACTAGCAACTCTGCTACATCTGAAACGTAAAACTAATCACTGACACCACTACCCTTTCTCCCTTCTCTCTACAGCAGGCATTATACTATTTAATACAATTTTCTATTGAATTGCCTTAATTTGACAAATAAACTAATCGAACAAGTCGAAAATAACACTATTCCCTCATGACAAGTCAGAGAAATTATGATGTAGTTTGGAATAACTAAGGATGTGATGAAACAGGGTCACTTGGTGGTGGTTGATGAGAATTAGCCTCTTTTTTTAATTATTGAGAAACCTAAAAAAATATGCATGAAATAATAGACTTACTTTATGGAAAGGGAGTAAGACTTTCTGTCTGAGCTTATTCTTACAATAAAACTCCCTTCCTTGCAAACATAAAGCATCTGTTCAGCATCATCCCTTGATATATTTCCATGGAACCAGCTGAAATAATATATATTCAATAATTTCAAAATCAGAGTTACTTGTGAGAAAATGGTATTAATAACCCACAAATTTAAAATACAATTTTTGTGTGTGATAAATTAATAGATTTCTTGACCTTTAAAATAAAATAAAATTTATAAAACATATTGGTAAAAGTAACCAAATCGGTGGCCAAATATTGATGGTAGATCTGTGTCACGCACAATAGTCTCAAGACTCAATATGAGAAGCATCAATGACCGAGATTATCGGGACGAGGAAAAGTCTCAAGACCAAGGTCGAGGTCGAGACTTTTTCAATACTAAAAAGTTAATTCTTTGAATCTTCAACTATTTTATGACTTTTTTTTACAACCAAAGATGCAAATTTACGACCATTGACGACCTTTACGACCAAGACATCAAATTTACAAATTTACGACCTTGATGGACACCCTGTTCTAGTAGTGATAGTGGTAGAGATGGTGATGATGTGATAATGGTTGTAGCAGTGGTGGTAATTGAAGATGATGATGATGATGAGTGGTGATTGTTGTAGTAACAGTGGTGTTAGTAATCATTTTGACATGCTGGTGGTGGTTATTGTAAGGAAGGTAATGAAGATGACCTGGTAGTGGTTGTATTAGTGGTGGTAGTGATTGGTGTATTCATGTCGGTAGTGGTGATGATAATCTTGTGGTTGTATTTGAGTAAATAGTGATGGTGATGCGATGATGGCAGTAGTAGTGATGATGTGGTAGTGTCACACTAGTGGTGGTGTTGATGATGATTATGATGATGGTGACAATGATGATGATGATGATGTGGTTGTAGTTGTGGTGGGGGTGACGATGATGTGGTGGTAGTAGTAGTGGTGGGAATGATGATGAATTAGTGGTGGTTGTGGGAGTGGTTGTAGTGATGATGTTGTAGTGGTGTTAGCAATGATAGTGTGTTGGTGGTTGTAGTAGTGGTGGTATTGATGATAAAGTTGTCAATCTCACGGTCACTTTGATTATTTGATTTCTTGTGTATTGAAATAACAAGAGTGCCCCGCCTCTTTAAGCTCAAATCAGAGGAGATGTTGTCCATTGCAGTGAATAACACGAGTGCCATGTCTCTTTATCCTCAAATCAGAGTAGGTGCAATGCATTGCAGTACAAGCAAATGAGAAAAAAAGCTTACTGTGAAATAAATTACAGTACAACTGTTTCACTGTTCAGTGTAAAAATTGCCTTCTGTAGGTCGTTCACTTCGGACCCATTATGAGGAGGTGGGACACAACCTGGAAAATCTAGGTCCAGAAAAACTGTACCCCAGAATTCTGGGACATCCCATAAAAGTGGCACCCATGGACATGATGTCAAAGCTTTATTCACCCTTTCTGTATGTCTCTTTGAACGCAGTTATTTGTAACATAGCTTATTGCATCTGCACTTTTTCGACCCTTTTCTTTCTTTTTTTTATGTTCAGTGGTGTAGATCCCAAATTAAATAACCATAGACCATTATATGAACTTCCTCTTTAAATTTGAACCCATCGTCTGATGATCTACCAATTAAACTAGACAGAATCTTTGAAACTTAAAGAGATATAAAATAACTCTAAGATACATCCAATCCAATCCATTCTGTCACAGTTTCAACACTGAAGATAAATGCAACATTAGTGTGGATGATGTCAGGTTATGACAATCTTCTTCTTCTAGGTTCCATGCCTGGTCCAGGCTTCGGATACTGCATGAATTATCTCTCTCCATTCCTCCCTGTCTCTTGCTTTTTCAAACAGCTCTTGGATTCTTAGGTTGGTGAAGCCCTTCAGTTGGTCTATGAGTGTTTTTCTTTGTCTCCCCGGGCGCGTTTACCAGGTATTTTTCCACAACTTGCCAGGTATTCATTCTTATCTTTCCTTACTATGTGTCCGAAAAAGGATAGTTGTCGATCCGCTATTAAGGGCATTAGTTTCCTTTGTTGGTATGTTTGTTTTAGCACTTCTTTGTTCGTTTTGTGTGCAGTGTACGATATTCTCTGCATCCTTCTCAAACACCACATTTCAAAAGCTTCAATGTTCTTTTGTGTTTCTGCATTTGTAGTCCAGCTTTCGCATCCGTATAACAAGATTGGCCACACGTAGCACTTCAAGACTCGGAATCTAATCCCGAACGACATCTGTTTGTTTTTCAATATGTTTCCGAGGTCCATAAAGGCCTGTTTGGCTTGAGTTATTTTTGCTTGTATGTCTCGGTTACATCTTCTATCTGTTGTCACTATTGAACCCAGGTATTTAAAACTTTCTACGTTGGTAAGTTGCTCGCCGTGAATCTTTATATTGCAGGTGTTGTTGTTTTCGGGGTTTTTCTGTATTACAATGCATTCCGTTTTGGTGATATTCACTTCCATTCCCTTGGCTTCACTATCTACTACCACTTTGTCAACAATCTTTTGAAGTTGGATTTCTGATGTTGCAACGAGTACCGTATCGTCTGCGTATCTTATATTTTTTATGTTGTGACCTCCTACTTTTATTCCCTCCATATTAGTTATGCCCCTCATGATTGTTTCTTGGTATAGATTAAACAGATCTGGTGAGGCAACACACCTTTGACGGACTCCTTTCTTAATAGGAATGGAATTTCCTGTAGAGTTTCCGATTTTGATAGATGCCTGCTGGGTGTAGTATAATGTTTGCATGAGTCTGAGGTCTTTCTCATCAGCGCCAATGGAGTGCAGTTGTTTTAGTATTTCTTCGTGGCGTACTCTATCAAAAGCTTTTTTGTAGTCGACAAAACAGAGGTATAGTGGGGTCTGAACCTGTATAGCTCTTTCACTTAAAACACGGAGGAGGTATATTGCGTTCCTTGTCCCTCTGTCAGGTTGGAATCCATATTGTTCTTCTGCGATTTCGGGGTTAATCTTATTCCTTAGCCTGTTGATAATTATACGCAACAGTATTTTGTTGATGTGGCTTATTAAACTTATAGTTCTAAAATTTTCGCATCTGACTGCACCTGCTTTCTTTGGTATTGCTATGAAAATAGAGTTACAGAGATCTTCTGGAATTTTCCCAGTGTTGTATATATTGTTGAATAATATGTGAAGTTCATCAATTGCTAGATCTCCTAGGCTTTTTAATACCTCTACAGATATTTCATCAGGGCCTGTTGCTTTACCATCCCTCATTCGTTCCATGGCATGTTCAACTTCACTTTTGGTGATTTTTGGTCCGCTTAATGGTTCTTTGAATTTCAGTGGTGGTTCATTTCTATTTGGATCATTGTACAGTTCGCCTATGTATTCTACCCATCGGCTTTCTATATGTTGTTCTTCAAATAGCAGTTCCCCTTGTTTGTTCTGGATACAACTTCCTGCTGCTTTGCTTTTCCTTTTCCCTGATAGTTCTTTTATTCTTTGGTGAGCTTGTTGGGGGTTGGGTTTGTATTCTCTTTCGATTTCGCAGCATTTCCAGTCTAGATAGTTCTCGTGTGCCTCGATGCATTTGGATTTAATGTGGTTGTTCAATGTTTGGTATTCTGCAGACCCTCTGTTGCATTTACGTCTTTCTTCAAATAGGTTTAGAATTTCATTTGTCATCCATTCCTTTTTGCTGTTTATTTGAGCTATTGGTAAATGCTTTTCTGCAGTTGCTTTGACACACTTTTGGAATATATCAAATTGTTTTTCACATTTTTCGTTATCAGGTTCACTTTGGCTTTGTATCATGAGTGCACTTTCAAATTCTTCTCTCATTTTTGTTTGTATGCCATTGTCTTTGCATAACCTGTAATCCCTCTTTATTCTACCAGCTGTTCTCTGAATAGCTTTAAACTTTATCCTTACTGTACAAACAACTGGGACATGGTCACTGTCTACATCGGCGCCTGGGTAGGTTTTGCAATTTAATATGCCATTTCTGAATCTTGATGATACTGCTATAAAGTCTATCTGGTTCCTTGCTCTGTCCCGTGGTGATTGCCATGTCCAGGTTCTTCTTGGGTGTTGTTGAAACCAAGTGTTTGAAATCATTAATTTATTTGTTCTACACCAATCTGCCCAGATGTTTCCTCGTTCATTTCTGTCTCCAAGTCCATGTGGTCCAATAATGTCACCATCTCTGCCTCTGCCAATCTTAGCATTTAGGTCCCCCATTACCATAAGGACTTCTTGTGATTTACACATTCGTTTTGCTTTGTCTAGTGAATGGTAAAACTCTGTCATATCTGCATCTGTCGCCTCTTCTGTTGGTGCATAAACTTGAATAATATTGGTGTCAACTACAGGTCCTCTTAGCTTAACCAGCAAAACTCTGAGATTGCTACGTGCCCTTTGTAAAATTTGGTTGATTGTTGGTTATGACAATATATCATGATAATTATGTCCTCCGTATTTCTTTGATATGAAAAAATTCAAACATCTTACCTTTGATTTATTAATGGGATGGAGGGGTTGATACGTTGGCCAACAACAGCACTCCGTGATTTACCTTTCATGTTTGAGTTATCAATACTGTGATGACCTAGAAACACACACAAGAGATAATTTTGACTAAAAACCAGTGACAATAATCAAATATGGCGTCAGAGATACCATGTTTTCTCTCTCAGTTTTTATATGAATATGCTTTGTTTGTCGCTGTGCAGAATCAGAATTCACATCATCATGAAATTATAGGCATTAAATCCTTTCAATGATCAGAAAACCTTAGCAGTAGAATGATTAGAATGGATGCCTTAAAAAAAAAAAAAACTAAGAAAAAAAATGGCTAGGATTGATCTTAAGATCACAAGCTGTCTCAAAGATATTCTTTTGCCATGTTTTATCTCTCCCTGGCCTAGTACCATATAAAATTAAATATCTAATTTAAAATAAACATCTGTTGCACCACATAGACATTTAAAGCAGTCTAAAACTATTTTTAGCATTAGTAATATTATCTCTAATACTCACGTCCACGAGATATCAAGTTTGCTTTGGTTTCTTGTGCATTTTGTGAAACATGGTCTCTAGCATCTGAGGTAGATCGTATAATAGGTCCTGTTAAATTAGGGCCCACTCTGATTGGTTTATCACCGGCAGCTTGACGCGTTCGCTGTAGTTTATCTTGTAATTCTTTTTGTCTTCTTGAATTGTCCCAAGGCTCTTCATAAGTACTTGTGGCTTGCATATGAATTTGACTGTAAAGGAATGGTACCAAAAATAAAAGTTTTGAACCTTTCAAGGAAGTTGGTTTAGTTAGCTTGCTTTCATCAATTTTTAAATAGAAATTTTAGAAATGCAAATTCAACTTTTTCGGTTGATGTCAGGAAGTGTAAAGGGGTAATTTTTTTTTTAAAAAGGTGGCACTACAAATGTCATGTGACCAATCGATTTGAATGCCCATATTATTCAGTAATTTCAGTCTTACCTTAACCTTTCCTCTAAGATCTTATTTTTCAAATCCCAAGCATCCTCATAGGTATCAGAGGGTTGTTGCTGTGGTATCTGTAAGTTGGAGACAGGAACTTTCGGCTGAGGGACAGGATCATGACGAGTTTCAGTCTAATAATTTGAAAAAATATATTACAGCAGTAATGATTTGGGAAAATGATGGTTCACAGTAAATATTTTTTTTCTTTTTGGAATGTATAGCGGATTATTGCTCGACTCTCAAGCAAACATATTGGATTGAAATCTAAATAGAGTCAAGTTTTTTTTCTGACCCTTTGTTCACCTAGCAAAGGATGAGTAATTGAACCTATCTAATTTGGCAGAAGGTACTCTGTGAAGATTAATGCCCTATCCAAAGGATGATAAACAATCTCTCCAGTCAAGTTGCTGCTAGAAATTGGGGTGAAATTCAGCACCATAGGCCTTATGCAGAGCTGCCAACCCCATCTGATGAGAATGTGTACAATGGGACCTCAAAATGGGGGAGATTTCATAAAAATGAGTACAATCCTAAAAATCGACGGAAACGAACTATTGTGAAAGTAAGAGGAAGGTATACGTACATAAAGTCACACCGCACAAGCTCAATTGCAGCAACAATGATGTTCCCAAGACTATAATCCAATCCTTTCAGAATTCTACCTCCCAGCATGAAGATCATAATTGGTCAAAAAATATATGAATATCCACTTGGTCACCAGGGTTTCTCAACTCAAGGCTATTACAACTCAAGAAAACTGAAGTGACTCCGTACTCTGAAAATGGGTACAATCTTGGGGGAAATGCGTGCAAGCGTACAATTGCTGAAAATGCGTACAATCCGCATTTTTTGCAGTAGGTTGGCAGGTCTGCTTATGGCTGAGAATAAATTCTACAAGATTTTGGACTGAGAGCCTTGTTTAATGTGACTTCTCTTGATTAAATGTGTTAATCTTTTTAACCCACAACAGCTTACAAAGCTGTTCTATCTTAATTTATATAGAATAAAACAGTAAAATATGCAAGGCTAGATCAGGGTACTATCCATCTAAAGTGTAACCAAAAAAAAAATAAAAAAATAAAATTGTTATTTTTAAAAATAATTTTTAAAAACTTGACCTTTAAAATAGCGCAATATTCACTAAACGTGCTCAAAGTGCCTTACAAAGAGTCCCTGACCACAAGCAACACAGAATATGTAGAATGAGACATGACGCCTGTTAGGCGATGTTACCATTCTTATTTACAGAGACAATGATGTTACCGGTCAGGTGCTCATTTTACACCTGAGTAAGGTGAGAGAATGTGAGTAAAGTGTCTTTCACAAGGAATCACCTATGCACCAAGCAAGGCTCGAACCCAGGACCTTCTGATCTCAAAGCGAATGTCATACCACTGGACCACATAGCCACACAAGACAATTAAAGGATAAATTCCTTACAACATTCAATCCAAATGTTAGATTTCAGGATATATGTAGTCAAAGACAGTAATTGGAATGTTGCATTTTAGGAACAGCAGCTTAATTGGAACAGTCTATCAGAATGTATTTCATATTATCTGTAATAGTTAATCACAGGTCAATTAATTGGAATTAAATTAGAGCTTTCACTATTAATTATAATAGGAACTGAATTACAGGTTCATTCACTATGCACACACAGGGGTCATTGAGTCTATTTAAGACATAATCCCTTAAATTAAAATGTGTCCTTTTTCACACACTTGACTGTCTTGGGACACAACAAATATAATAATGACTATCTTTAAAGGTCTTTGGTGTAACAGGTTGTTTGATCTAGATAGGTCATACTATGTATATAAAATGACTGACTGAACAATGGTGACTGGAATTAGAAGAAATAGACAGATGGATAGACAGAAGGAGAAAGAGAGAGAGAGAGAGAGAGAGGGAGAGAGAGAGAGAGAGAGAGAGTGAGAGAGAGAGATGAAGAAAAGGAGAGATGGAGAGAGAGGAGAGAGAGAGATTATTATTATTATTATCATTCTTCTTCTTCTTCTTCTTCTTCTTCTTCTTCTTCTTCTTCTTCTTCTTATGATGATGATGATGATGATGATTATCATTATTATTACTATTATTTTATTATTATCATCATTAGTATCAGTATTATTATCTTCATTATTACTACTATTTTAATTACTTTTTCCCCTGTTACAAGAGCTGTAACCTAACAATAATTGCCTATTTGGACAATAAAGATTATTATCATTATTATCATTATTATTATTATTATTTTTATTATTATTATTATTATTATTATTATTATTATTATTATATTATTATTATTATTATTATTATTATTATTATTATATTATTATTATCATTATTTGTATCTTGTATGTTAGGTGATTAATTAGAGATGGCCAACTATCTACTGATCTTGTGCCTGTGTAATGTGCACTGCATCAACCTGTCATTATTATAGTATTCTTATTATTGCTGTGTTTAATGATATGAAACATGGAAAATAAAATTTAGATATATAATTGAAAGGAAGCATTAAACATATTTTATTATTGATAGTAGAATTGGTTAATGAAACGTCATTTAATTAAGAACGATTTCTCCTGAAAGGTTCTATTCCAAATAAGCAGCTTTGACAGCATTGATAATAAACTATGATAAAACTCACCTTTGATCGAGACACATCTTCAACAGCATCATGGTAAACTTCACCACCTTCTGATACTGTTGAAAACGTTCTTGCAAATTTAAGCTTTTCATCCAATTTCTTTTGATTTGAGAAACTATCCCATGCTTCTTCGTACACTTGGGGACTGCTTTCAAGAAAATTACTAGCTTCTGATTTTTTCCTAGAAAGCTTCTCCTCCTGCTCTTGCTTCAACCTCTTTGCTTTGAGGTCCCACGGTTCCTCATATACTTCTTCTTCAATAAACTGTGCTGGAATTTGCGATGATTCAGATTGACTTTGGTGAGGAAGTTGTGTTGAAGGCAGAGGATATTTTTGATTTAGTATCTGACTCTGAGTTTGGCTATCCACTTTCCTCCCAGGACCAACATTGTCTTTGCTGTTAGAATTGCTATAAGCTTGTTGTAATGGCCGATGGGAAGGATTGGGGACGACAGGAGGTGAATTGATGACACTGAGAGGTTGAGATTTGCGAATTTCTGAGGCTACTTCATATTCAATTTCTACAACTTTTTTGGGTGGTCGCCTCCTCTCAGATGGAAATTGGTCTTGATTTGGATCAAAACCAGCTGCTGTTGCAACATTGTATTCGGAACTGTCATCCTCATTCTTGGAAAGCACATAAGATGAGGAGGAAGAGGATGATTCTGTTGGAGGGTTTTTATTTATAATTTCATGCTGTGGAGATCTGACATGGGATTTTCTTGGTTTTGGTGATGGTTTCTTTTGTGAGGGAGGAACATGATAATCTTCAGGTGTTTGCTTGGCTAATTCGTACACCTCACCATCGTCATCCGAATCAGCATCCTCATCTTTTTTGCCTTTTCTGGCATTTGAAACATTGCCAGAAAATAAAGAATCTGAAAAAAAAAAAAAATATGACAAGGTGCGTAATTTAGAGTAGCTGCTGTAGCAACTAAATAATTCAATCCACTATTGCAAGGTGTTATAAATAGTTTCTAAAAGTTGACTTTTTGACTGTTATAAAGTCTATACTATTCCGAGAATGACCACAACAATATTAAGCTGGAATAAGAACCAAATAGGGTTCCACTCTTATGGATGAAATATTATCGTCATACAATGCTACACACCTATAAATGTTGCTATCAAGACGGAGAAAGTAAGGTTTTATGATTCATTACAAAGCATGGTATCAAAGTGCCTTAAAGAGATATAAAGATTGTCAAGGATGAACTTAATGTCATGAATGATTGAAAATGATAATAGAAGCAATGAACTAATCATGGGGAAGTTTGGAGAAGCAGTAAGAAATGAAAATGGTGAAATGTTAACTGAATTTTGTGCTTTTAATGGCCTTGTTAATGGAATAACCACCAAAAAAATGCACAAGATAACATGGGCATAACCAGACTGCAGAACAAACAAAAAATTGATCATTTTACGATTGCTAGTTTAAAAATTAGAACCCACTATATGTTAGAGTAAAACGAAGATTTACAAGGATCCCACTTTACTGTTAACCCTTATAAATCTTTAATTACAAGCTTTTCATGAGAGTGGATAAGAACAATTTGAAATTTAATGTCCTTGAAAAACAATGTCAAATGACTCCTGCACCATAAAAATAAATTTGAGGCCTTAACAAATTTGACTGATGAAAATATTAGTGATCACTGCAGTTTGGAAAACTTCAAAAATTATTCCTGTTCCAAAAAAAGAAAAATATTGAATCAATGAACAATCAAGTATATTATTGCTTGGGTGCTCAAATTTCTTACTGAGAGAGCACAGCACAGTGTGTTCAACTAGGACAAGGTGTGTCTTCGTGCATAACTAAAAATACTGGTACTCCTCAAGGTTGTGTATTAACCCCTGTCTTATTCACGATATACAAAACTGACTGTAGAAGTCAAGACCCGAGTGTACCTTAAATAAAGTTTGCAGATGACACTGCTCTTCAAGGCCTTTTGACAAATGGCAATGAAGTGGCTTATAGGCAAGAAATTGATTTGTGCCTTGGTGTGATGCCCATCACCTCGAGCTTTACATAAGCAAGACAAAGGAGCTAGTAATTGACTTTAGGAAAGTGAAGGAACCAATAGAACTGTTAAAATTAAAGGACCGATTAGTCCAGCAAGTACCTCACTAAAAATACCTTGGTGTAACGATTGATGACAGGCTCAAGTAGGATGAACACATAAAAATAATTAAACATAAGATGTGCAGATGTACTTATTTTTTGTCAAAAATTTCTCAAGTTAGAATTGATAAACCCTCTGCACATTATTTTATAAAGAAGAGATTGAAAGTGTCTTGTTGTTTTGTATAACTCAGCTTGAGGAGGCAAATGCTCAGCAGTGGAAAAGAGCAAAATAATTCAATTATTAAAAAATCTGTTAAATACTATATAAATGATGTTGACAATGTATATCTTTTTTTATATAAGAAATTTTGTATGAGTAAAACAAATAAAATATTAAATGACCAGCGTGAGCCATTAAGACCATCAGTTATTATGTCAGGAAGGAGTGTTCGCCCTTTCTCTATCTCAAATAAAACAGAGAGACACCAAAAATCATTTCTGTCGTCTAGTGTTAGGCTTTTCAATACCAAGCAATAATCATTTTATATAATTATTTTCGTTTTTTACCACCTAATAATGTAAATATTAAGTTATTAATTTATTTGTTTTGAAATACTTACAATGACAATTTTACAGTATTTAAATCATTCATATATAAAGCACCACTCTTATTTATATTTAAAAAATCATATATTATGACAAATTTTCATTATCTATTTATTTTACTATGTAAATTTAACACGCCTGTACAAAATATTTTCTTTTTTTTGGGGATGCAATAAAGTATTATTATTATTATTATTATTATTATTATTATTATTATTATTATTATTATTATTATTATTATTATAAAAATGATGACAGGTATGATGATAGCGTTTTCAAGTAAGACGTATAATGTAGATAGTTAACTAAACCAGGACCACAAAAAGAATAAAAAATTTAAAAAAATAAATTAAAAAAAAAAAAAACAACGACAAAAACCATTCACAATCCCCTAAGAAATTTTTTTTAATGACCTTAAACTGAACACTTGTGGGGCTGAATAATTGTTCGGTATGCTTGAGGCCAAATTTCTACAAACCAAATCTATTCAATTTCTCTGACTTGAATACTGGCTAAAAAAAACCCCAATGAAATAAATCACTTCACTCACCCTGAGGTTGAGCGTATCCCACTTCTACATCTGGTTTGTAATCATCCAAAGTGAGAGATGATTTCTTCTGCACTGATTTGCTATCCACAGGAACACAATATTCTCCAAGGCGGGGCTGGGTAGAGGAAGGTTTAGAAAACAGAAATTTGATAAAATACTTCCACATATCCACCACAGCATTAGCCAGAGGCAAAAATCAAAAATAGTGATCCATGAAAGATGATAAACGTGGTATTGCACAACACATAGAACATGTTAAAAACCACGGAAATAAGCAGAATAAATGTGCATATATTTTCATTCATTAATCTATTTTTCAATAATGGCGCTTCCTGATGAACGGAATCTATTATCCAAACCTCCAAGAAAAAATATTGCTTGCATTCAATCTCTTAACCAATGGCAATCATACACTGTGAAAGTTGTAGATCCATGTTTAACAACAAACAGTCAATGAGGAGGCATTTTACATGGAAAAGGTGAAATTAATCTTGTAATACAAGTTGGAATTCTAAAAGTGAAACAATATCACAAATTTCTGTAGGCCTGAATCAGACATTATCTCCTAATAATGAATACACATGGCACATAATATACAAACAAAACATATATCAAATTGTATTCATAAACAAACAAAATTATAATGGACACAATTCCTTTCAAATCAGAGGTCAGTTCACTTTGACATGGATAGGTAAATCAGGACTATACTAAAGGTAGCTCTCCCCCCCCCCCCCCCCCCCCCCCACCCCCCACTGCCACAAAACAAGCCTCCAACGCATCCCGTTTATACTACCACATACACAATCAAATACACATTTAGACAACACAAGGGCAAATACACATGATACATACACACGAAAACACAAACAGACCTACATACACACTCTCTCTTTCTCTCTCAAACACACAAACACATATACACACACACACAAACATACCCAAACACATACTCACGCATATTCAACTCTCACCCTAATTTGTTCACCATTCTAACAACTACTTGTCTGTTTGATAGGTTTAGTGAGATTAATCAACCCCATTACATCATGGTGAAAGTATGCGTTCAGTCAACCAGTCAATTCATTATAAAACAAAGTTGTTTTGGGAAAGGTGTGGGTGTGTGTGTGTGTGTGTGTGTGTGTGTATGTGTGTGTGAGTGTGTGTGTGAGAGTGTGAGTGTGTGTGTGTGTGTGTCAGCATACTGATATAGCCATTACCTGATGCCCCTTATCAATCAAAACCTGTCACCTTTGCACTTGATCAAACTTTGGCCACATTTATGTCATTACCTACTCTTTAAGCCTGCGATATCTCCCTCCAGAATTGTTGATATTTATCTATTTAAGAATGAAAATCTTTGACTGAATTACCATTCTTCATAACTGTCACAATTTGCAAATTATGTATTGTCAACCACATCAGCTATACTTGTATCTGGTGGTGTGCCTAAAAGTAACTTGTTGATGCAAGGTTTCATTTGATGATGGCGAAAGAACTCAACTCTTATGATTTTATGCTATGATGCCTGCATAATAAACATAATTAGGCTCATGCTAATTTGGATTTTCTTTTTTTTTTTATTTAACCCAAACATAGGGTTCAAATTCAAATCACAAATGCATCTATTGATAGCAAATCTGCCTCTACATTCTACAATAAATTTGATAATTTATATCTCAAATTTAAACTGATGCATAATGATCATTAAACTCAACAATGCTTTGTTTGTTCTACCAATATGCCATGCTTTACTATATACCCATTTCAAAGAGTACTAGTTATCTGTTAGGCATCTTTTTTGTACTAGCACTTTAAAAATATCTGTCACAGTCTGTCTTAAGCTAGGTACCCAACTACTTATTCACTCTCCTGTGGTTTGGTGTGTTCTAAATGCCTTACCTACAGTCATAATGCCAGATCCAGATTTTTCTGCATTGTTGCCTGCCCAGTCATTGACTGCTCAACATTGCTTGACTATGTCACAAGACCAAAAAAAAATATTTTTTAAAAATTAAGCTTTAAAAAACTAATGTGCTCAAAGCGCTTTACAAGGGGTCCCTGGCAAACAGCAACACTTAACATGTAGGATGGGACATTAAGCCTGTTGGGCAATAATACAAATATTTCGAACAGAGACAATGCCAGGTACTCATTTTACACCTGAGTATGTGAGAGAATGTGAGTAAAGAGTCTTTTCCAAGGACTCAACTATGCGTAAAGCAAGGTTCGAACCTAGGACCTTCTGATCTGAGAGCAAGTGTCATACCACTAGACCACATGGCCGCACAAGATTACGTATTACTTGGCCACTGACATATTTACCAACATGATGTTGCTGCTGATCAGATCAAGAATGAAGACTTTTGCAAAATACATGCACACACAAACACCAAACACACACACATATATACACACACACACAGAGGGGAGGGGGGAGTTCCTGAAAGCTCAGTTGGTAGAGCACTCATGTCACATGCTAAAGCAAGGGATCGATCCAGGGAAAAGAAATTATTTCCTGACACATTTTGAGGAATATAGGATAAGACTGCTGGAGAGAGTAAGGGTGGAGCAAGTGTGAAACGAACTGATAGTAAAGTTAGGTTATGTTATTAGATGTCAAATAAGACTCGCAAACAGTACAAAATGGTACAGTGAGGTTCTTCTCTTTTATTCAAATTTATTGCCAAACTTGTCTCCATGGTGGGCATTTAAGTAAAATCCATTTTGAAAAGCGGGCATTTAAAGTTATATTATTACAAAGAGAAACAATTCTACTTTACCAAATTAGCAGGCATTTATGATAAATGGGCATTAAGCCAGCAGGCTTTTAGGCATCATCAATTAGTCAGACCTGCCACTTCACAAAAAAGTAAATCAGTATGGAATTGTAAATAAATCAGAATTTGAGGGAAAATATCTAATGCAGGGTCCCCAGTCAAATCTCGAAAGATTTTTCAAGACCTCTCCACAGACCGATTGGGTATCCCAATCATCTACATAAAAAATGGATGTTACACTAAAATAAAAAAAGAATTGCAACATAGATCATTGGACTTCTCAGTCAATACTGATTTACAAGTGAGCCAACACCAAATAAATCAATTTAAATAATATTTTATACATGATACTACAAAATTACCTTTAAATCCTTTGCTAGCTTTAGTTGTTTACGTCAACAATACTTATTCTCCTGATCTCTTTAAATGATTCCAGTGTCTTGAGTGGGCCTAATACTAATGTTTAAAAATGTTGTCGACCCATCATTAATCCCTTTCTGTTCTTTTTAATGCTTAAATTCATAAAGAAATCGGATTTATATTTAATTTTTATCAAATCAAACCAATCCACCCTAATTGTGAAGATAAGCTCGTTTGACATTCGTCTTAGCACAAACTAAGAAAAGTAAGTTGCATTTGTCTAAATAGTCAAAGGGGGGGTCTGAATTGGCACAAGGATTGTCAGAATTGGAAGAATGATGTTGAATTGCGACAAGTGACTAGGTCCATTAAATCAAGGCCAAACACACAAGTACAGTCTGATAATGGACAAATATTTTACCTAGAATTTTTGCTTAATGGTGTTAGTAGGTACCACAAGAGACAATTTATAAATATTTAAAATTGACTTTTCTTACTATATTCATAAAGCATTCTGATAGTCATGGAAAACACTTTTTAAATTTTGAAAATCCATACATTAATAAGAAATTGAATTTTTTTGCTTGCCAATTGATGTAAAAAAATGTTCAAACTTTGACGTCATGTAACTAACCACTAAAAAGATTTATCATACTTGTGATACACATTTTTAAAGCTCAGTGACTTGGTAAATAAAATATAACAAGATTTGAACCAGACACAAATTTTTTCATAAATCTACCGTCTGTTGAAAATCCCCCAAAACACTCGCGAAACTAAATGGTTTGGCCTCCAGCATAATGAAATAGCATATTCCATATACTATATTAACAAAATGATCATACAAAATGACATGCAATTCACGTCAACGGGTAGAGAGTACTCCAGGGAAGAGATCCAATTATTTTCAGACATTTTCTTCAAATGGTCTTTGAAAAATAAAGAAGTGAACATCAGGAAACACGCAATTTTGCATGTTGGCAGAAAAATGGCTATAATCACGAGCAAAATGTATAAAAGATTAAATATCTCTCAAAATAATGGAGATAGAAGAAAATTATCACACATTATAGGAAACCGGACCTGCTGAATTAAAAAATCATCTCAACTTTTTGGTAGAGTCAATATTTCCTTCTCAAAATTCAACATGAAATCATGAATGATAAGCACACTGTTCGAACCAGCAGCATAAAATAATAAATCAACCTCTTAAGAAACCCCTATAATCTCAAAACATCATGTTTTTACTTCCACAACGTCTGTTTTCACTTGCATTTTACTTTATAGACTTGTCTGGTAATTGCTTGGCTTTGCCTTGGCCCTCTCTGGGATCCTTAACCGAAAGGGTGCAGCAAAATGTATTATTCCTATAATGGGGGATGGTTTTTCCACTGTAAATCGTCTCTTTGTATGTTATTAGGAGGGTATCGATATACGTTGGCGGTCGAGTGCTTTCCTCTAATGTGCCCAGCAGGTGTGTCTTTTGTGCCCTCAATCCCCTACCACCCCAAAGTCTTTTAGTGCCTTAAGGTCTATTACGCGTGACTGTATCCTGATTTCTGTGTTACTGAATGAACTGCTACCTTTTAGATAGGATGCTAGTTTGAAATAAAGTACTTTCCACCACACACACCCTAAAGACCTAGCCACCCGATTATTTATGATTAACGTCCCTTTGCTTGAGAGGCGAGTATTGTATGAATTGAGGTATCGCAAATCCCACTAATACCAAAACTGAAAAAAAAAGATCTCTTTATTTGCTTCTTTTCTCGTCTTAAATTTACATCTCTTCCCGATTTAAAACAAAAACATACCAAAAAAAAATACAAACAAACAAAAACAAATAAATACACGTCATCCTAATCCATTTTGATCCAGTTTTAATGGCGTAAAGAATGATTATTTAACTTCTACAGATATAACTGCTTCATTATCCACTAGTAACCCTTATTGTTCCTATACATAGTCTATCGCTATCATGAAAGCATCAGAAGTAAAAAACTGTTAGAAAACAAAGTGGCACTTCGATGTCTTATTTCTCCAATCTTATAACTATTACAAGTACCACTTTTGCCAAATAAAATAAACAATAGCAATGCTTTTTCAATTTTCTAACACATTGGGATGAATCATTGTGTGTCTTTTGTCTATTTATAAACTACAAGTAGTGGGTATTCCTATGCAATTGTTTTAAAAACGACATTACACCTTCGACCGTAAAAATCTACTTCAGTTCTAACGAGGTCAAACAATCATTTTGTCATAGCAACAACATGGCCGCCATGAGTGGAGAATGTGTGTATAAATTCGTCCCATGTTTTTTGTTTAGCAATAAATAAACATCGAGAGACAAACCAGATATGAAAAAAATTACATGTAGGGTAAGGTGGGGGAACTACACACCCGGGGTAATTCCACACCCACATTCATTATATATCTAGTTCTTCGCAGAAAGAATGCAAAAAGACCCAATCTACTGTTCAAAGTTTTAACTGCCTTTGATTTCTATTTCCTGTTTGAACACAAAAAGCAGCCACTTTTACTACTGTTGAATTCTGACAATTTTACAAGTTTTTACAAGGCCATTGAAGGTAAGTGCAACACTCATTGTTTTCAAATATTGCAAAATGTTGTTAAATTGTCTTCAACTTTGAAACTCAAGCTAGAAATGCTTAATCATTCATCGGATATGTAAAAATTTCCTCCAAACCGCTTCTTGATGTCTTAAGTAAGTTAAGACCCAAGCGGGTGTGGCATTGCCCCGATATAGTTTACTATTGTTTTTCTTAGAAAAGCACATAATCCAAAAGTCATTGGAAGTGTGAAGCCTATTAATCCTGTTTGAATAATAAGCCTTATTGTGAGCCCACATGATGTTACTTGTGTATGCCCATGCTTTAGAGCTGGATTTAGAAGGGATTTCTGTTAATGTTTTTCTCCTTTTTCTATAGAGATTGGCTAATCATGGTGATGAATTACAAGAAAAGACAGTGTCGTATGACCATGCAGATATGGTGAAAGCAGTCGATTTCGTACATCTGGAGGGATGGGCTGTAAATGTGCTGCCAAATTATACAACCTAAACTGGGGAACAGTCTGTGACCATGTCAAGAAACGATGAAGTAGAACAGGAGAAGACACTTACTGCTTACTCAAATCGCGAGACTGCACCCCCGGATCGATCTCCGTCCCTTTGATTGTGAATTGAGTGCTCTACCAACTGAGCTATTAGGACCCCCGCCTTGACCTATTGGTCTCATGTAATAGTCTACAAAGATTGCTGTTGTGTTCATTTCAGACGTTAATTATAGTTCCTGATTGTTTCATTCTCGTTTTTGCATGCTTGTCATGATGGGTGTGGAATTACCCCAAAATGTTGAATATGCAAATAAAGAGAAAAATTGGAATTTATGAAGTGTCATTCCTTTTTTTAATGTTATTTGTACAGAATCCAAGTGTGAATGGCTGTGGGATATTTGTATTCTGTTTGTGTGTTCACCTCATCAATAGAAACTTTATGACAATAAACTGAAAAAGTTGGGTGTTTATTTTTGTTTTTAAGGGTTTTACGGCACTTGCAACACATTTAGGTTATATCAGCGCCAGTAAAAAGGAAGAAAGTGGGATAGTAAAAAGTTCTAGAATTACAATTAAAAAGCACCCAAGAGAAAGGAAAACAAAGGAGAACTGGGAACAAATAGGGATCAGATGTAGATTCCAACAGCATACCACCAATGTACTTAGTTTGAGATCACCTATAAGTCTCATCTGGACACAACCACAAAATCCAGCAAAGAGGAATACACTCAAATGCTTACATTATACATTCAAAATAAATATAATAATACATAACAGAGAGATGATTTACAAGGAATAAAAATATCATCTCCCAAAACAATAACTATGCATTTGACTGTTTCCCTCCCAGCCAGGACTCTGACCAGGGCCAGGAAAAAAAAAACAAGTAATCTCATTCCAAGACAAAGACAGAAAGCATGTTGGAAAACAGATATAAGGGTGTAGAAGACACAGTATGTACCTCCCTGCCCACTATGGGAGGTCAGGATCCCCACCCAGAAAGTTGGGTGTGGAATTCCCCAACCTTGCTATATAAATTGATAAAAACAAAACGTCGTTCAATGAAAACCAAGGCTAGAAAGTCATCCAAAAAAGATTGCAGGTTAATAAAAACCGGAAAAATGAGGGGTTTATTTAGGCTGTTCCATCATTAAAATATACCCACTTACCGACCCGAGTTGTCAATTGAAATAACAATATTTATCGTATTCATTTTGTTTTAAACTATCTAAAACATAAACTATGAAGGTACTTTAATAAAATATTCATGTGGTTTTCGTAAACTCTTTTCTTTTTGTCAATAATTTGAGATCTCATTCTCCTGGCATTTTGAGTGTTATTACAAACCACAATCAGGTGTAAATAAAATCCGATAACACCCTAAAGCTGAAAACAAGGATTTGGTGGGCTTTTTTAAAATGCGATACCTCGGCCATTAAAAAATCTTCGTTAAAACAAATTGGTAGAAATAGAGATAAGATGTTTGTCTTTTAAATAGACACGCTTCAAAATTCATATCAATGATATGTCGGGATATTTAGCTGCTTTAAAGTTTAAAAAGGGTATTTTTGAACCTTAAATGCCCATTTTTTATTTTTGAAGTGGTACAGCTGAAACCTTCCTCTTTAAGACGATACCAAATTTAGCTCTGTATGTTTTTTAATGGCCGAGGTATTAATGGTTGAATGGCCCAGCTTAAAATTAGTTCTTTTCTGGACGTGTGACGCAAACTATGTTTTTTTTCTGCCACAAAAATGACGTCTATTGTGGTACCTAGTGTTAGCAACACATGCAACAGATATTTTCACAATTACTCTTGGCGTGTTTCCATAAGAAGTCATTCAGTTGAGGAAGCCATTTTGGGTGTCTGAATTGGAACACCCCATCATAAATGGCTATACTTCCCAAATGAATAATCAACAGTTGTTTTATAAAACCCAAGTAACAGAAGATTAATTCCAGAATATATCTTAGAGGGAAGATTTTCAATAAACACTTGTGAAACAAACAATTCATTACAATTATTATCATTAAATGATGCTTTGAATGAATGGATCACATTCACTCCTTCATAGATAATCAGCCCTTCAATCATCTTAAAATTTAAAGTAAATTTGAGAATGAAATTGAATTTTAAAAATAGCAAGAATTGGTTAAATGGTTTATAGATGTTACTTCTACAAAAGGCCAATGTTTTACCTTAGGTTGTGGCACTAATACATTTGTAAGAATGGCCCTGGAATATTCTTCTTGGGAGTATTTCTGGACAAAATCAACATTTGATGCAGTGCTTCTCTTACGCTTATCATCATCCCCCTGCCCATGACCCTTTTTATTCCTTCCCGACGACGACATCAGGAAATATCATGTTCGTTCTGTCATTTCCTGAAAATACAAAAAAAAAATACTGTCAAATATCATAAAAGGAAAACTTGATGGCTAATTTTGGGTTACTGATAGCCTAGTTTGTAGAGCACTCGCTTTACACGCAAAGGATCTGAGATAGATCATTGGTGAAGTCAGGATTTTTCTCTGACCCCCTTGTCCAACCAGCAGTGATTGGGTAGCTGGGTCTGTTAGATATGGCAGAAAGTACTTTGGGATAGACTAGTGTCCTGTCCAAAGGGTAACAAGCAATTGCTATTGTCTAGTACACACTATAGAAACTCTGACTCCGTGTGCCTAATAGCACTGAAGGACTTCTTTTTGATGGCTCATTTAAAAGAACTTTCAGCTTTTGTGATGCTACTTAAGTTCATCATAAATTTCATTTTTTTCTTCGTATGAGACACCTCTTCTTCTCACTTGATGTGCGTTACTGATACAGAGCAAATGGAAGGGGAATTACAAACTGGAATTGCCAAAATACAATATATTCAAACTAAAAACTATAATGTACATATCAGTAAGAGATCTATTTACCTGATATATATAACAGGTGATCACACAAAAGAAATGTGCCGTTTATTTATTTATTTCTATTGTAAAAAGTTATAAAGATATCTTTTAAAATTTTTTATTACTATTAGAACTATTCTTTATTAATGGAATTGCAAAATATCAAAATAATTGGTTTAACGGTTTTTTAATAATAGAGAATCTTGTAACACCACCTCACCTTAAAATTTCAATATCGAAAATATTAGAGAAAAATGATGCAACATTGCAGAGAGTAAAATGGCGACGATCTTAACATTTGTTGCCATTTTTAGTAAACATTAATTATGTCACAATGAACATTATTTTCATCATAATTCTCCTCATCATGTAAGATATCGTCTATATAGCACTCACATGCCTATTTTGATCCAATGATTACAAAGTTAGCCCCGCCGTCCTCTTTAATAACCCAACGCAGTCTCTTTTTCCAACTTGAAATGCAAATCCGAATTTCCTCAATGGTTATCTCCTCACAGCATAAAATTTATCTTTCTCTCAAGGTTTATTTGTGAATGCAGAGCTTTGTCCACTTTAAACATTCTTGATCAAAGAATTCCAAATTGCGTAATCCACCGATTCAGGCCTGGTGGTTGAGGCGGCCAGTTGTCTTTCTCCATGAAATATATTATATTCTTACTTCGAAGAAACGCTTGTATTCTTTTACACGTATGGGATGTAGTATCATCTTGTTGAAAAATTAAATTCCTTCCTGGATAAAGGTGTTCACAATCTGACAAAAGATTATCTTCCAATAGCGTCATCTTTTCAATATAAAAAATTTTAGGTGGTGTTACCAACTTTTATATTATTCAAAAACCGTTAATCTAATTATTTGGATATTTTGCAATTCTATTGATAGTAATAGTATTAATAATAGTATAAAAATTTGAAAGATTCCAGCACATTTTTTATGACCATCTGATATATATCACTCAAAAACAAAAAAAACAAAGAAGATACATTAAACTACCTCCCTCTCAGCTAGGATCCCTGCCAGAACCAGGATAAAAATACCAAAAAAAAAAAACAACCAAACAATGTTAATTCAGAACAAAGATGAAAATAATGTGGAAAGGGAAAACAGATTGGAGAGAGAAGACAGTAAGAGTGATCTCTCCACACACTATGGGACGTCAAAAGACTCCATCTCAGAATAACTCTCATCTAATAATATGTCTAATCTGAGATTGGTAATAGTAAAATACAAATGATTCAATACTAGGAAAAGGGTGGGGCGGGAATTTTACTTTTTTTCTACTGACACTGAGACATACAGTCGAACTTCAAAAAAACAAACGTCTTCTCTACTGTCGGCATTCAATTGTAATTTACAAGAAACGGAGGATAGGCTACCCTATCTGTTGGAAAATACAGGGGTGATAATAGCGAGAAGGTGCCACTGCCTCTATTCTCACCCAGGATGAGAGGTCGAATGTTTTTCTATTCTCACCCAGAATGAGAATAGAGGCAAAAAATAAAGCACCTAAGCCTAAAGTAGTCTCTTCTGCTTCTTATTCACTTACGGCATCTCTCTCTCTCTCTCTCTCTCTCTCTCTCTCTCTCTCTCTCTCTCTCTCTCTCTCATTCTCTTTTGAACGGCAGGTGAGAAAGAGACACAGAGGAAAAGCAAGCGAATTAGATTTTGGCATTACTTCAAAAATTAAAACGTGACTCATATAATTCGTTATAATAATGAATGACAGCCCAAATTATACTGAAACTGTTTATCATTGAGGTCCGGACAACAACAAAAATGACTGAAATGAGGTTGAGAGGGTTTTTTCCTCAATCCTACCTGTATGATCAACACATCTATATATTCCTTTCCATACATAAATATCTGGAACTTTTATTCCCTTCCGTGTTTCGATGAAAATCAATCTCTGTCAAATCTGGGGCTTTCGTCAATCCGGCAACAAATTAGAATCTTTTTTATTTATGGTATGAAAAGTATGAATTTGTAGAGCTCTTTTGTATAATGAAATAAGTTTACACATGGCAACATCAAGCGCACAAACACACACACACACACACACACACACACAGAGAGAGAGAGAGAGAGAGAGAGAGAGAGAGAGAGAGAGAGAGAGAGAGAGAGAGAGATCCCCCCCCCTTTTTTTTTTTCTACAAAGCCATAAAAACGAAAGATACATAGATCTAACTGCAATTTTTCCATAAATTGAATTGGTCGCAAATTATGTGGGTTGGTACTTTCTACCAGATCTAACTTAAATCCAGGTACCAACACTAAAAGTACCGGATGGCAAACCTCTGAAGCTGGATCGGAAACTGTCACTGTTTTTCCGTCGATATAGAGGGGCGAGGTCAGAAGGACAGAAAAAAAAAAAGTTTTAAAAAAGCTACCCGACTTTTCAGAATGTGTCCGTTGCTTTACCGATGCGCAATGTGAAAAATACTTGCTACGTGCCCTAATGGCAAAATAACACAATTAGCCATCCATGGTGAGTCATCTTTTCTTATTGTGCATATTCCACTACATATGTAGACGTCTACACAAAACTTTTAATATTCTATACTGGTCCAAACAAAAACAAAAAAAGAACAAAAACAAAAAAAAAAATCATGCAATCCAACTAACGTGTAAAAATTCGTAACTTCTACTTATTGTAGCTGAATGAAATTTTTCACTTAGAACCGTTATCTTATCAGTAAACGATTAGTGTATTATTTTTTCATGTCTGTTGTGATTTACGTGTTGCCACATGCACGTAAAAACTGTCACTCGCCAAAAACGATGTTTCTGTTTCAATAGCGGTCATGTCCACCGTTGGCATTCGTCACAGCTTGGCATCATCGGCAAATGGATGATATCAGCAGGGCTGTATTTGCCTCTGGGGATGTTGTTCCACTCTTCCACTAATGCACCAACCAACTGTTGACGGCCACGTGGTTGGTTGTCTCGCATCGGTAGCCTGTGCTTCAGCTCGTCTCAAACGTGCTCTATTGGTGATAGGTCTGGTGAAATGGCAGGCCATGACATTACATCGATTCCTTGTTGGCGTAAATACTCCAGAACAGTTCTAGCGACATGTGGACGGGTGTTGTCCTGTTGGGATATTATGTCCGTACCATGGGTGTTAATGTATGGATTTAGGATTGCAATGACTTTTGCATGCTTCCACGTCGGAGGGTACTTTCCCTTATCTAACGATCCTTCCAGTTATAGACCAATATCCCTACTTTGTTGCCTATATAAATTGCTTGAGAAAGTAATCCTAACAAGAATAACACCAGCCCTACAAACTGCTATCCCAAAAGAACAAGCTGTGTTCCAACAAAACAGATGCACAACAGAACAGGTCATAGCTCTTACCTCCCATATTGAATCAGGCTTTCAGAAAAGAATGAAAACTGGAACTGTGCTAATTGACTTGTCAACAGCATACGATACAGTGTGGACAGGTGGCCTTATGTTTAAATTAGCCAAGATTATCAAATGCAGAAAAATTCTTAATCTCCTGTCTCAAATAACTGGTCCAAGGAAATGTCACGTATTGCTAGGTGGTACAACAAGCAAAGTCAAACGAATAAAGAACGGAGTACCACAGGGGTCAGTTCTTGCACCAGCACTCTTCAATATTTATATCAGTGACATGCCAAACACAACATCAATGAATTTGGGGTACGCTGATAACTGGGCTCTATCATACCAATCAAGATCTTGGAATGATATAGAAACTACCCTATGCCAAGATGTGACCAAAATGAAAAATTACTTTGATAAATGGTACCTCAAAATGAACATAAATAAAACAGTATCATCAGTTTTCCACTTAAACAACAGAGAATCTCAAAGACAACTAAACATCACCATCGATAGCATATCACTGCCATCTGACCAGAACCCTAAATACCTCGGAGTCATTTTGGATCGACAGTTGACATACAAAAAAACACCTTGAAGCAACCTCCCGAAAAATTGGCAAAAGGAACTGCCTGATACGAAAACTGGCAGGGACAGGCTGGGGTGCCTCACCGACTGTACTCCGGACATCCACCGTTGCCCTATGTCACAGTGTCGGCGAATATTGTTCACCAGCATGGGCCAGAAGTAAAAACACCAAACTAGTTGACACAAAGCTAGGGGATTCCATGCGTACCATCACAGGGTGCCTAAAGTCAACCCCAGTGCAGTGGCTACCAGTCTTGAGTGGAATTGCGCCACCACATCTCAGAAGAGAGGAACAAAACCAAAGGTGGGTCCAAAAGGCAGAACAAAACAACGATACCCCTCTGAGCAAAATTTACAAAAATGCCCCTATCCGCTCAAGATTAAAATCCAGATCCCCTTTCTACCTCTCAAAGAAAGATTACTACAGCATCACTGATGAATGGAGAAAAAATGGACAAATAATACCCCAACAGGAGGCCAAATGATTGAAGACCCTACCAATGAAATTCCTGGCTCACAGCTTGGTAGGAAATACTGGGTGGCTGCAAATAGGCTACGCTCCAGACATGAGAAAACAGCCGCAAAAATGAACAAATGGGGTCTAAACAACTCAACAGAATGCCCCAAGACCCTCAAGATGTAGATCACCTTGTGCTCCACTGTCCTGTTACCAAGCTGAATGGAGGTTATGAAACCATTCACAAATGTGAAGATGAATTCAAGCCTTGGCTCGACGCGACAGATCTGAAAGTGTGACCCCACCATACGATACTACTACTAATGTATGGAACATGAGGAATTATAATGTCATTGAGGTATCACTGACCAGAAACCCTGTATTATTGCAAGCTGTGTCCTGGCATCGTGTGGCTACGGTTTTCGAAGTGTTCAGCTTGTCGAAGTAGGCTTCGAGTCTGGTGACGTCCTCGCTGAGTACGCTCTTGAGACGGCTCCACACTTTACTTTGAGTATCGAGTGCCAGTCGTCCGTGTATCCCAGTCTCAGGGAGGAAGTGTTCGGCATGTCGCTAATGTAGACATTGAACAACATTGGCGCCAGAACAGATCCCTGAGAGACCCCATTCTTCAATTTCCTAACTTTACTCGTAGCGTCTCCCTGCGCGAGGTGGAATAGTCTTTCTCCTGAGATTGAAGAGAACAACTTCAAGGTCTTTTTGCACCTTACGATCTTTGCAAGTTTGCGCATTAATACTTCGCTCCAGACCGTATCGTACCTACGCCGCCAATAGGTCTATGAATACAGCACCAGTTTGCTCTTTCCTCTCGAACCCTGTCTCAATATGCTCTGTAAGGGCAATGACCTGTTCCGTGGTGCACCCCCCTTCCATGAAGCCCGCCTGCTCGGGTGGCAAGGCAGCGTATAGGACCGGGCCCCCATCGCTCCAAGAGTTTGTACAAGCAGCTCAGAAGTGACACGGGTCTGTAACTGTCGGAATCCTTCACCGTTTTCCCTTGCTTCAGGATGGCAACTATCTTACGTGCTTTCACACTTTGGGGAGCTTTCTTTTTGCAACGACGTCAGACATTGCCTCTGCCAACCACGGGGCCTAGATGCGTCACCATATCGGGATATATGCCGTCTATCCCTGCTGCCTTGTCGTTTTTGACATCGCTATTGGCTGCACCTACTTCTCGGGGACTGAACGGGGATGTCCAGTCCGACTTCTCCGCAGGTAGAGAGTAAAAAAAAAACACGTACGGTACGACTTGTGGACACCACGCTTGAAGGCCTGATTAGGGACTCGTTTCTATTGTTCTTTATGTTCATGACAATTGTGTTTGCCTCTCATTCTGGTGCAGCCTTTGTGAAATTCCGGTCCGGATCCAATTTAATTTCTTTATCAGTCGCCAAGCGTGGCGGCTAGAGTGTGTAAAGTCGAGACTTTCCACGGTATCCTGCTACCGTTGCTTCCTTCCTTCTGCCAGAGACTGAAGTAGTCTATCGGCTATGTCCTGGGAATGGGTCTGCTGGTACTCATTGTACAGCTTTTCCGACTCTTCAGTCCGGCAGGCTGAATTTCCGTTCGCCCCGTGGAATGGAGCGGTGAGCGCTCGTAAACAGCATCCTGTTAAATCTGGTTATGTTCTCGGACTTGGGAGGAATAGCAGGGCAAACCTGCTCGATATAGGAACTGCATTTCTCCCATTTAGCCGTCCTGAAGTTCCATCTGCAAAGTGGGAGAGACTACACCCTCGGAATCGTCATCCCGCTTTGACAAGAATCGCATGTGCTGGCGATGCGGAAGTCGCCGAAGGACTGACTGCTTCACTCGCAGCGGTTAAACCGTTGCTCCCTTCGTGACCTGGGTGAGGTCCTTCTTATGGCGGGGGGGTCCCTAAAGGTACCCTTGACTGTAGGATCTTTACAGCCCATCCATGAGTGGCATTGCCTCTCATTCTGGTGCAGCCTTTGTGAAATTCCGGTCCGGATCCAATTTAATTTCTTTATCAGTCGCCAAGCGTGGCGGCTAGAGTGTGTAAAGTCGAGACTTTCCACGGTATCCTGCTACCGTTGCTTCCTTCCTTCTGCCAGAGACTGAAGTAGTCTATCGGCTATGTCCTGGGAATGGGTCTGCTGGTACTCATTGTACAGCTTTTCCGACTCTTCAGTCCGGCAGGCTGAATTTCCGTTCGCCCCGTGGAATGGAGCGGTGAGCGCTCGTAAATAGCATCCTGTTAAATCTGGTTATGTTCTCGGACTTGGGAGGAATAGCTGGGCAAACCTGCTCGATATAGGAACTGCATTTCTCCCATTTAGCCGTCCTGAAGTTCCATCTGCAAAGTGGGAGAGACTACACCCTCGGAATCGTCATCCCCGCTTTGACAAGAATCGGCATGTGCTGGCGATGCGGGAAGTCGCCGAAGGACTGACTGCTTCACTCGCAGCGGTTCACCGTTTGCTCCCTTCGTGACCTGGGTGAGGTCCTTCTTATGGCGGGGGGGTCCCTAAAGGTACCCTTGACTGTAGGATCTTTACAGCCCATCCATGAGTGGCATTGTCTACCCGCCTCATTGCAGTCTCGATAGACCGTGTTGGTGGTAGTAAAGTCCACAGACTACTAGTGTTATCTATGGTAACGTCTCCCAGACAGATGGAAGGTTGGCTAACCACCGGTACCAGTTGTGTAGTCCAAGTCGCTCAAGGTGATTTGTAGATGTTGTGCAAATACAGGCCTCCTACTTCCACGGAAATTCCATTCACCCCGTTGCGCTCTCAATGACCCTTACCTTCGAAGGCCCTTTAGCATAAACGCTAACCCCTCCTTTGAGCCTCAAAGTATCCTCTCGCTGGTCGACCGTATAGCCTGAGATGTGGAATCGAGAAGATTGCGCCTCTGAATAAAGATGGGTCTTCTGTAGAATATGAACGCTATGGACGGCCAGTAGCTTTGACAAATGCTCGTTTTTTTTTGCCATACTCTGGCTCTCGATATCGAGGGACAATATGTGCGTCTGGTCGCTAACCCTAGTATCGTATTTTCCTGTTGACGATGTGTTGGGACGTTCGCTTATTTCTCGACTGTGCCGACCGCTTCGCCATTGATGAATGTTTACTGGACATAAAATCACGTGAACAGAATAGTGTAGAGCCCGGGGTTGCCGAGGCCATTCGGGCACCGGGTTGGATCTCCTTTAGTCACATATAAGGGCGGGCCGTTCAGGGGCTCGCTATAGGCTCGACTTCCTGACGTTTCGTGACGGTCAACAGGAATTACTCCTTTGCCCCCGATATGCCTCAAGCTTCACCACCAACGACAGGGTAAGAGATCCACGAGGGAGAGAGTATTGACGGTGGTTATAGTCAAAAATATGACCACTGGAATGTTTATTTGACTAGTTTTAACAAATTGCACTATAACTGACGCAATTTTTAAAAGTATATGCACTGTATGCTGATTACATAACCCGAGACTTATACTGTAATATAAGAGTAATAAAAGGCATCCATGTCAATAGCTTGACAGGCATAGCAACAGGTCACAGAGGAACCGTGTTGAAACGCCCACGACGTCTAGATAGTTATAGTGTTTCTGTGTACCTTGAAATGGTTTGCAACATGACTGACTCACCGGCTTCAAGCATCTTCATCGTCATAATCCGCTTTTCGGGAGGTAATCTCGGCATGGTCTAATGGGAGCGATCATGTTTTCGTAAAAGAAGGTCATCAATCACATGATTTGTTGCTGTCCAACGATTGGATAATTCTTAACACGCTGCTTTGTTCACAAATGTTATAAACATACCCATGTGTCAAGCTGAGTCAAATGACCAATCGTGATGTTAGTTATTTAAAAAGCTGTGAACACTTTTCACTAAGTGGGTCACTTTGAGCACATTTTGCAATGTGACCAATGACCTCGAGCACATGGAAAGTTAATATAGATCATGCCCATTCATCAACTAAAACACAAATCTCGTTTTTTTTTCTTTTCAGAATGGAGCTTTTTAGCTTATATTTAACTAGACTACACATGAAACACGCATTTTTTGAGTGTCCAATACAACCACGCGGCTATGCATGAGATTATCGATTTTTTTGTTTTGTTTACCCAGTCATAATAAAAACAACTCACCCAAATCACCCATGCACACACATTAACAACGATATCTACGTTCGCCTGTATAAATGTTGTTAGTTGTTTTCACATTAGTGGACTTTTATTATGAAGAGTTAAACGATGCACACTTTCTTTTTTGGACGAGTGTACAAATAACAAATAATATGTTTGGGGACACTACTGTAGAGACATCAAAACAAACAAGAATGAGTGTGTGTGTGTGTGTGTGTGTGTGTGCGCGCGCGCGCGCGTGTGTGTGTGTTTATTAGACCTGCAAATAAGTCGATTTGAGACGGTCAGTTTGCAAGAGAAATGAAAAAAAGTTATATGAACCCTAAACTATTTATGAAAACTCTACTAATAAATTCCAAGAATTTTTCATCTCGTTTCTTTTTTATTGTTCTTTTATTTTCATTTTCTATACCCATCTTCTCCAAACCTGCTCACTCTTCACGTGCTCATCAACTCAATAGTGCTCATTCGAGTCGTGGAAATATCATGTATTGCTACTCAAACGTGTAAAATTTATTACTTCCGCATTTTAGTGAAAATGGATAAAGAATGGCCGCTGATGTTTTTGTTGTGAGATAATACAAACAAAAACAATGGATATCAGTGATGAACGAAGAAAGAAACTCGAAGCTGGAAAGGAAAAGGTATGAGTTGGTTAAATACTAAGAGGGAATTTGTTTATAGCCCTTATAGTTTCTTGTTAATGTTTTCGGTTGTAGCATTATTGATATTGGCATTATTGGACGGAGCAGTTTCAGTTGACGTGTCAGTTCAGTGTCAGTTGAGTGTCAGTCTCAAACTCTTGCACTTGAAACCCATATGAAAGTTAGGGCTAGCAACACTGATTACAGAACAGTTTGAATTTTGTTTATAGATTGATTAGAAATGCATAGTTATTACAGTTCAAAATCATGGGAAAGTTGTGATCGAAATAGCGTGCCAAAACTAAAACAAAACAGTCAATATTGTCAATATGGAGTTATTTATTTCTTCTTCTTCTTCTTCTTATTCTTCATTGATCTATTGTTCTATTTTAATTCGTGCTTCCTTACAAAGGAGCATATTATTTCCTGCCCATCAATGTTTTGTTTATTCATCTTAACAACGCCACTAACCACATCATCTCATTCATTCATTCATCTGTAGTGTTTCATTCATCCTGTACTGTTTGTTGTTAAAGGGGAAACCCGAAACGTCCATTCTTCTATATGTTTTCGTAATTAAATTGAAGCTTACATTCAATTTCACATTGTTATTTATTCCTTCCCACAGAGGACATTTGTGTACTTCACATTGGGTGAAAGCTGATTCTTTCCCAAATTCATGTTCAGAATTAATAATGAAAATGTAAAATTTTGTAAAACAAAACGAATACTCATGACCAAATGTCAAAATAATTGATAATTGTTTTGAATAAGTGCATACAGGGCCATTACTCTAGCATTGGCATTTTGCATAACAAATTTTTCTAAATTTAGGAAGGAGTCTACTTTAATTATTAATTGATAGGTAAGAGAATTTCCTCCAAGTAGGGATAGTGTCCAAAGACTATTGTTTCATATAACTGTATTCCATAAAGTTGGTTTGACAAGCAAATTTCTGCTTGTCGACAAAAGTCAACATATAAAAAATTCGTTGTCAACTAGTTGGCAAATTTGTCGAACCCGACGGCGCTCCACGGCCAGCTCAGGAAAAGCTGGCACGAGTGAGAACATGCACCCCCTTGCCCTTTCCTGCCCCACAACTGAAACGTGTGTGGTGCATAGTTGTGTAATATGGCCACTGGCCAGGTGGTAGGCGGTTGGGGAAAGGGGAGAGGTGGTGGAACTTCCATGGCTAATCTACAATCTGGCAACACTGTGGTGGAAAATTTTGGTATTCTTGTTATAATGATTTATCTGCTCAATATTGTTAATTGTTATCTGATCTTATCAAAAATCAAATATCCTCCTAGATATAGATTTATATCTTTTTTTCTTCTTTTCATTTTATACTGAATTATTAATACACCAAATTTGTCGGCAAATCGCATCCATTGTCAACCGCGGATTGACAAATAGGTCTTGCTTGTCGACAAATAATTGTCAACAATACCATTTCTAGTATTCCAGATTATACAGACTGCATAAGTGTTAAAAAATATTTTTAAAGTTTTAATCTCAGTTTCTGGGATAGTAATGTAAGAATTTTCTTTATTATTTCTTATCAACAGTTGGCTGCTTTTAGGAAGAAGAAAGCCAAAAGTAAGAAAACTGCGAAAGATAATGGGGAAAACCTGGTTCCTAAAGATGTAGAACCTTTCAATGGAGATGCAAATAGTCCATCTGTCGAAGACTGTATTCAACAAACAGAGAATGTGAGATTTTAATTCTTTTAGCTGTATTTTTATTATTATTTTTCTCTCTTCTTTGGACTAATTTGTTTAGTTTCTTATTTGCCAAACTTTTCTTTTCATTTAACAAACTGCATATTTGGATGATCCAGGAAAACATTATACCAACAAATTCTTATAATTATAAATTGCTTTGAATATTCAACGTTAGGAAAAGATAGATTAATACTTTGTGCACACACTATCATGACTACTGTATTACCATATTATTAAGATAACGCACTAATTGTCTCTTCCCACAGCCAAGGTATTTCTGAGCCTCAAGCAACTTGTGTGTGCATAGCAAGCTTTTTAGAATTAAAAAAAAAAACTTTAATGTAAGGGAAGACCTAAACAAATTGGTCTTGTGGGAGAGTAAATGGCACAGTTCATTCAACAACCTAACTTTGGAGTGAATTTTTAAAGACATGAATAGAACCATCATATATAGATCAATACAAACAGAGGCGATAAGATCCTTGGCTTCCTGAAAAGAAATATATGATAAGCAAACAACAAAACACTTGTAAATCCAGTTAAATATGCAGGATCAGTTTGGTATTCATACGCTGCCGATACTTATAATACTGCTTGGTGATTCTTACTTCTATTTCAACATAATAACTATTTTGATGGTTTAAAATAATTAGTATATGATATTGATATGGAGTCGACATGCTGTTATTGAGTTTTTGTTGTGACAAACTTTATGTTTTATTAATGTATTTATATTATCCTTTAAAATTCAGTCTTTTAAACAGGAGTCTTTCATTGGACAATTTAATTTAATTATTAATCAGAGTAATATTATTTATTGATCCAAAATTTGATGATTTTTTAACATCATGTTGTTACAAATCTATTAATAAATTCCATTTGTTTTTTGTTTTTATTAATTTTTTGTTTGGGTCATTTTTTTCACCAGAATGATGACATTTATAATCAGGCTATTGGTGATGAACCTTTCTCTGAGGTTTGTACTAATCTTTGATACTTACATAAGTGTTCATTGAAAGTTGTATTGAGACAGAACATAACTTTCTAAACAGTTCCTGACCTCCCATAGTGGGCAGGGAGGTACTTACTGTGTCTTCTTTACCCTTATATCTGTTTTCCAACTTGCTTTCTATCTTTGTCTTGGGATGAGATTAATTGGTTTTATCCTGGCCCTGGCCGGATACCCTAGCTGGGAGGGAAATAGTCAAATGAATGGTTAGTTTTGGGAGATGATATGTTTTTTTTCCCTTGTAAATCATCTCTCTGTTACGCACTGCATTAATTTTGTTTACATGTTATATATGATTTATAAACATTTGAGTGTATTCCTCTTAGTGGAGATCTGTGCTTGTGCCTGGATGAGACTTTTAGGTGATCTCAAAAACTAAGTACTTTGATAGTGTGCTCTTGGAATCTACATCTGTTTCCAATTTGAACCAATTCCCCTTTGTCTTACCTTTTCCTGGGTGCTTGTAATTGTCATTCTAGAATTCTTTACTGTCCCACTTTCTTCCTTTTTATTGACGCTGATATGACCTTACTGTGTTGCAAGCGCCGTAAAACCCATAAAAACAAACAAAACAAACTACTTTCTAAACATAAACCGTTGGATAATACAAAATTTTCATTGTAGCCTTAAAATGGATGTCTTCTTTTTCACACTTTCATGTGATCACAATTGAAAGGCCTGCATTTTTAATATTTCATAAATACTGTGCTGATGGGGCAAAGTCATAACAAAGTTTTCATAGTTTACTTTGTATGTAGCAAATTGATAATAGGATAACGATGATGATAATGATGATGATATTCCACTCATGAAATTATATTAATTATATGTACATCCACGGAGATGTTTAACATTGTTAATTTTCCATGATTAAATCTCTTCCTTTTATCTTTGGTAACAAGCATTGACAGGAAGAATGCCTCATGAAATTAATTATTTATAATGGAATCTTTTCAACATAGGTTGAAGAATCAACAAAGGCTTCTTTTCAAAGTGCAAGACAGCAACATTGCCCAATCCAGGTGATACCTGATTCAGAGAATGGCATGAAAGAAAATCTTGCCTTATCAGAGACAGTCATTGGAGAAACAAAGTATATTGTTAACACAGAGGTCAGTTTTAGTGTATTAATTAAATTTTGATTTTTCTTTTTTTTTAAGAGTCTCAAAGTCAAACAATCCTAATATTTATTTAATTATATGGTAAATTGTAGGAAATTTCAAAGCTATGGCAATGTACAAACCTTTCCTATAACAAAACCTGTTATGTAACAAATAAGAAAGGAACAACAACATTCAATGTTTCTTTCCAAATAAAATTACTTTGCTGTATGCTTTTTGTGACTGACTATGTGTCTGTGTATTTATGTATAAATTATTTTTTTGTCAATTGTCATAAGCTGAAAAGCTTCTCTGCCTATAACTTCATCCTTTGATTAATGCCAAATAGGAGTTGATGGAATTCTTGTTTAATTGACACCATAAATTGTTCTGTATTGCCACATATCTTTAGATATAGATTGCATTCAAACAGTTGGTATTACTATTACAGTCCACTCCGGATAATTGCAACACCTTGAGATCAGCAAAAATTTTGCGATTAACCGAAGTTGAGTGTCCAGTCCACTATGGTAACATTTAACACATATTTGGTAAACTCAAACCAGGTGTTGTAAACATTGTTCCTAGTCCACCACAGACTGAGCAATATCATTGAACTAAAAACGATATGGCAGCCCTGTATAGATTTTGTCAAGCAAAAGCAGCTTTGATTCAAGTCGACATCTTATTCAGATTGGATTAACATACACTCTTTTGTTCTCAACATTTGTAAGAGTCAATGAGTTTAGCCATGATGAGAGACAGTAAGCTCTCACCAAGCTCGGTCACAATGTACAGTTTCAATCCCAAAACATAGGATATCGCTCAGTCTCTCTTTACAACTGTCATTCTCTACCTGTGTAAAGATTATGTCCAGCCACCTCGCCTCCTATCTAATGGTCACAGATGACATCATAAACCCATCCTGCAAAGCCCCGCCCTCTTTTGTCTCTAATAAAGTGGTGACATACTACTGTAGCATTAAATCCCGCTTACTCTCGATATTTCAACATGTCACGATTTCTTCCATGATGAAATTTAATCATGATATTTTGTTAGATTGATTTCTTGAATTACCACTTTTTGAGGGCGAAAATTTGTTGCGATTAACCAAAGTTTGTTGCAATTAACCAGTGACTTATACATAGAATTAATTTTGTTTCTTGGGAAATGTTGTGATTAATCAAGTTGCGATTATCTGGAGTGGACTGTATTTTGATGATCACTAAAGCATTTACAGAATATTATTGAAATTAATGGTTTGATGACCAGAAATTGAGTTTAGATGTTTAAAAGTGTTGTTTGATTTATTCTATTTGATTTTGAAATTAGATTTAACAAAATTTCGGTTGTAATTGTGATTAAAATATTTAAAAAAAATTTTTTCTTTTCTTTTTTGGATTAAACTTCGAAGTCCCATTTTTGCCAAGATGGGGGTCATTTAAATCAATGAATATTTGAAGGGTGATTTTTGTGGCCAAACTTTTAAATACATGTTTTACCAGAGTACGGCACTTTACTGGTTAATCACTGTTCCCAGAGGAAATCAAATGTTTGAAGTAGCCTATAGTAAATTTGATAATTAATAGGGAATGGGTCTTAAGTGATTGAGGCAATGATGGTGTAAATTATTATCTATTCTGTTATTTTACAAGCGTGGGATGTCATTCCTGTTCTTCTTATTAGGGACAATTGTTGCTCAGGATTAATTGAAAAATAAAAGATTAAGCAAAGTTAATGGAGCTTTTAATTAAACAATGAGTGTTCCCTCTAAGCGGTAGGAATTATAAAGGAAAAATTCTGTCTCAGATTCGATTAATTGGCATTCCTTTGGATGTACAAGATCTCTGCTCTCTTCTCAGGCAAAAACGTGTTTTAGGTATATTTGTTCTCTGAGGCAAATTTTACGAATATAGTGTTTCTCTATATTCTAAGTGATCTAAATTACACTGGCCAGAGATGAAAATGGTGTTGCATACAATTTATGTTTCTTTTTTTGATCTTACAGAATTCTGACACAAATAGCAATAACTGTGGAATGGATATGGAAAGTTTTGGATTCGTAAGTCTTTATTTTGAGTTTCCCACAGATAAGTTGTAGATTCTTTCAAAAGGTTTTTCTTTTTATTTTCTGTCGTAATCTGAGGTCACTCCTGGGAAGTCCAGCATTTTTCCTTTATAGTTCTTTTCATCTCCTGCCATTGATATTGTGCTGCTTTGTAGTCATGTGGTGTGACAGATCCCTGGTTTGAGTCCCGCTTTGGGTGGCACAGAGTTGAGTTCCTCGGAAACGCTCTTACCCACATTCTCTCACCACATTTGGGTTTAAAATGAGTACCTGGCCTGTAACGAGAGTTCTTTCAGTCGAAAAAAAAATTGTGATAAGCACTTGAAAGGCATCATGTCTTGTCCTACTTATGTTAAACAATGCAATTTGAGATCTTTTAGTGGATATTGTGTCATATAAAAGCTCATATTTTTTCTCCTCTTTTTTTTTTCATAAGAATATTAAAGGGCTGGAAGACCTGTAGACTTGTGTAAAAGAAATTATTATTATTATTGCAATTATAATTATTAATATCATTATTGTTGTTGTTGTTATCATTATTATTAATATGATTATCATCATTATTATTATTATTATTATTATTATTATTATTATTATTATTATTATTATTTTATTTAGTATTATTATTACAGTTGTCTCCATTCATAAGCACTACGGCTACAAGTATGATCTGTCTTTAAAAGCATGCTTAATAATAATAATTATAATAATGATAATGATGATGATCATTAATAATAATAATAATAATAATAATAAAATGATGATGATTAAGTAGGAAATTCTTAATTTTGTCACCCCTAGGGGCTTTTTTCTGTTCTTATGAAATATGATAATCTAAACATTTGCATTTGTTAAAGTTTGTACGACAAGCATCCAATTTAAAAAACAAAATCAATATTTGTTAATTTATATTAGTAGGTATAATTTCTCCTAGTCGTTGAATCCTGAATTTAATCATCTCACATATTTCCTTCCTTCTAGAATGAAGGTGGTCCTGATTCAGAAACATTGGATATTCACCAAGCCCTTGCACATAGGGATAAGTTGATAGGGCAGCTAACTCATTCATTGAAGTCAAATGCAGATCAACAGCAGGAGAAAGAGGAACTGATTTCACAAGTACTTACTCTAGCACAACAAGTCACACAACTTCAGACCCAACTGAAAGAGGTACGATTGTTGTGGTGTGATTATTTTTGTTGCTCCAAATAAATAAAAAAAAAAAAAAAATGAAATAAATAAAATTTAAAATAAAATTCCCTTTATTCATTCCCATGGGGAAATTTGTCTTTTGAGTCTATTCTAATGGAAGACTGTCATTCCCATGGGGAAATTTGTCTTTTGGGTCTATTCTAATGGAAGACTGAAATAACCTAGGCATCAGCCGCACTGTGAGCTTGGGCGAAGTGACTTGCTTAAGGCTACACAGTGAGGCGGGTAGTTGAACTCGATACCTTTTGGGTAAGCAAAGACCATACTGCTAGCCACGCTGCCCAATAAGGGGGCATTGCCATCTTACAAGCAATTATTTGTATCATACAGGTACGGTGGTAACTACCTGATGACCCGTCTTTCTGGTGAAAACATTAGTTAGAGTAGGGTTGTAAAGTGAAGACATCGAGAAGAGGGAGGTGGGGGGATAGAGTTTTTGTCATTATTTCTGAATAAGATTCCCCAGTTGCATTTTTCACATGTCACAATCAATCTGTTTTCTTTTTTTTTTTCATGCTATATTTTCAATATCTCAATAATTTGACTATCATTTTTCTGTGTTTGATATAGTCCTTAATGAGAAACTGCTTGACTGCTGTATGTTTAGAAAGACAGTGTATTGATTCAGAAGACAGGAACAATTAAAACTGCATTTCTAAGATTAGAAATTTTTTTGAAGCAATTGCTTGCTGTCATATCTTCTAGAGAGCAATGTTTTTCACTAGTTCCGGTGAAAATTTACAATTATTTGAAGAATGATTCTAATATTTGTGTTTCTTTTAATTTGACGCTCTTTAGACTTTAAAAATTGTTATGATAACTTGCTAACGTTACTTAAAGTGTTGAGTTTCAATTAAGTCAATCATTAGATATATCGTCTGTGGCTTTTTTCATTGAATGACTCTAAATTGGATGTTTTATTATGCTTTTGTTAAATTTTCTGATTACATGAAGGAGAAAAAAAATAAGAATTTTACCTTATGATTTAAACAAATATTTAAAAAAAATTATTGAATTAAAATTAAATCTTCTGTAAAAAACAAACAAACAATTTACAACTTTCAGGAGTTTTATATTGTCAGTTTTGATGCTATCAAAATATAACTTCAAAAATTTGATTTTGTGTCCAGATGTGACTTTGTTTTTCCACCGAGTTTGTTAAAAATCTGTGACTTTTGAATATGAGTTTGAATTACGTTTCAAGATTTTCCAGATCTGACATAATCTTGTATTTTTCTTCCTTTTCACAAAAATAATAATGCCTCTTTGTCAATAATTATATCTTTTCTACCTTTTTTATCTGAAAGCTTTTACAAATATTCTTATACAATCTGTTTGATATTGTAAATAGTAAAATAGCAGTGATATGTTTAATGAAGTATGCCTTAATTGTTGATACCATCACACTAGACACAACTGCTCTGCTCATGCTTTCGATTTGTTGGAAGAATTTCAACAATTTTCTTTTTTTGAGTACTTTCACCATTTATGAAATCTTGACTATTCTATGATTTTTTGTTGTTGTTTTATCTGCTTATCTTACTAATTGTAGCATTTATTTAAAATTTACCACAAAAATATTCCAATGCTAAGTCATTTTGGAATACTAATAACAAAATTTGCTGTCATCAATTCCTTTGGGTTGAATAGGGAAAAATAAATCAATAACTGACGATTTGGCACAAATAGAATAGTAGAAATAGCTTCTAAAAGGTTTTTAAAAAGTGTGGATAAAGTATTCGTTTTGTCCTTACTTTCTTTGAAAAGCTATAACTGCTATAATTTTTATGCTAGATCATCAGTTTTTGATGTATTTTTTATTAAAGAAAGCGATGAAAACATATCTTCCTTAATTTTTTTTAATGACTTAGTATTGGAGTATTTTTGTGGTGAATGTACGGAAACGACCTTTTGGCACATTCTCTTATATTGTCTTGTAAGTAATTGGCTCAGAACTTAATCATAAGACAGACTTTTATATTTTATTATTATTAATTTTTTTAAAAATTCGTGTGAAATTTTTGTTAGAATCTCATTTATGTAATTTGCTTTGCAGTCCAAACTCCAAAAAGGCTCCTCATGCAGTGTGGCCATTCCATATCTTTTTTTTGGTCATGGTTTTGAAGTGTTTTCTCGCGTTTATTTTTGGCAAAAATAACGTTTTTCAAAGTCTCCTTGTGTGGCAAGATAATACAGATTGTTTGGAAAAGGTGAATAATATATCTTTTTTTCTTTTTGCTCAGATTATATTTCCTGTAATTGGCATTAAAAACTCATCCTGTCTCTCGCATGGATTTTCTGGAATGTTTCACATCTGTCTCTTGAACATTTGGAATTGCTTTAATTTTTATTCTTATTGTATGTCACATGGTCAGGAAACTTTATATTGTGCATTTGGCATTATTGATTGTCATTTAACTTTTAATTCTCTGGCAAAACAAAGGGCAAATTTGTCTTATACTGTGAAAGTTTTATGTTGCTGACTTTAACCGGATGAAATTATTATCTTTTGCATCTTGATTGTTGTTGCTCTACCGAGAGAATGAATAAGCAGTGTTGAACAGCATGTGTTGGGTAACCAACCTATTGTCGTTGTATTAAATGAAATCAGCCACAGTTTTTTAATGTTTAAAAAAAAACAGGAATTAATATTTTTTGTTTGTTTCATACTTCTCTGTAGAGGTTTATTTGTAGAGGTTTATTATATCATTTTCACAGAAAAAAAATGTTGGAAATTACATTACAATTATTGTCTAATTTGGCTTGATTGGAATTAGTTTGGTCAGCTGGAACAAACATTCAAAATGTAGGTCCCATGAAAACTAAAACTCGCCGCTGATTTGTTTTCTCTCAAAAATATAGTGAAGTCAATCTCAATGTAAAAAAAAAAAAAAAAAAAAATAAAAAGAACAAAAAAACAAACAAAAGGAAGAAAGAAAATAAAAAGTAGAAAAAAATGCAACCCCCCTCGCCCATCCCCCCAAAGAAAATAAATTTTATCTTTATGGATAATAGCATTGTGACTTTTTTGGAGCTCCAAATTATTTCATCCATTTTTTACAAATGGAGGAGACCAACCAGTTTCTTGACTTTGGCTCAACTTTAGAATTGTCAATTGGTTTATTTGTACATCAGTATTTTTTGGTTATGAAACTCTACATGTTGGTACTTCGTTGTGGGAATACAAGCATAATGATTCTTTAATGTTTCATTACTCTAAATTCATGACAACGTGCTTATATTTTGATGAACTAAATCAAGCATTCTGGTTGGGGTCCAATGACCTCCAATAGTGGGTGGAGAGGTCACTGTAGTGTTATCTTCTATCACCCTATATCTGCTTTCCCTTTCCATGTCTATCTTTGTTCTGCATTGAGATTGCTCATTTTTTTCCCCTGACCTTGCCGGGATACTTAGCTGAGAAGGAACAGTCAAATGTATAGTTCCTTTCTTAGAGATATATTTTTTTCATTGCAAATCAGCTCTCTGTAATGTACTATTATAGTTTTTGTTTGTTTGTTTTGAATTTATTATACTTTGTGAAGATTTGAGTTTATCTTTCATAGTAGGATCTTTGTGCCTTGATAGGACTTATCAAAATAGGCACACCAGTGAATTACTCATTGAATCTTCTGTTCCCTATTTAATCCAGTCCTACTTGGTGAGGTTCCCTACCTCCACAGTGGGCAGGGAGGTACATATCGTGTCTTCTATCCCCTTATATCTGTTTTCCAACATGCTTTCTGTCTTTGTCTTGGTATGAGATTGCTTGTTTTTGTCCCGACCCTGGCCGGAGTCCTTGGCTGGGAGGGAAGCAGTCAAATGCATAGTTATTGTTTTGGGAGATGATGTTTTTTTCCTTGTAAATCATCTCTCTGTTATGTATAATTATATTTGTTATTTTTAATGTATAATGAAATGTAAGCATTTGGGTGTATTCCTCTTTGTTGGATCTTGTGCTTGTGTCTGGGTGAGACTTATAGGTGATCTCAGACTAAGCACATTGATGGTATGCTCTTGGAATCTACATCTGATCCCTATTTGTTCCCAATTCCCCTTTGTCTTACTTTCTCTTGGGTGCTTTAATTGTAATTCTAGAACTTTCTACTATCCCATTTTTTACTGGCGCTGATATAACCTAAATGTGTTGCAAGCGCCGTAAAACCCTTTAAAACAAACAAACATAATCCAGTCCTATTTGCCATGCTTTAATGGTTTTAACTTCAGATGAACTTTTCCTCTACCGTCTTCCTTTTTATTGGTGCTATAATTGTATCACACATGTTGTAGAATCCCTAAAAATAACCAAAAAGCAAACATTGTTTTTCAATTTGAAAGGAAATAAGCATCAAAACAGATGCATATTTTGATCATTCAATCACTTCAGATTTATTTGTATTTTCCATAAGCCGATTTCAATACAGTAAAGTTGTTTAGTGTACTAAAGCAATTCGAAAAGTGCCATACATTTTGAATTAATCAATATTTTTTGCCTGTAAATGGAGTGCAAAAGTTTATTGAATGTTCAATCTCTGTATCAAGTCTCAGCTCTACCATTGTATGTCCAATGTTTATAGACCCAAAAGAAGATGGCTCCCTCCATTTAAAATAAGTCAAAGATAGAGGTCAGAGGAGTGGTAAGATTTCTTTTTGCACATGGAAAAAATCCAACTGAAATGCATAAAGATACTGTTCCCACATATGGAGAAGTGCTATTAGCAAAAAGCAGGTATACCATTGTTGTGACTTGCTTAAAGGAGGCCACACTAGCCTTGTAGATGAGTCGTGCTTTGGCAGACCTCATTTCACCATTGATGATGAAAACATTGATTCTGGGTGGGGTTCCTGACCTCCCATAGTGGGCAGGGAGGTACATTCTGTGTCTTCTATCGCCCTATGTCTGTTTTCCAACATGCTTTCTTTCTTTGTCTTTGAATGAGATTACTTGGTTTTGTCCTGGCCCTGGCCGGATACCCTGGCTGGGAGGGAAACAGTCAAATGTTAGTTTTGGGAGATGATATTTTTTTCCTTGTAAAACATCTCTCTGTTATGCACTATATTATGTTTTGTTTATGTATAATAATAATAATAATAATAATAATAATAATAATAATAATAATAATAATAATAATAATAATAATAACAATATATCTTTATTGTCCCCAAAAAGTGGCAATTTGTCATTTGGTTACACATTTATAACAATACAGTATTGACATAGACACACTCACACAAGATGCACACTAGTAACATAGTAGTTATCGTAAAAAAAAAAATAAAAAATAAAAAAACGACATCAACATCATTATATCATCATTATATATGATTTGTAAACATTTGAGTGTGTTCCTCTTAGTGGGGACCTGTGAGACTTTTAGTGATCTCAAACAAAGTACTTTGATGGTGTGCTCTTGGACCCTACATCTGTTTTCTATTTGAACCAATTTCCCTTTGTCTTCCCTTTTCTTGGATCCTTTAATTGTAATTCTATAACTTTTTACTATCCCATTTTCTTCCTTTTTACTGGCACTGATATGACCTTAATGTGTTGCAAGCACCGTAAAACCCTTAAAAACAAACAAACAAAACGAAAACATTGATTACATTGATGACCTGCTAAGGATGGATAGAGGTGTAAAATCAAACAAATTGCTTCCAGCCCAGATATTTCACCAACCACACTGGGCATGATATTGTCCATTCTAAGCTTGGATTTCGAAAGATTTTTGCACAATGACAGCTTTTTTGAAGATCACACGTTGCAGCAATTAATTACCCCTCAAACACTTTTTAGATGACATGAACAAACTGCAGTGCTCTTGTGGTAGAGATTTAGGGAGAATCTGATGGACTTTACAATAGTTTTCTCAACCATTTGATAATACACCACACATCCTCTGAATCTAAGCAGGATTCCCTGTCTTGGAAGCATCCATCCTTCCGTAAAAAAGTTTAAAGTGCAACAATCAATGATAAATTTAATGGCTACAATGTTTTGGGACTCAGAAGTTGGTCTTTTTGTAAACTTTTGTAATCTTTATGCCTTATGGTCATATCATCAATGTTTGCCAATTTCTGTGCTAAAATTAAATTGAGGGAAGTCATGCGACTCAAAAGGCCTAGACGTGTGACTTGAGTTATTCTGTAGCATGATAATGACCCTATACAAGGTGAAAATGGAAAGGCATTGTATGGGAACAGTATATTATTTTTAGTAATTTAATGTGTGTGTGTGTGTGTGTGTGTGTGTGTGTGTATGTGTGTGTGTGTGTGTGCGCGTGTGCTTGTTTGTGTTTGGGCATGTTATTGTATGACACATGTGTGAATGTGTTTGTGTATGTGTGTTTATGTCAGTTGAATTAGCACTATTTTGGGCCAATTGCCGGATAGGGTTTAAAGGAGTTTTTAAATAAAAGCTTATCATTATATTCTTCCACTGGACATGATTCTTGTCTTTTGTATGAAATCACATGACTGTCTTGTTTTCTTTGCTTTTTCATCTTATCCAATAATCAGTTCTTGCATCCCTACTAACTTTTGTTTTCTCTGAGCCTTTGGATGGTTGTTGTATGTGTATAATATTATTAACTGAAAATATATCTCTTGACCCCAATTTGATCGGAGGTTGGAATTGAAAAAGATATAAGAAATAAAGGTAACTTGACTATCGGTTGAGTTTTGATATGTTAAAGCATAGACGCCTATCAATTTGAACCATACATAACAAACCTTGTTTCTAGTATTTCTAGGAAACCATATGAGGCCAGTTTTAAGGACAATGGGCTTACCTGCATTATAAAAAAGATTTTGGAAAAGATACTTGGATATCGTTTTTTTAAAAGATATATTAGACCTGATCATTTATCTTTTATGGTTAAAAACTTTAACATGAAACACCGATAATGTGTGCTGAATGAAACATGGCACAGACTCTCTTTTTAAAAGTGAGAGTGAGTGTAAGTGAATAAGTTAAGAAAACATTTTGATACCTACTTGTCCTTTTTACTGTCCATATTTAATGTAATTTCACTGTTTGGTCTGCAGACCTAATTATCACAGGATATGACAAAGTCTTATAATTTCTATAAATATTTTTAAAAAAATTTAATATCACATGAAAGGAAAAGTAAATTGTAAATCCTACATGTTAAAGTTTTTCCATACATGATAAATGTATACAGGTTCTTCATTACATTGTGACAAGGCTTGTGTCTGCAGTCACCATCGTTGGTAATCATCAAGATAGTTTTGCACCATTCTATTTTTACTCATCATATTGTTACTCTGATGTGAAAGAATGATTTGTTTGTTGCGTTAAATCTGATGTTAGAAAAAAAATTAACTAATTGAATTATTCATTCATTTATTTTCCAGGCTGACCAAACCCTACAAGAGCAATTTCAGTTACATGGAATATCTGGCTCAGCATTACAATCTGCCAAGAGTCAGATGCTTCAGCTTCAATCTATTGTGCATGAGAAGGACAGACAACTTTTTCTGGCATCTCAACAGCTTGAGAAGAATCATGAAAGTTTATGTCGCATTAAAGAGGAGAATGTTTTATTATCACAAAGATTGAATGAAAAAGAGGGAGATTTAAATAATCTGCAGCAATGTTATGATGCAACAATTTCATCTCATGAAGAAAAACAAGAGAAGGAGGAGTCTGAAAAATCATATCAGCTTTCTGAGCTACAACGTCAGTGGAAAGAAAGGGAGGATAATTTTATTGCATCTTTAGAAAGCCAAGCCAAGGAAATTGAAGGTTGGAGAAAGTATGACCAAGACAGATTACAGAAAGAGTCTGAACTGCAGCAGAAATATGAGAATTTAGTCAATCAATTACAGCAAGCAGAATCAGGAAACGGAGTAAAATTAAAGGCTTTAGAACATGAATTGATTGAACTGAGGCAACAAAATGAGAAAATGGTTGAAGAAGCTGATGTTTCCAAAAGGGAAAATGAGCAGAAAGATTTCAGTTTGTCTAAACTTGAACACTTGGCTGAAGAACACGCACAATTGACATCATTGCATTCCAAAATGGTTGACGACTTTCAGTTATTAAAATCCAAAAACATTGCGTTAGAAGAATCTTTACAACAGCTTAATATTGAAAATGAAGCATTGAGATCTGAGCTTGGAGGCTTGTCTTCTATGCTTGCAGGAGAGCATGAAAAACTTAGGTTATCCAGTGAAAACCAAGCTGAGCTTGAATCCAAACATTTCAGTGATTGTGACAAACTTAATAATAAAATAAACCAATTGCAAAGTAATCTATCTCTCACACAGGAATCTTGTGCAGCGTTAGAATTAACACTTTCAAAAGAAAATGAAACTGTTGAAAAGTTGAAACAGGAACTTGCTACAAAAGAGTCGTCTCATAACAATACTTTTCAGGAATTGGCCTCTGTGATGTCCAGAAAATCAGAACTTCAGTCAGAAGTGCAGTGCAAAGAGGACCGGGTAAAGGAACTTGAAGCCTTGTTAAAAGAAAGGGAGGAAGTCTTTAGAAACAAAGGTATTGGTATAGAAGAAGATAAAATTAATCTTGAAATGAGTGTTCAAAATCTTACAGAAGAACTAAAAGAATTCAAGAATGAATGTGCAAATTACATCGAGCAGATATCAGTGTTGCAGTCCGAGAAATTATCTCATGAAGATAAGGTGGATATTTTGAAAAAAGAATTAGAAACGAAAGGTGAAAGCCTTGATGAAGAGAGTGAGAGGTGCACAAGACTGGAGGATCAGTTACAAATAGTTGAAGAAGAAAGAAGTATTCTAAATGAAAATATAAAAGCTCTTAATAATGAAATTTATGCCTTAAAAGAGGACCTTCAGAAAAAGAGACTCCAGGCAGATGTTATTGGGGAGGAACTGATTTCAGTAAATGCCAAACTTGTGGATTGTCATAATGTCATGCAGCATAGTGGTGATGAGCACAAGGGACTTGTGGGTCAATTCCAGACTGATATTGACAAATTGCAGAGTGAGGTGAACAAGATCACAGACCTAGATAGTAAACTGCTATCCTCAATGGAAGATATGGATAAACTTAACAGAGAGCTCAAGGAAACCAGTGAATCGTTACAGACAAAGTCTAGAGATTTTGAGGAGCTTAAGTCTGTCACAGACAGTTTGAGAGAGGGAGAGAGGCAGTCTGCTTCAAAAATTGAATGTCTAGAAGAGGAATTGTCTATTTTCAAACAGAAATACAAAGATGTTGCTGACCGAGAGCAGGAATCCATACAAAATCTAGAAGAATTGCAGCGCCAATTGGAAACCACAGTCAGTCAATGGCAAAAGCTACAGCTCATTGTGCAGGAGAAAGAGATTGAGTTACAAAATCTCAATGATGATCTTGATGAACAAAAAAGAATTTGTAATTCAATGAAGAGAAGCCATGAGGAATACTTGGATTCAGTTCAGTCTGATGCTCATGCTTTGAAGAATGAGAAAGAGAGCAAGGAGTTTCGTATAATTGAACTTGAAGATTTGCTGACTGGTCTTCGTGAAACCCTTGCTGCTAAAGATATTGAATTATCTGATACAATTACCCGAGTTGAGGCAGTAGGCACTTCCAGTGATAATTTGGCAATGCATCTGTCGGAAAAAGAGAAGGAATTAGATCTTCTCATTTGTGACAAGGAGAAAATCAATGCAGAGTTGTCAGATAGAATGCATGACATTAAAGACTTAAAACAAACCTTAAGAAAGGCTGAAGATGAAGTAACTCATTTGTCTAGTGAAGTTGAGACAGCAAAAACTGAGTTAAGCGCTGCTGAAACTAAAATGGAATCTGAAAGGGAAGAGAATGAAGCCTTGGTGAACGGTTTGGAGAGTAAAGTGAAAGAGCTCCTTGATAAAGAGTTAGACTCAGCATCACAAGTGTGCAGGTTAGAAACTGAATTAACAGATGTCCAGAAGTTTTCTAACGAAATAAATGCGGAAAACAATAACTTGAAAGTAATGATTTCTGATTTGGAAAATGCTTGTGCTAGAAAAACTGACCTTCTATCTCAAGAGACTATGAACAGTAAGGAATTAGAAAAATTGCTTGGCAAAGAAAAGCAGTTTTGCAATCGGTTGCGTGGTGAATTGTCATCTATGTCTCAAGATTCAGAGTCAAAGGAGGAGTTGTTGCTGGTTAAAAGTGCTTCATTAGAGGCGAAAATTGCTGAAATTCTTCAGGGAGAGCAAGCTCTTGTGAAAGCATCTGAAGAGATTGATAGTTTACATGAGCATTTGGAAAGAGCAAAAGAAGAAATAAAGATGAATGAATCTACATTAGGATTGGTAAGTGGTGATAAAGAATCACTAATAGAGAAACTTCAACAGAAGGACAGAGATTTGGATCAGATGACCAAGGATAGAGAAAAGTTAAATTCAACAGTTGAAAATCTGAAAGATAAATTAATTGAAATTGAATCAAAAGCTGAGAGCCTCGCAGAGGAGGCAAATCAGTTTCAGTTGCAAATTGCAGACCTTCAAACCAGTCTTTGTGACAAAGATCAACTTTTGTCACAACAAGAAGAAAAGGTTGAAACACTAATTAAAGAATTGAATGCAGAGCGGCAACAATCCATGAGTTTGAAAAGTGCAATATCCTCCCTCTCCAGTGATGTGCAAGACAGAGAAGAAGGATTTATGCAACAGAGTGTCTTGTTAGAGGAAAAGATGGAGAGATTGCTAAGTCTAGAAACAGAAATTGGTGAAAGAGATGTTGCAATTAGAGAGGTGGAAGAGAAAAACGCCCAACATGTAGCAAGAATTATAGAATTAACATCAAAGGAAACTAGATTAGAAAATGAGATAAGGGTTTTGAGAGAGCAGCTGGACAAACATGAACAGGATTTGATAGAATTGTCTGTAATGAACAAAGAACTTCATGAATACCAGACTCAGTCAGAGAAAGAAATTAAAAATCATGAAGGAGACATATTAAACATGAAGCGAGATAATCAGATTATTGAGAAAGAGTGTTGTGATTTGAGAATCGATCTTCAAGAGAAAGAGAACAAGAATGTTAATCTCCTGCAAGAAGTAGAATCATTGAAATCTACAATTGACACCAACAATGAAGAAAAAGAAGTGTTGAAAAGCAATTTTGATGCTTGTTTGGAAGAAATGCAGCAGAAGTTATCTGAACAAGAGATTGAGATGGGTCGTCTGAAAAGTAGAATAGCAGAGGAATCAAGGAATAGAGACCAAGGACAAGAAGAAATGAGGGAAATGTATATCCAACAGCTGGCCCAGATGGAGGACAAATTACTGGAATTTGAGAGAGAAAAGAGTAAGGTTGAGAAAGAGGTAGCCGATAGAGATTCAAAACTGGGTAGATTGAAATATGACTATGACCAACAAGTCTCTGATATGGAGATAAGTCTCAATGTAGCACAATCTGAAGTTACAAAAATGAAGGACACAATTTCTAAGATCAGTGTTGATCATGATAATGAATTGACAGATTTAAAGTCATTACATGAATTACAGATGTCCGAATTGATGGAAAATTATCTAACTCTGGAGAAGTCAATGACAGATGTTCAGAAAAATTTGGCAGATCAGGCTGAAAGCATGAAGCAAGAGAGAAATGAAATGGAGCAAAGCTTTGAAAATCTAATGTCTGAAATGGATGAAAAGAAACGACGTAGTGACTCTGATATCAATCGGTTGAAGAAACAGCAAGATGAAATTATTAAAGATCATGAAAATGAGATGAGAGCTTTAGAGAAGAAGTATGAGACCCAATTGTTTGATTTAGAGGACAGATGCAGTGTTTTGTCATCAGAGTTAGAGAGGGTAAGGAAATCAGTGGTGGGTGTGGAAGGAGACTTTGCCGAGGAAAGAATATATCTTGAAAGTAAAATAGATGATTTGGAGAACATTAGAAGAGACCTGGAGATAAAGACTACAATACTTGAAGATGACATTTCCCTCATGAAAGAACAGTCTAATAAAAGAGAAGATGAGGTGAAGTCCATTTTGAAAACAGCTGCAGAGAAGCAGAGTGTAATGAAATATGAAATGGAGGATCTTGAGGAAAAATTAAGAGCCCTAAAATTAGCAAAAGAGTCATCTAGCGAAACAATGAAAAAAGAATTTGAGAGCAGAATTGAAGATATCAATGCTGAAAATGACCATCTGAAAAATAGATTAAAATCCTTTGAGATGAATGCAGAATTAGACATGGAAATGAAAGGTCATGAAGATGAAGAGAAGGGTGGTGAAAGTTCCATTTCAAAGCTTGAAGAAATGAAAAAACAAGTGGCTGCTTTGTCAGATGAAAACTTGTCTTTGAAGCGTCGCTTACTAGGGCATAAGAGCTTAGAAAAGAAAGTACGAATGTTATCTACTGGTATGGAAGACATTCGTCCCCCTTTGAAGGAACCAAATGAAGAAGAGCTAATTTTACCCTCCCAAATGATGATGGTTACATCAACACCATCTAAAAAGGACTATGAAAATGACATACCATTTTCACCCACAGCTGAAGAAGTATCACTAATCGAAGGTTTTGTCTCTGAGACCAATGCTAAAACTGTCTCTGCCCAAAGATATGAAAAAATAACTCCCCAGCAGTCAGCTGATGAGGAGCCAGATTTTGTAGTGGAAGAGGAAGATAGGTTCCAACCAGAAATGGTCATTGAAAAAGCTGTTGATGACTTTGGTGATGGAAAGTTTAAGAGAAATGTTCACCCTATTCAAGACATTGAAGTCACTGAAGGATTCCAGCCTGAGTTAGCAGACCAGTTTTTTGTTGAAATATCTGAGGAGTCTCACACAGAGTGGCCTCTTGAACTCTCTGTCGGATTATCACCTACTACCAAGCATGCTCCTCAGGGAGATGGTTTCTTTGATGAGAGAGATGGTATTGAAGAAAATTTTGCTGAGACTAATTCTAAATTGCTCAACAGTGAAATAAATTTTATGCCAGAGCAAGTAATCAAAACATGCCATGGAAATGAAGAGAAGATCAATGCTGATGATTTAATTGAGAAACGTCTCAAGCAAATGAAAGAGGATTTAGAAGAAGATTATGCTTATAAATTACGAAAGCAAAAACAGGATATCATTTTAGAGTATGAAATGAAAAATGAACAAATTGAAAAAGAATATGAGCAACGCTATACCCAGAAGGAGCAATCCGTTAAACACGATTGGGAGATCAAATTTGCAAAAGCTGTGAAAAAGATGAAAAAGGACTTTGAAAAGAAGCTACAAAAGCAATCAGCAAAGCAAAAAGGAAAAGCCTCCAAGAGTGAATCAACAAATGCAGACCAAGGACAAACCACTTCCAAGCAAGATCAAAGTGATGAGATGTCTGATATTGAGAGAAGTGAAGGGCTTGGAGATGTTGTAGAACAGCTAAGCAAGGAAAATCAGGTTTGAATTTTGACATTTTAAATATTTTATTAGTCTTTAACATAATGTTGAAAATGATATTATGGTGTACTTCTTCATATCATTAATTTTCCAAGACAAGATTCTAATATAAAAAAAAAAGAAACGATACATTTTCAGTGAAATCTATGGCTAAAATTATTGGGATTTTTTTTATCATATCAGATGCAATTATTTAACAATTAAGAAAATATCACTTTTTTACAGTTCTGAAAGCGCTTCAGTCTTTTTTTTTTTTGGGGTGGGATTAACTTTTTTTCCTGTGTACAAGTCAAGCCTTGATGTTGCTCTCCATCTCATTTTCTATTATCTGAACTTAATGAGATCCTTTAGTTGTAGTGTATAATTTCAATTTAAAAATAACCCTACAACAACCAACAACAACAGTCTCGTTCTATTTCCTTATTATTTATCTGTACGCCTTTGATTTTGATTCCGGTTTCAGTGGGTTACTTAACATGATGCCATCACCCACTCTTTACTATCTTGCAAAGAGTTGTTTATTTCTTTAACAATCCTGTTTTAAAAAAATTAAATGCTATTGAAGGACCCTTATTGAACTCGAATCATCGAGCAAATTTTACTTTGGGTCCTTAAATCCTTTACTTCTGAATCAAGTAGGTTAAAAGTATGTTCTCACTTTTTATTTGACTTCACAACGATAGGGAACATTAACACATTTCATGATAGGAAAGTGGCTGGGATGTAGTAAATTTCAGGACTACATTATATCATCTATCTTCTTTTGTCGTAAAAGGGATGAACTGGATTTGGTCAATTAGAGATTTTTATTTCTAGTCACCATTCCCCTTGCAGAGCAATGTGAGAAAAACCTGTTGGAGTTTCTTATTGTCTCAATGGACTTAATGCATTTGTACACAAAGGGTGATAGAAAATTATGGGTGGTGATCTCAGTGCACGATTGAAGAATGAATGCTAGTACCAGGCACCTATTTTAAAAGAGATGTTTTTTTCCTTTAGTAGATCTTGGATTAGGTTTATAATTGTGTGGTTTCTGTGTTAATTATTGATTTGATTATTTTATACATTGTATATTGTATCTATTCTTGCTTAGGTCTGAATAGAGCCGTTGTGTTAATCTCATTCTGGACATATACAGAGGCACATTACTCCTTCTCACCTTTCTTTGTCTGCCCTCAATTTTATCGAATTCTCTCATCTTAAGGGAGTGTCCTGATAGTTCTGTTGGTAGAGTACTCGCTTCATATGAAAAGGGATCAAGATCAATCCGAGGTGATATTTTTTCAACCCTGTCCACCCAGCAGTGATTGGATGGCTTGTTCTGTTAAATCTGGGAGAAAGTACTTTGTAATATCTAAAGGGTAGCAAGAAATTGCTATTGTCCGTTTCACATGATAGAAACCAGAGTAAATACTGACTCCATGAGTCTAATGGTTTTGAGGGACGACTCATCCTACTTTTTCCTTAGTCTTTATATGACCTAATCTGAGTTGCAAGGGCTGACAAATATTTAAGGAAACCCAACAAAAACACAAGATCGACATAATCTAGAAACCTGGGTGGGGTTCCTGACCTCCCATAGTGGGCAGGGAAGTACTTGCCATGTCTTCTTTCCCCCTCTGTCTGTTTTCCAATTGCTTTCTGACTTTGTCTTGGAAGGAGATTACTTGTTTTTGTCCTGGCCCTGGTCGGATACCCTGGCTGGGAGGGAAACAGTCAGATGTATAGTTAGTTTTGGGAGATGATATTTTTTTCCTTGTAAATCATCTCTCTGTTATGCACTGTATTATGTTTCCTTATATTATATATGATTTGTAAAACATTTGAGTGTATTCCTCTTAGTAGGAACCTGTGCTTGTGACTGGATGAGACGTTTAGGTGATCTCAAACTAAGTACATTGATAGTGTGCACTTGGAATCTACTCTTCCCTATTTGAACCATTCACCTTTATCTTACTTTTCCCTCCAGTCCTTTTAATTATACATCTAGAACTTTTTACTATACAATTTTCATCCTTTTTACTGGCGCTGATATGACCTAAATGTGTTGCAAGTGCCGTAAAACCCTTAAAAACAAACACAATCTAGAAACATTATATATTTTCTGATTTAACAAATCATATATTTTTTAATGCCTTAAATCTAAGCAAAGATCGATGATTTGTTTTCAGTAAGATGGCTCTAGTTTTATTGGGTCTTTTAATTCTTTTTTTTTTTTTTATTTTGGAAACCAAATTTGATATTTCTTATATTTTTTGTTATTTTCATTCAGGAGCTTGCTGAGGTGAGGGATGAGCTTTTGAAACAGATTGAAATATCTCAAGCAAGAGGGCGTCATAATCGTGTTCAGCATGAACTCCAATCAATGCTGTCTGAGAGGGAAAAAGAAAGTTCTGTTGTTTCTCAAGATAATTCAATGTCTTCAGAAAAGGATGATGTTGTAGAACCTGAAATTGTCCAAGCTGAGACACCTTCATTATGTTCTTCAGGCCCTATAGTGTCAATATCTGTTGATGCTCATACTGCTAGTAGTCAAATTACAGAACCAGCGGAGAGGAGCCCAACTGTAGCAGCAGAGAGAATCCTTGAAGAACTGGAAGACATTTCACAACAGTCAAGTCAAGATTTGCCCCTGGAATGGGAGCTGACCAACACCATACCTGTTGAAACTGGCATTTCATTGGGAAATACAACACAACATCAGAGTGTTTGGGAAGTGTTTGGGAGCCGCTGTGAGAGGCAAGATTGTCTAGAGGTGAGAAATCGTTATCGCAGGTTATGTCAATGTGTTGTTTCTAGTTTTGGTATTGGGGAGGAGTTGATTTCGGATGAAAGTGGGTTGGTACAATCAGGGGTTCTAAATAATTGTGGGGACGAGGATCGAGAAAATGGGGCTATAAATACTTTAATGGGGTTTACTAAATCAGATGATAATAATCCTGATGATGAAGAAGAGGTGGATGAATTGTTTGCAGACAATGTGACTTTAGAGTCCGAACTTTTAAGTCTAGCTGAAAATATGGTTTTGTATAAAGATGCCTTTATGAACAAGAAAACAGAATTAGAAAAAGAAAATGAATTCTTGAGACTAGAACTTGAAACTGAATCAAAATGTAGAAAAGATGAGGAAGTAAAATTTAACCATGATAGAGAAGTAATGAAGAATTGCATTGGTGACTTGGAACACCGATTAGCTGTCATGGAAACTAATTATGATGAAATGGTTACAAAATGTTCTGATGAGACCAGTTCTGAGTATAGTGATAAGGGAGTAATGACAGATCCGGTCAATATCTATGACATTGATACAATAGAATTGGAAATAAAAGAAAAGACTGACATTCTCTTAAAAGAAAAAGAAGAAACCATTCAAAGTCTTCAACTTGAGGTGGAGTTCACTAAAGCTCAGTTTGAGGAAGAAATAAAGGAATATAAAGAAAACACTGAAAGTAAAATCAAATCATTTGAAGAAGAGATATTAGATTTGAAAACAGAAAACAATTACCTATGCTTGACTCATGAAGGCAAAGAAGAAACCATAATGAGGTTGCTTAGTGAAATAGATCAGTATGTCACTGAAAAAGATGGCATGAATGAGACTATATCTGAAAGCGAATCCAAATTGCTCGATGTGGGTAGTAAAGTAATAAGTTTGGCTGAAGATAAAGAACATTTGCAAGGTGCTCTTATTGACAAAGAAAAGCAAATATTAAATCTAGATGAAGAACTCAGTAAAATGAAATTGGATCTAGAGAAAACATCTAAAAATTTAGCTTCAGTTGAGACTGAATTAGTAGTAAAAGAAAGAGAGAATGGTACATTGAGAGAGGAGAAGAAAAACTTGGAATCTGCTCTTCATGCAAAAGAGGATGAGATTGACAATCAGAATTCAGATGTGAAAACGCTTGCAGTTCAATTAGAAGATTCAGTGAAGAATTCATCTGTAATAATCAATACCCTGGAATCTAAGGTTACAGATCTTAAAGATGAGACTAGCAAATTGCGTTCAGAGCTTCAAGAAAAGAATAACATGGCTGCAAACCTGGACTTTGAGGTAAAGCAGCTCAAATCTAGCAATGAGTGTAAAGACACTTTAATCTCGGATAAGGATAAAAGAATTGAAGTTTTAGAAAATGAATTATTGGATATGGAAGAGAAAAACGTTAGTCTGCAATCGGTTTGTAGAGATTGTACAAAGATGGCAAAGAATTTAGAACTAGAAACTGCTGGAATAATGAATACTCTAGAATCGAAGGTAACAACCTTAGTGGATGAGAATAGCAGATTGCATTCGGAATTTCAAGAAAATGAGGCCACCTGCTCAAACTTGAGCTTGGAAGTAATCAAGCTTAAATCTATTAATGAGAGTAAAGACATAATAATCTCGGATAAGGATAAAAGAATTGAAGTTTTAGGAAATGAGTTATCGGATATGGAGGAAAAAAACACAAATTTACAATCAGTTTGTAGCAATTGCACAAAGATGGTGAAGAGTTTAGAATTGGAGGCAACTGAAATTAACGCTAATCTGGCAGTTTTAAAACAAGAAAATGACAGATTGCATATGAGGCTTGAGAGTAAAGAATTATGCCAAAGCTCATCTGCAGATTCTCTAAAAGTATTGGAGGACCAGCTGTCAAGCCTACAAGATGACAACAGCAGTTTACTGTCAGATGTTGCAAGAGAGAAAGAAAGTGTATTGAAATCAGAGCTAGAAATAGATAGTTTGAATGTACAACTTGAAGATCTGAAGCAGGAAAACATTATGTTAATTGCAAATGCTGAAGAGACACAAAGATTCTTTGAGGAAAAGGTGCTGAGTTTACAGGAAGACAACAAAAAGTTGCAGGCAATTGTTGAAGCTAAACAGAAAAACTTGTCAGAATCTGAGGTTCAAATAGATGATCTTGGGTCTGAATTGCATGATTTGTCAACAAGGCTTGATAACTTAAAAAGAGAAAATGATGAATTAAAGGTCTTAGAAGGTGAAGTTTGTAACTTGAAAGACCAAAATGAGATTTTGTTGGAAAATCAGAAAGAGAAGCAGGATATTATTACTCAGTTGAATGAAGATATTGATAATTTGAAGGCGCAACTTTCAGAATTTGAGAAAAAAGTTGAGGAATACAATGCGCAAAATGAAAACTTCAAATCAACCCCAACAGATTTAAACATTGAGAGCCATTCTGCCAAAGAGTCCTGTAAATTTGTTAATAGTTGTCCTGCTCAAACAGACATCATGCTTGAAGATGAGATCATTCCAGTCAAATCAAACACTTCTGAACAGCAACCAACACTTTTCAAAGAAACAGATAGTGATGTGACAAGTGCAGCTAGCTCCCAAGTTATTATAAGTAGAGATACGGTTGATTCTGTAACAAGTCCATTATGCATTAGCATATCATCGATTCCTGCTGATCAAGAGTCCATGGTTTCATCCATAAGTGTTGATCAGAGCAGTGGAGTAGTATCCCCTGCTGAACTTCAAGATCAAGCTCTCGCTGAGGAATTGACGCAGTTAAAAAAGGATTTGAGGGAAACCAAAGCAATTTATTCTAGAGAAAACAGCCTGCTTCATGAAGCCCTTGAAAGAGAAAAGAGAGTTAAAGACTTTGTGATGGGAAAGAATGAAGTTGAATCTAGTCCTAACACTGAGAGTTGTGAAGGAGAAAATCAAAACAGAAAAAGACCCGACACTTTCAATCCTGACACAGACATGGAACAAAAATTGGCTGTATGCTTAGAACAAAACAGGATGCTGGAGGAGGAAAATAGTAAACTCCGGACCAAGATCAGGAAACAAGAGGCTGTAGTACTGATCTACAAACACAGGCTCAGTGAAAAAGAGCATGACTCTGAATTGTGGAGAAAATCCCTTACCGGTCAATTACAAGCCTTACAAAAACAGCGTGATGACTTAGTACAGCTGCTTAGAAATCAGGAAATGGGTTTGTCTAGTTCTTGTCCAACAATATCTGAAGCTATAGGTCAGGCGGCCTTGAAGGAGGAAAGTCTTCGAAGGGTTCAGGATGATTTGATGGAGAAGATGGAAGAGTTAGACCATCTACATCAAATGCTTACACAAAGACAGGTAGAGCTACAGCACTGTGATATGGAGCGTCGGCATCTAGAGCAGCTATGTGTTCTCAAGGATCAGACTGAGATGCAGCTAATGAAGCAAAAGAGGCTTATGGAAGAACAAGTTTGTGAGATTGAGCACCGTCTTAAAGAGAGGGAGACTATGTTATCAGAGGAGAAATCCAAATTGCTCGAGGAACTGAAAGAAAAAGACGACAGATTATTACAGATGTCTCAGCCACAATCACCCAGAAGTCCCCTTGCTGTATCCTCACCAAACAGATCTTTCTCAATGGGAGATTTATCTAGCTCTGTGGGAGTTACCTCTTTTGGTGTAGACTTGAACTCTTCAGCAGAAGAGGCAGACCAGCATCACTTGAAAGCGATTGAAACTCTTCGAGAAAAATTGAGATTGGAGTATAGTGTCAGATCATCACGTTTAGCTGAATCTCAGGCTAGTGCTGTTGCGTCATATTGGATGCGTCGTCAGAGCTCAAAAGATGGCAGCCAAAATTTTGATGCTTAAGATCTAAAAAAGGTATATTAAGTAAAATTTCAGGGAAATGTCAATATAAATTGTACAGAAAGAAATATATTAAATGATTTGCAGCCAGATATAGCATGACAGAAAGGACAATTATAGTAAGAATATTGCTTTGTAGATAATGAGACTCTGTGATTGATAAGGTAATGTAAGTTTCGAAATGAAAAAATATTAGCTATCCTCTTCACCACATTCCTCCTCTTCTTGTTGATTATTTGAATACCGTTTATCGTTTTTCGGGTGTTAGAAATATATTCAAAAATGTTAATATACGATCATGGATAGACACACTCTCCACAGATGGTCAATTTTCATTCATGTCATTTAAAATTAAAAGTGTGTTTAGTGTTATTACATTGTGTACAGTATTTCATCATTTATTGTTAGAATCAAGTCAATTTCATTAAACCATTTCTTTTCTAGTGTGGAGGGCTTAAGGGAATGAATCCGGAAGGAGGAAAAATGATATTCAATTTAAATTTAAAGTCTGCTATTTATTGAATTTAGATCACACATATTTTAGTTGATTTATTTGTTGTTTCATTATTTTACTTATTTTAAACATTTACCTTTTAGTCCCCCTTCCCCCTACCATGCATGAAACTTGTTGAGTTCTTTTACGTTTGGCGTTTTATGAACATGTTCAAAATTTGTCAGTTTGAAATATCAATTGTTATAATTGCTGATTGTGAATGTGTATTACAAATGAATGCAATTCACTTAGAGTTATTGATAAACTGCCACATTTTTGTGTGTGTCAATAATGTTTTTGTTTTAAAAAAAAATATGAATACAATTATATTTTACATCATTTTCTATATATTGATATTTATATTTGTACTTTTACCAGATCATCTTTCATTATGATATCAAAATTGATTGTAAATATGTTGAAAGCCATTTAATAAGTCTTAAAATATTGTCTTCTTTTATGTAAATAATATTACTTTAAGTGATGAATGAATGTGAAATGGAAAGAAAGTGTTATTTTGTAACGAATCTGTTAGAGAGATTAATTGCAGTATGTATTATGTATCAGAGAGTGCTGACTTGAAAAAGTGTATTTTGAAACTGTTAAGATTATATATTGAGTTACACTCTTATATATTGAAACCTATGTATGTAGATTACCAATATTAATGCTGACATGTGACAAACTTTCAATGATTTTAGAACGATTATTATATTTGTGTTTTCAATATAATATTACAAGACAGGTTAAGCTGGTTTGCAACATTTACTGTATTCTCAACAATCATGATCACCTTTGTATCCATCAACATCAATATGTTATATTTTGAGGGCTGTGGTAGTGAAATCTTAGGGAATGCGGATTTTTTTTTTATTTTATTGATCTAGATATGTACATTTTTCGTGTAAAAAATAGGAATGCTTATCATTGTTGTCAATAATTCAACTACAGATCTGGTAAACTAAAGCAATATGCATGGCAAGTTTGTAATTTCCCAATATTTAACTATTCACTGAAAAAAATGTAACCCGGGTGAAAAGTTGTCACGATTTCTGTCCATCAATGCAGCAAAAATTGTAAATTTAACATCTGAAACCACAGGTAGAATTTGTAAAAATTCACTCGTGTTTTGATATGAAAAGTATAGTCTCAGATGAGACTCAATTGAATTTCAGTCCCAAGCCTTTTCCGGTTAGAAAATAAAGTTTAATGATTTTGTAGTAAGCCAAGATTCCCCCTTTCCCACTCCTCCCGCCATACATACATTGATTATATTGTTATTCACTTTTTAAAATATGAATTATAAGTTTAAAAGAAAACAAATCTCTAATAATTAATTGTTTATTGATGGCAGTGTTGTATCTTTTATTTTCAATTTTTTTCTTAAAATTTATTGTGCGTGTGTTTTTTGTTTTTTTTAAATGTTTTTTAAAATTGTTTTAGTCTAGTATTGCAACACAATTAATGTGGGAAGGGTACTCTGTTTTGTGTTTTTATAGATTTATATATTTTATTCTTAGTGTTTGATTTCCCATATATATGTATATTATTGTATCATAGGAAAATAAGCATTACGAATAAAATGTCAAATAATTAGTATATAAATATAATATTGTTTAATGTTTAGATTATTTGGAAGAAAATATTCAATCAAGCAAGATATTTTATGGCTTTCCTGAAATACTTAAAACATTGAGACTTAATGTTCTATTTATATATCAATGACCTTTCCTCTTTCATATTTTCTTGATGCAAATTAGTTATTATCCTTAATCAAAATTTCTTTACACTGTCTTTCAATTATTATTATTTTATTTTAAAAAAATGATTATGACCCATTTGCCGCTTTGTTTTCAAACCCGAGATAGATTTGATTTGGAAAATTTAATCCCGAACTCATGATGTTTAAAAAGTTGAGACCAAATCTTTTAGTAATAATAATAACAATTGCATACAACTTTTTGTTTCTCCTTTTAAATTGAAAGTTAAGCATTTTGAAAAAAAAAAAATCCGAATATCTGTAACGGAGTAACCGTCCAAGCTATGGTACCGTGTAAATGGATGAGTCATTTTTATAGTTTGTAAAAGAGAAAACTGTAATTTTTATCATTCTAAAACTAAAAGACTTTTAATTTTGAGAAAGTTGCAAATAATATGTCTATCATGCCTTCTCTTAAATGAGAACTTTAGCAAAACTAAATACTACATTATGTTACCTCATTTGCTTTTTAATTATCACCTTATATTTTCCATATTTTGCTTAACAAATCGGGACCTAGTGACTAACAGTATAATATTTATAATATTTATAATGCTTGCACCTAATCTAACTCCTGTCCATCAGTTGTATCATTGCTCCATATCCTTTGCTCCGTCGAGAAATCCTTATTTCTTCTTCTTCTTTTTTTTCTTTTTTTTTTTTAATCACTTCAGAGTTCAATAATACATTAATACTTGGATTATAGGTTTAGCTAGCACATACATCCACATCTAGCGTTTACTATGGTGTTTCACAGCAATGTTTTATTAAAACATGAAGGGACCAAATTATATATCTCTCTCTCTCTCTCTCTCTCTCTCTCTCTCTCTCTCTCTCTCTCTCTCTCTCTCTCTTTTCTTTTTTTTTTCTTACATACTCTCATTCGCACACACACATAAGTGAGCGCTGACTAATAAGATTAAAAAAGAATACTATTTGTTTTCCTTTTGCTTTTCGCATTATGAGACGCTGGGTTAAAAGGCTCGCATTGTTTGTTTTTTAAATTTTTTTTTTTTATCATTAAGCCAATTTTGATAATGGAATGAGCATTGGTCTGGGTTATTTACGTACTTACTGTATATTTCAATGTACATTCATTATCTTATTCTTCGATTTTTATTTCTATTACACTACACCGCCTATAAAAAAAAATATAATAATATTAATAATATATATAATATATTATAATATATTATATATATATTATATATTATATATATATATAAATATAAATATATATATATATATAATTATGTATTTTGCCGTGGCTTTTCACAATCACATGTAGTCTATAATAATTTATTATCATATCTTGGTATCATCACGTCGTCATACTCACTTTAACCTCGCGGACAATTTTTAATATTGGACCCTCGTCTTGGCAAAATATTTTCAAACCTGGGATCTCGCTAACTAGGTTGGAGTTTAGTCCTCAATCCTACCTCATAAAAACGATAGGTTTGTGAGGTATTTATGCTAGCCAACCAAACTGTCAGATAACAAATGAGAACCATAGTACGTAGTCAGTTATATTAGACGTATAATAAATCCATTAATAGAGTATTGTAACGTTGTTGTTTTTTTTAAGTACCGAAGGTTCTTCGCTTGTACCATGGGGGGGGGGGGGGGGGTTGTGCGAGAGAACGTTGGAACGTTATGGTCAATTAATGGTCCGTAACGATTATTATAAATATTTCTGACATGGCTTGTGGGACCCATGGTCGGCAGCAGTTCGATTCTTTTGACGTTGAGTCGAAACATGCTTGAGGAAAAAAATGGAAGGGCTTGCAACAATGACGCCAGCAAACGAGTAAATCGTATATCGACAGTTACATGCGAGATAGTCTTTAGTTATAAGCTATAAGAATAATGGTAATAAAATAAAAGAACCGCTTTGGGTTTTAAGGAGACTTGACATGTCAGCGTGTTTTTAAAGAGATTGTTCAGCTGATTGGAATGAAATTGGCCTGGCTCTTTGATGACAAAAATGTTGTGCTGTCTGAATGCTGTGGCCTGCTCTTTTTTTTCTTCCCCCTTCTTTTTACGCAGTTTGGCCTTTTCTTGACGCGTCATTTTTTTATTTTTTAATTTTCATTAAAGGAAATCTTTCTTTGAGGAGGCAGTAATGATTCGTTGTGCTGGTTATAAGATACTCTTTCACCCCCTTGCCTTCCCTGTTGTCACCGACACACTATATTTTTAGGGGCACTCAAAGCGGTTAATATTAATGTGTATTAACTACGCAAAATGTCAATGAGGAATAATACATATTATTTGATTACAAATCTTGGTGATCGAACTGGATGTCAAAATAATGTGAGCAGAAAACCATAGAGAGGAAATGGTGTATTAAAAAAAAAAATATTGATGAAAAATTGTGACCTAGTGTGAATAGTGCAATAATATGGAGTCCTTCAGGGCCATTAGCTTAAGCCCATGGAGGCGGAGTTTATCCCAGTTTCTATAGCGTGAAACGGACAATAGCAAGCAATTGCTTACTTTCCGCCAGATCTCACAGACCCAGCTACCTACCCAATCACTGCTGGGTGTCAGGAGGGGGGGGGGGGGGTCGATCTCGGTCCCTTTGACTGTAAAGCGAGTGTCTACCAACTGAGCTACCGGGACCCCCAATGCAATAATATGGTCATCACCCAAAACAAAAACAAAAACTCAATCACAATACACGCATACATCCTTCATAGATCAAAGTACAACAGTGAACATGATGTTTCTATGCGGTGAAATTTAACACTGATTAGATATTTGAATCTCTTCATTTAAAAGAACTTTACCCACTCGGCTCACTTTCTCCTTATATTGTATGCGGACTTGTTCTCTCATTACTTTCATGTATATCTAGCATTACTCTCTCTCTCTCCCTCCCTCTCACACACACACACACACACTCTCTCTCTCTCTCTCTCTCTCTCTCTCTCTCTCTCACACACACACACACACAATTTTTTCCTTTATCCGATCCCGATCATCGAACGATTCTGTTTTCCCGTGATCATCGGGACCTCTTTATTATTTTTACTACATATTTTCCTTGCACGATAATCATTCAGTCTGTCATAACTTTATTTTATTTCCACCCTCAGCTACTACTTTCTTTCCCTCCCCATCCCATCTCTTTTTCTCCCCCCCCCCCCCCTTTACCTCCCTCCCGAAGTCGTCGTCCTTTGTTGCGTTCGTCGTCTTTGGTTTTCTTCTCGATCGAGTCAGTCATTAATAGTAATAATAATAGGGAATAATGCGTTGTAGGTGCTTTGTATGAAAGAACGGGTACATTGTTATAATTGTTTTCGTAATCAATTTTTCTTGTCATTATGTGAAGTATTTTGGGTTTGTTTTTCTCTCACATTCTCTATGTAACTGTTTTAAAGACATAAACCCAATTAAGTCCCAGACAGAAATTAAATCTGAATTAGCAAAGTACCAAATATCAGACTTTTTTTTTGGTGTGTAATATATAAAAACAAATGGTAGGCAGTTAAACAAGCTGAATGGCTTGCACTTTTTGATTTAGATTCATCTAATTTTCATTAATTGTGTTAGTGATCTGGAATAACATGGCATGCTGATATTAGTAATGCTGATACTCGTTTTAGAACATAACCCCCCCCCCCCAAAAAAAAAAACTAATGCGATAAATATACTGTTGTGTTCTTTTTAAGTCATACAAATTTACTTCACTCGCTTATGCATGTGTTGAGTTATCGGTCACAGCACCAGCACCAGTGTTTGCTCTTTACTCTGCTTTGCTTTGTTTCCTCATCAAGAAAACTGATGCATGCTTGTGTTAGATATGTATAAGTTATATAATAGAAGTAATCAATAAATGGATCATTCATTCAGATTCAAAACGTTGATATATTGCAAAACTTAAACTTAGCATTTTTTCCCGTAAAAGTTTTATATCCCTTTTTTTCCCTTGGAATTGTTTGTCTTAACAGATCATTGCCATGGGTTGTAATGAAAATTTACGATTGGAGGGGAGGGAGGGGCAAAGAGACTTGTAAATGCTGTGTCCACTGCTTAAACCCCCCCCCCCCCAAAAAATACAAAAAAACAAACAAACAAAAAACAAAACAAAAGCAAACCCAAACAACAAAAAAAACAAAAAACAAACATCCCAAACAATTCAATATTTTTATTGTTGTACTCCTCAACCTGTGTGTTGTCGACCCTTTCATGGATACCTTTAAAGAATAAATCTCAGATAATTCTTTTTTAAAAAATACTGACACCTTTCTGGTTATTTTAGCACTGGCCCATAATGTCACCAATGACTAATCACTAACTCCCTTTCCGTAACCCACCTCTTAAAGCATGTTTTACTAATGCTAGCTATTCTTTTATCTAATAATATGTGCTCTTTATTTAACGCACCTTAATTTGCTTAACCAGTCAATAATTTATTTGCGTTGCCTAATGGTATAACAGCATTGTTCTGAACACTAACAATTTAATCAACTGCATAATTAGAACCAAAAAAAAAAAAAAGAAGAAAATTATTATAAGCTTACTTGCATTATAGAATGAGATATTATCTATATATGGGTACCAAGGCTCACCTACCTTCTACCTTCATTTTATACATTGTATGGTCCAAGAGAGCCGCTATTACTGTGAAAACTCAAATAACAATTATTGTACTTATGTAATATTACCCAGGTGTGTGTGATATTTCATACTCGTAGTATGGTTAACACGACAGCAGATAAAGGCTACTAATTGACAGAAGTCGTTTCGATATTGTCAATGAGACAACTCGTTCTTTCGTAAATTTAACTTAACTTATTTTGATAGCAACAGCGCATTAGCCACTGAAACAAATTGTGAATTCATTTACCAACTCTAATTTTGTATTAGCACAAATTACAAATATTGCTTAGGTATATATTTTAACTCGGCTGGAGAGGGAATTTAATTTAGTCAGAGGTATGTATTTATCAACACGAAAAATAAACGAGATCCATTAAATAAAATGTATATTTCTAATTATTATAAGTTTTATCATTAAGTTTGAAACGTCTGGTACATATACTTTTAAAACTGCAGTAGGCTTAAAATTACCACAAACTCGGAATTATATAAAATTGTACATTAAATTGACATATTATATATATACACTCAACTGCATGATGTCTTTTATTTAGAGCTTGTTCTTGTTTCCAGTTTCCACAGTGTGTACCTCTTTTTAAATTTATTTTGGTATTTAAAAAAATGAAATTATTCATCTCATCACTTATAACCATTATTAAATTCATGAATGTAACACGAGACGCACGTATCAAGTGGTGCTGATGACCAGAATCTTTAACAATTATTTAGTCCCTCGATTATAATTGATGATATCACTTACCACTTAATCCCCAGTTGCGATAATTGTGATCAAGAGGTTTTGTCGTGTCATAATCATAATGTCATTAAACTTTACAAGGTGATGATTTTTCTCTAGTCTTTTTAAAAATGGATTTTAAGTAAAACGCCTTAAATTTAATGTAATGTACCGAGTAGAGTATATATACAACTTAATTCCATATTTATTGCTATGTAGTTTCGTGGTCCCTTAAAAAAAAACAAAAAAACAAAAAACAAAACTGTATATATTAACTGTCGAAAATGAGGGACTCTGCCATAATAATGAAAGGAATTGGAATTCACATGAAGTCAAGGAAACTTTTTTTCGATCAGTATTCCCAACGGTTATATTTTTATTAATATTGTCTCCCTTGATATTGGGTTTTAAACGATCTCAACACATTTGAATGTAATGACGATATTGTGTCCATATTTTAAGATAATAGACAACATTATGTCATGTTTAGTATTTCCTCTTTTATATTTTTCACCTTTTTTTTTCTCAATATAAATTCGAAAATGAATAGAAAAGAATGTCAAACTTAGGAGAAAAAAAAAAGAAAACAATAACCAACAAATTAAATAGGTTATGATACAATTAGTACAATTATGATAAAATCTACACATAAATGCTCGTCCTAGCATGTTGACCTTTTGATTTTGTGTTCGCATGGTGTGAATTTGTTTGCATGATGATTCACTGCCTTCAAAATCCTTATAATTTCATCTTAAGATAAACACGTTCTGGTGTTTTATTTGTAAAAATTATGACAAGAGATGATTGGTTCATAAAATTAGTAGTTCAATTAGCAAGGGGCAACTTTGAAATTCGAATTTAGAATGTCAAATAAAGATGATACGAGATGTTTTTACGAAATTGCATTTGTTGTAGCTATTTTTGACATATTCGTTTCCTGTCCCGTTCTTGATTAACTCAAGCCTCTACTTTACAGATAAGATTGTAATGAAATTGTTTTAATGTGAATGTCGGGAACACCTCTTATTCATGTTCGTCTAATTTTTATTTTTGTCCAAATACTTTTCAGATTTGAGTCGAGCGTTATTGCATCTAATTTCCTGTGTAATCAGATTTTGAATTAGATGACAAATGAAGAGAGAAATTTGTTATAGAAATATTATAACTGAACCTTACAATTGAGATAAATGTTTTATTTTTGTGGGGGGTTTTTTGCGGGGGGGGGGGGGGGGGGGGGGGGGGGGGGGGGGGGGGGGGGGAACAATAAATTAAACCAAAACAAAATCATCAAAGATCGTAACAGATATCCAAATCATTCCAAGATATACATATATTTAGATATATGTCATTTTAAAGTCGACTTTGAAAGTTGTGCCTTACCCGATGGACACCCGAATCCTTTGATATTGGTGACAGATTGTGATGAATTATGGTGTTATTATGGTCACCATCCCAGCCTATGTTCAAAGAAGTTGGGAGTTTCAAACTTCGGTATTCCCATTTGAATTCTTTTAAAAAATTTTATTTCTTCCCTCTTTATTTTAATGGAAAAGGTTTCACGTTTAGAACTTTATTTTCACAATTACAATCAGATTTACAATAGTATTTAAACACTTCCATGATTTTGTCCATCTTCTGACTTACGTGCGTCGGAATGGGATTTTGATGTTGCTATTTAATTTATTTCTTGTTAATGATGTTCATAAGTTACTTGTTGTGTCTTGAAAAAACGGTTCATTTGTCGTTTTAATGCTCCATTTGATTTACAAATAACGAATTAAAAGAATATTTAAAAGGGAAGGGGAAAGCGATTGATTACATTTTTCTTTAATCGAATTTTGATATTGATGACTTTTTAAAAGGTACAGATGATTTTTTTAAAGGTACAGTTTTCTATTATTCCTCAACTGATCCAGTTTTGTTTGGCTCATGATATTTATTATTATTTGACATAAGCTACTCTCTTACTGTACTGCCAGTGATTATAGTAATAAGAATAATCAACGGGATTAGCAAAAGGTTCGTATCGATACGAACGAAGACCATTCATGAAGTTGTAAGGGTATTGCGTCTGTGTTATTATCAGAGTCTAAAGTAACCTTTCAAGTTTCAATTCAGTATCGACTAATGCTTTACGAATATGTGTATATTACAAAGTACCTACTAGAGCGTGCAGGAACTCTCATGTCTTACGATTGGCATTTATTTATTTCGTATTGAAATTCATAAATGATAGCCCAATATCATACACACTTGTTCAGTTCTTTACCCAATATCAGGGCCTCTTCTTTTCAACATTGACTTCTTTTTTTTTTTAATGTTGGAGGTCATCGATCTGTGAATATCATTATATCTATAATGTAAATGATTGGCTCAATTCAAATTGACAAAATCTTCTATTCGCAACTCAACTTTTGACAGTCAATTTCTTAAGGGTAATCAGGATTGTTTGAATTTGTCTTGCCTTGCAATAGATATTTGAACCGTTTATCAAGACCACCGTGGATATTTTTGTTATCAAATTTTTGGTTGTAATTTTATAATTAATTTATTGTTTTGTTCTGGAGATATTGGAATAAAAATTCAAATGATGAAGAAGTAAGTTGCTTTAGTTTTGCTTTTGTTTATAGTTAATCATTGCTGTTGTGAAATATGTGTTGTTATTTGTGCTTTCAGTGTTAACATTAAGCTACTCGTTCATTTTCCCCCCTTCCAATATGATGTTGTTGTCTCTTTTGATTGCTAGTTAATGAGACTTGGTTGAAGAATGATAAGGAAAATAATATATATATATATGGTCGAATAGTATATCATTTACTTGATAAAATGTCGCTCCTATTTATCTTTTGTCCTTTCACAACACGTCGATTAGTTTTTAGGAAACGTTTTCAAACTTACTGTTAGGGACGATTTAATTGACACGGTTTCACGTAGTAACACATTTGACATCTGTATTATTTGTATTGGATTACTGTGTACTTTTCCAAAGCAGCGTGGCAACTGTACTGGTGTACTCTGGAAAAAACAACTTAAAAAAAAGTTTAGTCCAAAATTTCGTCCTTCAAATATCGGTCGGAATAAAATGAGCCTCATCTTGTTCAAAACTCTCAAACCTGAGAGTTCAAAAAGTCTGTGATTTGAGAGTATTTGACAGGTAGAATAAGGGTCATTTCAATGCATTCACATTTGAAGGACGAATTTTGTGGTCAAATTAAAAAAAAAAAAGTTTTTATTTTATTTTTTTTTATTTTTTATTTTTTTAGTGTACGGCAATGTAACTGTTTAGTCAATCTTCTATTGGTGGATTTCCATTGTCAGTCAGTCTGTCTCTTCTTGCTTGACTTGTCTTCTTTTGGTATAATATGATCATGAAGAAACCCCAAGCCACAATGATTCTCAATCATCCCCCTTTATTGTAATTGTAACTTATAAAACTACTAATCTGCCTTCCTACCAAAAGTTATCCCCTTGCATGCCAACTTGTCGTCTTACATAGCTCCCCCTCCCACGACAATCACAATCACATCCACGAGGAACGCCTACATACCTACACTCGTGGTGACAAATAATATACCAACAAAACTAACCGCTTCTTGTCG